>NC_135738.1:17218653-17851346 GCF_041903045.1 Epinephelus lanceolatus
CTCAGCTGTAAAATGATTTTCTGTCACCTCGAGAGATACCGGGAGGGTGTGTGGGGGGGTATCAGTGATCTGAGAGTAATTAAGATATGGTCTCACATCACACAAGGGCTTTGCACGTGGGAGACGGGCAAATAAAATTGAACGTGAAATAGTTGAGTTTAAAGGGGGACTGTGATTAATTACAAAACTCTCAAAGGACGGTCCACCCCCTCTTAAATTGAACTGCCATCCAATAGCAGCTGCTCTGGAGCTGATGACCTCAATGCCGCCCCTTTATCTTTAATAGGCAGGTTATCTCGTTATTCATTGCAGCTCACCCGTTCATTTGCTATATTGCTCGTTCTGCAAGACTGAAATACATCATTATCTTTGTATCAAGCTGTTCCATGTAAAGATTTTCTTTAAAGGGTAAGACAATCGCATGCTCAATGGAATTTCAATCGAGTTTATGACACATAACCTATCTACGCTGGTCTCTCTTCACTTTCACTGCACACGCTCTCATCGATAAAGACACTGATTACAAGGTTTCCCCATTAATATATATCACTCTGAACATAGCTGCTGAAGTAATTCTTAACGCTCAATGAATTTAGAGAATATTTTGACATTTTGGGGAATATGAGAGAGAGCTGGATGAGAAGATTCACACCATCCTCAATATCTGTTCCTTAGATATGAAGCCACAGCCAGCAGCTGGTTAGCTTAGCTTAGCACAAAGACTGGAGACAGAGGGAAACAGCTAGCATGGCTTTGTCCCATGGTAACAAAGTCTGTCCTCCAGCATCTACTATGTTCACACGATGACTCATCATGCCTCACTTGTTTACAGTGGTGCTCCCAAGGGGAGGCCAGGGGGGCCATGACCGCCTAATGCAATTGCAACTCCCCACTGGCTCCCCATGGTGAAAGTAACTGGAAGCTGATATCACTGTCTTTAAGAAGCTGTGACACGCTTATCCCCTTAACATAGGTAATCTAAAACATCCATTGGTACCATGTCTGTCAGCATAACTTGTAGGGAAGGGTCCCAAACAATGCTCTAAATTTAGGCTAAATTTTGGCGAGGGAACAACTGGCATGGCCATTTTCAAAGGGGTCCCTTGGACTCTCACCTCAAGATATCTGAATGAAAATGGGTTCAATCAATGCACTCCTTCAAATTAAAGCTGTATATCTGTCTTTTTAAGGAAAAGTACAACCAGAGGAACAACATAGGTTACAGCACAACCCCCGCAAACATAATTGAGCTCCTAAAATTCAGTTATAGATTTTGGCTTTGGTGTACAACCCACAAGATCTTCAGTGGCCCCATCTGGACATCCCTATGAAAGATTTCTGAGGGCCACTACTTGTTTAATATTCACAAAAACTGAATTGTTAAAAGGACAATTCTTTGTTTCATAGGGGGTTAGGTGTAGAAATTGTTTTTGGCTCTGAGCAGTTGCCTGGCAACCAACATCCACTACAGGAAGCTATTGCTCCCAGCCATGAAATAGTCCGCTACATGATCTTTGTTTAACACTTCAGTAATTAAGTAAAATGAAATATCTTGAATTAAAGTAACATATGCTTGGTTTTTGTCTGACACGTTAAAATTTCAGTGCATCTGTAACATTCTGTGCATTGGTCTCAATCTATGTGTCCGTAGACTGGATGAGGGGATGTTAACTCTGTAGTAAATAAAAGAGAAGTTGAATAAACATACATTTTAAAAATAAAGAACATTAACCATGCTTATTATACAAGATTGTCCTGCAACAACAGTGGAATAAATCTGAATCTGTCAATGAAGTTTTCCTGCTCTCGGCTAGGTTATATATTTGTGTCTTGACTGAACTAAACATACATGTGAATTGGTAAATACTGTTACCAAATACATTATATAGCCTAGACCACACATTTAAAGTAGTTTACTGTACATTACTGTAATTTGTTTGAATCTGGCCATGGCAGAAGTGTGGATAAAAAGGATAAATACACAAAATGGTGCAAGTAAAAAACAATTTTTGGATGCAGGAAAGACATTTTAACATGTTGCTGAGATTTTATTAGTGGTTCTGAATAACTTAATGCTTGAAACTATAATTGACAGAATTTTCAAGCTTTTTAATCAACACTGACATCAACAAAACTTCCTTGTCAAGGTCAGAAATTCTTGACTTCAAGTGTCTCACCTGTTTCATCTTCATCTTTCACCAAATGGAATTCACTTTTACTGCCAGTCTTACACCACAGCACAGCAATCACACATTCCTGTAGACAAAATATGAAACAGAACAAAGATTCTTTCCATTTCTGGGGAACACACCGTGAGTCATTTGAACTGCTGTAAGTAAACAAGTAAAAATATCTAGTCCCAAAAAGCACAAGGATATTTTAAAAGTAGTGCGGCCAGACGAGAAACAAGTGCACTGGATACTGCAAATAGATGTAAGGATTATTTTCTCAATATGAAGAAAAATGTGCATAAATTTAGGAAATGCTTGTGCACCAACACAACCAACATCATCCCAGTATGTCAAATACCTTTGTCATCAGCCTACTCAGTGGCTCAGTCCATAGGGACTTGGGTTGGCATCCATAGGGTCATGGGTTCAAGTCCCCAACCTGATCCCTCTGGGATTAATAAAGTATTTCTCCATATCAAAATAAGACATGCTATATGCCCCTCCTGTGTCAGTTTGGAATGTTAAGGGAAGGTGTGTCTATGTAGAACCATTATATGTTTTGCCTTTTGAAAATGCACTTCCCATTTTCACAGGAAATGTACAGTTTATGTTTGTTACATGCAGTCTTTTTCAAAATAAACTTACAAAGTAGGTGTTAATTCACAAGTCTCCACCCACTTCCTGACTAGACCACGCCCCATAAGATTATATGACTCCGCCCTTCAGGCCTGTGACTGTTTTCCCTCCAAGCCATGTCCAGGCAGGACAAAGAGAGGACTCATGTGAGTGTCATCTGGATGTTTCACCTTTATATTGTTTTACTTTGTTGATCCTGCATGTATCATTTGAAAGTTAACAGATTGTTTTGTGTTTATTGTGTTAGGGTTCCTTAATTTAACCATTAGTTAAGAAGGAAAAAGAGTAATGCCACAGTGGATGCATTAATGATGTGAGTTAGATCAGTGGTTCCCAACTGGTCCAGCCACAGGGTCCAGATTTCTCCTCAGTCATTAGTTCAAGGTTCACACAGTTTAATATATACAGTGTAATACTTGCATTTGGCCATGTTGTGAAGCTAGTTTGCTGTCTCTATCAAGTAGCTGTTTGTTATTTACTCACTCTACAGCAGGAGACAGCACTTCAAAATAAAAGCTCTGTGCTGAAAATTCCCTGCACTTCAAAATAAAGTGTGTTTTTCGCACACTTGAAATGTTTGCGAGTCACTTGTGGTCCATTTGGAAATTGACCCATGACCTACTTTTGGACCATGACCCACTAGTTGGGAACCACTGAGTTGAATGATAACCAGATTTACTAATATTATTTTTATTATTATTATTGTTTAACACTATACAGAGCTGTAACATTTTCTTTTAATATTCCTTTTTATTGGAAAAAAATCATCCAACAACCACCTTTAAACTGTTCATGCACCATGTCTGCAGTGAAGTGTTTCAAAGGCTCCCTGGATCCTGTGTTTGACTGTGCACCTCAACATCAGATGATCTGTGAGCCAACGTCAGCATAACTGTACAATCTAATCAGTAAGTAAAACACTTTGTTTCTGAGTTAACTTCCTTTAGTTTAGTTAACTGAAGCCACAGTGAAGTTTAGAAAACAAACAGTATGGTATGGCTGAATGTAAGTAGGGTTGATACCAGTGGGGTAAGGTGGTTACGATGGCGATGGGCCCCAATGCACGCTATTATGACAGGCCTGGTAGTGTACGCTATCGTGCATATATCATCTCGTCACATGATCAGAGACTTGACATAGGATAACATTAACATACATATAACCCAGTAATCATCATTGCATATCTGTATATCACAAAAATACCAAAGGCTACCAAATGATAAATTAATTTGATTTAACAATTTTAATCATTTATTATAATTTATTTGGAATAAGCATCTAATTTGTTATAGATGCTTTCAACTATTTTACAAAAAAAGAACAAAAAAACATGAGGGAGATGGGTTTGCCTTTTTCAAGGGCATATGTATGGCAAAATGGCACTGTTTTTAATTTAATGAGAGTTCTTCTTTGAAAGCAGGCATATTTCCAAGGTGGCAATCACACATAAGCGCCTATTCTCCACCCAACAAATTATTGGACAGCCTACTTTTTCTATGGGCCCCCCACCTTACCGGCCATAGTGCAACCACAATGCCTGCACTGTCTATATTTATGCCCCTGGTTGATACTAACCTGTAATGTCACATGACATGTGTCATACATCACGTGACATACACACACTAGCACACTTCTTTCTTGCTCTTTATTCTATGTTTGTTGCCTGCTGTGTCAGAAACAGCCGCTGTCTGGTGCGTATCATCCCGCCGCAAAGGATACTTCTGTGCATTGGTGTCTGAGGTTTACTGACAAAGTGGAAGTAGTGACAACTTGGGAGTGTGAACGGGCTTTTACAGCGACACTAAAACAAGTACATTAGTCTAAATAGAGTCAGCTAGACCTGACTTTCTGCACTGTGGGCGCACTAGAGAGGCTAGCTGTTTCCCTCTATGTCCAGTCTTTATGCTAAGATGGCTGCAGCTTTATATTAAATGCACCAGATATGGGAGCTGTACCAATCCTCTCATCTAACTCTCTGCCAGAGAGTGCATTTCCCAAAATGTCAAACTATTTCTTTAACTGTCACTGGCGGAAACATCAGCTCCCTGTGTGATGCTGTGTGCACTCATTTGGTCAAATTCGGGATTGCTTGGGCTCAGTTCCCCGCAGAAAATAATTGTTCATTTATAGTCTGGTGAGTTACACAACAAAAGCAGTGGGAAGTGAACGTGGAAATAATGAAATATGCAAAGAGAAGCAGCTCGCACTGGGCTTCCTTATGGATTGATCACCATGTGCATCCCCTGTCATCGCCTCTCTGTCCATATAATTTCCTGTGGCTCTGCGGTTTGTGCGTTTTCTGGAAAAGCAGGAACGATTTTACAAAAGCAGCTCAAAGAAGCTTTAGATTAAAGTGCTGATCCTTATCACAGTTTACTGATATGATGTATTTAGAGAAAGCCCTCCTTCATTTAGTCTTTCTCCAAGCTGCGATGCTCATGATTGATAAAACTTTCAAAGGGAGTAAATTGATTTGCCTCCTCCTGGCAGGATTAATAGGCCGCACTTATATACACCTACAAAGTGTTCAGTCTGCCTCTCGACCCTGGTCTCCCTGGGCCTCTGGTCTACATCACAAGATATCTGGTTCAATGACAAATCTCAGCTCACTGGTTGTTCCACTGAATACTATTCACAGATGACTGACGATTCCTTCATTTGGGACTAAAGAACACAGGCTAAAAAAAGGAGGGGACACGAGGCAGAGAGCACAAGAGAAACAAATTTTGCAGTCCAGATAAAGGGGAGGTGGAAGTGCTGTGTGCTGCGCCTTCATGATGATATTTCACCCTGAACAAACAAGCTGAGCCTCACAGAGAGAGGAAAGCATCGATCTAACCGGCTCCAATCATAATACATCCACTTTTCCCCAAGTTTACTTTCTGGCATTCTATCAGGACTTTATAAATTATTTTGGGTGACAAATCGATCTGTTGCTTTGCCCCTCTCTCTGCTGAGTGAAGGGAAACTTGATTGTGAGCTGTGTGTGTGTGTGTGTGTGTGTGTGTGCGCTTATGTAAATGTGTGTGTGCGTGTGTGTGTGTGTGTGCGGATACGCTCGCATGGGTGTTTGTGTGTCGTCTGCTTTGGAGGCATCATCTGCCATCTGGCCTCAAAGTACAGGGGCCACATGGTGGGAAAGCAAATGTCACTGGTTAGGCCAGCCAATGCCAAGTCCCGACAAATGACGTCAGGAGAAGCCCACACTGTCACTGCCCAAACAAACAACCCTGCCATCGGGTCCGATCCCCTCCTGACCCTTTGCCTCACTGTCGGTTCCTTGTAATGATGGCGATGGTGCTCTAGGAATTAAAGCTTATCCTAGCGTGGCTAGACACTCCTTTGAAATGAGTGTAATATATCTTTAGGGATTAGAGCAGGGGGCTTTTTTAATGTGTTTCAGGCCAAGGACCCCTTAGCTCAAAGAGAGACAGAGCATGGACCCCATGCTACATGTATTGAAGGACTGAGTTGAACTTGAGATAATTCTCTGAACATTTGTTGGTCTTCTGTTGTTTGCGTTTGTGCTTGCCTGTAGCTGCAGTAGTTGTAGCATGGCTAAGTGCGTTAGCTTCACCCCCTGCACTTTCGTCTGTGGTTTCTGAGGTGAACAGTGTGTCATGGATGGATTACTGAACAGGTTGACCAGGCACAGGCCAAGGGGCCCAAAGTGTAGGAGAGGCCCCTCTGCCTTCACCTGCAAAATGTCACTCAAATCAGCACATACTGTCCAGGAAGAGCGCTCTGATATACATGAGAAAAGTTCATGAACGCCCCGCTTTGGAGGCAATCTTGGCACAAACAGCGAGGTATAGACATGGATGGATCACTAAACAGGCCTATCGGGCGCAGGCCCAGGGGCCCAAAGTGTTAGGGGCCCCCTTTGCTGCAAAATGTCGCTCAGATTAACACGTACCAACCGGGAAGAAACTGAAAATGATGTCAAAGAGACCACAAAGAGATGCAAAACACACACAAAATGACCAAAAGAAACCACAAGATTACGTCAGAGAGACTCAAAACATAAAAATATGCATTACAACTACTAAGAGATGCAAAACAACAACACAAAAAGGGCTAAACAGCTATAAGGTCTGTGTATTTTGCTCCTGTGCAGGAGAGGTGGGGGCCTTTTACATATCTTGTCAGAGTTTCTTGACTGAAACGTTAAAATAATCCATTGTGGCTCACAAGAATGTCCTTACACTTGAAATAATATCACAGCTAATTGGCCAATTTGTTTCAATGGTATGTAAATGTTAGCTAACTAATGCACCTTGCTGTTATAGATAAGTGCTGCACAGTGGTTAAGTATTAGCTTTCTCATATGATTGCACAAGGATTCGTGGGTAGCAGTTAGCCTTTCATTGATGTTGTGTATTGTAAATTAAATGGACTGCGCTTGTATACCACCTTTCTTGTCCTCCCACCACTTAAAGTGCCTTTACACTACATTTCATATTCACCCATTCACACACACATTCACATACTGGTGGCCGAGGCTACCATACAAGGTGCCACCTGCTACTCAGGAACCATTCACACGCTTTCACACACTGATGAAACAGCCATCGGGATTAATTTGGGGTTCAGTATCTTGCCCAAGGATACTTCAACACGTGGACCGAAGGAGCCGGGGATTGAGCCGCCAATTACCACCACTAATTTCTGAATAGTGGATGACACGCTCTACCTCTGAGCCACAGCCATTGATTTATCTTTGCTAATAACATGTTGGATTCATATCAGTGTGTATTCTCAGACATATTTTTGTTTATGAAAGAAAGTAGATTTGACCTTTGACCTTTTTGGATATTAAATGTCATCACTTTATCCTTTTATTCTTTTAGATATTTGTGTGAGATTTTTGTCATAATATTGGATAAATTCCTGAGTTATAGCCAAAAACATGTTTTGTGGGGTCACAGTGACCTTTACCTCTGGCCACCAAATTCCAATCAGGTCATCTTTGTGTCCAAATGGACGTTTGTGCTAAATTTGAGGAAATTCCTGAGATATCACATTCACTAGAATGACACAGATGCAAGGTCACACTGACCTTTGATTACCAAAATCTAATCAGTTCATTGTTGAGTCCAACTTGATGTTTGTGCCAAATTTGTGGAAATTCCCTCAAGGCCTCCTTGAGATGTTGCGTACATACATATGTTACATATGAGACGTACATATGTTCATACGAACAAATAACCCAAAAACAAAATTAAATTAAAACATAAATTAAATGATCAAACAATACCTTTCTGGCCCCCTGCCATTCCTCTGAGGACACCGTAGAGATGACGGGCCCCCTGTTGAAAGCCCAGGGATTAGAAAGAAGTTTATGGCCTGAATTTGTGGGCTTTCATGGACTGTCACCCTGCTCAGACAACAGAGAGCAAATCCAAAACAATAGATTGAATATCTGAGCCAAAAGTATTAAAGCCAGTGACATTTAAGTATCAATCAGCTGAAATGGCAATGAAATTCTGAACACGATCCAGTGAAACGGTACCTCACATCTGCCAAACAAATATGATTTCAATGCTGAGGCAGATTAGATCATATTTTTTTTTCTATCTTGGATGCAATCCCGCGTGCTCCAACATAACCGTAATACAAATCTGTGCACCCGATGATGAGCGATGAACTCTGAATGTGCTGGTTAATGTCTGTTCTGATCCTGAGCGGAACTTTACGTCTAATTTCTGTCTTGTCTTAGTCATCGTCACTTCAGTGCACAGAAGCAGCTGGAACATAGAGGTTTCAACACTTGCCACAGTTGAGAAAATGGCTTCCTTTCAATTTGGGGCTGCGGTTGCACAGACAGTGTGAACCTGTTAAAAGCCTCGCGTTTAGAAGTTCACATAGCATCTGCTCAACACCTCTGCAGTGGGGATTGGGCTCAACAGATGAGGCGGGTAAACAATACAGCGTCCTTGGAAGAGAATTACTGTTTTGATGAGGGTTTGCCGGCCGGGCGCCATGCTGCCTTTGCTTTTTAATTACACAACATGAGATAAACACACATCTGTATTTTGCTGCACTGCTACAAGGCCAGGAGAAATACTACAAGGTTGAACTGACAAGGCAAGGTGAGGAAAAGTATGGCGCAGTTTAGCTTCATGGCCGCACTTTACATTTCTCCTGCCCGTGTGCGGTGGCAGTTAAGGGACTCACGGACTGATCATGCAGTGATGCACTGCACTCGAGGAGTTCTCAAAGCCCCAGACACTTGCTGCAGTGTATGTGCTTTAGCTATAGGCACAAACACTCACAGTGACAGACACCCCCCTTTCTCTTCTAATCCCTTCTACACCTCTTCACCAGATGACGAGAGCTACTTTCCCTATAGACACAGTGAGAAAGAGCTAGGTGAAAAACAATTAAAAAGGCGCTAGTGGGTGGAACACTTGTCCCCATCTCATTGTTCCCCATCTAGAATGTACTGTATATAAATGATAGACTGATTTAATGAGTAAGACCGTATTTAAACAGCGCTTTTGTGTCTTCGCCAGCCATAATGGCGCTAGTAACATATGTGGTTGTCTCTGTGTTACAATAATTAATACGCATTTAATGCTGAAAAACACACAGGTAGCATTACAAATGCTGTGAACCGCACACACCCATATGGCCCATTTGTAGCTTTCTGACAAGCAGCAGTTGTTAAATTACAGATTATCCCAGCAATCCTGACAGGGATAAAACGAGTCATACAGTCCTCAAGCACAAACATCCCACTCCCGGCAACTCCCTTCCCTGCAGCACACACACACACATGAATACACATATAAATAGCTTCACACATGAATGCACACTTGTGTGCACACATGGACACAGAAATGCAGACACACAAACACACCAGCTGCCATACGCAATAAAGAACCAAGAAGGCCTAGTCTATTTTACACATCCGCGGGGGGTCAATAACTCATTAGAGCCGAGGAAAGGCAGAGGCAGCTGAGGGAGATGACGTGGCGGGAGATGGTGCTGTGTGGCTGTTCACCTGAGGACAGCAGCATGTCATTGTGCCCAGAGGTCATGAGGACGATTCACGACTTCATTAGCAGCGTGCCATAAAACATGCCAGGGTGTTCCCAGGCCTGAAATAGGGTACTATGTGTAATTTGCCTGTTTTATTCATCTCTAACCTTTTTCTGCCTTTCTGGGATTTTTACTGCTCGTCCTATTGGCTTTTTATTTATTACCCTTTTATCGCTTGTCATGAACTTTGCATCTCGTTGAAATGCTCCATAAAAATAAAGTTTATTATGAGGTAAAACTAGACTTCTGTCCCGCTAACCAACACGGAGCAGAGCATTGGTCTATATGATTGTCTTCAGAGGCGTTGTAGGCATTGAAGCAAATATTTGTACTGTAGCTGATTCATTCTGCTCACTTGTTATTCTTGCTATAAATTTACAAGATCACTTCAATAGTTTCAAATATTTTGAGATTCTTTATTGATGACCCGAATAAAATGGCGGCTGCCCCTTCAGTCTTCCTTAACAAGCCCTGGCACGTCTCCAGTGAAGGGGACTCATCTGTTTAATCATCTCAATCACTGAGCTGGACCTGACTAAATATAGAATACAGAAAACAGGCGGCAGTGTGGGCTGCACCACTGTAGCCTACTACACTGGACAGACTGTTACTGTCAATGGATCAATGTGTGTGTGTGAGCCTACATGAAAGTCTGCAGGTTTATCTGTGCATTTGTTTTGGGTGCATGCCTTTGAGTTACAATACTAAGCACACTTAAGGACCTGTTTACAAAATATATCCTGTTACACAACCTAATCCCGGAGGCTTCAGCGTCACTTCAGTGGTACAAGTTCAAAACATCAGCAGGCACAGTCTGGCAGGACAGGAGAAAAAGCCTGATTATGTATTACTATTATCACTGGAAGCCACCTACAACCATGTCTGCATGTTTGCTGAGATTTACGAATTTATCATCCAGATCAGCGGTTTCCATCTTTGGACTGATGTCCGCGCAAAATACCAGAAAAATGCCGGCTGAGTTGTTCAACCTTGCTGAGGACACATGCTAATTACTTGATCCAAAGAGTAAATCCATAAACACACAGTCGATGTAATTAAATCATCTGCACAGTTCTGTGTCAACACCAATCATCTGAAATGACCTTGGAACTTCTTAGAATGGAGCGTGATTGTGAAATATGTCAGCACCTTGGATGGAGTCAGTCTGACCACAGCCATATAAAATGACTAGGCCTATATAATGTGTCTGTGAGTACACTGTGGGAAGAAATCAGGATAGAAGTTTGGTTTCACTTGTAGAAAGAGAGAATTTACAATTGTACAGCAATGTATTTTCTCTTGATCACATATTAATACTCATTTTCTGAGACATATACAAGAGCGGATCCTCCCTTAGGTGACATAGGGTGCCACTGGTGGGGGAGGAAGTCAACCATGAGAGGAAAAATGATGCACAGGTCTAATGTTAACAGTCCAACACATTCTCACTCCGATCTCGTCACATATTGACATTTGGTCATGAACTTTCCACGTCCAGATATGACGTGAAAGGTACCCTGGGTGCGTTGGTTGTTGATGTTCTGGGATGCAGTGTCAAGTTCTGCCTGTTACATGCATTGTCTTCTTTCAAAATACACTGCTGTTTTCACAGGAAATGTACCGTTTACATACAGTCTCTTTCAAAATAAACGTACTGTTGGTACAACATTGCAAATTGATGTTTTTTTTTCTTCAACAACGAACGCACGTGGTTGGGTTTAGGAAAAAGAAAAGGGTTTGACTTTGTAATCTTACAGGACACAAACACCACTCTCCTGGGTGAAAGTCAGTGTTTGTTTGACCCTCTCACCTGTCCTAAGACTTTCACCGCCTTAACTTTCCTTCTTGTCTGACCGCATTTCCCCCTGATGCCACTGAACACTGTTAAACTATAACAGCGACCAGCCGCCTATCATGCTGACCTTAAAGGACAGCTTTTTGCGTCAGTGTTTCACGCCACAAGTCACTGCCCAAGTGCCATATTACGACGACTGTGGAGTGAGACCAGGTTGAACGGTCAGTCTTTAGTCAGGGTACCACCTCTAGTCCTGGCAGTGCAGTTCACCTAACCGTGTTCATCAGTGTGTGACGATCACAGTCAGAACATGCTAGAGCACTGATGGGTACGGTGAAGTGGAGTGCGTGTGGAGAGTGTTAGAGTAACAGAAAATGAAAAGGCAAAAGCCATTCAGGGCGCAGAACAAAAGAAAAGCAAAAAAAGATGACTACATTTGCACATGCTGCATTCTGTTATTGTTTTTATTCATACTTTTTGTTAGCTAAGTTGTCTTTTGTGTAGACGTCTAATTAGCTCTTGCTCTTGTTGAAACATAAAAGATAATATTACATTTTTTGGGCAGCTGGGTGGGTGGGGTGGAGATGGGGTCATTAGGGGAAGCTTGCCTGGGGCACTGAGTGTGCTGGGTCCGGCACTGGGCACACGTTTTGAACAAAGTGCTTTGCTTGGCTTAAATTACAGGATATGTTAATGCTAAATAACCACTTTGACTACCTTTTAAATTAAAACACTGTGGCTATCTGTGCTCTGACAAGCTTGCAGCTAGTCTGGCATCCAGCTCAGCTGGGACGCCTGTGTTTGGTGCCATTTGGCAACCGCTGGAATATTTAAATGCCCTGATGAATACATAGCCCCTGGGCCTGACTGCTCAAACTGAACACTGAGTGTGCTCTGACATGCTCAGCATACACTAATGGGACTTCTGACAGTCCTGTGCATTCATCCTACAAAAAAACTCAGCATTGTGCCAGAGGGGACCGGAGGCTGGGTGTGAATGTAGTGCACTGCATCTGGAGTACAAAAGGCCACAGGTCTGACTGGTGCAACATCTAA
This sequence comes from Epinephelus lanceolatus, assembly GCF_041903045.1. Lineage (NCBI taxonomy): Eukaryota > Metazoa > Chordata > Actinopteri > Perciformes > Serranidae > Epinephelus > Epinephelus lanceolatus. The sequence goes on from NC_135738.1 coordinate 17,231,356, forward strand.
TGTGTCCATCAGCAGCCACTTATACTGTCAAACTGTCCTTGGGCAAGACACTAGGCCACTTCCGCCTCTCATGTTGCAAATTACAGTGTTTTAAATCAGAGCAACAGCTGTGGTGTTTTTCTTTATAAAGAGAATGAATCCACGCCTAATTTCAGCTGGGGTCGGGAGTCAGTGGTCAAAGAGCCCGTCCATTTTCTAGACGCTCAGCAGCTGTGTGTACTTAACCATGACTCTGAACCTGTGTGAGCTCAGCTGAAGCTGGAGAAGATCTACAGCTAAGTGACTGCGGTGTAAAACATACCAGGGAACTGTAACCTCCACGCTCGCGGGGGCACGGAAAAAGTGACGCCTGCCAAGATGTTGAAAGCTGCGGTGCTGTCCGTGGTGCTGAAACACAGAAAACGGTTCAAATGGGACCTGAATGCGTTAAAGGGCTCAGTGGGAACGTGCTCTTTATGTCCTCATACGTGGATCTGAAGCCAAATACGCTCCCCGCCGCAACACATGCTTCACAGTGGACGCAGCTGTCTCGACTCCCCTCGGAGATGGCAGTGTTGTGTTATGGAACACAAGAGACATTTCATTGATTATGGTTATTTTGGAAAATGTCAGTAGAGCAGTGTAGCCCAATGATGTTGACCTTTAAGCTGTGTAACTCTGTTGAGCTGCATCACAGAACGATGCAATCCAAGAAACAATATTGATCACGATTTGTTGCAGATCTGAAATCCGGATATTTATTTCTCTTAATAAAAAAACTAATAAGCTCAAATATTGAAATCGATACATTTCTCCATGCGCGTGGCACCCTGCAGGAGTTTTAATAGGTAAAACAAACAACGACAACGCTCCTCAGACTGATTATTTTTATTCTCTGTGTTTGGGATTTTAAGAAAGAAAAAAGGAAATTAACTTCAGAGGACTTTGTGCATCAGAAAATACACCACCTTATTGAAGATATTTCATGATGTGTATGACATACAGTGTTGTATATTCGGGGTTAGTCGGATTGTGAGGGTTCACGTTGTGCAGCGGGAGCAAACACACAAACACAAGCGTTAACTTGAGGCTCTGGAGATGCCGCCTACTTGGACGACCATTACGCATTGATTAGTCGCCCCACAGTGAAGCAGCAGAGGCATTTCTGGGTGCAGATAGGACCACTCCTCTCTCTGCATATGATTTTCTCTCCTCTCTCCACAGTCGGGGCTCGGTGGTGAGGAGGGGGGAGGGTGGTCTTGCAGTCGACGAGAGGAACAGGAGTTTATTGAGGAGTAGCTGCAACGGGGAGGAAAAACGCATGCAACTGAGCGCCTTGCGGATGGAAAGAAGAGAGAGGGAGGACAAAAAAGGGGAAAGATCGCGCTCGGACGACTGACCACTCTGTGCCGAGAAACTGCTGCTCCAATTGTTTAACTTGTTGATGCGACGTTTATTCTACTGTTTTTCCTCTATCGTCTGGCTGCAGTGACAGATAGATGGGTGGCGGAATCGCGAGTATTCCCCTCCGAGGATAGGTATTTTATAAAAACTCACCGTGGATGCAGTTTAAAGAGCAGCCTTCCCTAAGGTGGGTGGTTTTCTTTTACTTTCAGTCCCTGCTTATTGATGGGTGACGTTTTCGAAATCCAATTCATATTCTGCCGCAAAGTAGGGCTTCCATAACTGAACAGTTACAATGAGGGGAAAAGGCTGGAGAGTGATACTCAACAGTGTTATGCGCAGTATCAGTATAAGTAGGCTAAATGTGTGTTTTCTTATCACATTGTGTTAAGCCTAGGTGCTCCAGCAGCCTAACCACCGAGTGTCTCTGTGTGTGCTGTTCTTCCTGCAGATGCAATTCATCTCTGAACCGTAGCACTGTGATAACCGGAGCGGGGTTGTATTAAACACTATAGACCAGCATGGCAGCAGGTGTAGCGGCATGGCTCCCGTTCGCCCGAGCGGCGGCCATAGGATGGATGCCCGTGGCGAGCACCCCGATGCCCATGCCTCCGCAGGAGAAGAAGAAAGGCCAGGACGGACTCATCATCCTCAACGTGAGTGGCACCAAGTTTCAGACGTGGCGAACCACTTTGGAGAGGTACCCGGACACTTTGCTGGGGAGCACGGAGCGAGACTTCTTTTTCCACGAGGAGACAAACGAGTACTTTTTCGACCGTGACCCTGACATCTTTAGACATATCCTCAATTTTTACCGCACGGGGAAACTACACTATCCGCGCCAAGAATGCATATCAGCGTACGACGAGGAGTTGGCTTTCTTCGGTATCATCCCCGAGATCATCGGGGACTGCTGTTATGAGGAGTACAAGGACCGGAGGCGCGAGAACGCAGAGAGGCTCCAAGACGACGAGGAGATGGACAGTAGCAATGACGTCACGCCGGTGAACCTGACGTCCCGGGAGTACCTGTGGCGGGCTTTTGAAAACCCTCACACCAGCACCTTAGCTCTGGTCTTCTACTATGTCACGGGCTTCTTCATTGCCATATCAGTGATGGCCAATGTGGTGGAGACGGTTCCGTGCGGGACTCTGCCCAACAGGTCAAAGGAGATGTCGTGTGGAGACCGTTACGCGCTGGCCTTCTTTTGTTTAGACACTGCGTGCGTCATGATCTTCACGGTCGAGTATCTCCTCCGCTTGATAGCAGCTCCCAGCCGGTACAAGTTCATGAAAAGTGTGATGAGCGTCATCGACGTGGTCGCCATCATGCCTTACTACATCGGCCTGGTCATGACCGACAATGACCAGGTGAGCGGCGCTTTCGTCACGCTCAGAGTCTTCCGGGTCTTTCGGATTTTCAAGTTCTCCCGGCACTCCGCGGGGCTGCGCATCCTGGGCTACACCTTGAAGAGCTGCGCCTCCGAGCTGGGCTTCCTACTATTCTCCCTCACCATGGCCATCATTATCTTTGCGACGGTCATGTTTTATGCAGAAAAAGGCTCCACAGCCAGCAAGTTCACCAGTATCCCCGCGGCGTTTTGGTACACCATTGTCACCATGACAACACTGGGGTAGGTGGCTGCATCAATAAGTCCATAAAGCTGTCTCAGATCACCATAAATCACACACTCGGACACCTCACTGCCTCTGTGAAACACCCACAGGACACCGCAACACCACACAACACAAGCAATTAATTGCTTAATTGTAATATTAATCAACTATCTTTTATTTCCTAATTCTTGAGGAGCAGTTAAATCAGCTTTAAGAGCCTAATTAGCGCAATTTCCCGGCCATTGTTTGGGCTAATTGACGCGCGGCCACAGGTGTGCATTTAGCGCGCATATTAACGGCCTCGAGCGCGGCTCAGCCAACATGAGCGCAGGAAACAGGCTGCTTTATGGAGGCTTTGTGTGCGCCATTCACTGCCTGTCAATGAGCCTGCACCTCACAGGCAGGCAGCCCTCATCCGGAGGTTAGGCCTCGTCCCTGCCTGTTTTCAAGGGGCTTTATTGGACGCGCTCTTGTGGAAAGGTTACCGCAGTGCACACAAACCATTGTGCTCAATCAACACACAGAGAAGAGGGCTTATTTATTTATTTATTTATTATCCTTTAAATTCCACGTTACAGAGAGCACAAAGAAAGAGCCTCCTAACTGGGCAAGATCCTGCATGCCGCATTCACAAGCCAAAGTGAGGCACAAGTGCAGAGATTGAATTAAAGGTAGTTTGAGAGATACACACACACACACACACACACACTACACACACCTTCCTCCTCCCTCTGCCTCTCACTCACGCTCCCAGCTCCTCCTCTCTTCCTTGAACGAGGTACAGTAAATATTTGAATGCTAATTTCATGCTCGTGAACAACGTCAGATCCTACTATGTGCTGATGTGGCATAAAATAATTAAAACGATTACATCAAATTAATTTGTATTGATGAGCGCACTCAGGCGCTCACATGCTGGCGTGGGGTTATTATTATTATCATTATTATTGTTATTTCCATTATTCACTCCGGCTCAGCAGCGTGGGGCGGTGCGCTTTCCAAGGTGCTGAAAAGTTGCTGTCACTGACTGACTGGCTGATATTTGGGGGTTTGTATCTGTTGAAATGAATAAAGTAAATGTGGCGTTTGAGTGCCTGCAGCGCGATTATTAAGTTATACAGTGGGAAATAATAATCGGACCCGTTTCTAATTTGTGTGTTAAAAATATCCCGGTGGTTCCTCTCTCTGCTGCTGCTGATGCTGCTGCTGCACGTATGAGGTTGAAGAGCCACTCAGCCAATGTTAGTCCTCACGCGCTGCTCTTCCCCGATGACACAGAAATGAGGTCCTGTTGAAATAATGTTGTCTTTTAATTTCAAAGTCATAACACCACAGATCAAACATTGCAAAACAAATTGCCACTGGCTGTGTGTGCTTGTGTGTGTGTGTTTAAGTGTGTGTGCTTGAGATGTGTCAGGCATAATTATGTGAATGTGGAGTTTAGATGCTGCAGGAATATTCATGCTTCATACAAACAAGCTGGGTTGTGTGCTTGACTTTTCATGTGTTTGATATGGATCCTTCTTGATCCTCATATCTGCACTGATGCAGGCACTCGGCACCTGGATACCCTTCAGCTATGCAGGCAACATATCTTCTTCTTATTCTAATTATTATTATTATTATTATTATTTATCGTCTCTACAGCAACCTGTCTCTGTCTGCCCTCGTACAGCAGGTGACACTGACTTAGTGGATCTCTGGTCTTCTTAATGGCATTCAAAGCTTCCCCTCCTGTGCTCACTCAATACCAGTCGAACCACCACTCACCCTCGAAATGACCAATGAGTGCATAATTAGTGATGTGCACGATCCGGTGATTGAAGCTGCCAGCTCAAACGTAATGCTGCATCGGCCACGCTTTCCATTCAGATTCAAAGCGCCAGATGAGAGATGAGTTGTGTAAGAGGGTTCATTATTTATCTTTGGGGAGCAACAAAGATATTGCTGCATTCAGCTTGGAATCCCCTTTGTGTTGCTTGAGATGGATTTAAAAAAGATGTTCTGCCGTGTGAGAACAAAAACCAAAATGTCCTTGGTAATGGGGACGTTTCTGTCACTCCATTGTGAACCATGACAGCCGGGCTGACAGATTTGCAACCTGAACTGGAGCCTTGCAGTGGTGCAAAATGCTGCATAGTGGACCACCGGTGGAGAGGCTGAATGCCCATCACTGAAAGACAAAGTTGGCTCCTTCTCATGATCAATCATTGTCCTGAGGTGTGCTTTTAAAAACACACACACCTTACAGTAGAGCTGGATTGGGGTTGTCTACTGAATACAGTGAAGTGAGGGGAATATCTGTTGCTGTACTCTCCTCCTGTAACCTTCAAATGCTTATCTGATCAGGGGAAATGAGGTTTTCTGACGGTTTGTTTCAAATCTCAGCGTGCAGAAAAATTGATCCGCATCTAACAAATAGTTATTTAACTCAGATATGAATGGGGTAGATTTTTCTTAGCGGGGGCGCCACTGGCTCTAACCAACATCTGAGGCATTTGATTTCCATCCTGATAGTCAATGATGCTCTCTCTGCATGGTATCATGATGCCTTTCCACTACATATATTTTCAATTTCCCTGACTCACACCCTGTGGAAGTAAAGACAGTGGCATGCGTTCTCTCCCCCGCTGATGGCCCATTGATTGTGCTTAAGCAGACGTGCAGACATTGGGAGAGCAGGGGCTCCTGTTCAGAGGCACTTGGCAGGCAGCCTGAATGAAAGGGAAGGGTGCCTGGAGACCAGCGGAGAATCAATAGCACTGTGCAGCTGCGTGTCACGCCTCTGTGTGTCTACTGCTCTGTGCCACCAAACACAGGACAAGACCCACTTATCCCTCCTTATTTATTGAGCCTAATCTCTGCGGCTGCGTTCGGATACCCAACAAAAAGGAATCTGCCTCTGTCACAATGCTCCTGCCAAGTTCCTCAAGAATTCAACGGCTGGCTGTAAAATATGAGATTTTTATCTGCCGTATTGTGTTTTGCAGCATCTTTGACAACTGCACTCTGGGCTGAGAGTATAATTTCTGTGATTTGATTTAGCGCGTCCATTTAAGGAAGCAACAGATTCCAATATATAGATAACATTCCACTTTGTTAGGCTGGAATCAGATGGTGCAGTGTTTTCTTGCTCTTGTTTTGTCTCGATGATCCACACAGTCAGGGTGAATTAGCTGCAGTGGGACTTTTTGGTGCTTCAGATCTTTTAAGTGATTTAAGGTGTAATGGAGTGCACTGCTGAGAGCAGCTGTGAAAACGGTGGAAGTCAAGCGCAACCCACAAGGGAAGAGGAGTGGGGAGGACAGGGTTTAGTGTGGCACAGAGGCATACACGTTCCCCTGGACACAAACAGACATTACCTCTGATGGATATCATGGCCCTTACCATCCGACACAAACATTTTTTTTTTCACACAAACACTCTTCTCCCAATCCTGATATCAATGCCCCCCCCTTCAACCACTGCCTCCGAACAATCCCGGGAGGAGTGATCATCCCAATTACTGACTTGTTGTGACATTTATTATGTGCATTGTCCTAAGGTGCAACAAACACGCCTGTACATTGTAGTCACTCAGCAGATGCAGAATTTATCACCATGTCGTTTGTCGGTGCTACAGCTCCACCCACCAAATACGACTGGAAAGGCCTGACAAGTGAGCCCTATAAACCTCTCAGGGTAGGATTTATAAGACAGAGGAGGCAAGGTTAACAGACACGAGGGTCACCGTCGGGCCCATAAACCACCACAAGTATAAGCATTATCATGCTTGCCAGTTTTGCCACCTCGACGCCATTGCAGTCAAAGCCCACAATGCAAAGAGTTAACTTAATGCTTCGATATGGTGCGGAGAAAAGCTTTTTGAAGTCCAAACCCTTCACTACATGTCAAATGTAATTGAAATGTACAGGAACAATCTGGAGGGCCTTTTACTGTATATCTGCACCCGTGAGATAACAAATGCATTCCTGATGATATAGCACTCGTGTGGTTGGATAAGTTACCATGCCGCTTGCAGCCAATGCAGAGGATTTTCACCCTCTCTTTTCTTTCTTTTTTTTTTTATCCATCTGACAGTCAGCGAGAACATTTGGTGTGTTTGATTATGTACCGCAATGGGTGCAATTTTTGTGTTCAGTAGAATACATTACACCACTTGGCATTGTGTATGTTATGCACATTATGAAAATCAGCAATCCATTATGAGCGATGTGATGTATTACTGTGTAAAGCAGAAGTGGCTGATGTGAGATGTGTAGGCTGCCATTAGCCTGTGGGCTCGCAGCGCCTCTCCAGGTGCTTTATTGGGGAGGAGAGGTGATGCTAATATGAGGCTGGTATAATGGTCCTGAAGTGACAGGTGACTTAATGAGGGGAACCTGGCACTGAAATGCGTTCTGTGCGAGCTCCTTTTCTGCCCATGCAAATGACTGCGAAATGGAGGAGTGAGAGCGAGGGGCGGGGAACAGGCAGCCTTCCTCAGAGGAGATTAAGATCATTGTAAAAGACAGAATCTGTGAAGTAGAAGAAAAAAAACAGCAGTGATGCTCTTTTCTTTCCTGCTAAATTGAAAATACGCAAGCCCCTGCATTTTCTTTATTCTCTTTGTTTTCATCAGACTGAAACAGTTTCACACTGGCAGCTAGAGATTTAAAAGGGTGTTATGGAGGTGTGAGTTGAATGATTGATTAACATTTTATAGGCATTCATATACTACAGATTTATTATATCATATTTATGGTTGGAAAGTTCAAAGACTTCCATTTGCACCTTAAATTACATTTTAATGACGGTGTATATATTTTCTATCGAATAATACAATGTCAGAGAGAAAATGTATTTGTGGTCAGTCAACCCTGAACTGAAAAACAGATTATGACCAGCTGGTAGGTTGATGTGAGGATACTGTGTGTGTGAACTGACTCTAAAAGCAGACATGCGTCACTGCGGATGGTCAGATTGATAAATAATCTATATGGCAAGGACAAAATGGCTGTCCCTCCATTTGATTCGATTTCTTTGACAACCCGTCTTCGAGGCAGCGCCAATAACACTCATTCCACGCGGGGGGTTTTCATTAATTCACTTTGAATGTGCTGCATTAAGCAGGGAAATAGACTAGCATGTTCTGCACTTGGGCCCTGGGTAACGTAGTGTGAGGACATAAAATATGGCATCAGTGTTTTTCCCACTGCTCAGCATTTTCCTCGTCTTCTTTGTATTGCAAGCAACGCCAAAGATTAATGGAATTTTCCAGAACAAGATTAAAGTTACTCTGAATGAATGCAACATCGTTGCATTAGGAAATATGGAGATATGTGAGAGAACACATCATCTCGATTTCATTGTTGTTAGAAAGTATTTGCTCTGCCTTGCTCCACTTCCATCCAATCTAACACCCCGGAAATGCTGGAACAGCTTGAGAGAATGAGTGAAATGGAGAAATATTGCCTATTATGTGTCTGTGTCCTATCTTGTGAGTTGATATGTTGTAAAAGATATCGGATGTAAAGTGCGCATCTTGACATCAGTGGATCAAATGGTGTGCGAATGATAAACCGCAGCCCAACAGCTATCTGCTCCTCTGCTACTGCATGGCTTATTTACATACTCAGCATTTACATACAGATGAAAATGGTTTGTGTGGTCATGGAGATTGGTATGCAGACACACATAATGCCTCCTCATCACTTTGTTGAGATGTACAACAGTATTCTAAGTGGATTACATTGTGCTTAGCATTAGATCTCTGCAATTATCATATCAGGATCGCCATAAATGTATTCTGCAAAAATATATTCACAAAAGATTTTCAGGATTGCGGAGCTCGTTATTCTAAACACGAATCCCTCATATTATTACAATTACTTTGCTTGACAAAGGTGCATACTATTTTAACTGCTTACAGAGGCCGTGTTGTGGTGGCTGACAGACGCACAGGGAGCGAGCAACACTGTGACATTTGGTTTCAGGCCAACACCAAGTAACACTAGGGCCAGAATCACCGATATCGATCTGAGAGGTTTCATTATTAAAGGCGGTAATGTAATATAAAGAAGGGGAGGACCATGTGTCGTGATTTATATCATCTTATCCTCATTAAAAAGCTACTTCTGAATATATTTCCATCAGTTTTTAATGGTAAATAACAGAACTGTGTACTGCGCAAGCTCTTCGAAACAGAGTTCATGCACTGGATGGGGGGGGGGGGTGGGGGGGGGGGGGGGGCTGCAGCCTATCCCAGTGACATTGGGCGAGAGATCAGGTTACACCCTGGACAGGTCACCAGACTATCACAGGGCTGACACATAGAGACAGACAACCATTCACACTCACATTTACACCTATGGGCAATTTAGAGTCACCGATTAACCTGCATGTCTTTTGATAGGTAATAAGAGTGTTCAATCTGTTTTCCTTTTGTGAATTGATCTTATCGATGCAAGCATTGATATATAAAAGAAGACTTAGTGTTGGTGGTCTCAGTCTCATAGGTATTGATTCACCCAACCATGCAGCGCAGTGCAACTTTAGAAAGCACAAGCAAATAAAGAAAATAGCAAGCAATGTTCATTTTGGATATACTGTGTAGGATTGTCCCAAAAAACAATGCTCATACACATGTACTCCCACTCAGTTATCACTCATGACCCACTAGAAGAGAGACTCGACCTCTACCTTTCTTCTTGTTTTCCTTCCTCGGGGTGTTTCTGGGCGTGTACGTCCACAACAAGTTGAAGATTCTCAGTCATCCCCGTCATGGTAATCTTAAGTGCTATCTCATAGGCAGCTGGACTTGCTTGAGTTTCTTGAAGACGTTTCACCTCTCATCCAAGAGGCTTCTTCAGTTCTCACGCAAGTCCAGTTGCCTACAATATAGCACTTAAGATCACCTCCACAACTTTCCGGTGAGGTCAGGGCTTTACAAAAAGGTGGCCACCGGGTGCCAGCAGACATCAAAGAGACATGCAAGTATAGTGAGAATCTAGGCTTGGCTTTTTATTTTACCTTTGCTGGTGAGCAAATCCTGCACAGTACACCAGAAATTTGCCATATATCTATCTTTCATTGCTATCAGTTTTTGGCGTCCCCTGGTAACGTCCATTGTGTTGTATATAACTTGCAGCATTTGGCTTTGTTTTTCTCTTTGTGGCACATTTCTTTATGTCACTAATGTGTCACGTTGGTGAATTAGTTTCTTGATTTGATTGTCTTTTGTTTGCAGCATCTTTTTTTCCATTCTTTACGCCGCCTACATGTTGTCAATATGGTGAAAGTCTGTTTCATTTGTTGTTGTTTTGCTTCCTGGAGTCGTGTTGTCACTGCTTATGGCCGAGAAATCCTTTAAGCCCACAACAGGTCATGTTTACACTACGCTGGTGTACAGATTCACAAACAAGATAAAAAGGATAGCATGTTGATTAGTGAGATGTAAAGGTGCTTGTAGTCAGATTCTGTCACCTTTGGACAGAGCCAGATGAGCTGTTTCTTTGTTTCCAGTCATAGTTGTCTCCTCAAACCAACCCTTAACCAGAGCATTGTCAAATCATAAAAGTGATTTCAGTAGTGGTTTGTAACAGCTTCAGAAGGCACAGAACAATTATGATGTCCTGCAGTTGCTTCTACTGTATGTGTTGTTCCAGAGGACACGGATAAGTAACCAGTGTTGTGCACGCTCACACTTCACAAGTGCCAACTCTAGGTTCACTTCACACTGATTAAACAAAGTAGTTCACGTTCGTAGTTCACAATTTGAATTTTAAACTTGTTTTTTTCAGACCTGGCAGGTCCAATTTGCACATAAATGTGAGATTTTTTCCTGTTGCATTCTGCACTGATTTGCTCAAAAAAGTCTTTCAAATATTCACATGAACTAGGTTCCAAATTGCCAGTTGCACCATGGCCATGTTGGTTTTGTGTTAAAGTCTGTTTCCCTCCTGTTAAAACTCCCTATGTGGTTAGGTAAAGGACAAGGTTTGGTTCAGATCTGGGTAGAAACACACATTGATGCTGAAACAGTCTTCACCACAGCACCGGCATACACACACTAGGTGAGTCTCATTCACTGTCCTTAGAAATAACCTTCACACTCATTAGTTGCAAACAGATTCAGCTCGCCAGAAACATGATCACCTTCCATGAATTTGCTCTTTTAAAGCACAACACTGTAAGCAACACATTTTATTGTTTAATTAAAAGGTTTTTACCTTTTTAAGTTTTTCCTTCCTGCTGTGAGGGTCCAAGGACAGAGGATTAAAGCTCTCTGATGCAAATTGTGATCTGTGATATTGGGCTTTATGAATAAAATTGAACTGAATTGAATTTAGAGCATTTGTGACATTTTAGCAGCGTATTAGTTAAAGATTCAGTTATTCAACAGTTTGGCTTTATTCTGTTAACACATTGTCTGGAGAGTATATGTGACAATTCATGGACATACTGTCATATTCTCAGAATACTTTAGTTGAACTTGAACTATTCACTCACTCAGTTTAAGTTCAGCTACATTATGCTAACAATATGTAGACAAAGTAAAAAAGCTGAATTGTTGAATCTCAACTAAAAAGCTGTTAAAATGTTACAAATACTCTATATTCAATTTACTTCTATTTATAAAGCCCAATATCACAAATCACAATTTTGCCTCAGAGGGCTTTACAGTATATGACATCCCTCTGTCTTTGGACCCTCACAGCAGATAAGGAAAAACTCCCCAAAACAAACCCTTTTAAATGTTGTGTGTACAGAACAGATCAACCTAATACATTTACAGTAGGCTAATCCATATTACAATCCATATTCATAAATGATATCCAAGTGATAACCTATCCATAGGCGGACTGTCCAAATGAAGTGTTAGCTTTGCTGACTCAACCAAATCAAATAATCTTATCTCCCAAAATGTTGAACTATTCCTTTAAAGGTCCAGTGTGTCAGATTTAGGTGGATTTAGTGGCACCCATCAGTGAGGACTGCAGATTGTAACCGGCTAAAACTTCTCCTGGTTAAAATTCCTTCTGTGTTCATCGTTCAGGAGGTTTTAACCGGGAGCTGAATTATCCGCAGAGGTCTCTTCCACTCCAAAACAAACGGACCAGGGGTCTCATTTATAAACATTGCTTACGCACAAAATGAGACCTGAAAGAGGCGTACGCCACTTCCCACGCGCAAGCTGTGATCTATAAAAACAGACTTGATGGGAGAAACTTTGACCCATGCTTACGAACCATTTAGAGAAGCGGAAGCCTGATTGTAGACATTGTCGAGTATTTTTTGGCACACACCATTTTTGGCTTTTGTCCATACATACATTTTTAGTATGGAGCCTACGCATTGTTTCATAAATGAGACCCCTGGTGATTAAAACCGGTAAAAACACTGAATGAAGCAGTTTCATCTTACATTTTGGCACACCATGGACTGGCAGCTCACCCAGCACCTACTAAAGTTCTCACCTATTTTCCCTGATAACGTAATGTGTGCTTACCTTGTTTATAATCCAGACATTCAGGAGGTTTTTTTTTTTTTACCATGAGCCAAATTATCTGCACAGGTCTCACCCAAACCTACAAACCCGATTTAAACTGGTAAAAATGCTTAATAAAGCAGTTTCACAGTAAAAAAAATAAATGATTCTTATTTTTTTTTAAGTGATTAAACACTAAAGAAAAAAATAATTATTACACTCTGGACAGATATCTGATAGTAAGGTTGCAGAAATGAAACTTCTCTCGCGTTTCAAGTATGTAGGAGCCAATGTGAAAACACGAATGATCCTATCTAGAGCCAGTGTTTGGTTTTGTTTGTTCAAGGCTACTTTAGAAAGACGTGATGGACTCCATGGAGGAGGATCCACTACATGTGTAGATATAAACAGCTCATTCCAAGGCAATGAAAACACAACAGTTCATAGTTTGTGCTGGTTACATACTGGAAAAAAACATATTTCTGAATATTATATACCATCTCTGCCAATAGCTGCCCCTCAATCCTACACACTGGACCTTAAAGCTGAAGTGCATTCAGCTCCCTCCCTCTTATTCTGAAAGGATCGTAACATTATTGTGAAGGTTATTCTGTGTTCCATTGTGTCAGTTAATACCCTTTCATTTCAGCTGAACCTTGCTTTCAATACATTTTTACATACTGTACAGCAGATATCCATTTTACAGGTTCAAGTTCAGCCACTGAAGTTTCCACGGACGGACATGCTGCAGTCTCTACCGCACGCTCGTTTAAATTTTTATGGTCAGGGTTTCACTGTAAGGTCAGAAAACTAATTATCAACTCAACATGGTGTCGAAACAACAGAGGAATGACTTGATATGAATAATTCCCACACGCTCACATTAGCATTGTGGGAGAAAAAAAAACACTGTAATAAATTGCAGAGTTAAACATATGCAAGTCAGTGGCCTTGCATTTGTTACTTCTGTGCAACACTTGAGCTAATCGGCACGCAAAGAACAGACTGCGGTTTGTTTTCACAGAGAGCTGTAACGTTTTTAATGTCTGCTATGCTTGTCTGAACATTACACTACTCCCTGCATTGGCATGTAATGAGCGCTGGTTGAGGGAGAAACAGTTGTTCTTTTATTTTTAGATGCCACTGTCACTATGGTAAACATTGAATGAGCATTTATTATGCTGCAGCTCCCAGACCAGATCCAGCCTTTGCCCTGCTCCTGACCTCGAAATCCATCCCTGCAGCACAGATGTAGGAACAAAAAGTTATGAGGAAGGTGATGATAGTCCCACCCGTCACTGTGAGGAGTGTGGGAGGGGTGAATTGCACTTTGCACCGATTTTTTTCTCCCCCTCTCAGGCGCATGGGACAGCATAGCAAACACAATATCTTGAAACGGTGCCAGCTTTTATAATGCCAGACTGCGAGTATCCCTCCCCCTGACATTTGTCTCTTTATCAAAAACGCCCCTCAGCCAACAAGCCAACATCTGTGATCAGCAGAGATTCGGAGATTATAGCTAACAGCAATCATCAGTCTGCTGTGTGAACGAAAAAGAATTCAAAGAGTGATGTAACTTGTGCTGGTCCGACACCTCATCTGAGGAGTGATAGGATTTCGCTGCAGATAAGGTTTTAAAAAGAAAGTTATGCTGTTTTTAAAGCCTCTCAGCAAAACATGAAGTCGGGTGAAATGAGAGAAATCCATTACCTTGACAGTTACCTCAGTTTTTAAAGTACCTACACTTAAATGCTCTGTAGCATACATTTATTCCACAGACACACTTTCTTTGTGTAATAGTGTGCAATGTTAACACCAGTTACTGTCTTGTATCCTGTGAGAGCGTTGAAATCAATATAGACTTTCATGTAGCAAAGACAAACAGAAGGCATCGCTTGTCATCAGTTTCAGAGAGAGCGGTGGAACTTTGATGCGAGCACATTAATTGAAATCTGGTTTACAGCCCATTCATAATACGTGAACGTGAGCAGCTTCACAGCAAAGTCATGAATATTGATTCGGCCTGTTTGTCAGCTTAAAGCTCTGTTTCGCTCTTGATGAACCGTCTCATTTTTTCGTCAGAGCCGAGGCATCTCGTGCCAGTTTTACAGCGCCAGGATGCCACAATAAAAGCTCCTCATGATCAATACTGATCCCACTTGAATGAGATCCAGTGCTCGCTGTAAAGGCAGAATATATACAGTAGATTTCTGTAAAGAGCACAAGTGCCGCCTCGAATGGAGCTGCCCATACTTGCCACTGTTAACCCAGTTTCATTGTCGAGTCTTTGCCACAGGCTCCATAGATTATTAGTTTCTGTATGCAGTATGAATGATAAGAGGCTATGTCCCATTTCAGTTAAGGTATAAAGAGCTTCCTCCTGTCTGCCTGGCAGGGAGGTCCTGCTGAGATGAGGGATGTCAGCCTGTCACCCTGACGCATGGCAGCTGTTTCCTGCCTGCCCCAGCTTCTATAAATAGCTAAATATATCACCTAATGTAGGCCATTTGGTCAAACAGAAACTAAACAGGGCATGTGCTCCGGGGCTATATTTTTCTCCTTCACCTCAAACTAATTTCTCATGTACAGGTGTGCCTTAATATTTTCCTCATCTTTAACTGTCTTCATGCGGTCTCAGATGGATGGATGATACGTTAAGTGGCGATCATATGGCGCCATTATTTTATGTCAAGTTCAGACCTTCAGACACCTTTAGCCGATCACCTCTGCTGATCCAGTGCAAGTTCAATAGATTTGCATGCCTCCGTGCTGGCTAGTCGTGGCTAGAGGCATTATGTTTCAGGGTTGTACGTCCTTCCATGTGTTCGTGTGGTCATACATTATTCATCCGTCCATACATACACGTACATATGTACATTCCATTCTCTCGAGAACGCGATATCTCAAGAACACCTTGACGGTGTTCACTTGGACCCTAGAATGAACTTTTTAGAGCTATTTCTAGCAAGTCCTAGTTTCCTGTTATTTGATTGATTGATTTTTATTTCAATCAGGAGAGACTCGTTTTTCATAGTAAAAAGAATATTTATTAGCATGTGCACATACAAATGAAAAATGTGTAAAGTCTTTAGCGATTAGACCCCATAGAAATGGTGTGATTTAAGGAGGGTGATGAATCCATAGTCAAATGAGAACCTCCTCAGGGTCTAGACGCTGGTGGTGGTAGAAGTGGTGAAGATGAGATGAGAAGAAGATGGACAAGTGCCGATGATCTGGATGAGTAGACGAATGAACCTTTATTTGAGCTCGTCCTGGACTCCTGGATACGATGGCTGGAGGTTAACGGGGTGGAGGAGGGCGCAACAGTTCTGCCTAAAATGATCCTGATTGGCTGATAGAGATCATGGCAAAGTTTGATTGGATAACTAAATGATCATGATTATGGTTTCATGATCAACGAGCCAGAAGAAATTATCGTAGATAGAGGTCATCTCACTGAAAAGTACATTTCTTATGTCTTCATATACAGGACGTCATGGCTGGAGGCATTGTGCTTTAGGGCTGTACGCCTTTCCATTTGTTCATATAGTCGTACGTTATTCGTCAGTCCATACGTACGTACATATGTTCCATTCTCGTGAATGCAATCTCTCAATAACACCTTGAGAGTGTTCACTTGGACTCTAGAATGAACTTGTTAGAGCCATTTCTAGCAAGTCCTAGTTTCCTGTAATTTCTTGAGTCACTCTAATGCGCCACCTGACCTGGCATATTGGGAACCTTTAATTGAAGGCAGGTGTGGTGAAGTTAGTGTGCAGTATGGAAACGCCACTTTAATCTTAGTTTTTTATTGTTTGATGAAGTCGTTTGATACCCCATTGATCTGAACTTTGTTTTTGTGAAGGCCTGTTTGTTTGGGGAATGTTTGTTTGGGGATTTTTGTTTTCATTTTTTAAAAATGCAGTAGTCAAGACAATCAGTTTGTAGCGTCGTCTTGCAACTCTCCATACGTCCTGCAAATTAGTCAGCTCTTAAACCAACCGAAGCACCTGGATCATGAAACAGGGAGTAAAACTCAACCAAAACAGTGAGCTCTTCATATCTTCCATTATGGTGTCTATGGGCAGCTATTTTTAAACTTAGTTGGAAGACACAATAGAGCTGATAAGATTTTAGTGGTCAGAGGTCAAGGTCACTGTGACCTTACTCTTGTCTCATTCTCGTGAACGCGATACCTAAAGAACATGAGGGAGGGAAATCCACCACATTTTCCACAAACGTCCACCTGGACTCAAGATTAAACTAATGATAATTTGGTGGTCCAAGGTCAAGGTCACTGTGACCTTACTCTTGTCTCATTCTCGTGAACGCGATATATCAAGAACATCATGAGGGAAATCCACCACATTTGCCACAAATGTACACCTGGACTCAAGATTAAACTAATGATAATTTGGTGATCCAAGGTCAAGGTCACTGTGACCTCACACTCACCTCATTCTCGTGAACGTGACATCTTAGAACATCTTGAGGGAAATCCATCACATTTGCCACAAATGTCCACCTGGACTCAAGCATGAACTGATGAGACTTTGGTTGTCAAAGGTCAAGGTCACTGTGACATCATAAACCATGTTTTTGGCCATAGCTCAAGAATTCATACGCTTATAATGACAACATTTTACATAATGACATGGATGTAAACTATAGCTGCAATTTGACTGGTTAGTGGGGGCATACAACTGCCAGGCCAGTAACTGTAGTATAAAGATACACTATGTACAGACTCATACAAAAGTAATCCATCTCAATCATCACTCATGACCCTCTGGAAATGTGTGGTGGTGTATTTTTCTGCAGAGACTCTGCTCCCTGTATTCTCTTATGTTCTACATCCAGGACATTGATGTGTGTGTAACCCCACAGTATTCAGGTGAGATCTGGGCTTTATAAAAAGGTAGTGACCAGGTGCCAGACTGTAAGCAGCAGGTATCCAAGAGACTCAGTGCTGAAAAACACAAATACAGTGAGGTAAAACAGCAAACAGGAGCCAATCTAAGGTCCGCTTTATTTTCACTGTCACTAGCGAGCATGTTTGCAAACAGTAACCCACAATCCTGCATAGCATACCCTCACAGATAAACATTATGAATATATCTGCTGCAACTACCAGCTGATATTGCTACAGTCACTATCATAGGCTGCTGTTGTTGGTGGACACAATAAAGCCTGTGTAGTATAAAGCACAGGGTGCAGGGCTTCTCAAGGACTTTCCAGGCCCAATTCCCTCAGATTCAAGGACCCATTACGGCATAGTTTGAGACACGGATCAAGGTTAATTACTGTTAGGCTATTAACAGTGAGAGTTTTCATAATGAGAGCGAGCAGCCTTACAGAAGCTCACAGACAACAATTAAAAAGGAAGAGAGGCTGTATTGTGTGAACACTTCACAGTGACGGCAGATGAAATCCAAAGAACTTCAGTCTCTATTCAAGCACTTTCAATGATCCATGCCTATTTATGTCTTCATTTATTCCCCTTAATTTCAAGCATTTCCAAGACCTGTGGGAACCCTGCTTGTGATATCTATCAGCCTGTGAAAACACATTCATGTATAAGTTTTCGTGTAAATTCGTTTTTTGTTGGTTGTTGTTAATGGATGAAGTAAAACTCTCAATCACACACAAATAGATGATGCAACTGAATAACAGACTCTGGTCTTAAAGAATTACCACAGTGTTAAATCAACACTTCACTGCCACGATCTCCACAGGGGTGGAGCATTAAATCTCCACAAAGAGAAATGGTGATGAGGTTTTTATTGTGCCCGCCACCTGTAAATTCAGAGCGGTCACATGGCAGGTTGAAGGCATCACATATTAGTGTCTGTCTTTTGTCTGTATTTCAGAGTAATTTACTGTCACACACTGTGATAAAATGTACAAACATTTTTCCAGGTTTCTGCATAAACAGTCATTCTAGCACTGTGGCTCCCAACCTTAGTCCTTACAGCACCCATTTTCTATCACTGAGTAAACTTATCTCCGCTGACAAAGTGACATATTTAATGGATATTTTATATTATATTCAAGGCATAACAAAAGCATTTAATGTGTAACTGCAGGAAGTTTATCTAAAATGAGTGATTATAATGATTTTTGAGCAGATTATTTCTGTGAATGTTGCATCAGAGATACATTTTCCAAATATTTGTAGGAACTTTGGACAGAATTCTCTCCCTCTCTTTCTCTACATGTGTGTTTTTCACAATTATACCTACTTAGAAGGCCTATTATTTTTAGAAATTGAGTGTAATACCCCTTTCTTTTGCTTGGCCCTTGTTGTATAAGCTCTTTGGTTGTTTTAACTGGGAACTTGTCTAATGCAGGATGAGACTGTTTAGCAGAGAGCAGTGGCATAAGGCAGTTACGATGGACCCCCAGTTCATGCTATTATGATGGGCCCTAGTTACTGGTTATAAAACACACACACACAGAGTTTGGGGTGTGTATATATTTTACCAACAGTGTGTCTTACTGCCGCTTTTATGTCATATCCATTTGCAGATGTACCCAGCTTGTCAGTCTTGAAAGATTTTGCACCAAACCTAGTTACTGTGAATCGTATTGTCTCATTACATGATTGGACTGAGACTTGATATTGGACATTAACATACGTGTTACCCTGCAATCATCATTACATATCTGTATATGATGAAAACTCCAAAAGAAAATAGGAAATTATTTGTTTAACTAAATTGTTTTTTATAGTTTGTGTACAATAAGCATGTAATTTTTAGGGCTGTCAAAATAACGTGTTAATTTTGATTAATTAATCACAGAAAAAATTATGCGTTCAAAAAAACTGATGCTTATTAATCTCGTTCCGTGGTGCCCTTTGACCCGGTGTGTCACTGAAGGCCACAGTGGCTCTGTCACATGATGGAGGCAGACGAGGCGATGCTGCTTGGCCCCGTGAATGGAACATGGTCATTTGAAAAACGGAACTGTTGATAGTAGCATTTAGCAGTGAACCCAGAGGTCCAAGCTAGCACAGCCTCTGATGCTAGCGCTAGCAGTCAGCCTCGTCAAGCCACACTCAACCAGGTGTTCAAGTTGAGGAAGTCTACCTGAGACCGACTAACTAACTCCCTTACAAAATGGACTGCAGACTGGGTGGTAGAGGACAGGGGGACAACTGTGTCCAAAATCCAGCAGCTTTACTCCAACACATCTGCCAAAAGTCATTTGAACTGAAATTTTTTAAATACTTTCACAGTAAAAATTGATGTATGTGATTAATTAAGATTATTTAATCACAGAGCATGTAATTAATAAGATTATTTTTTTAATCTCTTGACAGCTCCAATAATTTTGTTATAGACTGGTGCTATTTTACAAAAACAGAAAACCATGATGGAGATGTGTTTGCCTTCTTGAGGTCATCTATCAAAAATTGCACCATTTTTGATTCAACATGAGTTCTTCTTTGAACACGGGCGTATTTGCAGGAGGCAATTGTGCCCCTCCACCGCACTGCCTGCACTGCCTATATTTACGCCCCTGGCAGAGAGTGATGGCTCTGTGAATACAGCATGTGTTCAGGTCTTTACCGTGCCCTCTGAGATTTCTTTTTTAAATTTATATATTCAATCATAATCTAAACTTTAAAGATAATTTCTTTTTTTTTTTTGTAATTTACTTTTTATTGGCATTTGACATTAAAGCTAAACTGCATGTGTATCCCATAGTGGGCTTTTCAGATGCTCGTAGGGAAAACTTCCCTACAATATAGTCAATGATTTGTGAAAATAAAATCAGGCCTATGTGGTTTTACATAGCTGACCATTTTTCCTAACGTGCAACAAATTGTTCAATTTTATCGTTGACAAATGCTGTCATCTGCTCCATTTTGTAAATGTCCATTGTGTGGCCATCCATACCTTCAGGGTTTGGCTCTACTGTGATAGCCATTTCAGGGTGAGAGTCTTTTTTCCAGCCTTAAAAATGATTTCATTTCATCAAAGCTGAGATAAAGGCCTACAATTGTTTTGTCACACCCCTTAAAATCAAGAAGGCCTCGCGACCCCCTGTGAAGCTTTGGCGCCCCCTAGCAGGGGTCACGATCCTCAGGTTGGGAATTGGTGCTCTTGCAGCATGATTTTAAGAATGGCAGCATTTGTCAGCTGGTTTGCCCCCACTTTAGTCAGTACTGAAATATCTCAACAGCTATTGGATGGATTTCCATTCAGTTTTGTACAGATATTCATGATCCCCAGAGGATGAACCCTACTGACTTTGGTGATCCTTTGACTTTCCCCCCAGCGCTACCACGAGGTTGATATTTGCAGTTTTAAGTTGAGTGTCTCAGCAACAGTTGGACAGAACTCTGGTGCAGGCTTTCATGTTCCTGTCAGGATGAGCTGTAATATCTTTGACGATCCATTAACATTCCATTATCAGGTCAAAATTTCAATTTGTCCAATCCTTCAGTGAGTTAACACCATCAGTGTGACCACGTTAGCAGCTGACGTTAACTCTTAGCACAGCCTCGCAGAGCTGCTAGTTTTAACTACTGTCAGTAGTAACTACAGTCTGTCAAGGTAACTGTGCGGCAAGTCTAAAATTGGTAAGACTCGCTACTTCTGGCTCCTACCATCACGTCGGATGACTTTCACATCTGATTGTGCTTTCACAGATCATTTTTACATCTCTGCTAAAAGATGTCTTGTCAGAGCTCAGTGCGGGACAGTTTGCTGTCACTGTGTTTTGGCAGCACATTAGGTGTTTTACAGTTTTGTCACACAGCAGGATCTTGTAGTGAGAAGTAAAGTATTGTGCTTAAGAACAATTTGAGATGCTTTGACTTTATGCTGCTTTATACTTCAACTCCATTACACTTCAGAGGGAAATATTTGACTTTATTTGACAGCTAATTTAGATTTTACATGCAAAACATCTGATTAGCAAATAAAATACGACGCACTACATTAAAATCTTCATCCTCCTGGCTGGGGTACCCACAGACCTCAGAGGTGCTTTATTCTTTATTCATTCCAGTTTTTCATGACTTTGTCAATCAGTTTTTTTCCAAATGACTTCATATGATTGTTTTCTGTTTTAATTAGTGCTTTTTAAAAGTACCACTGTATTAAAGTCCCGGGGGACCCCAGTCAAAAGCTGTTATAATAGATGGAACTATTTATTGAGTTCATGTTTGCCGTGGGTCCTATTTTAAAATGTCTCACACTATCAAGGGCGTACGGACACTCTGTCATTTTGAAGGTGACAGACACAGATTTTCTCATGTGCTCTGCTGACGACCCTAAATGCTCATCCTTCTAAAGAAGGACGATGTTCAAAGTCAGCTGTCTCCTAAAATAATAATACCCTGTGTTTTTTATTTCAGATGAAATAAAGTATGAGGTATGAAGTAGATTGTTCATTGTTTTGCAGCTACATAATTTAATGTTCACTACATTCATTTTGCTCCTCACATTACATTTGGGAACTATTTGATACTGTGCACCTTACGTGCAGGTAATAAGAGTTATGATGAAGTTTGGCGGAGTGATATATAAGATGTGAGATGCTTCTCTTGTTGATTTTCAGTCGTCCTACGTTCTTTTTGGGAGATTAAAGTGGATCAAGTCACTGAGCAGCTGTCCCTGTGCTCTTACTTGACCCACAGCCCTTTGATAGATAAGTCACTCAGTAGTAACAGATTCAGCATTATTGAGTTGCTGGTAAATTATTATTTCATTGTCATTTATAGCGCTTGTTTATTGTTTCATTTATATTTTCATGTGCAGTGTTTAAGTGGAGTCATTGTGTTCCCTTGGTTATGAGCTAATTGGTTCCTACCTGCCCTTGTTTTGTGGGGACAGGTATGAGTGAGACACAAGAGAGAGTGAGTGCCTCGTGCTTAACAGTGAAGAGAAGTTGCTGTACACCTCAGTTGGGATGTGTTAGTACTGTCTTGCCGTGTTGGTAAAACTTAAAAGAAGGGGAAGAAACAAAAGTTGTAGCCTGCTTATTAACATTAACATTTTGCCATGATAGTTGTTTCTTATAGTAGTTTATTCCTGGTCTGTGGTTAAATATAATGGTAGGATGAGAGATAAACTAACCAGCAGTACATAAAATAGTTAGAATTAGGTTTGCATTAAGCAGCTATGTTAAAGTGATGCTTTCACATGATTGCAACAAAAGAGATAATACAAATCTGACAGAATATGAATTATCAATACTTTTATTAATATTTTAAAGTACCTTTTGCTTAAGCAACATTTTGAATTAAACTTAATCTTGTAATTTTACGTTAAAGCATTACTGCTTTTACAAATGAAAATGATCTGAGCACATTTTCCCACTCCGACCTCGTCACATACTGACGTTTGGTGACAACGTGAATGTTACCCTGGGTGCGTTTGATGTCGATGTTCTGGGACGCCGTGTCAACTTCAACCTACATGCATTGTCTTCTTTCAAAATACACTTCTGTTTTCACAGGAAATTTACCGTTTACATACAGTCTCTTTCAAAATAAACGCACTACGTCGGTACAACACCGCAATTTGACATTTTTTTTCCCTCCAACAACAAAAGCACATGGTTGGGTTTAGGAAAAAAGAATAGAATTTGGCTTTAGGGTGAAAGTCGGTATCTGTTGGACCTACTCGTCGTACTTAGACTTTCATCACCTTAACTTTCATTCTTGTCCCACCGTGTTTCCCCCAAACACCAAAGTGTGGATACCCAACCTGAGCCCGACGGTTCCGACGGGTCGGGCCGGGTTCAAATAACAAATCAGAAATTTTGTTCAGGTTCGGTTTGGGTTCGGCCCACTTGACATGCTGCTGTGTTGTGCTACTGTATGGCCTATTCAAGTGCTGGAATTTGTTTTTTACGTGACAACGCCTGAATGCCATACATGCTCTTCTCCTGCTGAGTGTATGTGCTGAGCTGCTGTCCGTGCGGCATGTTTGACTGTGCGTAACAGCAGCCTTTTGATGGTCATTTACACACTGTCCATGTGTGATCACGGTTAACAGACAAGCTGTAACCATGATAACTACATCGGTTAACAAACTGTGTCGGGCTTGGGTCGGGTTCAGACTTAAAGATCAGAAAGTCTGTTGGGGTCAGGCCAGGCTTGGTCAGGAAAATGCTACCTGACACCACCGAGCACTGTTAAACCATAACGGCAACTGGCAGTGTATGATGCAGACGTTAAAGGACAGCTTTTTTCGTCAGTGTCTGACGCCGCAAGTCACTGATCAAGCGCTGGATTTTGACAACTTCAGAGTGAGACTGAGATGTTTTCTACCACTGGCCAGATCCTCCCAAGCCGTATTTGTAAAAATGAAAACAGAAAAACCCAAAACAAAAACTTTATTAGTGTAGTAAGTTTAGGTACAGTTTAAGGCACAAAGTATTTGCACCCAGGTGTGCGTAGCCAACAATGCTACCTGCAGTGTAAATAGCCGACGCAGCTTTTACGTCCGGATATATATTCTCCTGGCCATTCTAGCAACACCAAAATATGACATTCACACTAACGGGTCTATTCAGCTATTCTGCTAAAGTTTATGTATACAGTGTGCATTCAGCAGCTTTATACATCCTAAAAATTGAAAACAATAAGTCAGCTGAGTCTAAAAATATGAAGCCAACATTGACTCATAGCCTGGTCCCCTGAGTGAAAGTCCTGCGCTTGACCCATTAATCCACCACATCTTACTCTCTCCACGGACTGTGTCGCTCTTTATACCCCCGACTCTCTGGCTGTACGTTTGTGAGTTTTGTCTCATGAGTTTACCTCTTTAATCGCAGAGAATATCTGAGAGTGGCAAGTACTCCATGACCTCTTAGCCCTAATCTGAACCGCGTCTGACCTGTGTGACGAATCCTAGCCAATGACAGCACACAGTGGGATCATTAATAACGTGTTGTAGGGATGGATGTAAATAGGTGAATATCTGCAGTGTCACTGTTCTCACCCAGGTGCAAATAGCACAGATTTGTTTCTTAAGCCCACATGCAGGTAGTGAACACACACTGCAGGGGGGCAGGTTACCAACTAACAAGGTCACAGCAGGTAAACATACTGAAGCAGTAAAGTGACAAATCCTAATCTTACCCCGTCAATGCCTTCTGATGCTGTAATGGTTGGATTTTATTTACTTTACAACAATTTAAAGGCTTTATTTAGATTGATATGTTCGCTTAGGCGTTATTGAAGTGCGGGTTCTGCTCCCACCTAAAGGATTTCCTGCCTGTGTGTCTCTCTGCAGGCGTCCCACACAGGAGTATTTCAACTGCTTAAGGATTGCATTTCCATGTGGGGATTTTCTCTTCTTTTTCAAGGTATTAGTGGAAAACCGTAAACAGTTGATTATTATTTGTATTTTTCCCCTTAGCCAATTGTCCGTAATCCCTGTGGAGGAGCTTAAGAGTTAGATTTCTGGCATGCATGGCCTTATCTTTACATAACGGCCACAGACAAAACGGAGTGTGTCTCATTTTGACTAAGCCACACATTTGGGCCGAAAGGCAAAGACAAGCAAGCGAGCTGAGCGGAGAAGAAAGCAGCTCAGACAGTTAGCATTAATGCGGCCGGACACTGCAATCAATTTCAGGTCAAGCGTAGTCTCATTTACTTGGGAACACACACTTTGCACATTCCTGATGTAGATGCCGTTAGCATACACACGTGGTGGAGTTTGATCCCTGTTGTCCTCTGGAGGTCACAGGGGAATCATGCCTGAGCATCCTTGGACACAGATCCAGCATCAACCTCTCTAATGTGACATTCAATTACCTCCAAAGGTGAAGTGGTCTCGTTCGGATCCAAAAATCAATTTTGCATGGACTTTGCTGCAGTTTACACCTCTGGGCTCTCCTCCACCCTCTTGTGTACACATGTTGGCGAGAGAAAACAAGCTGCGTCGCTGACGTTCCAACTCCCATCGTCTTTTCTATGAAACGGCATCCATCAAAGTTAATGGGCTGTAATCATCACCACAAATACACTGTCGCACATCCCACTGCTCGCTCCTGAGTATTCAACTCCCAGTCAATGGGATGTAAAGAGTGACAAGCGTGAGGAACACAATTTCCCATATCATTAACGACCCCAAGTAAAAACTGGAAGAGGATCCAAAAAGTTTTTGAGAATTTAAAATTCTCGTCTCCGGGGACCGCTGAGCAGGAACATTTATCAGAAGTGCATTTGACATTCAGTCGATACTACTGACGCTGTATTTCGGGGATATATCAACATTGTCATCTAGTGGAATAATTCTTGTTAAAGTATGTCACTCAGTACCAACAGATCTGCCGTGTGGTAGATTCATTTTCCAAGCAGCCAAGCCTGCCAACTTCAAATCAGGGTTCAGCGTATACTGTATATCTATTTATCTCCAGGCTGTATGCTGCTGGACGTCTGATTATACATCACACGCACATACACAGACTATTCTTTCACTGCCTGGCATGGCAGCGCTCCAAGAAGACTGTCCCTGAAGTATTTGTGTGTTTGATAGGATGTTTTAGCTGTAGCATCCCCAGAAGACAATTTGTAGACCTCAACAGATGGAGAAGTCCAATTAGAAAGCAGGCGAGTGAATGGGAGAGATGGGAGACAAACGTTCCAACTCTTTCTCTCTCCCCCAGGACAGACTGCTAATCTTAGAGTGCAGGTACAAAACCAACATCACTTCTGTTTTGGAGGGGAAACATTAAAAAATAAATAAAAGCTAGAAAGCAGGCGGGGAAAGAGAGAGAAAAAAAAACCACACAGCGCCTGTGATTTGATTTCTTAACACCACACAGTCAAAGAGGAACGCGTTGAATTTGATACAGCTTGCTCTCACTCCACATCTACAGTATGTAAAAATATCTCCTTCTGTTGTCTGATTCTTCAAGGGCAGACGTCCCACAAAGCAATTGCCTTGCCATCAGCCAAGACCGAAAAAAGGAGAAGAAATGAAAAAGTGCTTAAATATAGCAACCCCCTGGGATAGTGGGAGGGAGGGTGTGCTGTAGTGTGATTAAAATGAATAACCTTCATTCAGTCACGATTGTTAACAGTACATTCGAATGTGCTGTCTTTGGTGGAGCCAAAGCTGGGCCTTTTACACCGCCTGTCTTTGGAGTGTTAACATCGTTATTCATCAGGAGGCCTGTCCTCTGCAGTGACGAAGACGCTGGAGTTATAAATAATGGGAGTTGTGTCATTAAGTACACATGCTTTCTCCAGCTGGCCCAGGGTCAGTTTAATTCAGGCTGCAGCCACCCCTGTTGCGGGTGCAGACATAGCTGTAAACCCGCTGATGACTGATAGATTGTGTGGATGCAAGACCAATTTTCATCGGCAAAATGACCTTTCGGTTGTGTTATTGTTGTTCCGCCCATGGCCCTGAGTTATTATTTTTCGTGTCATTTTTTGATTTGACAGGAGAAGTCTCGTGGAGTGAAATGGGAAAAGTAATGATGTCCCCGTGTGCATGGAGTATAGCGCGGTGCAGGTGGGGAGATGGTGGATATGGCTGCAGCTAGCAGCTCCACTCTGCCCCAGGGGCCAGTCAGCAGCTGTTAGAAGAGATGCAGCTCTTCCCAATACTTCCCCACAGGTTCTCACTGGTTCCCGGTACTCGCTGTTATCTGGGCCCGCTGCTGTCGCCAGTCTGGCTGCTGTCCACACTCTCTGAGAGAGCGCTCAGTACATTTTTACGCTTCACCACTCTTTCTGTCTCATCCCAACCTCCGCTATTCCCCTCAGCTTCACTCAGATTTTGAAGTGCTCCTTTGAACTTGCAGCTGTTTTTTTAAATGGCTGGAATTTGTACCTTGATGTTTGTTTCAAAGACACCCTCTGAGGAATTTAAAATGCCTCTTTCACTGGCATGACAAATAATCTGAGGCCAATTCTGTGTTGGGTTCTGCATCTACTTACACTATCCCATATTAACCATCCTGTGCGTAGTCTGGCGTGTACAGGAAGCAGACTTGAAGATGAGGGGCTGCAGCTGTTTGGTGTAAAAAGCTGATACAGACAATTTAAAGTTGCAACTCAAACGGAATCTAGAAGGTTTGTGGTGTTGAGCATGAGGAAAATTGATCCTTACCCCCCAACACGTATTACCCTGAGACTTTCTCCTGTACTCCAAATTCTGAAAACCATATTTGGCCTGCTGGGCATTACTTTGTTCACTGCCTTAAAGGGACAGTTTACCCCAAAATCTAAAAGTACATATTTTTCATATTACTTGGAGTGCTATACATCAGTCTAGATTGTTTTGGTGCCAGCTGCTGATTGTTGGAGATATTGGCTGTAAAGATGGCTGCCTTCTCTCGTATATCATAAAACTAGATGACACTCGGCTTGTGGTGCTCAAAGTACAGAAAAAATACATTTGAAAAACTCGACAGCAATGTCTCTTTCCAGAAATCATGACCCAGTTACTCAAGATAATCCACAGACCTTGTTGTGAGCAGTTTTATATAGGAACTATTTTCTTTCTACTGAACTACACCCACAAACCGCATCACCGCGCAGAAGGAAACGTCCAGCTACTCATGGACAAGATGTTCATCCTCATGACAGCATGAGATGTAACTAAAATGCCGTCCTCAGCTGAGCTGTATCGTTAGCTAGCTCAGCAGTGCTAGTTGAGCTAGCAGTACATGCACACTTCCTTCTGCACAGTGATAAAGTTGGTGGCTTTAGTTTGGTAGAAAGAAAATAGTTCTGCATGAAACTGCTCACAACAAGGTCTGTGGATTGTCTTGAGTAACCAGGTCATGATTTCTGGAAAGAGACATTGCTGTTAAGTTTTTCTACACAGTACAAGCCGAGTGCCATCTACACTCACAGGTCACTTTATTAGGTACACCTTGCTAGTACTGCATTGGATCCTCTTTTGCCTTCAAAACTGCCGTAATTCTTGATGTCATAGATTCTGCAAGGTGCTGGAAACATTACTCAGAGATTTTGGTCCATATTAAAAAAACAAAACATTTGAAAAACTCAACAGCAGTATCTCTTTCCAGAAATCATGACCCAGTTATTCAAGATAATCCACAGACCTTGTTGTGAGCAATTTCTTGTAGGAAATATTTTATTTCTGAGTTGACAGATTCGTCCAGCATTGTGACATGAAACAGTGGTTTCATAATAAAAATGAAAACAATCAATGAGCACTGTGGAATTCGATTAGCAAATCAGCGCCAAGAGTGGGACTAAAGCTGTTGTTAAGTGGTGCACCGGGACTAATGAGGAATAGTAACAACAATAGACAAGATAGATGCTGCTATTGGGGCTGCTCTGAATCTATGTATCTGTCTCAATAATGCCCAACATCATAGTTTGTTTTAAGAGTGGAGTGAAACAAACTATGATGTTGGGCATTATTGAGCAAAACAGGTATGTTGGCATGGTTAAGCATCAGGATGGATTTTATCCATTCAAATGGGTACATTGGTCTGTTGTGATTAGTTAGGGTTTGAGTGGATGCATTGTCAGACTGAAGATGGAGAATCTGTCGGGCAAGTTGCCAGGTGTAGTTCGGTAGAAAGAAAATAGTTTCTACATGAAGCTGCTCACAACAAGGTCTGTCAATATCTTAACCAACCAGGTCATGATTGCTGTCGAGGTTTTTAAATGTATTTTTTCAGCGCTCTGAGCACCACAAGCCGAGTGCCATCTAGTTCTATTATATTAAGGAGAAGGCAGGAATCCCTACGGCCGATACCGCCAACACTCGGCAGCTGACACCAAAACAATCTAGACTGATAAATAACACTACAGGTAATGTTTTGATTTTAGGATGAAACGTCCCTGAAGTCTTTTTCAAGCTTTAATAGTAACATTGTCCTGTCCAGAGACTGCAGAGTGATAGTCAATCAATCATCAAAGTTCATTCTTAACTTTGTATGAGGTCCATTTATAAGCATTTATTCCAGCCTCTCAGATGAGAGGAAGTGCCGCTTTTTTGTCTTCTATGAGTGGCAATTAAAAAACCTTTCGGTTTTGAACTGCTGGTCAAGACACCAAACTCCAGGTCTGGTGATGGGCATTTTCAATTATTTTTTGACATTTACATTTAATAGTTTAAACACTTAACAGATTAAATGGCCACTCCGGCAATTTATTATTGCATTTCCACAAAGTTAAAGCATGTGAGAGACTAATTTAAAAATAATTGTCAATTGAAACAGCAGAGGCAGAGATATCCTGACTATTTTCTCCACATATTGTGGGTAAACTGGATTTAGAAAATGCAACACAAAATCTTTCATTAAACACTCCCTGACTGGTAAATGCTCACTTCTTTTAAGCTCCACACTTCTAGCTTGTAACTCGGGCCTCGTGTTATAAATTTGAAGTGCAGCACAGATAACCCTGATGACACCATTATAACAGCATCAGGGGTTATTTTCTTAGACTCCACAAAGCTCCTCCACACAGCCGAAGAAGACATTATGCATCTGTTTCTCAGGCTGCTCTCATTCACTGTTTGTACTTAAAGCAACGAAAAGTAATGCACTATGACTTGTATCTAAACCTGGTAATGGTGAGCCAAGACGCTTTGATCATGTGACCTATGTGCTGCAGGCTGCCCTCCCTCATGTCACAGGAGCAAAGGTGGAATTCAGGTGTCACAGTATTAAGAGTGACAAAGTCTGCATAGGTCAGGGGTCAGAGTGGCAGACGGGTCAAACAGACGCAGGACCAGGAGACCAGGGTTCGTGCCCTGTGTGAGTGTGGAACCAAAAGTCATTGTTGTGTAACGTCACATCGTCATAAGGACGCCCAACCATGATTCTTTTCCTAACTCTAACCTAATCTGTGGCGGAGAGAATTCATAGGATGTGGATGACTTTTCATAAGAGATATGACCTCATGAGGATTTGTTGCTGTTTTTACAAGCTCAGTCGTACTACTTGTGATGAGGAAAAGTAATCTTTATGTGTAAAGTTGGTTTAGTGCCCATTAAGTAAAAGAATCACTCAATAAAATACTTGATACTGAAAATAATCAGTAAATATCCAGCATCTCTACATGGCTCAAACTGGCACATTTAGAAACACCACATAAATCTTTCCTTCCAGTCGGTGTATTATCACCAAGAGCACAAATTCACTGAGCCCAAAATCTGGTGACTCTGTTCCCTGCCATTAAAAAAGCAGATTTTTAGATACTGTAGCTCACAAATGCACACGCTGCAAACTCAGAGTTAAGGGGCCATTTGGTGGAGGGAGCTGATATCCAGCGGCTGCTCTGTGTGGAATCGCACATCAAAGTTAATCTTGCACCGTCTGCTCTGGCGCCGCGGAGCACTAATCTGCTGTCAGTGTGATGAGGCTCCTGGACCAGTTCCCCTTTCCAACACAGAGGCACTAATCCGCGAGACCTTTCACGTTTTTCCTCTTCTCCATCACCTGACCGCAAAACAAAGGTCACAGGGGTCACTTTGAAATCTCGTCGAGTCACTACTAGTTATCCATTTGCATAGGTTTTTATGTACATTATGAGCCAGTGAGAGGCGAGTTTGGTACACTGTGTCCTTGTGAGGAGGAATTTCACACTGCACAACAACAACAATACAACTAATAACATCATCACAGATATTACTAATGCTACTACTGTTATTAACAGGGGTGTAAAGATACATTCATCTGGACTGATTAATAATCCAATATCATACATGCATAGTGAAAACACTGATGCATATCTTCATCTTTTAGATATGCCTTTATTTTGAAATGCCCATGGCACGTCTGTGTCACCTCCCTCCTTAACATTCAAACTGTGCCAGTGGCCCAGTGCCAGGCAAACTGTGGCAAGCAGCCAAGAAAAGACAATAAGGATATTTACTGATATTATCTCGTATTGATCGCAGGCCCCTGAATTGAATTCATTCCAATCAAAAACATATTGATATCAGCAGATTTTATATGGTTGTTCAAAGAATTGATGGTGTGTTGTGATGTAACTTGTAATTTATATCTGTTGTTATTGCTACTTTATTTTTTATTTTTTTATTGGTCATCTCTAAATTTAAAAATCAGCATTTTCACTTTTAAAGCACAGACTGTAAAAATAATGGACGTAGCTGCTGGGGTGTCACCCATTGATTTGTGGAATCCTGTTTTAAAGCCTCAAGTTCAGTATTTCCAGCACCGCCACAGGGAGTGCAACAGACTTTGAAGCCAATTTTCATAGTGGCCAAACAGTGTAATTACATCATCACATGATGCCCTGTTTACAAACCAAAAGACACGTCTGTAAATCTATGGATACATTTTTTTTCAGCAACATTACCCCAGCAAAATGATTTGTTTTACTATCAAAATTTATTGTATTTGGTCCGATAACGTTTGAAAAATATCAAGTAAAGCTGCACGATTTATTTATAATATCCCCATTCAAGTTAACGGAGCGCTAAACAGGAAGTAGCAGGCTCGGCTGGCTTAAGTACTCAGCTGTGCTCCACCGTGGTCAGCTGCCGTAAGTCTCTAGTTCGCTTGCTGTATAGGCTGCACAGTGCTAAAGCAGTGCTGATTATCTGGCTAATTTTATACCCAACAGTTGAACCATTTTGGCTTCATGTACAGCTGAACAACTTTCATAGAAATGAACAGGCTCTAACTCAAATGCTGCATCCAGGTCTCTTTATACATCCATGGGCATTTGGGTCGTCACCATCTTGTTTTTTTTTTTGGGGGGGGGGGGATTGGCAGACAGCCTGTCACCCAAAGCA
Source organism: Epinephelus lanceolatus (assembly GCF_041903045.1). NCBI lineage: Eukaryota > Metazoa > Chordata > Actinopteri > Perciformes > Serranidae > Epinephelus > Epinephelus lanceolatus. The sequence continues at coordinate 17,263,554 of NC_135738.1, forward strand.
GCCATGCCCATAATTATGTGTGACTTGAAGCCTTAATAAAATGGGTGGCGGCAACATGGTACATGGTACTTGCCTCACAGCAAGAGGGTTCTTGGCTCGAAGTTTGAACTTCAGGGTGGGGGAGCTCTTCTGTGTAGAGTTTGCATGCATGTCACATGCAGGTTAATTGGTGACTCTAAACTGATGCAAATGTGAATGTGAATGATTGTCTGTCTCTGTGTGTCAGCCCTGCGATAGTCTGGTGACCTGTCCAGGGTGTACCCTACCTCTCACCCAGTATCAGCTGGGATAGGCTCCAGTCACGCTGCGACCCCTAACAGGATAAGCAGTTACAGAAAATGGATGAATGAATGAATGAAAATGTAAATGGGTGAGTTATGTAAAAATTCACCCCCTGTACAGTTGTCATGAATGTTGAAAGTAGCTATAGAGACCAAAACTGTTTGTTTGTTTGTTTTTTTGTATCAGGTTGTAAACATGTTAATTTCTGCTTTAAAGTTGGGCAATTTAACATGGGGGGTCTATGGGGATTGGCTTCTGGAACCAGCCTCAAGTGGTCATTTCACAGAACTGCTGTTTTGGAACTTCAGCATTGGCTTCATTTTGCAGCCCAGGAGGTTGCTGCTTGCTTTAAAGCTACAACCGGTAACTTCTATGAAAGAAATACTTTTGCTGAAAATTTGCTGAAACTGTCACTATGTCAGTAGTTCATGAGACAGAGGGCTACTGAACTGATAGTGCTCCTGATGACATTTGTAGGAATCTTGTAGGAACACAACCATTCAGAGCCAGGAGGGGTCTTTGAGGCATGTCAGTCACTTCCTGTGCACATACTGCACTGCCAACAACAGCGAACACAGCAAAGACAAGTAAACAGAAGAATAATGACAATGAACAGCAAGCTGAAAAGAAAGATTTAAACCGAAACCAAGATAAAGCAGAAGTAAACATGGGAGCAGCTTTTCAGATGTAGAGAGAGCTACAGGACCTTAAAGGATTCAAAGACGATGCCAGCTCCGGCTCAATTTAACTCTCTTCTTAGCTTGTTTTTCATCAGTGGTCTTCTTCTGTTTACTTTGCCGTGTACGCTGGTGTTGGCAAAGGAGGGATGGGCAGTTTTTTCATCGCTGGTGGTTGTTTCTCAGGCAATTGTGTTGGCAAAGCTCCCTCTGAAGTTGGGGGGGGGGGTCACATACAGTAGCTTTAGCCCTTACGTCAGACCTTCACACACAAAAGGTGAGGCAACTCGTCGCCTGCTCGATCAAAGCTTGCTGCGTTCAAGAAAATGCCACCACCCCCTCGCCCGCACGCCGATTAACCTATGATGAATACAGAATGAGTTCATTAGCATAATCGCTTGAGTGTCTGATGATTTCATTTTATTATCACGTTCTCTTATAATCCATAGCTCTGGCGCCCCTTCATGCTTCCAACCCCTCTTTCATGTTCCTTTGCCCTCCTCATTCAGCCACCAAGCAGTGTAATTGCATTATCAAAGTATTATACTGACGATGTGGGGAGATATTTTTAGCCTCTGGCTTTCTAAAGCAATGTAAGGAGGGTGGGCAGATATCTTAACATGGAATGACAAATTAGGCTGTTTGCACTGTTTGAGCCAGTTTACCTTGGTTTCATCATGTCCTCCTGGCTGATCGAAGACTTACATCATCTAGACCTCCCCCATCCGACACACAAATTACTACTCTCCCATTTGCTGTTTGCAGGGTAGCATGCTATTTTTATGGGTCCATGTGGATACTTAACCCTCATAAAGCTTCTATTAATACAGAACAGCCATTCATCTTGTAATTAAAAGAAATTGCCATGAGGAATTGGTGGTAATCATGACGATGAGGAGCTGTAGTAGAGGTGACTTGGCACATAATCGCAGTGGAATGGGGCTGCTTTTTTGCATAGGACAGCAGTTGTTTCTCAAGTGTCAGCAGGTGTAGACTGAGAGACTGGAGAGGAGCAGAAGAAAAGAAAAATGTCAAGCAGGGGCTGTGCTAGCACTGCATGATAATAGCAAAGGAGGAGAAAAAGAAAGAATGAAGCGTTTCATCTTCATCTCATAGTTAGAGGCAGGCAGGTCCAGGCAGAGGAAGGGTGAGTCAAAGTCAGGAATGGAAGAGCGGTAGAGAGGAAAGCTTTTTATCATCCCTGACTCTTAAGAAGATCTCCCAAATGAGAGAGGGCGTGCATGCTAATGTCAAAGCCGCTGTGATAACTAGCCGCCTGGTTTCGCGGGGTGAGGGTTAAGCTGGGATTTGGAGGGCTGAGGGAATACATGTTTGATATGTGAGGGAGAGAGAGATGAGGTGCCTTTGCCAGAGCTATACGTGGGGGATTATTCTATATGGTTTATCTGTGTCTGCATGGCTAAAAAGAGAGGAATTTCTCCGGCCTTTATTGGTTCTGTGTAGTTCCTGAGACTCCACACTGAACCTTCAGCTGGAGGATCAAAGCCACATTGACACCGCCGCATCACAAAGTCTTCATTTACAAATGTATTAACACCGACTGGCGTGTAGCCATATGTGCCATGGCTGTTTCCTTGAACTTCACATGCTAACCTTCAGCTCTTGCACAAGTCTGCAGAGACTCGTTCTCTGGATGGATTGCTGGATTGTGGAAAGCACAGAAAACTATCTCTCACATCTGCTCCGCACTTCATTTTACCACATTTCAGCATCCAGTCAGAGCAATGGAGTCTGTGCATTTTTGCCCACAGTTGGCGTTGTTCACCTATCTCAAAGTTGTCCTTCCCTGTAGCTATTGTTCGCAGTTACTCATACTTGAGTGCTCTGTTTTTCCTACCGCGCGTATTACACCAGCCAGTGCGGTCCTCCGGCTCCCTCCTATCTCTGCGTTCCCATCTCCCCATTATGTTGTGTAGTTCTGCCAGCCTCTCCTTCTTTCCCTTATCACCTGCAGTGAAAATCTAGCAGGCTAATCCCAGCGCCTGTGGGATTCCCCCCTCTATAATGATGTATATCTGAGGGATAGCATCAGAGCAGAGTCCTATCAGCCCACACACTCTTAATCCCATCAGTCTTTGGTGTCCAAACCCAAGAGAGGCAGCATTTTGGATGTTGTGCTCCCAGGCTGCAGCCAGAGATGCAGTGCAGAACATCAGGAATGATACGTGGTGTTTAGGGATCATGTTGGAGATCATGTTCATTTATTGTACCTCTGATTCTTGAAACCTTGTAGTGTATGTCCCGGAGGATTGCATTGCAGTGGTACGCACTGTAGCAGTGCCACTGCATTGAGAAACTCCTGCAGGGTGATAGCCACCAGTGATGCTGCCAGTCTCTCTGGCGTTGCAAGGATTTTTATTTTACAGTCTGCTCAGTCATGCTGGAGACAGATAAACAGAGAATGTGCTTAATATTTTAACATGCTGACCAAAACACAATACAGATTTACATTTGCTTCATCAATAATATAGATTTATGGTACACCAGAGTTTTCCTTTGTTCAACTAGCTTCACTTACCCTTGTTTATCTGTGAATGCTGCAATCTGCTGTTTGCTGCATTCCTCTTCTCTGTGGTCAGATTCACAATGCCTGTTGGCACAGAAGAGAGCGATCATATAGCCTTTCCTTTCTTGTTTTTACGCACTACATTTTTTATGAGAGCTCTTAATATGACATAACCACCCTCAAGACCTCTCCTGCAGTACTCCATAAATCTTGCGGTCTTCACAAATACACCACAGAAAATTTATATCGTCTTGTCGCTCATGTTAGTATGCCTCCGTGACATGCAGGCAGCGCAATCCATTTTCTTGAGATTCTGAATTCATAGTTGTATGAGCATGATGGAGTTCAGGAGGAAAATTACATTTTTTTGGTACATCTATTATTTAACTGTCAGCAAGGATGAATATTGTGCTCCTTCAGCCTTGTGGTGAAGGAACAGAGAACCGTATTGTCATGGAGCATTGCTCCATTTGCTCCTTGTCATGACTCGTAAAAAATGGAGCCTCTCTCGGTTGGTCAGTGTAAGGCTTCATCACTTCCATGTCAAGTCCTCGGATAACATTTTAATGTTGTGTCCACTGTGACACTCTTTGATCCTCTGCCGTGGCTTTACATTTCACATCACGCCTGCAGGACATGTCACCACTTTAAGGATATCCGATACTTCCCGACCTTGCCACTCTCCCAGTGTCCCCACACGGTTTCAATGCCTCTCTCTGTCATTATCAACTTTTGATTGGTACAGTCAGTGACAGTATCGGAGTTTCAGGATAATTGACAGGTTTTGGTCTCACAGGTTTGGAGGGCTTGTCTGTGCTGTAGAAGCCATTGAACTGTGAAACTAAGCGAGCGAATTACCTCAGGAAGCACTGATAGGGAGGCTCGGTGTGCGATGGGACGGTTGGTGAAGGTCAAACAGGAAATCATGCATTCACTGAATTATCAAAGGCATGATGACACAATGCAGAGAGCATGTTTGGAATTTACCAACCTCATCTTTTTGAAATGATAAAAAATGCTAATTCTGTGTCAGACTAAAAGTGGTTGACCTTGACATTTTTTTTTCTCCACCATAAAGTGCTTTTTCAAATTAATGTCTTGTTTTAGCATCTCAAAGAGCATTTCATAGTGAGTTCACCGAGACTCAACTCACACAACAGATGCCAGCGAGTCCAATGAATGTGCCTCAGGGCGCTTTTCCTTGCTTGCAGATAATAAGAAACAAACGCAGAGCGAGATGTGAATTTAAACCAATCTCATGGAGGAAGGTGAGATTGAAATTAATTTGAGATTCAGATTATCAGATTGCAGGGCCCTCAGCAATTATTGGCATGAAACAACGGATATAGATGATGCATGAGATAGGGCAGTGTGCTTAATTTATCTTGATTCTAATCAGCTGATGAATCAAAATGCTTAATGTATTAATCAAATTAGTTTCATTCCTGTGCTTCTCACTGAAATATCAAAGTGGAGGAGATCAAAGTGCAGTTTGATGAGATTCAATGTCTTTACCATGACAGATTTAATAGAATGGCGGCACACACTTCAGCAGCTCCAGTATCTTTATCACAGGGTTTTCCTTCGTCTGAACACTTTGACCTTCATTGCTCACGTCAGTGGAATCAAAAGCTGAGAGGCCATTCTTTCCCTTTTTCTTTTATTATCACACTTTACTACAGTCTCTTCTGCAGCAGGCGAGTTAGTTTCACGGTAAAACCCAGGAAGTGGAAGCTAAAAGTGCCATGACAGAGGTGCCAGTGGATGATTGGATTTTAACGCTGGTGACAAAGCGCTCTCAGCTGAAAGATCTGCCACAATCCTCCTTGGATCCTAATTGTCAGCACTGCTAAGCCGTTGGCAGTGATCTCAACTGGCGTGTGAGTCGGTGGGACAGCAGGACTTACTTTAGACCTCTATGATTACATCAGAAACTTAAGCCTGTGATCACTTAAAAGGGGGGTTTATGTAAGTGTTGCCTTTCTCCTGCCAGCCCCCCCAAACTCTTTGATAGGTTGGTTTATTTCTGTGCAGCAGACGCAGTGGTGCAAATGATCAGAACGAGTCAGATTTTCACAATTTCGGCTCATTTTATCTGAAAAGATTGCATTTCGTTCTGTTTGATTTCAGAAAAAAAAAAGTCCCGCCCTGCCTCTGAGAAGACGAATAAACAAATGACGTGTTTGTTAAGTCATCCAGATATCTCTCTTTTTTTTTTTTCTGCTTTCGCTTCCCACTAACCAGATGGCAGTCAGATTTCAGACACAGGGTTCTGGAAGACAATCAAGGAACAAGATTGCTTTTTTAGGAAGGGGGATTGGTTTAACTAGATGTCAAATTAAAGGCCTTTTCACACACGCATACACACATGCACACACACAAACAAACAAGTGCATGTTCTCGTGACTGCTTGTGTGAGTATTTGTTCCTGTGCGTCCATGTTTTTGGGTGTCCGGCTCTCGCTGTGAGGCGGTGAGGCGGTGAGGTCATGTACAGAAATCTGTCTCAGAGCACCCCCTGATGGAATACCGCACCGCTTTTAAGGTCAACCGCACAAACTCTGCCACGCAGGTTGATACAGGGACTCATGAATGTTTGATTGGTCTATTATCCGAGCCGGGCGGGGACATTCATTCCCCGCTTCTGGAATTCAAATATTCCTTTTAGTCTGACATTTCTCCCACACCGTCTCAGGCGAACCCCCAGTTTCACTCCCTCTCGCCGCGCCAGGCTTCATCTGCAATGCTGTCATGTTGCTGTAGGACAATTCTACAGAATGCGCTGTTTTTAAGACCGGTGCGAGTGCGAGCGCAGTATGGTTTCAGGTGGGTGGAACTGGGGAATTGATACTCAGTCATTCCGACACTCCTCTTCCTCCTCTGCAGGGTGGATAAGGATCTGGCCATCCATCTTCGTGTCTCACCCATGTCAGCTCGGGGTAGCAAACGTGGGTACCTGGTAGTCAGAGACAACAAGAACAAAGCAGGAACATTACTTTAATCTCTCGTTGCTTCTAATTCCTACCTCTGCCGTCATCCAGGAGGCAGAGCTTTGTGTATCTCAGCTTCCCCCTTATGAACAATCCATCACTGTTAGTGTTTCTCTCCAGAGTGCGCTTGCTCCTTTCTTTTTTCTCTTTTTTTTCACCTGCTCACCACTATGCTTTGCTTTCAACTGAAAGGACTGCAAAATATTCCACAGATGACTGTTCAGACTTATTTTCCCATCCAGCAGCATCTCGCCACTCCTCCCATTTGAATAAAACACATGTGAGCAGCCACGTTTATGTGAGAGAAAGCTTTCCTGCATTTTTTATGTGGATCTCTTAATAGGCTTTCAACAGTACATCCGGAATCTATAATTGACACCTGCTGTCAGGCTTCGTCGGTGATTACATAGCAAAATGACTTGACCTGTAATGAACTGTAAAACTAATGACATCTGTGTGAGATTACTCAACTTGAAAGCAAACTGTTGTACATGAAGTCCCATCAAGCGTGATATTAAAATGTCCACTTTTACATCTTTCCTCCCAAGCTCTGTAAAAGCCCAGGCTGTTGGGCCCAACGTGATGGAAACCTGAGGCTAATGACTCAAGCAGACGGCTGTGGGCATTAGACAACTTCATTTATGAAATAGTCAACCTCCCGTGTAGCGATACATTCACATTACCCTGCCTCACTTGAGAGACGCGCGGCTGTCACAGCCACTGAGCAATGCTGATGTCCTTTCCTACCTGCATTCATCTTACTCTCAGGAGGTAATGGTCTTCTCAGGTCATTTGCGCATTAGGGTCTCGATCATTCATCTCACCCACCTGCAATCCCATGGATAGCTGGTCCTCTGCAGCACATAGAGGGATGTTTGGAAGACAAGGAAAACATACATGCTGTGAATCATTTATCCGCACTCACTTCTTTTCCTTGTGCTGCCTGTGGCCCAAAGTGTCTGCAGAGGGCAATTCATGAGCATGCAGGTTGTGTTCGAATGATTTGTGGCTATAATTTGGAAGTTTTTGCCTTGGAGAAATCAGGGTTTGTTCCCTAATTATTCCATGAGTGATAATCACCTCTCTGTGTGACAACAGAAAATCTAAATGCAGCTAAGTATTTAGTTTGTTAGTCTTGTAAGTGGTGGAGGTGTTTGGTACGTGTACGAGCAAAACTTAAACACAGAATCTTTAGACTGGACTGACTTAACTGAATCACAATTGTCACAAACAAATCAGTAGCCTTCAGCTGTGAAGACCACAAAGCCTCAGAAACATCCGTAACACGATAACTTTGTCTCACATGGTTGGCTGCTGAGCTATTAACCCTAACAGTGTCTGTACTGTCAAGCTTTGCTGAGCTGAATGAACCAGTATGAACCAGCAACGAACTGAAAAATTACTACTGAACTGAGGACAGTCAGAATCAGTGCTGATCATCAGTATGAACAGGGATTTGTTCATCTACTGTTGTATGGACTGAAGTGCATTTGAATGGTACTGCAGATAGATAGGCAAAGTCCCCGTGGCCCCTTATTTTGTCAAAAGTATGTACGGTAGTCAACGGAGAGAGATTTATCCTGTTTGAATTGTGCCATAATTTACAAATATGATGTTTGTCAAAGTGAAAGAGATAATTCTGCAAGCCAAGAAGGTCACAGTTTGTTGCAGGTTTGTTGTAGTGCCATTAAGTTGAGTGTGAAAGCGCTAAGTGAACTCTCGCCAACACCAACACGGCCATGACCTTGGAACATTTCACTCACTCAGTTCATCCAGAACTAGAGAAAAAGTATTCAGAGAGTTGAAAATCTCTACGAGTCTGGCCATGTTGAGAGCTTCAGCTAAGTAGAAGAAGAGACAGTAGCTGCCATCAAGGTTAGGAGCTTGCATGCAGGACTATAAAAGGTATACTCTGCAGGAATTGTCATTTGCAAACGGTATCACCAGGAAAAATAAGAAGTGAAAGCCAGCTCCAGACACACTCTTGCTGTTTTAGAATGAGCGTTGTCCACTTGGTATTTCGCTTCACTGTAGTCCAATCAGCAGAGACAGATGAATGAAGTAAAGATAATTTTTAATACAGAATATGATTAAGCTTTAACAGAAGTCTTTGGCGCTTGGAGATATTTCGTGATCAACAGACATCTGAACTGCAGCAGGATAAATCTCCCCATTGAGTTTAGATGCTGATGGTGGCTGATGAGGCAGATGAGGCTGATGAATCCGTAAAGACTAGATGGTGATGGGGAGGAGGAGTGCATGCACGACAACAGTAAGAAAGAACCATATTTAAATCAAGGAGCAGTAAGATGATAGGTTGGAGAAGGTGTGTTCCTGCGCTATTGGTTGATTGTGAATCGGCTGTTGACTCAACTGACCTACCCAAACAATGACACCTAGAGACAGTGAGTGAGCATATGTGTAAGGAGTGATTTGCAGGGTGAGAGGGAAACTACAGCCTGAGCATGAAAAGTATTGTTTTGCTAGAGCTTCATTTGTCTTTTTTTGGCGCCATGTCTGCAAATTTCTTAGATTCCTCTTGGATGTGTGCTGCTTACAGTCTGCAACCTGGCGGCTACCTTTTTATAAGGTCTTGACCTCACCTGCATGCTGTGTCCAGGAACACTCAGAACATAACAAAAAAAGGTGGAGAAAAAACAGGCAGAGGGCAGAGTCTCTGCAGATACGTAGTGCTACATTAGAGACACTAGCACACATCACAAATACCCCCACACTGTCAGAATTCAAAAGGCCCTCAAAACCCACCCCCTCAGCTGCCCCTTCAACCCCCACATGTTTTTACTCCTCAGTTGACTGAATTCAATTCTAATCTTTCAATTTATTTTATGACTTTATTAAAGAATGTAATGTTTGTTTTTTATTCCTCTTTATACTACTCTATGTAAAGCATCTTTGAGGACTCTGGAAATCTCATATAGTATATACATATAGTAGAAGTAGCAGTAGTGGGTCAGAAGTGATGATGGAGAGGGAGCGCTCTTCAATGGAGATGGACCTTTTAGCTGCTTTCTTTTGGGTTGCTGCAATCCTATGAGTCTATACATTGTTTTTTTAGGAAAATCCTGTGAATCTTTAAGTTGTAATAGAACTTATGCAACTTTTGGATGTGCAGTCTTTCTAGTTATTTATTTTATTTTCACAGTCTTATAGTTCAACAGTTCTACGACAAGTTGCAACTGGTACAAACTGGATCAGAAGAAGAAACAGTTCAAATCAGCAGAGGGATTTGTAACTTCCACCTCTAAGTGGCACTGGAGGCAAATGTAAAGAAAGTGAGATCCTGAAGACAGTTTGATTTTAGCTTTACCTTGAGCGCAGACAGGTCCGACTGCCTGATAGAAGACAGGCACATTAATCTCTCTAATGGGGATGATTCAGTCCCACCTGACATATGTACAACCTTTAATCTGTTCATGCTGAATGTAGCCTGTTCAACGTTTGTTTTAGAATGTTGAAAAATTGCATGCTTGTGCTCCAATCAGATCAGTGTCACGCTTGATTTCCAAAGAGCTGCTTTTTCGTTTTATCTGGAACATGAATAGTTTTAATGTGGTTTCAGTGCGTGTCTGCATTCACTATTCAAGGTCCGTTTTGATGTGGGAAGAGGAACAAAACGCACGAGTAGCTGTTAGCGAGGCCCACACACTGAAACCATTTCTCCAGGGTTCGGCATCACACTGTTCCCTTCCCCTTTTGCTTTTACTTGATGTGATACTACTCCCTGTATCTTTCACAAGCTGTTTGGCTAACAGAGGTCACAGGGGATGTGTAGCGCATTTGGTCATGATGTGAAAGCATTAGCCGGTGCCAGCAGGTGTGTAATTATATATGAAACAGGGTTTTAAAAGAGGAAAATCACGACGGCACGTAAGTAGGCCAGGAGAAAGAGACTTCACAAAAGTCCTATTTATTCCTCACCCACTTCAAAAGTGTGACTTCTTATTTGAAGTTGTGAAATCATCCAAGGTCACTGTAACTATTTCAAGACTATTAAAAATAACATTAAACACACAACAACTTAACATGATGAAACACGCCTCCAGGGCGGATTCTGTCAAAGGAATATATTTTTTTTCTCCTTGTTGTTTTTCTACCCAGTGTGCTCACTGTTGTCTGTTCTCTGTGTTTCAGGTATGGTGACATGGTGCCAAAAACAATCGTGGGGAAGGTGTTTGGGTCCATATGCTCTCTGAGTGGGGTGCTGGTCATCGCCTTGCCTGTCCCTGTCATAGTGTCAAACTTCAGCCGTATCTACCACCAAAGCCAGCGGGCAGAGAAACGACGAGCCCAGAGGGTACTGACTCACCCTTCCCTCCGCCTCTTCCTTTCCATCCCTTTCTCTCTATCTCCCTTTATTTCGCTTCTATCTGCCTCTTTTCTCTGTCCCTGTCTTATCCGCCCGTAACAGAATGACAGGGCAAACACTATCTTCCAGAATATTAATCTTTTATTGTGTTTCTGTGTATGTGTGTATTGGGTGGGCTCAACTTCCTTGAGTATATTTCAGTGAGAGAAAGAAATAAGGGAGGCAATGACAATGACTGAACAAATGATCTTCAGAGTATAGTGTCAGCAGCTTTTCAAGAGCAATATGTGCATTTCTTCCTAAAAGTGTTTGCTGAGGCAGAATTTCCTAATCGTAGAGTTAAGCATGGCCTCTCCCTACTAAATACTGTGGCTGCCAGAGGGAGACAGAGTCAATTAGTGTGACAGACAAACCGTCAGGGGCTAAAACAGAGGTCTGTTTGTTCAAACAGAAAACTCGGCTTGCTAGAATCCGCGCTACGAAGATTCGAGGCACTAATGCTTATATGCGCTACAAACAAAATGGGCTCCTGATCGACTCACTGGAGGAGGTAACGGGACCAAGCAGCGGCCGGGGCCTCGCTGACGCTTGCATGCCGCTCTGCTCGGGGGCCATGCCACCACACACGGGGGAGGTGGGGAGGTGTGGGGGGCTCTTCATGCTCTAACACAGGGGCTGCTGTCATTCCAGTGCTTTAGTGTGATCGTCGTCTCTCTTACATCCCACCTCTCAGCTGCGGCATTGACATGCTTCCTCAACTCTCTATCCATACAGCAGGAGAGCCAGGCAGGCACGCTTGCCTTCTGGTGGAGCACAGCCATTACAGTCACACTGACTCATGACCAAGCTCTGCATGTCTGTCCAACAGGGTTTGGAGGGGAAGGAGGGACCCAAAGGCTTACCGGACAGTAGGTCGCCTATGGAGGCTGTCCGCTCGGCCTGCGTCTCCTCTAAACTCTGTTTTTGATTTGCTGTGTGTTCTGTGTGTTATTTCTAGAGCATCCGGGTCGTAGTGCAAACTAACACAACATAACTTCCATCCCAGAGCCGTGCAGAGCTCCATCAACGTGTGTAGTGTTGTTGTGGTGCAGAATCTGTGATGTGTTTGGTGCAATGTGTTCGATCTGTGTCTAGGTGTGCCACTGCTGTTGCACTGAAATGAGCTCTAATTTGACTTTTCTGGTCCTTCTCACCAAATCAGCGAGAAAGAAAGGCAAAACCCAATTCTATCAGTGAAACATGTTGTAATCAGCCACTGTCTCTGCGCATCTCGAAAACATCCCCATCACTAGGTTCTCAGTAGATTGGCTGCCGTGTTACAGATCAGCATTTCAACCTTCAATGCTTTGCGTACTCTCCACTACATTACTGAGCTAACTGTTGCCTGAGACTCTTGTTTCCGTGCAGAATCTGCACCTGCTCATCTACACTGTGTTTTCTTTACTCTGTGTGTTCCAAGGCCTCCAAGGAGGCAGGACAAGCCCTAGTGGCGAAGGCCCCCAGCCCTCCTTTTGAGAGCCAACATAATCACCTGCTGCACTGCCTGGAGAAGACCACGGTAAGATACCTTTTTCTCTAAAAGCTTTATCCACTGGAAAACATGTGCTTAGGTATCTTTCATTCTTTCTGTCTCGGTAAAGGATTTTAGATGGTTTAAAATAGCTCACTGTAATAAAAAGTTTCTTTTCTGTGAAATTGCATCACTTCTGTCTGTGCTGTGTCCAGGGGCGGATTATCAGACAATGGGCCCACCCTACCCTACCTCCCCTACATAGGAGCAAGACACGCACTTTAGGGGCGGTGTCTACCAATGTGTTTTTCCTGAAGCCAGCGTATTTTTTTAGATACTGTGCAACTGCATATTTTCGCTTTGCTTCAAGCGCCAGCAGCGTGATGAGACGCTGAATCTCTATTCTGCACCAAGCGCTGCCTGTTTGCTTTTGTTTTGAGTTTTAAAATGTGACACATTGGGTAAAACGACACACTCGTCACTTCAGCTGTTTAATCACAGTGGTGGAGGGACAAATATCACAAAGACATGAACAAGTGCTGAACAACACCAATAGAGGAGGAGTATGGTAATATACCATTTATAAATCAATATATCCTTAACTCAGAGCAAGTAGCCGACTCTACCTCGCACCAACTTTTTTACTTGCATGGATATCCCGTATCATAGCAACCAGATGCAACCAAAGCGTCTTAGCTGAAAAAACGCTGCGCCTTCAAAGTGCTCTCAAGTGCTCCCAGCTGAGCATTTCCTGAGGAGCGCCTGGCGTTTTCAACTGGGAAAAAAAAACACTTTGGTGGACAAAGGGCCTTTTAGCTGTTTAGCCTGTCTTTGTGTCATTGTTTTTCATCTCTTTGTAGTCGTAATGCATCTTTTTGTGGTCTCTTTGCAGTCGTTTTTTTGTGTCCTTGTAGTGGTTTTGTGTCTCTGTGGGGTCATTTTTTTGTCTCTTTGAGATTATTTTGTGTCTTTTCGGTCACTTTGTGTCTCTTTGTGGTTGTTTTGCCTCTTTTTTGTAGTTATTTTTTATCTCTTTGTAGTTTCTTTGCATATTCTTGGTCATCTTGAATCACATCCTGGTCACTACGTGTTAATTTGAGTGACATTTTGCAGGTGAGGGCCCCCCTGTACACTGTGGGCCCTTGGGTCTGTGCCTGGTATGCCGGTTCACTAATCCTTTCATGACTGTATTATCAGTAGCGCCAGCCTGTTACAGTGTGTTGCAAATAGAAACAAAGTGAGCTTTTTCATCCATGCACAAACTGTACAAGCTACTGTATTTTATATAAGGCTAGAGTTAAAAATAGCTGTAAATGGGGCTGGGAGTTGCCGATTCCCCTCGCCAGCAACATGCTAAAGATAACATGACTCAGCCAGCCAGTAATATTATTCCCTCCCAACAAACCAGCATACTTCATTTTACACTATCTATAATTTAGAGATGTAAGAGCCTCTTTAATACTCAGCTGTGACATGAGTTTTACACTTGCAGCTCTAAGCCCCGTACAGAGACATGGACAGGCAGTAAATCAGTGTCCCTCCTCGTAGATGATCCTCCCCAGTTGTCTGGGAAAAGCTCCATAAATGCTTCATACCATTCAGATGGGAATGCACATGTTTACATTAGGCCTCTCATGGTGTGCATTATAGATGGCTGGAGTGACAGAAGGGAGGTATAAGAAAAGAGGCATGATTCAGAACATGGCATCAGATCCCACGCGGTGTCACTCTGCCACCTGCTGGCAGAGCCCGACACACACTTGGATCCTGACCTTCAAGTCACGCTCATTTGTCACAGGGATAACAGTTGTGAATGTTTTCACAGATGGCACTTAATATGGACATCTGGGCCAATATATTTCTATTCCCTTGATGATTCATTTTCCAATTATTAAACAATTTTGCTGTGGATTCTGTTCAGTCTGTTTAGTCTTTACTGTGAAACATCTTTACTCATGATTTAGCGCAGCCAATCATTGATGTAATAGAGTGATTCATGAGCAACAATGAATCCCTAATTTTCCGCCGTCTCCCACCGACAGAATCATGAGTTCGTGGATGAGCAGACGTTTCAGGCCAACTGCATGGAGATCTCCATGATGCACAAGTCGGGGTCCCGCACGTCCTCGCTGTCCTCGTCTCCGCACGGCCTCAGCTCGTGCTGCTCTCGACGCCACAGGAAGAAGAGCAGTTTCAGCCTGCCCAGCACAAACAACCAGGAGCTCAGCACCATACAGATAAGAGAGAGGCCAGTGGCCAACAGGTAGTCTCTCAGTCTGTCTGTCTCTACATCTCTGTCTCCCCCGACTCACTCACACCATGTACACTCCCATGGAAACAACTGATCCTGTCTTATCAGATAGAATAAACTGTATTAATTTCACATAGAGGAATTAAAGGAGCTGATTGTAAGATTTAGGGGGATCTAGTGGCATCTAGCAGTGAGGCCTGCAGATTTCAACCAGCTGAAACGTCTCATGTTATGGATTCATTCAGTGTTGATTGTTCAGGAAGGTTTTACTGGGAGCTGAATTATCCACATAGGTCTCTCCAAAACAAACAGGCCAGGAGATTAAAACTGGAAAATACACTAAATAAAGCTGTTTCATGTTACACATTAGTGTCTCTCCCATACTGTTCGGCACATTTCGGACAGCCTGCTAGCCCAGAAACTGCTAATATACGCTCAACTTTTTACTCTGATAGCTTAAGATCCAGACGCTCAGGAGGTGTTTAATGGGGGCTGAATTATCGCAGAGGTCTCTGCCTCTCTGAAAAAACACATGCGGTGATCTGAACCAGTGAAACACTGAATAAAGGGGTTTTATTTAAAAAAAAACAACTGTTTTTCTGACGCTGCTGTGAACTTTGGCAGCTGACAAAAAAACACAAATGGCCCTATCTAGAGCCACTGTTTGGTTTGTCCACTCCAGGCTACTGTTGAAACATGACAGTGCAACATGGTGTTCTCCATGGACGAGGACCCACTCTCTATGTACATATAAACGGCTCATTATAAGGGACACACAATCACACACAATCTAATTTTCATGTGATTATACACTAAAGAAAATGTGCTGATTATATTCCATTTCTGCCAATATATCCCTCGATATCCTACACGCTGGACCTTTAAATGATGGATTCATTCATACAGATGTATAGACAATTGTCTATTATAAGGAAGTACAAAAAAAACCCATAGGATTGCTGTGCAGTGAAAAATCGTGTGTCTCCATATTTTGTTTTAAGGTTTTCAGACAAAGTCGATTCAGATAGTTTTAATGGTTAAATGATCTAAAATACATTAGCTTCACACAAGGCTATTTCCTTTGTTTGATAAAATTTTTTGGAGATACATGGTTTTCATTGGACAGCAACAACATGTGAGTTCAAAGCATGTGTGATTTTAAACACATAGGGTTTCACAAGCGTACAGTCATGTCTTATTCATACCTCTACCGCTGTGTTATTTGCGGGCTGGTGCAGGCAGTTGTTGTGCTCACCAGGTATCAAACTGCGGCTGATTGCGTAATGCATGTAATTTCACACATGCATGTTGGGACCAGAACTGTCTTGAGATCCCACCTCTCGGCTCTGATGCCCAATCAAACTTAATGGCATCTGCAGTGCCTAGTGTGCAGTCACATTTTTCAGGAGGTGCGCGGCGCATCTTTGCAGCTCAAGCCCTGCAAACCATCTCTACAGCTCCACAAAGCATTACTTTCAAATTGCATGTGATAGTCTTAAAGGGCAAGTTCACGCAAGTTATGACTCTTCTGGTGTCTGTCTGCAGATAGCTTTGGTCATATTTGCTCTGGTTTGACGACATCTATCTCTGAGATTTCTGCTTCCAACTCACTACAACAAAAATGGAGGGAATTTGTGGTGCTCAAAGAAAAATAAAAAAACATAGCAACATGTTCCTTCAAAAACATTTCTCTGAATAATCCACAGATGGTTTTTGGTGGAACTACTTTCTACAGAAGAAATAGTCCCTCCTCTCTGTGCAAGCAGTCAAACAGCTTGTTCTGTGGATTATCCACTGCAGCTAGGAAACTGTATCTACTGTTGCTGTTGAAATTATTTTTTTGACGTTGTACGCAGCAACACTCACCTCTATTATATCGGGGCGCAGCAGAATTCTCAGAGATGGATATCTCAACACACAGGCGAATGCTGTAGAACCTAAACTATGTGTATTTCCTGATACCACAAGGGGTGGGAGAGAAAACATGTTACTTCATAAACTGGGTGAACTGGTAGTCAGTAATCTTGTTGTGAAAGATTTCCTACTCAGATGAGAGTTATATTTAATGAGTGAGCCTGCCATCATGTGTTTAGTGTTCATTTCTTATGTGAAAGTTGACCATGACAGTACACACTGTACACTATCAATAGTAGGGGTGTAAATCACCAGTTTCATCATGATATGATATCATATAGTTTTTTTGGACAATATGATATTTGCCGATATTACAAAGTTTGTCACAATAGGATTTTGATTTGATGCGATTTAGGGGCCTGCAATCGATATGAATGATATTATATACACATTTAACTCAGTCGGTTACAGGGGAAGCTGCCACCCCTTATTTTTTTGCTTTCGACCATAAAAGATAAAAACAACACAAAAATAAGGTAAATAATTGTAACTGCCTAAGTGCAGTGAAGTTTACTTTTAACTGACACCACTAACACATAAAACAGCACATGGGACAAGGCTTTTTTCCTCTACTCATAGCTTAACAAATTACAAGTAACATTATTATTTATGTTATTCACTGTTGTTTAAGTCACAGTGTCTCCAGACAGAACAGCTCGGGTGAATGTCAGCCTGCATGCACATTTATTGTTAAAACAGAGCAGGTAATGTTAGTGTAGTGAGAGGTTAGTAGAATGAGATGCCCATCCAGACAGGTAACGTTACGTCGTACATTATCTTGTAACAGCATTGTTTACATACACTCTGAAATCCAAAATATTTCCACTCTGCCAATTTATTCCATTGTCGTTCTCTTGGCTGCTTGCGTATCCTGAAGATGACAATATGGATCAAAGATATTGGATTGTTCAGCATTTAAATGATATATCGATCCAGACTGATGAAATCGTTACACCCCTAGTCAATAAGAAATTAAATCTGTTCACATGCATCCAAAAACACATTTAGAAGGATAGTTCACAGTGCTGTTTATCAGTCTGGATTGTTTTGGTGTGAGTTGCAGAGTGTTGGAGATATTGGCTGTAGACATGTCTGCCTTCTCTCAAATACAATGAAACTACATGTCACTCAGCTTGTGGTGCTCAAAGAAAGGAAAAACATTTGAAAAACTCAACAGCAATGTCTCTTTCCAGAAATCATGACCCAGTTACTCAAGATAATCCACAGACCTTGTTGTGAGCAGTTTCATGTAGGAACTATTTTCTTTCTACTGAACTAAACCTGCCAACCGTATCACTGTGCAGAATGAGGCGTGCATCTACTGCTACAAGCCTCTTGTCCATGAGTAGATGCACACTTCCCTCTGAGTGGTGATACGGCTGGCAGGTGTAGTTTGGTAGAAAGAAAATATTTCCTACATGAAACTGCTCACAACAAGGTCTGTGGATTATCTTGAGTAACTGGGTCATGATTTCTGGAAAGAGACATTGCTGTTGAGTTTTTCAAAACGGATATTTTTTGGGACCTTTGAGCACCACAAGCCGAGTGTCATCTAGTTCCATTATATGTGAGAGAAGGCAGACATCTCCAACACTCAGCAACTCACACCAAAACAATCTAGACTGACTGGCAAAAGGTGAGGTCCACACTGAGAACTGAGATATGTATGTAACTAAATGAGCAAAAGGTCCTTCACATATTCTCCCTGTACTGTACAAAGAATGTGGATGTTTCTGAATCGCAGCTTTCACACTGTACAATATAAGAAAAAAGAACTTTGTGTAATACAGGCTTTGTGTTGTACATTCACAAGGTCAAGCCTCTCACCCTCTTTCATTCGGTGTTTCTTTTACAGCCGCTCCAGCCTGAATGCCAAACTCGATGAGACCGTGCCCTTGAAATGTGACGAACCTTACATCACTCCTTCCATGGTCAGCCTATCTGCGCCGGTGGTGACCTCATCGGACGGGCACGGCTCCTCCACCACCACCGCATACTCTCAGAGCAACATTGTCCGAGTATCTGCCTTGTAGATGTCATGCTTATCTGATCAGCCAACTGGTCTTGAGAAGCACCACATGCTGAGGAGAGGGACCACCGAGCATCAACCTGCCATAATCTAGAGGGATTATACAATTAGCAGAAATCGGGGTTTTTTGAAGTAGTGATCTCATCTGATGTCAAACTCTGCATGGTATTAGAGTGATGTGGACCGCTGCCTTGGGAATGAAAGCGAACCAGCAAATTTTGCTCCATTAAGCACAGCAGAGCAATGAAGTGTTGGGATTGCGTGGTTATCGCTGTTGCCTAAAAATACTGAGAAAAAAACTTTATTTTTGAATATGTAATGTAGTTGTATTTGTGTCTTCTGATTCAAAGGAGGTGAGGCAGACGTTAAAAGGTCGTTCTTGATGGCCTCTGATGACAAAGCACACATATTCATTGACTGAGGGCCATCTTTGTGAATAATAAATCAGCCCACGTACACATGAGGAACATTCACTTCACTGAGTTGAATAGGTTGTTTTAAAACCCCACGATTAACTGGTTTCTGATAGTCCCCTCACTGTTGTAAATTCAGAAAACATACATCCACTGGAATGGATAACTGTTGTGAATATTCATTAACGGACTCATTAACTGGTTGATGTCATCGCTTGATGAGTAAAAATATACTACGCATCCTGACATGTTTGTGAAATGTGCAAGTGAAAGTCAAAATGACTAAATCTGTGTTAGCTTACATATTTGACATTCTGATATGGATCTGTGTGAAAGCCACTGTCGTTAATTAACAATTGATATTGAGAACTATACAGGGTACATATTAGTTAGGTCACAAGGTAGAAATACATGTGAATGTTCTCTGTAACACTTAACTAATACTAACCCTAACGTGGACACATAGCATTGACCTGGAAAAAAACCATATGAAAGAATGTTGAACATCGATTCCATTGAGTTGCTCTTAAATTATAATATTCATCATAAGAAGCGAGACTTGGTAGATTTCACTGTGTTAAAGGGCCATTTTGTACATTTTTCATATTGTAAATATCTCAGAACTTTATCAACTGCATTTGAAGTTGGCTCCTCTTATTTCTAGATTTAGTTGACAGTTGTTGGCATACTATTTCTGTCTGTTAACTGGTTGAATTAAGGATTTGCATGCTGTCATTGCAGAATTCTGTTTTATTAAAAGTATGTCTCTGCTTCTCGTTGGAGGTTTGTCGGTTAAAAATGAGATCGGTGGAAGGAAACACAATGAGACTGGTATGTTATGATGTAAATTCCGCAACACTTTGCTTTTAATGAAATGCAAATCTTGTCATGGAGTACATATATGAGGGGGGAGAGGACAAGGGACAAATGATCACACATTGTGCATTTGGTGCAGTGGATAGAATAAATACTGTAGCTCTACTGAAACATCCATTAAACGACCCATGTCTTTTCTTTTCTTTGCTTTTTTATTTCCCAGAGGACAATTAGGTGGGCTTCATAATGTTTTGGCTGATTACTCAAAGAGCATTACTAATAAGAGGATGGGACCATAATTAGGTGCTGCAGGATGACATGTGAGGACCTGACTGGCCCAGTGGTGGGTCCTGCCTGCAGGGTCTCTGGAGACAGACGAGCAGGCCTCTGTGATTGTTTGACAGGGAACTCAGCAGCGTCCCCCTGCTGAGCTGATTGCGTCAGTCCAGGCTGCTTCTCGCTGCATGCAACGCCTCTGCTCTGCGGTGTTTAGTAACTGCTGTGAAGTCAGCCTGCATAAAATCTGAGATAACGCAGCGGCGTATAAAATAATATACCTCCAAAACCCAAATGAAAATTCACACTTTGATGTCTGGGAGGTTTAATATTTGAGCAGTGACCAGACAAATGTTTTCACCATTTAAATATTCAGTTATATGGTGAATATTGAAAATGGTAATTTGGTCTAGTGCCACTCAAAGGTAGACAGAAGAAGAGAAATGATCATTTCTTACTGAAAATGGACACAAATTTGGTTTTCAGCCGATAAAACTCTGTCCGAAACTGAGGGTTCACTGCAGCGTATATTATTGGGTCACTCAGTGATGTGATGCAGGCGACAGACACGGACAGAATCTCCAAGTCCTGAATGACTGTGATCTGAAAAAGTCATAGAGAATTAAAAAGTGTTAGAGAACATTATTTAAGACTTTGTATAACTGCTATCAATCTATGAAACAGAGGTTTGGGGTTCAAAAAAATCATTTGATGTATGTAAAATCTAATTAATTTGTTGCTGTAAGCAGCTTATATCAGAGGTGGGACCAAACTGGTGTTATGTACGTCTCAAGTTGCACTCAAGGCCCAAGTCCTAAACAGGTCATGGTGCACTTATCAACAATCGTAATGCCATTTTAACAACAGTATATTACATTCACAAAAATCATGAATGCTTATTAAAATTTGTGTTTATTTGTGAAAACAAGTAGTTGCATCTCTGTTGGATTTTTGTTGACCATCAGAAAGTTTTAATACGCAAACAAAATATGTTTGGTGTCATTATTCCAACTGGCGCTCAGAAACTTAATGTTAGTTCTTCATGGTTCTGTCCTGCACCTTGATTGGATGCTGTCAAACTGGTTCACACACCCAGGGAATTAAGTTGCAGCTTGCTGGGAGAGAAAAGAGTTAATGTTAGCTGATTCAGAAAATGAAAGGAAGTGATATGATTCGTGACAGTTTTTAAAAACATACTTTTTAGTCTTTGGGCTTCAAGTATTTTCAAGTCAAAAGGCTCAAGTCCAAGTGTAGTCATGAGTCACTGGTGTTAAAGTAGAAGTTGAGTTGCAAGTCATTTTTCATTTTGTCAAGTTGAATCAAAAGTCATCAAATGTATGACTCGAGTCTGACTCAAGTCCAAGTCATGTGACCCAAGTCCACACCTCTGATGTATGCTCTATTTTGATCACTCCATGCTCTTGAAAATACAACTCACACTCAAATTTACATCTTTGCATCCTCACAATGTTATAATTTCTGGCATTATGACATTTTTGGGGCCTTAAAGTGAGGTCATGGGGCAGAAACAGATGAGAGACACACATCTACTACAAACCAAAGGTGACACATTTGACATACAAAATTAGATTAACAGTTTCACCCTTACCTCACAGATACTTACCCCTGTATTCTTGTTTCCATAAACAACAAAGTTCATCAGGATAGTTGTGATCAGCGGCAGCCAGAATAAGACGAAGGTTATAATTATGTAGCCAGCACGCTTCGCCATTTTACTTTCTTTTTTCTTGTGCGCTCTCTCTTTACTCGCTTTTGAAGGCATCATGCAAACAGCCCCTTCCACTGCCGTGTTTTGTTTTTCAGCTTCTGTTTCAGGGACATTACTTGATACGGGAGGTAATGAAGACACTTGATCTACTGTAGCGACAGTCAGTGTTTCTCCTCTGCTGCTGCTCTTGGCTTGTTTTAGTTCAATCAGTAAAACAGAAGTGGATTCAGGATTTTCTAACTGTGCAGACGGGGGAACATGGGGGCTGGTTTCTTTCATTTCAGAGGGCGCTTTGTCAATTTTCACTCTCTCTTTGGACTGCTTTTCTGTGTCGAAATTGCTTGACACCTTCTGCGGCTTTGTGGTTGAGCTCTTAACACTAGCAGCAGCATCTCCATTTGATGGTTTTGCTTCAGCTTTCGTGCCACAGGGATTAGACTGCTCCGTTTTAAAAGGTTTCTCCTCAGTCTGCACTGCAACCTGCATTGCAGGAGGGTGAGATTGTTTCGTTTCCAAGTCAGTTATCTCCAGTGTATTTTTTAATTCTTTGTTATTCTCTGAACCGACAGAGGAGCATTGTGCAGCTTTTTTTGAGGCCGTAGAATCTGTCTTGGATAAATTTGGTTCAGCTTGTGTCGCCGGTTCCACCTGAGCAACACTTCTGCTCAGGGCCTGGTTTTGCTCTGATTTTCCAAGTCCATTTTCCACAGCTGTGGTTTCTTCTTTCACCTGCTTAACTTTTTCTTTGTCTTTTTTCGAAGGGAGAAAAGTACCTTTGTCAAATATTTTGCGATTGTGTGATCTCACAAGAGCAAATATGCGAGCATAGAATCCAATAATGACACTAAAACAAGCTGCCCAAAGTGGGAACAACATGTAAAGTCCAAAAGTGTCATAAGAGGAGGATGTCTCTCTTGATAATCCTTTGCATCTCTGATACACGGGTGAGTCCTTCACAAATATCGGACAAAAAATAGCCACCAGAATAGCCAAGGCCCATGTGAGAGGAATCAGCAACATGATCCGTCTTCGCCTTTGACTTGTTTTGAAGGGCTGTGCGATGGCCTGGTACCTCTCTGAGCTTATACAGGCCAGTGTCAACAGCTGGATGCAGCAGCTGAAGGAGAAAGAGGCCAATTGTGCATCACAGAGCAGCTCAACCACACTTCCTCTTCGATACACAGTCAGGATGATGATGAGGAGAATGGGGCAGTCAATTACGCATCTCAGAGTGTCTGTGACTGCCAGATTCACCACCAGTGCATTATTCGAAGTTTGCAGTGATTTTTGGTGATAAACTGCCAGTATAACAAAAAGATTTGCCGCGATCCCCACGGCAGAAGTGATCAACAGAATCAAGCTGTTTGCCACCACAAAGGCGACGTCGGTGTATTCCTCCCAAATGGTGCTGTTCCCAGAGTCCCATGCAGGTGTAGGCTCGCCTCTCATCTCCAGGTTCAAACAGTCAACATGTTTAGTTCTGCATCTTCATTCTCTCTATGCCGCCCAAATATACAGTAAGGCTGCTCTGCTGGGTGGCAAGTGGTTCTCCACTGAGTGAATAATATTAATGGGTGAACCTGTAGCTTGGACAAGTATCCGCCCTTTTCATTATCACTCCACTGCAGCAGCAGGTCACCTGGGAGTCCTCACTGTTCACATTCATTAAAGACTGTGCTGTGTATTCATAGCATAGACAACTGGAGAAAAAAAAGGGTGGCTGTTAATTGAAAAGAAGTTACGTCACTACTGTCTCAATCCTGATATACAACTTTAAAAAAGACAACCAGGGGCTCAAAGCTGAAATGCAATAATGATAATTGTATGGTGGTGTGATGCATAAGATATCCATATGTGTGTTTGCAGTGAACAGCTGTCCATTTCATTTTACAAAGTAGCTCACAAAGGTTAAAAATCTTTGCATTGAACATGCCAGATGGATGACTTGGGAGTTCTTGAATTGGCTCAGGACATAAAGGGAGCCATGCTGCTGGATTATAACATGACATTGTGTAATCCTGTTTGAAGATAAAGTGTGAAATGCTCTTTGCTTCAAATGTGCAAGCTTATGGACTACGCCAAATCTGGGATTAGATCAACACAATACATTTTCCTCCTGACCAGCCTACGCATTAGACTGATCAACTGTCTGTGGAAATCACGTTGATAAAAACTGGAAGAGAAGCTGAGGTGAAACATGAAGCCATTCATCAAAAGTCTTGGCGCCAAACAAGTAACTGTAAATATTTTAGGACGCCATAAACTAAGACAACATCATGAGCAACTTGCCAAAATATAAATGACAAGACAAGAAAGTAGCTCCTAATGAAAAAAAGCTTTATTTAGAATCAGACTCCCATTTTTAGTATTTACATCAAGTGTGCCAAACAAGTGGGAGGGAACAGGACAAAGATAAGCAGCCAAACAGAACACCAACAAACTGTCAAAAAAAGGTATAACATACACTCACAGGCCACTTTATTAGGTACACCTGTTCAACTGCTCATGAATGCAAATAGCTAATCAGCTAATGACATGGCAGCAACTCGGTACATTTAGGCATGTAGACATGGTCAAGACGACCTGCTGGAGTACAAACCGAGCATCAGAATGGGGAAGAAAGGGGATTTAGGTGACTTTAAATGTGGCATGGTTGTTGGTGCCAGGTCTGAGTATTTCAGAAACTGCTCATCTACTGGGATCTTCACACACAACCATCTCTAGGGTTTACAGAGGATGGTCCCAAAAAGAGGAAATATCCAGTGGGCGGCAGTTCTCTGGGTGAAAATGCCTTGTTGATGCCAGAGGTCAGAGGAGAATGGCCAGACTGGTTCAAGATGATAGAAAGACAACAGGTGGTTACAACCAAGGTCTGCAGCAGACCATCTCTGAACCAACAACACGTCTAACCTTGAAGCAGATGGGCTACAGCAGCAGAAGACCACACCAGGTGCCACTCCTGTCAGCTAACAACAGGAAACTGAGGCTACAGTTCACACAGGCTCACCAAAACTGGACAATAGAAGATTGGAAAAACGTTGTCTGGTCTGATGAGTCTGGATTTCTGCTGTGACATTCAGATGGTAGGGTCAGAATTTGGTGTAAACAACATGAAAGCATGGATCCATCCTGCCTTGTATCAACAGTTCAGGCTGCTGCTGGTGGTGTAATGGTGTGGGGGAGATTTTCTTGGCACACTTTAGGCCCCTTAGTACCAACTGAGCATGGTTTAAACACCACAGCCTACCTGAGTATTGTTGCTGACCGTGTCCATCCCTTTATGACCACAGTGTACCCATCTTCTGATGGCTACTTCCAGCAGGATAACGCACCATGTCACAAAGCTCAAATCATCTCAAACTGGTTTCTTGAACATGACAATGAGTTCACTGCACTCCAATGGCCTCCACAGTCACCAGATCTCAATCCAATAGAGCACCTTTGGGATGTGGTGGAACGAGAGATTCACATCATGGATGTGCCGCTGACAAATCTGCAGCAACTGTGTGATGGTATCATGTCAATATGGACCAAAATCTCTGTGGAATGTTTCCAGCACCTTGTTGAATCTATGACACCAAGAATTACGGCAGTTCTGAAGGCAAAAGGGGTCCAACCTGGTACTAGCAAGGTGTACCTAATAAAGTGGCCGGGGAGTGTATTGAAAACATTACAATGAAGAACCCAGCGCTAAACTGGTGCATGTACAGTAACAGAAATCACTTACAGTGCATTCAGGGAGTGCTCAGACCTCTCATATTTTGTCATGTTGCAGCCTTCTGCTAAAATTGTTCCAATGGATGAAATAACTCATTATTCTACACTCAGTACTCCTTTGAGACAAAGCCAAAAAAAGATTTTTAGACTACGCAGTTTATTAAAAAAGAAAAACCTTAGATATCACACTGACATAAGGATGACTTTTTGATATGACACTTAAAATTCAGCTCAGGTGCCTCCCATTTCTCTTGATCATCTGTGAGATGTCTCTACACCTTTATTGGACGCCACCTGTGGTAAATTCAACAGCTGACGTGTATCAGAGCAAAAAAACAAGCAATGAGGAGGAAGGAGCTGCCTGCAGAGCTCAGAGACAAGATAGTGTGGTAGAGAGATATTTAGGAGCGGCTACAAATACATTTCTGCTGCTTTGAAGTTCCCATGAGCACATTTAATTCTTTAATGGAGGAAGTTTTGGAACAACCACGATTCCTCCTACCTCTGACTGCCCAGTCAAAATGAGCAATTGGAGGAGAAGGGCCTTGTTAAGAGAGGTGACCAAGAGCTTGATGGTCACTCTGGCTGAGCTCCAGGGATCCTGTGTGGAGATGAGAGAAACTATCACTGCAACACTCCTCTGATCTGGGCTTTATGGCAGAGTGACCGGAGAGAAGTTTCTCTGCAGTAAAAAGCACATGACAGGCTGCCTGGAGTTTGCACCAAAAAAAGGGACCAAAAAGACTTCCAGACTGAGAAAACAACATGTTGGCTGTTTGGAATTAATTCTAAGCATCATTTCTGGAGCAAAGCAGACAAATGAGACATGTTTGTGTCTGAATTTGGGAAAAAATAAGTATAGATTGGACATTATTTGAAATATTTATTGTGAAAAGTTACTGAATTGAAACATGACTTAACAATTATAATGAAAACACAGCTCCCAGAAACAATATATGAACCAAAAATAAATTAAATAAAGAAAATCAATGAATATCCCCTTAGAACAAAACAACTTTGAAGTGCGTATTAAATCCTCACCAAAAAATGACTAATCCTTTTTTCTATCACAACTCAATAGATAAAAGTTTCTTTAATTGTGTCTTTTTCTTCATCTTTATTCAGTGATGCGTATCAGTCTTTTCAATCATCAATCTTCATTTCTGGTGACTCAGCGTGAGCTCAGGCGTGTGCGATGTAAGACACAACGTCCTGGCTTTGACTCAGGCTCAGAGACTTTGTCATCATGTCATCTTTTTCTGAACTGTCTTCTGACAAATAAATAAACAAAATACAAATAAGAGAGTGACAGATCACAGAACAGGCCAGCCAAGCAAAATGAAAGTCTTTTACTGCCTGACTGACTTCCCATTCTTACAACAGCACGAGGTGGGATGTGCAACAGGCTCGCTTATAACAAGTGCACCCGAATTTTCCATGTTTTTCATTTTATAGGTTTTGCAGTTATAACCTACTCATTATTTTAATTTTTTTAAGCACAATCTGAGAGAGAGAGAGAGTTGCTTTTGCAGCTTCCCTGCAACTTATAAATAAATGCACTGAGTAAATCCTCTATCCACACAGGTGCTTATGAGTGAACTTATGCCTGCACACACTGCAGCAATCTAATATTCTGTGTTTTGTGCAGCAGACCTCTGGGAAGTGTGAGCGGTGGCAAAAGGCAGGACTTATGGATTATTTGGCTTGGCTGTCAGTGCTGATGATATGACGCAGCCAGCTCTTGTTGACACTGATTTCATTTATTTACATAAAAATATTACATGGGGAGTATGTGTACACCTTACATAAAATCGGAGTATGTGTCTCCAGAGGAAAAGGCCTTGCAATAAACAAAGGGCTGCACAGTCTACTATACATGAATAAATATTTAATGCTCCACAGAATGCATTACTGAAAACTCCCAAAGTATTAAATATCTATCTGACTTTCAGAACAGAGGATGTTTCTTTTCACACTAACTGAAAACAAGTCAAGTGCATTTTATTTAAGAATAAAATCAAGGGTCAAAGTTTATCTGCAGTTCAGCCAAGTCTCGTTAAAAATGCATACAAATGAAAACTATATATCTCACAAGACAACCATTTAATAAAGTATTCCACTGCTGGAAAGATGGTGCTTTCATGTAAATACTTCTATGTAATAGAAAGATGCAAATACTTTTAAAATTGTTGCTGTAGGACCAGAGAAAAAGGGCTGCGACATTCGCTTTTGCTCAAGAGGTAGAAAACCTACCACTCCCAGAATGCAGTTTTCCACACCTGACCAATAAACGCTTTGGCCATTTGTCCAATACGGAAACAAAATGGCGGCCGGCTAACAAAGAACGATCTCGGGCTACAGTTAAATGGTAAGTTAAAATATGTTTCTAAAACGTTTTAGGCGAGAAATAGGCAACGTAGTGAGAGAATCTTGGTTTATATTTGATCAGCGCTGCTTAGTTTTATTGTTTAATCTAATTTTTGTCTGTACAGTACAGAAAAACATCATGGTGTCCACTTCTTGTTCACAAATTGTTGTAATACAGTCAAACACCGCGCTATGAAAACAGTTTCAGGCAAAAAATATAATACAGCAAATCTTGATTTTAACTTGATAAGAACTGAGCAGGGAGATGTGAGAGCTGGTAAAATGGAGGAAAATTTACCTCAGTTCATTTACACGTAATACCCTGCTGTCCTTTTCAGAGCTCATTTCTTTTTGGCTATTTTTCCACATGCATACAGTGCACATCTGCAAACAGCAGTATGAAAAAAAGTAACAGTTTATTGATCTAAACAAATCACAGAAATAAAACCATCTAACTGAATACTCTTATTTTTCTAGACAGATTGGATGGACAGTAACTACAGAAACACACTGTAATAATAATAATGCAATTCAATATAATGCCCAAACAAACTAGTGTCAGATGAATCAATTCATCTCTGAGAAAGTTAACAAAAGAAGCACATTTTCAGGGAGAGTGGATTGTATCGTATCACTGTGTTTCATGAGTTTTTTTGTCCACCTCCTCCATGTCAGCCATCAGTCTCTGAGCCAATTCTGTTCCCACTGGGCTACACATATCTCTCTGAGAGACATGGGCCTGTATATGTGCAGGTCTGCGTCCTTGACGAGGCACCAATAAACATTGACAACCATGACAGCTCCTTGTTTTCACTGGCAGGAGTCACAGAGGCAACACCTTGCTGTGAGAGTTGACGTTTCTGCTGAAGGAAGTCAGCCTGCTCCTCTTGTTCAAGGAGCGCATGTTGATGCTGACAGCGGTGGGCGCGCGGGGGATGTAGCGGCCACAAGACAGCACCTCCAGAGCGGCGTCACGGAACTGTTGGACATAAAAAAACATTCAGGAAATATATGGGCATCAATTTTATGTGTAGTTGCGTCTGTTTTTCTTGCTCACCTGCTTGTTCGAAAGGAAGTAGATGATGGGGTTATAGACAGGGCTGGTCTTGGCAAAGTACATGGGCATAGTGGCAACCAGTGGAGGGATGTAGAGCTCAGGATCCACGACTACCACCACTGACAACGCCGTGTAGGGCAGCCAGCATACAAAGAAAGTTATGATCATGGCCAGGACCATGTTGATGGCATGATCATTCTCCTTCTGACTGGAACACCCACCCTGGAGCTCCACACTCTTGTTCAGCTATGAGTATAAAGGAAATTTGACACCCATTAAAAGCCGCTTGTTTAGTCAGTAGGTGGTAAATTGCAAACAGATGAGGCTGGGGGATATGAATTTTAAATCTAATTGTGTAAAAGTGTAATAAATATTCAGGAGCCATCACGAGCCCACCTTCTTCATGGATTTGAGCACTCTGCAGTAGCAGTAGATGATGACTATAACAGGGATGATGAAGCAGAGGATCGTGTAGAGGATGAGGTAGCTGTAGTTGCTCCACGATCTCTCCTCCCAGGCCAGAGAGCAGGAGGTCTGGATCCCCTCAGGTCCGTAGGAGCTCCAGCCAAATAATGGTGCCACCGCCCAAAACAAGCAGTAGATGTAGACAAATAGCAGCCCGATGATGCTCCTCCGCATGCTCAGCTTCAGACCAGCTCTGGGTTTACACACCACATTGTAACGCTCATAGGCGAGCAGGGTCAGAGTGCAGAGAGACACCAGACCTAGAAGAGAAATAAATTCATTAAAAAAAAAAGGTGCACTTTAGGGCTGCACGATTAATCATAATAAAATCGTGATCTCGATTCATATGCATATGCGATCTAATTTTTCAATGACAGCGATTCTGCCAGCCCCGCCCGTGCCGGGAGTCGGGACATCATCTGCATGAAAACAAGCCTTCCCAACAATGCAACGTTATACCACGTGATGCAGAGCGACAGCCAGCTGGCAGTTTGGAAAGCAACGAGAGCAGGAAAGAGCCGACAAAGTGAGGAGGACCCCTTAAAAGTTAACGTACTGACACTCCTCAGAGTAAATAGACCGAGCAACATTTATCAGATTTATCTGAAGAAAAAAACAAATAGTAATGCAAATAATTATACCAGAATGCACAGTACCAGTACAAACAACTCACAGTTAATTATACCAATATGCACAGTATCAGTACAAACAACAGTAGACACGTAAGGGATAATGTATAGTGAGCCGGTGACTGTTGAAAAATAACTCCCGACAGGGGAATGCAACCCTGACACACGACAGAGTTATTTTTCAACAGTCACTGGCTCACTATACATTATCCCGCTTAGAACATGGCTTACTACTAAAAGATTCAAATGTTACAACTGGCATCAATATCATTAAACTGCTGGCAGAGTGTATTGACAGAGGAGAGGTGTTCACCAGACAAATGGGAGCGGAGGAGAGGATTTTACTCCACTTCTCCCAGTCAGAGATGCTGGGTGCCCAGTAGCTGCAGCGGTGGCGGCGGGGGGGTGAGGGGTAATCACTGTCCGAGGGCTGCCATAGAATGGCAACAAGGATGTCAGCCAACCAACACTCGCTACCCGGTCCCTGGTTGCGGTGATTTGAGATGCTGGCCAGCTAGGAATGAACTAGCAGCCAGTACAGTGCAGTCCTCTCTTGGCTAGCTAACATTTAGCCGTGTTACTTACTGATCCATTAGAAAGAAAGCTAGCTGGACATTGGTGTTGAAGCCTCTTTAGTCACGGAGCTCCCTCCATCTCTTGAACGCCTGACTGAGGTTTACTCTTGTTTTTCGTCTTCTTTTATCACTTTTCATCACTTTTTGTGCATCCTCGCCTCCTCAGACAGAGGAGCTCCTTTTCTTTTGGGAGGCCGTTTTTCACTTATCTCCAAACTTTGTCCGTCTGCCATTGTGCTCCTGATTCAACTATCTCATGCCCCGGCCAGTTCCTCATAAGGACCAGCTCCAGTCCCTGATTGGCTGACCGACCAGTTTGGCAATACATGACGCATTTCCTGCCGTAAAGCAGATTTTTTCAGCGAAAATTCGTCCCCGGTGGCATAAGCTTATTGCAAAGATTGAAAAGCCATTAAGTAACCTATGTAAACACTGATAGTCTGATTTTACTGTGTATACTACCCTGTGCAAACCACATTATTTTCATAATGATATATATAGGCAAAAATTCTGTCTGTTGCTTCTTTAAATGAAGGAAGAGGATTTTTTTTAAAGGCAAATTAAATATTGGGGATTTATGTAAAAATATACATAGAGACATATAAATAATTATATAATTAAAGATATGTAGGCAATGTTAGGTGAATACTCCTGTCAAAAGCATGGTGTTGAAATGTTTAATTTTGATCTTCCTTAGTCCATTTAGACTTTATTTTATCATAACAATAACAATGAATATTATGAATTGTTTACATTTTAATTTAATTTTAATAACATTTATCACACAGCATTTTGTGGAAAAGTCAAATGTTCAGTTTACAGTTTTAATAAACTCAGTACTGTTTTTCAACACATACATTGTTTTGTCTTCATTCAATGTAATTAGCACATATTGTTATTACGCCATTGGTTTTGGCCTTGGTGCCCCACATTTTGGCCGTGATGCCCCGATAAATTTGTATTTATCAAAGGCCAAAGTGGCCTTGCCCTAAAAATGACTTAATTCCAGGCCTGGAATACCTACCTCAGAAAAATGTTGTTCAACATTGATATTATTGTTAAAATTGTTCAAAGCTGTAAGAGAAGACAAGAGACTAAAGTTTATTGTTTTTACGGTCAGTGTCAGGCTGTCAGCTGTTGCATTTAAGCTAAAAACAGGAGTGTTCCCTCTCTGCTGACCAGAGTTTATGTGCCTTGTGTCTCTTGTATCAGGCACAATCATAGGTTTTGTTATTTAATGATATTTTTTTTTATTATTTATTTATAATTTTTGTTACTTTTCCTTTTGTATCAGGAAATAAGCACAATAAATCTTTATGTTGAAAAAAAAAACAAAAAAAAACATGAGAGAATCATGATCTCAATTGTAAGCCAAAAAATCGTGATTCTCATTTTTTCCAGAATCGTGCAGCCCTAGTGCACTTACTTAATTTTTATGGAGATTTTAACTACATCTAAGGGTCTTTCTCAGGATATGAAATTTGCTCAGTTGTTACACCTCCAATAACTCCACAAACACCACTGAGAGAGCCTTGAGATGCTGTTTGAAGCTCTGGGAAAAGCTAGTAAAAAACAACCTTGAATTAAAGTTTGTTCTCAAAGTTATGCATGAACTTCAAGTCACAATAACATGTTTTTTAAAAAAAAGGAACATGACATTTGCAGGATCTGACAACAGAAGAAAAACATTTTCAAAAGACATCAAACAGAAGCACACAACATGAATATGTTTGTAAAGCCACAAAACATTCAGACATTCAGTGAAGTGAAACAGTAGTATCGATGTTTTAGCCTTACAATTGCATTTTATTGTGTTTTTACAGTGACAGACCTCCAGGCACAGAGAAAACAAAATTGCTCCCCAAAAAGTCTATAAACACAAACTGCTCTCACCACACCACTTACCAAAATAATTGACTGCAAATCCTTGAAACACGCAGGCAATGTGGCCAATAAAGAAAGAGCCTTGCTGGTTAGTGATAGTGACGATCAGTGAGCCGCACAGGCCTATCATGAGGTCGGACACCGCAAGGCTGAGGATGAAAATGGTCATTGGCTGGAGAAGAGACGGATTCCTCAGCATCACGGTGATGACGAGACTATTGTTAAAAACCGTTAACACCGTGTTGATGAACATGAGGAAAGAAATTATGCTGTAGCCCAAACGGGGGAAGATGGTGGGTGTAGCAGTCACCACCTCGGCGTGAATGGATGGAGGAAGTGAGCCGTAGCTCCACTGCGTG
Organism: Epinephelus lanceolatus; assembly: GCF_041903045.1. Taxonomy (NCBI): domain Eukaryota; kingdom Metazoa; phylum Chordata; class Actinopteri; order Perciformes; family Serranidae; genus Epinephelus; species Epinephelus lanceolatus. The sequence goes on from NC_135738.1 coordinate 17,296,347, forward strand.
CTGTTGCTGTCCATGGTGCCTAAATGAAGTATGTGAAGCAACTGTGAGGCCAGAGACTGAACCCTTGGACACTCAGCTCAGCTCAGGACACAGCATCACAGATCTTATCTTTTCTTATCCCTGTTACACCACTCGGCTCAGATTGTGCACCTGCCTGCCAGGGAAAGCCCGAGATGCAATATGGGAAATTGGTCTGTAACATGATTTGAATGGATTATCCCAACAAACCCATGGCTTTAATGGTAATTGGAAAGTTGAGGGATATTAAAGAGGGATGAATTAGTCCTGAAAATGAAAAGAGCAGTGTGTGGGATTTAGTGACAACTAGCAGGGAGCATCGCTGATTGCAACCAGCTGCAACTTCTCCTGTGTGCCATCATGAACTCCTGGTTAGGTCAGCCGGGTGATGTAGTCCCTCCAGCGTGTCCTGGGGCGCCCCGAGGTCTCCTCCCTTCAGACTTATTTTGTCCTAAGCTTATTTTGTCCAACTTAATGAAGTTGTACAGAATCCCTGAGAAAGTTTCTTTAGTTGAGTAAAAATGTTAAGGCATTTATCACATTAAAAACCTTTACAGTGGTAAAATACTACAGTATCCATGATAACCATTTTTTTTTACTTGCGCTCAAGCTTGTGATACTTTAAGTCTTTTGTGCAATGGTTTAACTACCTTTATGGGATTCCTTAAGGCTATAGGACCAAGATAACGGGAAAACCTTAAATACTTAAGTGAACATTTTAAGGAAACCTGAAGGAGAAGATGTGTTTTGTGCAGCTGTTTTTATTCTAAGAAACCCTTAACATGGACTTCAAGGAAAATCTTAACTTAAGGTGTTTTGTGCAACCAGCCCCAGACATTCAGGAGGGGAAATTATCCACAGAGATCTCCTCATCTCAACAATAAACGGACCTATTGATTTAAACCAGTTTATATACTGAGTAGTTTCATGTTAAAAATTTGTTTTTTTTCTGACACTGTGTGGCTCGTAGCGTAGTGGCTGCTAACAATGGTTGCCGACATGAAAATACAAACAGCCCTTTCTCGAGCCAGTGTTTGGTTTGTCTTTTCCAACATGGCAGACTCAGTGGATGAGGACCCCTCCCTATGCAGACATAAACAGCTCGTCCTAAGGTCACAAAAACATAATAAACCTTATTTTTTAGGTAATTTTACACTAAAAAAATATACTTATATCAAATTCCATTTCTGCTATTATATCCCCCTAAATCATGGACCTTTTATTTTCAACCTGTCTAATATTTCTTTTGTTGTTTAGACAGCAGATAAAAAAGGTAAACAGCACTTTGTGTAATGGACTTCACATTCAACAGACACTTAACTGCTAATTAAATCTAATGACATAATTATCCAACCATATCAAGATTTGTTAAATTAACGACAGAAACACTTGGCTACGATCATTAATCCATTTCCATTTTAATAAATAGTGAAAAAAAAATATACAACATCATATTTAAACTGCAGAAACACAAACAAACCATGAGGATGAGGTCTTGGATGTGGCCACTGATATTTATAAATTCCCTTTTTTTCCCAGATTATACATCAGATACATTAACTCTCCAGCATTCATCCCAGCATGTGAGAAAACATTTCACGCATTTTCTGCAGAAGTGTCAAACACATGAAACTCGACACTGCCTTAACAGATCAAATAACAACATGCCTGCTAAATATAGAAACGAGGCTCTGTTTTTTTTCCTGACAAATGTTAACATTTCTCATGTGCTGAAATTAAACATACAGTACAGGCTGTGTTGTGCGGAGCTGGTTTTAGTAATTAGCTGTCAGAACATACATGTGCAGCGTGTTACCACAATGAGAAGTCCAAAAATGAAATAAACTAAAATGCAAAATTTGAAAAGCTTGACTGCAATAGATTACATGATTAGGCTATTACAAAAATATATACATTGCAGTAATGTGAAGAAGAGATTAAGGCAACACAGCAGTTTGTAATGTAAATTAATGGACAGTCTCTTACAGTTTTACAGATGCAGAGGATAAAAAAGCAAATGTACAGGCAGGGTGTAAAATTCAAGTTACAGACATGATGTGCGACTGCCCCCTGTTGTTTAGACTGTGTAAATACATCATCTTTGCATAATTTCTTACTACCCTACTCTCTCATACACACACAGACACACGCACACAAATGCAAACCTAAAACAATCAGTGCATTCAATGTTTTAAATTCTGTGTGATACAAATGTAAAATACAAGGTGTCCAGGTTTTAAGTGAAAACATTTCTGTCGTGTCATTTTGATGACTGAACTCCTTGAGAGCCTGTTCTTCACTATCTTAAAGCTTAATAAACACAAACAGTTTACACGACTGTTACCAATTATAGCTTAAAATGTGTCATGCATCTTCTAAAATGCCATGTCTCAAAACCTAAATTAAAAAAAATGAAATAATTAAGTCAGCAACTGAGATCATTCAATCTTAGTCTGTATTTTTGAACCCTGTTGAATCCTCTTTCTCTCTAATCGGACTCTGCTTTGGTCCTGCTGAGCTGCGAGGAGACGCTGATATCTGCAGGGCTGTGTTCAGGGCAGAAGGGGGACTCGTGCTGCAGGGGAGTACGGCGAGGGAAAAAGGTATGCTTGAGGTCGTAGTTGAGCAGGCAGCTGATGGAGGCCATGTAGATATCAGCAAAGCGCGAGAGTCGGCGTGAAAAGTAGGTGGGGTTGTGGTACGTCCGGAAGAGACTCCCGAACTGAGAGTTGAAGATGTCCTTCGTCTGTGACCTGCCATCAAAACACATTCAAACCGTCAACATGTGCTTCCATCAGTCCCACATGATCTCAGTAAATAATCAAAGTTGCCAAAGTAATTATCTCCGTTACCTCATGGCTTCTCTTTCTCTGATCCACTCCTCGACGACAGCCTGTGATGCCGGATCTCTGTGTACCTGTTTGGGAGCAATGCAAAGAAGTTAAGTTCACGCATTTCAGGATAGAGGCAAAAAAGAAAAGACAGACACAAATGTTTTGATAAAGTCTCCTGACCTGCATCTGCTCGATGAGTCCAGTCAGTGCCTGTACCCAGGCCATCATGTGCACGTACTGCTCTGTGTTCATGATCTTGATCTCCTTCCTCAGCTCAGGGATGATGGCGCCTGTCCTCCAGCCATGTTTTAGTGTCAAATCCTGCAAAACAAAGGACCAGAATTGTCAATAATTTAGGAATTTACCTGTTGGTGTCAGTGCCTGACTGATGCTTTAACATGCAGGAATTAAAAAGCGGTATGAAATGTTCAGAGCATAAATATAGCAGCAAATCACTATTTGCTATATAGAGATGTAGTGGAGTAATGGCATCCTCAGCAGAGAATGAAGTCATGCTCCCTCTGTGTGTTGAAATCTCAGCTTTTTTTAAAAAATTGTTGTGGTAGACGGCCCGTCCACATGTTAGTGCATGTGAGTCCCTCTCTGTGTATCTCACTGGCTAGCTAATAGCCACAGCTCTGTACCGCGCTCATATAGAGGCCACTGCTGATATCTGAACGTCGTTGTCGCGGAAGCATTAGCATTCACCCTCCAATTCCCCCTGGTTAACACCATGAACTTTGTCATTGCTGTTGCTGTTGTTAGCACTGTTTGAGCTGTTAGCACCATTAACTGCTAGCCCAGGCTTAGCCACCTCTATGTTGAGAGCCTCTTCCTAAAAATACAGCGAGTGAGCGAACTCTAACGGATGGAGTGCCAAGGGTTTACTACGAGTGACACCAACGTTCAGGGATACTGTCGAGCCCTCTGTGAGCCTATTCAACAGTTTACTGTTGTTTTGAAAATAAGTTGGAGATGCGGAAAGCTTGGTAAAAATAAAGCAAGGGCAAGCGGTTTTTCAAACAAGAGACACGCCGCTTAGCCTGTTCGCTGACACACAGAGCAGGTGAGGACATCTTTATAGGAAACAACTTAAACGATTTGATGTCTGCGCATTGGCATCACCAGAATCAACGACATCACTATGCTCTAAATATATAGAATAGAGCTTCTTCAAGCAATGATAAATAAAAGTAAGTGCTTTAAAGCAGTGGTTCCCAACTGGTCCAGCTACAGGGTCCGGATATCTCCTTAGTCATTAGTTCAAGGTCCACACAGTTTCATATATTAAGTGTCTCTGTCTCTGTCAAGTAGCTGTCCATTAATCCCTCACTCTACAGCAGAAAACGGCACTTCAAAATAAAAGCTATGCACCAGAAATTCACTGTACTTCAAAATAATGTGTGTTTTTTATGAAGATGACACGTTAGCAAGTCACTTGTGGTCCATTCGGAATGGACCCATGACCCACTTTTGGACTGCGACCCACCAGTTGGAAACCACTGCTTTAAAGAATACACTGGAGTTGTAAGCTTGAGGTATATATATATGCAGCATAGCCTGAATTTGAGTCTATTGCTGCCAGAGTGTCATCCTCACTTTTTCAGTTAGCCTACCTGTTAAGACAGTTTTGACATAAACCTCTTCTGCACCAGCCGTGTAGCAAACACAGTAATGCCACACAAGATCTGTATGACTGTACAGTCACAGCAGGCCTAGTATTGCATACTCAGATGTATTTGACAATGCTTGCACTCCAGTACACAATCAATGTAGTTGTACTAATATGTTGAAAATGAAATTGGTTGCGCTTAAAGCTCAAGTAAAGACTGACCCATTACAAGGCAAGTGTGCACAGCACCAATTAAAACGGCAATGTAAGTAAGATGTGCGACTGAAAAAACATGTTGAAATGGATCCAGGGAAGTGAGAACATTGTTCTGGAGTCTTCTGCATATTTGGATTTCTTAATAAAACTGCATAAAGCAGAAATAAAATATTGCTCCCTCCCTCCCTTCCTCTCTCCCCTCTCCTGCAACTCCTCAGTAACTCAGAGATGCATCTGCTCTGTGTCCATTTGCAATAACAATCTCATCCTACAGCCAGAGATGCTGGCTGTAAGCTGTGGTTGGTGTAAACCACAAACACTGTGTTCCATCTTTCTAAATAAGCAGGATGACATGTTTGACAGCTGGCTGCCTGCCTGCCACCAGCGAGGCATTATGCCAAAAATATAAACTCTGTATTTCATTATCACCATTTACAGCTGATCAGACACATTCATTCATCCAAGTCGTTATAATAACTCATAGTGATGCAATAAAAATAGAAAAAAAGATGCTAGTTTGTTTGTTTAAGCGCAGATGAGGGGCAGCTTTTGGCAGGTTGCTAGGTTACAGGTATAAAAAGGTAAATAAGGTGCAGTGATACTCACTACTGTAGATGTGGTAGGTGTGATATATCAGGAGACACTGACACTCATTAAAATGCCTGTCTACCAAACCCACAGCAGAGCTACACAAACTTAATGCATGAAGAATTACGTTCTCAGCCCAGACGCTTTAGCATCTTTGTTCTGTTTCAAGCATTTGCTCAGTCTCTCATTACGTGCCTCTTCTAACAGAACGTTAAGATTTAGACTGTTGCATATAAAGATGAACTCAGTCATCATCAGCCCCTTATATTCAAGATAAACTCACTTATATTAAATTGCGCATGGTCAAAGGAGGGTTCCCCTCTTTGTTCTTAAAATCTTTCATGAGACAGTGTTTTGTGGAGCGATAATGAGCCCTTTGTTGTGTGTGTGCTGCTTACTGCCAAGTCACTGTAGATGTGATCACCAAAATAGAGCACTTTGGATCCTCTCCAGCCGGTGAGTCTCAGGAACTCGTAAAGATTTCCCTACAGTGATCAAACACACACTCGTTACAAAAATGTATTTTATAAGATGAAGCCAAGAGAAATTTCAAACTACCATAAATGGCAAAGCACCTGTTTGTAGATCTTTCCTTTTTCCAACTTGTGAATCCTGTCCCACAGCAGCGCGCCTTTGTCTGTCACTCGCCTGAAAGGTCTGGGAAAAACACAGAAAGACAATATTGCTCAATATTGGCAGCTCTCAAACACACACACACCTATGTACATGTCATGTACAAATACTGTAGTGAACACGATCTGCTGGTAACCGCTTGCAGTAAGGCCCATAGCGTTATATAGTATGAGCCGCAGATACAAACGCACTTACTTTCTCCTGTCGTTGAAGAAACCAGGTTTGTCGGCCTGAACGATCACAACATCAAATAGGTCCCGCCAGTCCTTACCTACAATGTAGGTCATTCCTCGGTCCCTGAGACGGACAAAGATTTAAGACATTACCTTGTCAGCATCAGCTTAATACTCATCATGAGGGTAGAGTAACAAGCACTTGAGCTGAGGGCTCAGCCATAGATCAGCAATAACAGGTCCACCTTGTACTGTGTGAGTGTGACTTTAAATGAAACTCCCATGATGCTTGCAACCCAGCTGTTACATGTTTGTTGCCAAAAAAAGGTGGATAGTGTGCACATCCAACCCCAGCTAAGCACAAGTGCAGGACAAACTAGAATTACCGTCTTGTTGTTGCATGCCTCTGTGAACCTGTCAAGTTGCAGCTACAGTTTACATACATGTTTGTCCAGACAAATTTGAGCCATGACAGTTACTTGGTAGTGCTTTATACAGGGATTTTGGTGCTAAGAAGCTACATATTCTAAAATGTGGATGCTTCACATACATCTTCAGCTTCACAGCACAGAAGTATAATCAGCACAGTTTCAAAGTGGACACCCAAGATCAGCAATTCAGAAAATGGCCAGAAAAGTGTTTTCAGAGAGCATGATGGTGTCACAGCGGCATGGTGGTGCATTGGTTAGCATTGCTGCCTAAAAGCAATAGAGTTCCTAGTCTGGCTTCCTCCCATAGTCCAAAGGCATGAATGTTAGGTTAATTGGTGACTCTAAATTGGCCGTTGGTGTGCATGTTAGAGTGAGTGGTTGTTTGTTTCTATGTGTTAAACCTAATTTCCACTCTTGTATGTGACTGGTGTCAGTAGATCCATTAATATACAGATGATGCCTCTATGTCCAACACAAGGAAGGGCAGTTCTTTATGGATGGATAGAAAACTGGTAGAAGCTACCTGTAGCCCTGGGAGAGAGGCTATTTTTGTCCGTTTTTCGCCATCCAGTAGTATTCGCTTGGAACAATACCAGGACAAAAGCAGGACCTGCCAAGTACGTGGCATGTTTTCTGAAATATTTAATTTAAAAGACTTGTGAATGGCTGAATGAGTCATAGTGACGATCTGACTGTATATAATATATAACTATATTTTAGCAGAATAACATTACTCAGATTCACAAAGATAAACAAGTTATTATACAAACTCACTCGACGATCAACACAGGCAACTGAATTGAGGAAAATAGCCTGTTAGCCAGTTAGCAGCCTGTTGCTAAGCTAGCACACTGTCATATGGTCTCTCTGAAATCCATCGCAAATGTTCAATTTCGTTAATGTACTTGAGGCAAAATACAGAGAAGAGGAGTTTCGCATGCACATCTGTAGACTCACAAGTCAGTCTTTAGACGCTTTGCTTAACTAAAGACTGATGACTCTCTCCCTGATTTTGTGTTTAGATGGGCGGATACAATTTCAGAGTTTAAAAAAAACTCCCTACGTTGCAGAACCAATAGTAAATCTGCAGGGCGGTCCTTCAGTGGCTCGCTGAACTCTTGTGCTTGTAAACATAGTCCCACTAGAAACACGTGTATTGGTACAAAATGGCTCAGCCGCGCTCGCAGAAAACGCCGTCAAAGTTAGTGGATGTTTGTCGCGTTTGAGGCGACACATTCTCGCCAACTTAAAGAAACAAACATAATCTTTTACAAGGCCATGACTCATCCATCCAGCCGGACTGTAACGTTAGAGGGAATCTCCTTGTTGTTTACAAATACTTCTGGGTAGAAAACCAGCAGAGCTTTTAGCTATATATATATATATCACATTTTTGACATCACTGTATCACCGTTTAGACTAATCCGATGTTTGTAAAGTCTATAAACACAATGATTGAACAAACATTACTATTTCTTAGCCGTTAGCGGTGTCTGTAATAGGTAATAACTCATTAAACGGTCCGTGAAAAAAATATTTTTTCCAGCGGATATCTTAGTTACAACATGATTGAGCTAGCAAAGCAGTTTTGTGTTGCTATGTGTGGTATTTATTCGGTTTTGGGAAATCACGATGTCTAGAAAGCATCAGTGGCTGCAGCTGACAGGGACAGCTAACAGCAGCAGCAAAGCTAACATCAGGACGTTATCTGTTAAAAGCCTCCCGTTGTTGGATACGACATGAAACTACTCCAGTTAGCTCAATCATGTTGTAACTAAGACATCTGCTGGAGAAAATATTTTCTTCACGGATGAGCACACGTTTGATAAAACAGAGTTAAATCTCTCGGCATCCATTTTCAAGCTCTCTGTGTGTTTGTTTCCTTGCGGACAAGAAAAGGGGGAGCGCACATTTCCGAGAAGGCGTGTCCTTTTCAAAAAATGCAAGAGGCGTTGCTTTGTTGCCGGCCGTTTTCGCCGGTGTGTTAAACAAACTTTAGAAAGGAGTGTCCCCAGACTATCAGAAGGCGGAGATCTCTGATTGTCTGGTGGCGAGACTAGCACATCTGATATCATGGAGCTTCCGTACATATATGTAAGTGGAAACGGGGCATTAGCCCTGTGATTGTCTGGTGACCTGTCCAGGGTGTACCCTGCCTCTTGCCCAATGTTGGCTGGGATAGGCTCTAGCTCCCCTGCGACCCCTAACAAGATAAGGGGTTTCAGAAAATGAATAAATTTTGGTGTCACAGTGAAGTTGACTGTATAAAATGTCATCACTTCATTATTTTATTCTATGAGACGTTTGTGTAAAATTTTCCCCAAATTATATATGAAGTCTTGAGTTATGGCCAAAAACATGTTTTGTGAGGTCAAAGTGACCTTGACCTTTGACCACCAAAATCCTGTCTGTTCATTATTGATGCCAAGTGGATGTTGGTGCCAAATCTGAGGAAATTCCCTCAAGGTGTTCTTGAAACATTGCGTTCACGAGAATTAGACAGATGCGAGGTCACAGTGACCTTGAGCTTTGACCACCAAGTTCAAATCAGTTCATCATTGAGCCCACGTGGACATTTGTGCCAGATTTGAAGAACTTCCCTTAAAGCATTCTTGAGATAAATCGCCTTCATGATGCCTCTTGCTGAGGCATAAAAACAGCTACCAAGGAAAAGAAGAGGCTGGAGATGACAGGATCAGAGATAAATCGTAAACATGTATGAATAATAAGGATGCAGGAGGATGCTAAGGTCGAAACGTTGCATTATTAAAAACTTGGGAACTTCAGTGTGCGGACAGCCTCTCCTTTGCCTTTGTTCCATGTTTAGTGCTGTGGTGACTGAATGTGCTAAACTATTAAATTGAGGACACAGGTTTAATGTTTTGGGGGTCTGGGAAGCCTTTTGAGGTTGGATATGCATAGCTAGTCATTTTGTGCAATCGGGTCCGACTTCAAAAGAGGCTCATAGTTAGTGTCCTACAATGAATTACAAATGCTTGCTAGTGGAAAGCCCTTTGATGTGTGATTGCCTATGTATAAAAGCTGAGTCATTATACAGTGGCACCAATTAAATAGTATACCAATGCAAGACATTTTTAATTAATCACAGCAACAACCACTTGTGCTCTGTTTGCTCACACTTACACAAAGTCAAACGGGCTGTTGGTAATGAGGAACATCTTTTTTCCATGCTCTGACAGCTTCTTCAGCACAGCGTGGCTCTGCTCGCCATAGCAAATGTATTTCTCTGGAAAATGAGAAAACACAGAGCGGGTGATGCTGATATAATTTACACAGATAAAACTCTCCTTTTTATTTGTATATCACAGCCTCATTATTCCTGAATTAATTGTTTATGTCTTGACGACAACTCAGATGGAGCCGTATAATTTGTTTTATATTAGCTCACACGAAGCAATATAAATCCAAAGAGCATTACCAATGTCTGCCTCCACGGCTCGGTACATAATGCCCTTGACGTGAACATCTCTAATGGCTTCCTGTGAAGAGGAAAAAAGTAAACAGTCCTCAGCCAAGAAGTCATGACTTCAGTGACACAATGTTAGCATTCAGCTCCAGTAGCAACACTTTGCTCTGTATATAAATGGTTGACTTGGAAGCACAAAGAAAGTGCATCTCTGAATACAAATTAAATATGAAGAAAGCAGGCCCTGGAGTTTAGTTACTTTGGTGACCTACTGAATAAGTTTCCACCACACTTTCAAAAGTGTAACCGGTGCTTTTGAATCAGTGAATGAGTAAATAGACTCTCCTTTGCAAAGTTGCACATTTAAAAAAAGTTTATCACATGCAAAGATTATTTGATGGACACAAAAGTGAAAGGAAGGAGTAAGCAATAAAACGACAGGGTTAATGCTGAATAATAAATCAGGCTTGGCAGACAGAAAAAAAAGATTAAGCAGCGTGTCCTTGAAAAGATATGAGAGGTACTCGTGGAACTGAGAGTGTGTGTGAGGGCTTTTAATGACAGCGATCTGTCAAAAACGCTGCACTGTCACACAGAATAGACAGGACCAGCATGACAGCTGCCCTCAAAGGGAGAAGACAGCGCCGATTTCTCGCCCCTCTCCCTCTGAAGCAGCAGACCCACCAGAGAACAGACGCAGATGGCTGGAGGCGGGCTTGCTCGACTAAAATTAGACACTGGTTTTCAGAGCTAAATTTAAGATGGGATTGAATGGCTGGAGTATTACAGCACACTGCAAACGTAAATAGTTGTATTTCTGAGCATTTGGCAGTATGTCTTTACACACATTGTCCCCTGGGAGAGTCAAAACTTGAATCACCTTGTCAGATTACTGCAAATATTTTATGCTAAGTTCCTGAAAACACTGGTGAAAGATGGCAGAATAATAACACTAGCTCACCTTTACATCTTTGTAAAGATGCACTGGCTCATAGTCGATGTTATGCCTCATGAAGAAGTCATTGACACAGGACAGGAGGGTCATCTCAGGCAGGGAGAATATATCCATGAACTGTTTCATGGTGTGGCCATGGGAACTCTGCAGGACAGCAATTAATGTCATTAAAATTCTGTCGTTTTTCTTTCTGTAGTGGCTGTCTGGTCATAGATGAGAGAGGAAATGATCATCACCTTGCCATAGAAGTCGCTCATGTTCTCTAGAGGTACGTGACAACCTTCATACATGGCAATTACTTCCTCATCAGGAACTGGATGAAGACCCCTGATGAAGAAACACAAAATATCAAATCATTAGATAATAGAATTAATGCCATGTCATTTGTAGCATGTGCAAGCTCCTGAAAACGCTCCTAGAAAAATTATTTCTTAGCATTTTTTTCCATTTACACCAGGGGCGTCAAACATATAGCTCGGGGGCCAGAGCCGGCCCGTCTAAGGGTCCGATCTGGCCCACTGGATGACTTTGCACACCTGTTATTGAAGCACTTGTATATATAGCTCTCTGAAATAACAATGAACACTTACTGTGGTCAGATTTGTGGATATTGAACATTGTGCAAAATATTATTAACCAGCAGCTTCATTATCTGTATCAGACTGCTATCTTAAAACAATATGGCAGGGGATGACTTCACCTGCTGCTTCAGCAGCTTCCACTGCACATGTGATGAAAGTGAGGAGTAGACTGAATTGAATGTAGAATAACTGGGACCAATGGTGTGTTTCAAATCACATACTTCCGTTAGTACACTTCTATGTAGTATACTGTGTGCACTATGCACTCAGTGGCGTAGTGCGCAAATTTTGACAGGGTAGTGTTGTCTCCAACCAAACACTCGCCGGACATGACAACCGCAAATTAGCTAGTTAGCAAACTAGCATTAGCATTCGCGTTATCGTTCACGGTACCAAATCATTACAGACTGCTAAATTAACCCAATAAACATACTGCTGGCTTATACCTTATACGACAACAGTATAGCACAACAGTGCTCAGTCCAAAAAACACGTGAATTTGTACAATGCAGCGACGTTCACGGTCGCACAGTCCCTGGGTTGCTTTTTCCAGTTTGAAAAGTGGTCCCTCCCCTTGCGCTACGTAGCCAAGATGGCGACCATTGAGTGCAAGAAGTGTCCATAGTTCCATACTCAACTTTTTGACTGTTTTGAGTGCATCATCCGGGTACTCATAGTGCACTGCATTTTTCCATACTTCTCAGTGTGAACTAGGCTTGTGCCGGTTTGAAAAATTTCCAACCGGTTTGATTTAAAGCCAAATAACTAACCAAACCGATATATCGAATTATATACCTAATTTTACCACTGGGGGTCGCGTTTGAGCTATTTTTCCCAATAAAAGCCCATTATAGGTGTAATGCGCTTCCAATCCACTAGGTGGCCGTAATGCTGTATTAACCGCCAATACACACAAGGTTACACAAGAAGAAGAAGACGCAGAAGGCCACCAAGGAACTTTCCTCTGACTCTGCTCTCTCAGTGGAGACACAGCGGTTGAGAGGGCCGAGCGAAAGGACGTTCCTGTAGTAGTTCCAGCCCCCCAAATAGTACCAGGAACTTCTTCAGTGGAAACGGGTTACTAGGGCAACAAACTGAATGACTGCTGACTCCCTCAGCACTTTTCCCTGCCCCCAATGAAATTTGATCTCTCGCAGCAGCAGCAGACAGCCGAGCGAAACACTTGTAGGCTCCTCCACTTCATTTATAAACAAACATAAACCTTATTAAGTTGTCATAATGTATGTTACAATGCAAGATAAGTTGAATATAGTTCCTTGACATGCTGCCGATGTGAAAAGCTTTTTTTTTTCTCCTCCGGTTTATCCGGTTGATGTGAATTAAACCGGGTGGCGCTCTTAAACCGGATTAAACTGGAAATCGGCACAAGCCTAGTGTGAACGCACTTATGCGCTCAAAATAGTAAGTGTAAGTTTAGAAGTACGCGATTTGAAACACAGCAATACTGTTGAATTAGCACATACTTTTCATAGGATATCGCGGGCTATTCATCATCTGTTTTGTAAATGGATAAATGTTTTCAGAATGAACTTCTTAATATTAAAAAAAAAGGAAAAATCTGAAGGGGTAGTTATTTATAGGTTATTATTTAATGGTTTTAGTGGTCCAGCCAACTGGGGATCAAACTTGGCTGTATGTGGCCCCTGAACTAAAATTAGTTTGACACCCCTGATTTACACTGTGGTTATATAATGTGATATTGTGCATATATTTGTATAATCCAAGTTGTGAGTATTGTTTTAACAGGATAAAGTGGTGTTGTGTCGGTATGCTGGGTGCCCTAATCCTAATGCACTGTCTCTCAGTGCTAGATCAAATGAATGATTCATAATTGATCTGCTATTGGAAGCCTAATTTTTATACACGTAATATTCAACTTCATAGAATTTCCCATCTTTGCTGAGCAACCGTTTTGTGTGAAAGGAATTAAAACCTGTCCAAAATTTAAGCCTGTTGAGTTCAGTGATTTAAGCAAATAATAGCCCTGGGCTATTAATTTAGTTTTAAAGTACTTGATATTTTTCTTACAACATAGCTTTGAATATAAGAGCAGCTGCAGTGTGACCCAGTTTCCCCTCAGGGATCAATATGGCATATCTGATTTCTGATTCTGTTACACTCACACAGTGTTGTGTGAATTCCACATTTTTCCGTGTATTATTTATGACCCACTACCCTGATGTGAGCAGTAACATAGTGCACAGGTACCTGTATACAGTTCCCAACTGGATGTAGTGAAAAGCATCTATCTTCATCAGCATTGCCTGTTAAAATATTAGCAAACAAATTAGGCATGAAGGCTACAGTACAACTGATGCAAAAATAAAAAATAAAAACAGTCAGTTTTTGAGTTGAACAAGCAAAGCCCCTCTCACCTTCTGTACATCATAGTGAAGTCCTCTTACTGCAAAATTAGGGATGTACTCATAATTTCGCAGCCCCTCTGGATACTAATATAAAAGGAAATGTTTGAGATGTTCAGTGACAACAAAACAGGACATTACTGAATCTTAAAACAGCTGAGCAATGACAAACGCAAACTGCAAGGCTAATCCATAATCCATCTATGTAGGTGAACACACTACAGCTGTAGCCCAGTTTACACCTCAAATGTGGGGTGGTCATTCTGCCTATCATCACACAAAGCTCTCGTACACATTCAGCCATGAACACAAGTTTCTACTACTAATCTATCTATCTAAATGTCCAGGGGTTTGAATGCCTTGCTCAATGGAAGCAACAGTGTTTTCTGGAGGGATCCTAATCCTATTTTAAAGGACAAACATGAGAACGTGATTCTTTACTGTTCAGGGGCCTCACTACAGAAATGTTGTTAGTCTGAAATCCTATCTTATCTCACTTTAGGATGACATTTAGGATTATTTTTGGCATTACAGAAACTTGTTTCCTAACTGTATTTAGGGAAAGAATCCCTTCTTATCTTACAATAGGAATTAGGATAGGTTTACCAAGGGTTGCAGCGATATATAACAGATTCAAGGTATACTATGATATAAAAGTTGACGGTTATCATACCGTGTACATCTGCTTATCTATGATATTAACTATAAAACTGGATGTTATATCTCCCCTTTCTTCGAGTTATTTTCTAAGGGGAGACTTTTTACACATACTTCCATTAACAAATTAAATTCTGTAATATGGTGATACTGCAATATTTTCTGAGATCGTAATTGTACTGTGAAAATTGCATACCATCGCAACCCTAGATATACCTTCTCCCTGACCCATACAGCCTTTTTCCCTCTTGGAGTCGGGAAGAAGGTAGCGGTTACACCAGGCCAGCATTGAGAGGCTCAGGGAGAGCTTCTACCCTCATGCAACAAGGATCCTAACTGAAGAAGACCCTACCAAAAGCCCAGTTCAGACCACAGATTCACGACGAGACGAGTTAAAACAGGCAACTACTTGCAATGTGCTGTTCTGCAATGTTCTGAAAACCTGCCGGTTCACACCAATGCAACTAGATGAGATGGTGTATCATCGAAATGCAGCAACAAAACGTGAAAAACAAACAAAACGAGCATTGGATGGACTGTACTCATAATAAATACGCCACAATAATATAAATAACCAGCGCCAATTAATCAGTCATTGACAGTGTGTGTGTGTGAGGGGACATGAGCACATACAGCGAACAGCAGCAGCAGCCGATTGTCCAACACCAGCGCACAGTGACGACTGAAACAGAGGACTCAGCAGGGAGGGAGCACCTGCTGCAGCAAGCAAACATGCTGTCTGCAGTCATTTTGACTTCACTACAAGCTGATTGGCTGTAGAAACAGGTGACGTATTTTATGTTCTAAAACCAGCCGCCAGCGATTTGACCAGCTGAGTTGCAGGTGACAACATCAACCAGCTTGAATCGAGCTCAGTCCGGCTAGTTGACACCGCTGCAACTTTTCTCTGTAACGTTGTAGAACGGTTTCGTCTTGTCACGAATCTTGGGTCTGACCTGGCCTTAAGACTCCTAAGATTGCCTAAGATTTCACTGAAATTGTATTCATATGATTTTACGTGACAAATAATTATAAACTGATTGATAAACTGAGGGCGTTCCCAAGTTAGGAATCCAAGGTGAAGATGGCACAGACCCTGCCCTAAATTCAATGTGTCTGCATGACAATGACAATGAAGACGGCGGACAATGTGAACACTGAATTATAAATGGTTTAAAGGGTTTTCAAACTGTATGATGACACCTTAAATTTAAATAATTCAAATAAATAAAACAATTCACAAATTGACAAAGAACTAATGCCTCCGACGCCTTGTAGGGAATTAAATGCCCATCTTTCTTTGTCCATGATGGCAACGTAGCTAACTAGTGACAAGTGAGAGCAGCTAATATTATGTCATGTCCATCTTGAGGAGGCGACTGGTACATTCTAATTGAAGGTACATGCAGTCTTACTCTAAACATAGATAGAGTCATAACAGGACGAGCGCTTATAGAAGAATAGCACTTACAGTTACAGTGAGTATTTCTGAAGTCAAGACAGGAGGTCTGAGTCAGGATGACAAACAGCCCTGAGTTGAGGAATTGCCTCTGTAAGGAAGATAAGACGTCTTTTCTATCTTTAAACTTCAGTTTAGATGGGACAAGCAATTAGGATATTTTTCTGTAATGAGGTCCCTGTTCTGTGTTTTGTTCAATTAGTTTACCAATCATTTTCAGCCGTGATGAATGCCTCTGTCTGAGTCTGGAACAAGAATGTGTTTGGAGTGCCAGGTCTCTTAAGAGCCACACACTGTGCACACACACCCTATGGTTACTGATGAGGATGTCCCGGGCGATAGTGAAGATGAGGGTATGGAGGTGCCTGGAGTAGAATGCCAGGGTGTAGTCGTAGTCGAAGCCGTAGATCTCTGTGTCTCGCAGGCTCATCTCGTTGTTGGCAAAAATGGTGTCAGGGTTGACTGAGTTGGTGGCGATGGCTGGGATCAAATCTGAGAGGGGAGAAATACATGGGGTTATTTTGATGTTTCTTTCCTTTTGGGAATATTTTTTGTTGCTTTGACAGAAAGGCATATCTCAGAACATACAGTGTGTGTGTGTGTCTTGAAGGGGGGTGAATAGATTGTTTTTGATTTGGAGTCTGAATAGGGCCAGTACACAGCGTTATCGACTACATGCACTTCAGATTTCTGTCGACTACTGTTACTTATTGCTTGGCACCACCACTTTGAATGTAAGTAGCCTATTCATAGTGTATGCACAGGATGCGCATAGGTTATCAGATACATGCATTAAATATGTATAATCCAGAAAAGGACACATCATTATAGAGCTACTGTAAAGTACAGGCCTGCAGGGCTTTCTCTTTCTCTAACGTTTAAAGACTGAAAGACTCTTAGACATTTTGCCATTTATGAACAGTGTTGGGGAAACTACATTAAAACTGTAGTTTACCAAATTACAAGCTACTTCACAATGGAAGGTTAATTCATTTAATTAATAGCCCGTGCAATTATTTGCCTAAATCACTTAAATCAACAGACCTATATTTGGGACAGGCTTTTAATTCATTTCGGCTCAGCAAAGATGGAAATACGATCAAATTGTTTATTTAAACCAGTATGAATATTACTTGTTTAAAAATTAGGCTTTGAATAACATATCAACTATGATTCATCATCAATCAATCAGAGAGAAGGCAAGTTACAGCACTCAGGGATTACGGCACCTGGCATACTGACACAACCCTGTTAAAACTCACAACTTGGATCAATTTTTTATGAAAAACTCTTTTGATTCTTTTGATCTGAGGACCCGACAGACTAGAGGAATAGGAATAACTTGCAGGATAAGCGAGGAATGGACACATAATTTGAGGACGCCAACAACCTGGTTTTATACATCTGAAGAACTTCTATAAAAAAATGAACTGCTTGGCAACCAGATCTAAGGCCATGTCCACAAACAGAGCTCCTAACTTAACCTAAAATTTGTTAGTAAGGAGTCCTAGACTAGGAGTGATTTAGGAAAGTTCTCAGAACAACTCTGAGCAAGGAGGGGACAGAAACTTTTATCTAAGTGAGGCAGTGTGATTGACCCTATTGCTAGGTGTGATGCATTCTTTTAACAGGTGTAATTGGTTGTCACAGACACACTCTTTTGTGAGCCTGTGAGGTGTGGACACCCAGTGGAAATGAAATTTACTGCTGACTGTGAAAGTGTTGTCATTGTTTGTGTGATCACTCTGCCAATGGAAGGTTGACACCAGTGGTTCCCAACTGCTCCAGCCTCAGGGTCCAAATTTATCCATAGTGATTAGTTCAAGGTCCTCACAGTTTAATATACTCAGCGTCATGTTTGCATCTGGCCATGTCGTTGAGCTACTTTACTGTCTCTGTCTCTGTTGAGCAGCTATATGTTAGTCACTCCCTCTACAGCAGAGCACATCACTTCAAAATAAAAGCTCCATGACAAAAAATCACTGTACTTCAAAAAATACGGTGTGTTTTTACAAACTTGACATGTTTGTGAGTCACTTGTGGTCCATTCAGAACGAGCCTGCAACCCACTTTTGGACCACAAACCACCAGTTGGCAACCACTGGTTTAGACAGACACAAGTCATCACTGCTGCACTGTTGCATTTTTCCAAATATCTGTGTTGTGATCATTTTATTTCTGGCGTGAAAGTGTCAGGTGGGAAATGTGTTCCTATCCCTAATGAGATGGACCAAACATAAGGTATTATCCCTGCACGATCTAATCTGTCGCATTTCAATTACTCACTGTCATCCAGTGTTTGGAGAATATTTCTCTGACCTCTTTGTCTTTCCACCATTTTCTCCTCTGATTAAGAAACTTTTGAACCTCTTAAAAGTCCTCCTCTCTACTAACAGTTTTCACCTAAGGAGCTCTTTTAAGGGCTAAGAGGCTCTGTGAATAACTTTTATTTTTACAAAGGGAAATTCTACAAAAAGGTCACAATTCTGACAGTTTCCTTACAATTTCATCACTAGGAGCAACTCTTTGTACTAGGAAATTTGTGAATACAGCCCCAGGTGTCTGATTGAGACAGAACTGACACTGAGCAAAGTGTGGGTGTGTTTGATTTAGAGATTAGAACAGGCCAACTCTCACAAGCTCCAGTCGATCATTGCCATTTGTGCAGGAGGAGTTTATTGTTTTCAGGCTGCTAATGTGAGGTAGTAGAAATAGCTGCTGCATTAGTCAGCTGGGAACACTGGTCAGTACAGGGTTGTAATGCTGCTGTTGTATCAGTGTCTGTACCTTCAATCTGCCTCTTGGTCTCATTGTAAACACTCCACAGCCTCTCTGTCATGTCCGGACCGTCCGATGAGCTGCTACAAACAGATGCTGCGTAGTTTTTGGCTCTGGGTCGCAGTGACAGGAGTTGTCCGACTCCATTGGCCACCGCTCCGAAATTCCGTCTCCATGAACGCGATGTGAGCGGCCGGTGGTGTAAACTCTGAAAGACGTTACAGAAGATATTGGCCCTGTGCAGACAGTCCCGGTGCTTCAGCAGAGACGACAGCGGCAGAGACAAGGGCGCCATGACTCTGGTCTGTGGGGGGGCAGCCCGTCTGTAGGTCGCGGTGCACTCTCCCAGGCGAATGCATGCAGTTGTCGGACTCTTCTGTAAATACCAATACCGAAACTGTCCCTGGATGGTTGACTCTTGCGTCACTTCCGCGTTTGGCAATGTCCCAGCCAACCAGCGAATCAGAGGCTGATGCGTCTGGAGCTTCCTGCTGTCACCAGACAAAGGCGATGTGTCACCAGATACATGCATTAAATATACATATGATCCAGGAGGGGGCCCACTGTTACATGGAGATACTGTACAGCACAGGGCTGCAGGGCTTTGTCTTTCTTTAACATTAGAAGACTGGAGATTTGGAGAGACAAAATCAGACCTAATGACACTTATGGAAGCCCAAAATACATAAGTAATACATTAACTATTAGAAATGGCAAAAATAAAGATTATAATGGTAAGTTAAACTATATACTCAGGACACATGAGAGTTGTAATAGTTCATATATATATATATATATATATATATATATATATATAAGTCCATAATTTTGATTTCTAAAGTCCAAAGTTTGACTAAGAATCTCATTTTTGTCTTGATGAGGTTAAGTTGTAATGAAGTTTTATGTCATAAATAAGTAAAATTATGAGACACAGATGAGATAGTAGCAAAGATTTGATTTTTATGGCAAAAAAAAGACATTTTAATTAGAAATTTTGACTTACTGTCTCATTATTGTAACTAAATAAACTTTAGTGAGTATCTCAAAATTTTGTTTTATCAAGGTAAGTCAACAAATTATGAGATGTTATGTCATAATTTAGGCTTTTTAGGATGCATTTATGAGATGGCTCATTGTGATGTATTTTCATTTCCTGCAGAGATAATAGATAAATAAGTAAAATTCTGATAGACAGTAAAATAATAATTGTTAGTCAAAATTATGAGATGCTAAGTCATACGTCAGTTTTTTTAGGACATATGTATGAGAGGACTAGTTCCAATTGTCTTAATGTTGCATAAGTTTGACTTTGTTTCTCTTTATTGTGACTTAGAATCTCATTTTTGTCTTGATGAGGCTATTTCACAAGTTATAATGAAGTGTCATGTCATAAATAGGTAAAATTATGAGGTACTAAAAAGCCATAATAATGCGATTATATCAAAGGTTTAACTTTTTATGGCAAAAAAGAGATTTAAAGTTGAGATTTTGACTTACTGTGTCAATATTGTGACTAAGTAAACCTTTTTAGTTTTTGTATTACCTATTTTTGATCTATTTTCTGGCAGAGATAATGAATTTATGACAGACTGTAATCATGGTTTGTCAAAATTATGAGATGCTAAGTAATACTTTAGGCTTTAAGAACACATCTATGACAGGACATCACATAAGCTTGAGTATTAAAGTTTTAAGTTTGACTGAGTGTCTCATTAGTCTGACTTACAATCCCAATTTTTTCTTGATGAGGCTATTTTGTTGAGGCTATTTTGAAATATTCATGGTTAGTCAAAATTACGAGATGCTAAGTCATACTTTAGGCTTTTAGGGCACATGTGTGAGAGGACTTGTTCTAATTGTCTTAATATTGCATAAGTTTGACTTTAAATATTCAAAGTTTGACTCGGTATGTCTTTATTCTGACCCAGTATCTCACATTTGTCTTGATAAGTCAAAATTTCTGAAAAACCTTTGACTGTCTCGTAAGTTTGACACACTAAACTATGATTTCACAACTCGAAATTGGCTTTTAGATTCAAGGGATTCACTTCCTATAGGGGATATATTACACTTTGTTAGTTCATTATTTTTTTAAATTCTCTGTAAATATCTTATTGTTTTTTTTAATCTCTTTTGTTGATTTTCAGATTACTTTATCCCACTAAACTTGGCATATTTTTTTTTATTTCTAATTTGTATTTATTACTCATCTATTCATGTGTCGACATGTTACTATAGTATGTGTGCAAGGCAAGCTGTTCAATTCAGTGAGGTTTTTTAATACTCAGTGTCTTATAATGGCTTCCATACTATATTTCATGTAATTTAATGTGCTGCTTCTCTCTCTTACACGCACACATACACAAAGGCTACACTTAATATCACACTCCACCCACAACTGTAACCATAACTGCCATTTGACACCTGTAGTCGTATGGTCTGCTGACACAACCAGGTACACACCCATCAGACAGGCCGAGCAAGCAGCATACTAATGTGCACATTTGTATAATACTATTACACACTATCTATTTAACTATTAGTGAGTCCAGTGTGACGTAATCTCAGTTTTTCACAAAATGTTCAGACTGTGTGTGCTTTGGGGAAAAATAATAATAAATGTTTGCCATCATTTGCATTTTGAGCTCACTAACTGAACAGCAACACCATGTGGATGAAGATGGGTGGTGCGGAGAGTGTGTAGTCATTATTTAGTGTGTGCTTCCACAGCAGGATATCTAAATATAAGGAATTGTCACCATTGTAGGAAAGGGAATGCAGGTTATTAAAAGAGTATGCCATATACATATAGGTAGATAAACAATATGTCATTTAAAGCAACATAGACTGAAATAAAAGCAGGTATAATGTTACAGTCAGTTACTTTGGTGCCTTTAATAGCATCTTAAATGTCATATAGCTTCAGTGTCACCTGACTGTGTCGCTACACGAGAAAATCAAAGTTTAACCAACGTGTTGACAGAGATTATTTTTCCATATCGAGAGGTAAATGTTAGGAAGTGATGTGCTGATTATTCATTTCTGGCCAATGGTGTCCAGCCACGATTTTGGGGTATAGCCTTATGTTGAAGCATCTGATTGGACAACATGTACCGAAGGCTGCGCCGTGATTGGTCGACGGTTGTGCGTGGTGCGCAGCCATTGGCCGGTTGTCACGGGTTTAATAGAGTGGGCTCTTTTGGTGGGAGAGGTTGGTTGTCAGTCTCTCCCGTTAAAGCGGTGCTGCGTGCACTTATCTCCCGGCTTTTGTCTCTGGAGCTGAAGACACACATCGTCATTCAAGCAGTTATCTCAACATGAAGCGAGTGTGGGTGATAGGTCTGCTCTTCGCACTCTTTGCCTTCGGTGAGTAGCGGAAATATTGTTTGCTAATTCGTGTTACTTTTTATCACCCAACATTTTTGCTAGCATTAGCCTGTAAGCTAGCGTTAACTTGCGTTTGTGCTTCATCTCTGCTCATTCATGGCCACAGCCTTCACACATTTGTAGCATTAAAGCGTCATTTTTATACACTTGTTTGCGATAGTCAGCATGATTAATGTGGCTTAAACACATGTCTAGGAGCAAAGCTAACACCCGTTATTCCTCATCGCCTTTCCAGAAGTTTCTCATAGATACACCATGTGTGTTAAAGCTGTGTAATGCTCGCTAACACCCATTAAAATCATGGCTGTTGCACAGATGTAGCTAGATTCATATAGCTAAGATAAAGACAGCCTTCCTAACGTTACACCTTATTTTTGGTGATTTCTATCACGTCTTTGCAAAGCTTCATGCCACCTGAACCAATCTTAAATGCTGAATATTTCTCATGATACACCTGCAGACATTATTTTATTTTAATACAGCAACTTTTTGTCCATATGCAGCTGCTGTGAAGGCAGAAGATGAAGTTGACATCGACGGCACGGTAGAAGAAGACGTTGGTAAAAGCAGAGATGGCTCCAGAACAGATGATGAGGTGGTGCAGAGGTGGGTGTCACTTCAAATATCTCCTCAGAGCATACATGTTAAGTGAGCTGTGGCTGTCCCTATCAGAAAAGGTCGACTAGACCTAGAGTTAACAGCACAAGGTCAACACGACCAAGCTTGTGCACACAAAAGCTCCCCAGCAACGCTTGAATTGTAGTGGTGGCAAAGCTGTGCTATGTCTACTACACGTCCCTTATTAAGAGAGAGGAATCTTGTGTGACTTGGATTTAGCTTGGATACTTGTCTCTGGAGGGGGAGAGCAGATTTGCATGTTGTTTACTGGTAGCTGTGATTTGTTGTTTTGCACGTCTCACCTGTGTGCTTGTGTCTGTCCCCAGAGAGGAGGAGGCTATCCAGCTGGATGGATTGAATGCAGCTCAGATCAAGGAACTCAGAGAAAAGTCCGAAAAACACGCCTTTCAGGCTGAAGTCAATCGTATGATGAAGCTGATTATCAACTCCCTGTACAAGAACAAGGAGGTGAGCAGGAATACATGACCTCTTGATGTACTATCATCAGTTTTGCAACGTGATTTTTATGTATCTGCTTGTATAAGAGGGATGTTAACTCAAACGTGTTAAGTATTGGGGTTGAAGTTAGTGGTATACTGAGTTGTGTTTCTATTTGTACTTCTTCCCCCCTTAATAAATACGGTGGGCATATTATAAAGAAATGTCTCTCAATATAATGAGGTCCAGTACAACACCACTATGAATTACCAAGTCAAACAGACAGTGACACAAACAGTGTCAAGAAAAGCTGGACATTATCTTTTTAAAGGCAGAGATTATAACTGAGCTGCTGTATTGGATTGCAGTGAAGAAATATATTTTATTCTTAATATCTTAAGGACTAGTGTTAACATTTTAGTATAATGCACATTTTTGTATTTCTATTGTGTTGTATTTTAAATCAGAGCGACTGTAATGAATCACAATTTGCCCTCAGGGAGAAATGATTTCTGATTCTAATTAAAATTGACACCTGCCAAATTTAATGGCATTCAGTTTTGAACAAATATTCTGTCTGCTCTGTATTTAAATATATTGAACAGTTACTATCAGCTGCCACTGAATGAACAATCTGGGTAACTTTGTATTACAGCACACCTGCAGGTTTCTCTTTCATCCGACAGACGCTCACAGTTTGAGATCTGGGGGAGGGGGTGAATCAGTGTGGCTGAATTGATGGTAAAATGATTATTGTGTCTTTCAGATCTTCCTCAGGGAGCTGATTTCCAACGCCTCAGACGCTCTGGATAAGATCCGCTTGTTGTCTCTGACCGATGAGCACGTAATGGCCTCCAATGAGGAGCTGACCATCAAAATAAAAGTATGCACAAGAAAGACACATACTTGCTGTGTGTTGCAGTGCACCTTATTAATGTTATTAATGTTAACACCTCTTGCTCTGTCAGTAACTTAACTGTATCGTTCTTATTTCCAGTCTGACAAGGAGAAGAACATGCTTCACATCACTGACACTGGTATTGGAATGACCAAAGAGGACCTGGTGAAGAACTTGGGCACCATTGCTAAATCCGGCACCAGCGAGTTCCTCAACAAGATGACAGAGATGCAGGCTGAGGATCAGTCGACCTCAGAGCTGATCGGCCAGTTTGGTGTTGGTTTCTACTCCGCTTTCCTCATCGCCGACAAAGTCATCGTGACATCCAAACACAACAATGACACCCAGCACATCTGGGAGTCTGACTCAAGTCAATTCTCTGTCATTGAGGACCCACGCGGGGACACACTGGGCAGAGGAACCACCATCACGTGGGTTTATATTTTGTTTTTATTAATCTTAAAACCACCTTTGCATTCTAGCTACTTTTTTTTTTTTTAGCATTCTGATCATCTGCTGTTAGTCATATTGCTCTTCACACCTCTCATCCTGTCCCTCGAATACTGTAACACCTACTCAGTTGGACCTTGAAGTGCTGTTGTCCTGTTACAACTCTACTCTCAAATGTTACAATAGTACTGACTCTGAAATTAAATTCTCCTCATCTTTTTTAACCTCAGATTGGTCCTGAAAGAGGAAGCCTCAGATTATCTGGAGCTGGACACCATCAAGAACCTCGTCAAGAAATACTCTCAGTTCATCAACTTCCCCATCTACGTTTGGGCCAGCAAGGTGATTACTTAAGACACTTCCTCCCACACTTTGACTCAGACTTCATCCCAGCACAGCTATGTTATGAAACAGGCAAAATATGGAAATGAGAAACTGGCCGTTACATAATTTCTTCCCTTCAACACGGCAGACGGAGACAGTTGAGGAGCCCATCGAGGAAGATGCTGAGGCAGCAGAGGAGCCAGAGAAAGAGGCTGCTGAAGATGAGGCTGAGGTAGAGGAAGAGGAGGAGGAGGACAAAGAGAAGCCCAAGACAAAGAAGGTGGGAGGTTTTTTTCTTTAGCATAAAATCAATATTTGAAAAAAATGTATTGTGAATGTGTTGAACATCTCAAGTTTAAAGATTTTAGCAAAATAACATAGGCAGTAAAAAAATATTTGAGTATGCCCTACCTCTAAACTGATGCTATTAAATTTGGTCATTTAACACCTGAATAATTTGGTCTGATAATTTGAGAAAGAATCCTTTTCGACCGTTTCTGAAAATGTCTCATTGATTTAATTGTAGGTTGAGAAGACTGTGTGGGACTGGGAGCTGATGAATGACATCAAGCCCATTTGGCAGAGACCACCTAAGGAGGTTGAAGAGGATGAGTACAAGGCTTTCTACAAGACATTCTCCAAGGTAGGCACCTGAGCAGAAGTGCTTGTACTCTTGACGTGTGTAATGCTTTTAATTCAAACAATGTTTTGCTCTCTAACAGGACAGCGACGACCCTCTGACCCACATCCACTTCACGGCTGAGGGTGAGGTTACCTTCAGGTCCATCCTGTTTGTGCCCACTTCAGCACCCCGCGGCCTGTTTGACGAGTACGGCTCTAAGAAGAACGATTACATCAAGGTATGTCTCTCAAGCAGCATTCATTATCCATTTTAAGTGATTGTATTGTGCTTTATAGAATAATAATTAGGAATTCCCTCAACTTGGTTTCTAAATGAACGTCTCTTTCTGTCACAGCTGTTTGTGAGGAGAGTTTTCATCACAGACGACTTCAACGACATGATGCCCAAGTACCTGAACTTCGTCAAAGGAGTGGTGAGTGATTTCTAACTGAACCTAAGACACAGTCAGGCACTAATGTAGGACTGCTTGATTACTGCAGAGATCTTACTCACTTATGCTGGTCGTCATCGTTACTAATCAGGGTTATTTAATTTATGATTACTCATTGACTTTGGAAACATGCATTTATTCAACTTTGGGGAACTGTGGGGGCTTTAATTCGGTATTCTCTTTGATGTGAAATATATGCAAGTGTGGTCGCAAATACGCAACAATAAACCCTCTACAGTTTTAGTTATTACTTTGACATTGTCTGAATCTGCAGTGGGAGGCCACTTGAACGCTGTTGGAAGTAGGACAGCCTTCAGTGCACTGATCAGTCTCATTTCACTAATCGACACATTTGGGTGGTGCTGTCGTAAATGAAATGTTAGCAGCCATTCTGAGAGCTCTGACTTGTAACATACTGAGAGCTCAACAGGCAGCACCTGCAGCAGTGGAAGTGGCAGTGGGTTATTTTTAGAAATAAAGTCACTACAAGGTCTGAAAAGTCACTAAATCTAGTGAGAACGGTGCCAAGTTGGCAAAAACTGAGCACACCACTGTGAAAGAAGGGGGTGCACTGGATTTATAACACAAAGAGCATCATTGTAAAACAGAATGCGACACAATAATCGTTCTGTCTCGATTTTAATATTGTAACTGAATGCAAAATTAAATTATTCGTACAGCCCTATGCTAATATAAACTGTTTGGTTTTTGGCCAGATAGCACCTGCACTGTGATTAATGGAAATTTATTTTGCCAGGTTGACTCTGATGACCTCCCCCTGAATGTGTCAAGAGAGACTCTGCAGCAGCACAAACTGCTCAAGGTGAGTTTCACATCTAACATCAACACAACAGAATCTAAATGCAAATTATTTTTCATTTTATCTGTGATTTTATTCATCATTTAGTCTGTGGGAAGAAAAGGAACCTTATGTGTAGTCAAAGTGCTTTACAGGAAGAAAAAGAAAACAAAACAAAAGTTTGGAATATTAAACTAGGCATGAAGTGATTAAAGATGTAACGCTTATCTCCTCCTTGTTCAGGTTATCCGCAAGAAGCTGGTGCGTAAGACTTTGGACATGATCAAGAAGATTGCAGAGGAGCAGTACAACGACAAGTTCTGGAAGGAGTTTGGAACCAACATCAAGCTGGGTGTCATTGAGGATCACTCCAACAGGACCCGTCTGGCCAAGCTGCTGCGCTTCCAGACCTCCAACAGTGAAACCGTCCTGGCCAGCCTGGAGCAGTATGTGGAGCGCATGAAGGAGAAGCAGGACAAAATCTACTTCATGGCTGGCACCAGCAGGAAGGAGGTGAGTGGATGTTAGCCCATCGTTTGGTTGGGTTAAATGCTCTGTTATGTTGAGGGCAGTGTAAACTGTGATGTACATGGTATGTAGATTTAATAGCCAGGCATTGATGAGCCTGTTTCCGTCTGCAGGCTGAATCTTCTCCCTTCGTGGAGAGGCTGCTGAAGAAGGGCTACGAGGTGATCTACCTGACAGAGCCTGTGGACGAGTACTGCATCCAGGCACTGCCCGAGTTTGACGGCAAACGCTTCCAGAATGTCGCAAAGGAGGGCGTCAAGTTCGACGAGAGCGACAAGAGCAAGGAGAAGAGGGAGGCCCTGGAAAAGGAGTACGAACCTCTCACCACTTGGCTGAAGGATAAGGCCCTGAAGGACAAGGTGAAGAATTGTTTTGTATATTCATGACATGGGAGATAAACACCAGCCGCAGAGGCGAGAGAAATTGCCTGCAGCTGCTAAGTTATGTCTATTCCATCAGCCACGTTATTTAACACAGTGCTGTTTGTCCCGCAGATTGAGAAGGCTGTCCTCTCCCAGAGGCTAACCAACTCCCCCTGCGCTCTGGTTGCCAGTCAGTACGGCTGGTCAGGAAACATGGAGAGGATCATGAAGGCACAGGCGTATCAGACAGGAAAAGACATTTCTACAAAGTGAGTAATGATCCTCAGCTTTTCAGCAACATTGCTTCTCATTATCATGGTTGTAAAATGCAAATGTGGAACATGTTGTGGCCTGTCTCACTGTTAACTGAGCTTATATGGTAATGTCCCTCTTGTCTCTTCTTCAGCTATTATGCCAGCCAGAAGAAAACATTAGAAATCAATCCCAAACATCCTCTCATCAAGCAGATGCTAAACAGAGTCAATGTAAGTCTGAACACTGTCACTTCACTGTATCTGTACAGTTTGAATAATGCCACATTATGTCATTTATAAAATACAAATAAAGAAATTGTTTTCAGTGCAGTATTTTCAAACATAACGTGGACCAGAGCTGATAACTGATCAGTTTCTTTTCCTTCATGTCCTCCAGACGGACAGCGAAGACCAGACTGCATCAGATCTGGCTGTGGTTCTGTTTGAGACGGCCACGCTGCGCTCAGGCTACCAACTGGTTGACACAAAGGCTTATGGAGACAGGATAGAGCGCATGCTTCGACTCAGCATGAACGTACCCCTGGACGAACAGGCAAGTCGATACCAGCTGCCACGTACTCATTTGCATGGCAAAGTTTTCACTGTGCATGTGTCAAGTTTCCTCTTTCACTGTCAGAGAACATTTTCTTATCTCGGTGTTGTTTCAGCGTTGGAAATAGTTCTTCTTTCCTTTTTTGTAGTATTGTTTTGTCTTCGTCTTTACCTCCTTCAGGTTGCTCAGTTGGGTCATTTTAAGTCTACTTAGCTGAATATTTTGGGGGTGTTATGCTAAAAAAGATGTGAATTTTCTACAGGTTGAAGAAGAGCCAGAGGAGGAGCCAGAAGAAGAGGCAGCAGAGGATGACTCTGAAGATAAAGAGGAAATTGTAGATGATGAAGATGATGAAGAAACGGTGAGAGCACTGTGACATCTTAAGGATGTCAAGTAATCAGATATTGGCGTATTTGTTCTTCTGACTGTTCATAACTAAATTTTGTTCTCTTAACAGACAACACCAGACAAAGACGAACTGTGAAGCACTGAACGGAAGAGCATGTAACAATGGAGCTGGAAGAGGATTCGAGTCTCGTTCCAGCGCCACCGTGGTCGACGTTATCCTGGGTGGGGGTCCCTGGGTTGGGGTTTTTTAAGGCGAGCATTGTTTGTTTGTTTTTTTTTTTTATCACATTCCTCATGACTGTAAATTTGTTAATATTTAACTGACCTGTTTATGGAAAGAAGCGATCCTGTCTCTCGATCGAATAAATGTTTCCTGGAAAAAGGACGTACAGTGTCTGTGTGGTGATGATGAAAATACTTGACTTAGAGGTGTTAATGAGAAGTTTTTTGGGAAGTAAAGTGGTGAAAAAGCAACGTTTTTGGATGAAGGTGACAAACTGTGGTGTGTGAATAACAAATAACAAGCAGAACAATTAAAAGCTTTTAGCCAACTGAAATTTGCACTTTTACAAAACGCTTGAGGCTCTTCGGCAGGTACAGAGAAATGTCTGTCCGCCAGCACTTGAATTTGTAAATGTGACATAAATCAACCAAAATCTTGTGAAAGGCCATATTATGATTGTCACATTGCAAAAATTAATCAGTATGCTGAGTCAAACTGACAAAATGCTGAAAAATACAAAAGCTTAAACAGAAGAGAAGCTGTGAAAGCTTCTTTTTGTAACATCAGCTCAGCCTCTCCAACAAAAGAAATTAAATTTCCTGCACAACTTGTAACATTTTGTCCACATGGTTAAAACCTTGACTTAACACAATGCCACTGAATTTGTAGGGGTTTTTTTTAGATTTTTGTCAAAACATGACAAATGGTAGGAAGAAGAAATGACTGGTTGATTTGTGTGCTGAAATGTAGATCTAAACATAAGGTCGGTACCTCTTAAAAAAGACAGGATAACAGGAAGGCAAAATATTAACGAGAAATGAAAGAGTTAAATAAAGCTCTGACGAAGACATACAGCTTTTAAAATATGTTGGCTTTTTAAAAAAAAAAAAAAAAAATTAGCCACCGTATTTCCTTCCTCATTTATATATTTTTGGAGTTCATTCCTGTTAATATGACAAATCGTCTTTAAAGCTCAAACTACAACACACTGACAGCTCGTGCATACCTTCAGTTTCTTGTAGACGGGTATGCAGGAGAAAATGTCCGTAGGCAAGTGAAGAAAGAATAACTGCACACTGCCCTCTATCTGTAATTAATTTTATTAAGAAAAACAACTTACTCAAACTACAATAAACAAATAGTCTAGTCCACTAGTCCTTCAGTTGTATATGACCTAAACAGACATTGAGCCTTGATATGGGCGGCTGTGGCTCAGGAGGTAGCGTGGGTCGTCTACTAATCGGAAGATCAGTGGTTCGATCCCCAGCTCCTCTAGTCCGCATGTTGAAGTATCCTTGAGCAAGATACTAAACCCCAAATTTCTCCCAATGGCACCTACCTACAATGCAGTCTTGGGATCCCTCCCCAGGCAACTTCACACCCATTCACCCCTGGTCCCACGTGACCCTAACGACTCACATGGTGGCCAGGCGAAACGTCTTCAAGAAACGCAAGCAAGTCCAGTTGCCTACGATTTAGCACTTATGACTCCCAATGGCAGTTTCATCGGTGTGTGAGTGTGTTAAAGCTGAGTAGTAGGTGGCACCGTGTATGGTAGCCTGGGCCGCCAGTGTGTGAATATGTGTGTGAATGGGTGAATGTGACCCGTAGTGTAAAAAGTGCTTTGAGTGATCGGAAGACTAGAAAAGCGCTATACAAGTGCAGGTCCATTTCCAATGTCTCCTGTTGTATCTGTACTGTATATGTGGTCGTGGTTGTATTACCCATGGTACAATGCTGCTACTGGCTGTCCTGGCCGACCTGCAGCACCACTGCTGTGTGTTTTATCTGCACCTGATGCTTACCTAGACAACAGGAAGACAAAGCTGTAAGTGTATATTCAATCATATGGTGAATGTTTTTTGTCAGTTGTGATGTTAAATGACTTCATGACTGGAATCTTGCAGAGATAAACCTTTAAAACAGAAGATTGGGGTTCTTATCATTGCATTTTTGTTCCATTTTTGTTTTGCTCGCTTGGCTTTTCTGTTTGTCAGCGTTGCAGATTCAAGGAAGAATAACATCTCTAAAATTCTGCAATCAACTGGACTCACAGCTGATCCCCCGTGGTTTGTTTACAGCGCCAGAGAAGAGAGAGACGTCCTACCAGTGAGCCTCGACAGACAGCAGGTGGTGTCTACTTTATATCTTCATTGAGCAGTTTTACTGAGCTCGTTCCAGTTCAATGATGCCCTCTCTTTCGTTTATAGAATGTGAGGAAATCAATGGAGAGGCAGTTTGTCCAGGTTACAGTTGCTCAGCTACTGACAGGTTTGTTGGTTGCTTTTTTTTTTGCTGTTATGAGGGTGGTTTGTCAGACACTTAAAGGGTGCATAAATACAAGTCAATAAAAGTTTGGATCAAGGTGTTGGAAGGATGATCCATCCTCACTGTGGGAGCAGCACTGTGTTCATCTCAGAGAGCACAAATACATCCTAATGGGGCTCTAACCAATCACTGAGTGGAAAATCACATACTGATAACTGACCAGGTGAAGGTGAAGAACAGCATTGCATTAACAGGAAGTTATTATCTTTACATGGTGATTGTTTGTGAATCAATATGACATCAAAATCAAGTCAAGTCTGAGTGTATTTTTTGTCACTGGGTAAGTGTCATGACTTCAGCAGGTACCACATGGTTGACATTTCTTATCAGCGGCTTCTGTGCGTGGTTTGTTGTTACAACTCTGAATTCTGATAAGATCAAATCAGACTGACTTGTCTCAACATCTGTCTCTTGTGGAGACTTGAAAGGCATTAAGAAACCTCAGCAGGGCCACGGCTCGTCATGGTTTACTAAACATCTTTACAATAAAACACAATAAGAAATAAAAAATTACTTACCTGTAAATATTTTTTACACGTTATCTAATAAATGTGTGGCGTAAAATCTACAGGTTACTTAAGATATACTTGTAATGAAGTGTTACATTTCAGTCAATTTTATCATCTTCACTAGCATAATACTAAAAAGATAAAAATAAAATCAAAAATTATTTTACTATAAAAAACCTGAAATTTCTGCAAATATTCATATTTCATGTTGGCCCTCCTCGACATCTCCTGAATAGAGACAATGTGGCTCTCTTCTCTCCGGCAATGATCTAATATGTGCCAAATTTGTACTACATACAGTGACATATGTGATATGTGCATTAATGGAGGATCTGACTATACACCAGCATGATTCATGAGAGATGCATGTAAAGAGCAGATATCACAGTGCTACAAACATTGCATTACAAGATGATGTCCAGTAGGTGGCACACTCACCCACATGTTGAAAACATAACTGGCACCATACAATAGGGTGTGTTCATAAGAAGGAAGACAAAACTGAAACTACACATATTGTGCATGTGTTTTTTTTACATGATACTGACAATTAATAAACCTCTGGGCTAATGTCACATCTGTTTTATGCCTCCCAGTGGTTCTCATACTTAAGTAGTTTTGATGACAGCATGTGAGAGTTGTTAACATAGAGTAAAATATCTTTTAAAGCTACTGTTGTATAGTTTGCATTGTAGCCTGACCCTGCGCTGCTTGTCTTCACCTGCAGATGGCAGCATGTACTTTACATTCATGAGGGTTTTAATGTTCAGTCTATGTTCAAAGTGTTTTAGAGATGTTGATTCGACTTTATTTTCAATTTGGAAGCTGGAGGTTTTTTATTATGTGTCATCAACATGTCCGTCAGCTTATCAGACAGAAGCCAACTCCTGCATGTATATACAGTAAACCACATACTATTGATTCCTTCTCAGGGCTCAAAATACTTTTATGTGTCCATGCACTGGTGCGTGTAACTAAAATTACATGATTTTTTTTTTTAAATTTATTCATTTATTTTATTTATTTTTTTTCTTCTTTCCATATGTCTGTCCACAACTGTGGCCGGATCCAACTAAAAATACAGTGATGTGATTTTTTTTCTTTTGTTATGTTTTTTAAAATAATATTAGAACTTCTTTTCTTCTATTTTATATTTATTCATATTAATTAAGATATTAATTCATATTACAGACAGAATATTGGCTTCTACATTTTAATGACTAACTTCTCATAATTACAACAGTTTTCAGTGTTTTTTGTGAATGTAAATTAAACTAAATGTGACACCTGAAGTTATTGTAGAAAATAAAATCATAGTTTTTTTCATAAAACAATTTATATATTTACATGTGTCATATGTTCTGTGTTGTGATATGTTTTGATATTAAATTTGAGTCACTGGGAGACATTACATTGAAGTTATTTAAAAAACTGTATTTATTTACTATTTAAAGTATTTGTGTAAAATAAATGAACAACACATTAATAATTAAAATAAGTGTGTTACATGAGACCAATTTAGAATATTTTTTTAATGATAATTTTCACTAATATTGCCAAGTCATCATGAAGATATTGAGAAAACAATGGTTTTGTAAATGACAGTTCAATCTCTTATTGCAACCTAAAGATGATTTTGAAGCTCCACAGCTGCAGGCTCCATTGGTCTGTTGAGAAGCATCAAGCAGTAACAATGTGCAGGATGTACGGGTCAGAGAGCAGGGCTGATGCACAGTGTTTGTTTTTTACTAAACAGATGTCTCTGATATCTTCTTACTGTAGGTAACAAACAAACAAAATCCCTGTGGTGGACACCTCACCATAGAAGCCTTTAATGGTGAGTCTGGGAGCAGCAGGAGCAGCAGCGTTACTTGGTCACTCCATGGATGTGCTCCCATATGTTTGCTTGAGTGAGAAAATGTGTTTTCTTAATGGAGAGTGACAGATATGGGCCACAGCAGGGGGAAGGGTCTCATAACAGAGCCAAAGACAACCATGGCAGATAATAGCTCTGCTCTTTTGGCAGATTTCTTTTTTCCGTCAAGTGATTCCCTGCCGTGAGAATTATTCCTTCATCTCTCTTTGCTCTTTGCTCACCACCATCCAATTCCAACACAATATGATAATCCTACAATGTGGCACACACAAAGGACGGTTGTTACACATTTGGCAGTCTCAGGGGTTTTCTTACAGTAGCAGTTGCACCATGTGTCCCAGTAAAAACACTCACTTCAGATCCTCTGACCAAAGGTTTTACTCTGTTCCTAATCCAGGACTAAAGGCTTTGCTGATGAGGCTTTCCGCTGCCCCAAAACTTTATATTTCCAGGTTTCCCTTCCTCCTTCCATATGGTCTCTGAAATTTACTTACAACTCACTTTTACTTGCTCATGAGACAACACATTTAGCTGAGTCATATGTAAAAGCCACATATCTCACCTGAGTGTGTTGTCTCCTCATAAATATGACCTTTATTTGATCTTTCCTTGTCCGCTCTTTTCTTTTGTTGTGTTTCTGCCTGATCAGCTGTGTTGTGTTTAAAGTTGAGCTAAGTAACCTGAAAGTGTTAAATGTAAGAGCACAGTTGGAAGGATTTGCCAGTTTTACAGGTTTAAAGGTCCAGTGTGTAGGATTTAGGGGTATGTATTGGCAGAAATGGAATATAATAAGTATGTGTTCTTTAGTGTCTAATCACCTACAAATAGGAATCTTTGTGTTTATGTTTTATTAGCATGAACCATTTATATGTACATATGAAGCAAGTCCTCGTTCACATAGTCTGCCATGTTTTTACAGTAGCCCAGGATGGACACACCAAACACTGGCTCTAGATGGGGCCATTCGCATTTTTGTGTTTGCTACTATAGTTATCAGCCTCTCCAAGATGAGCTGTGTTGGTAAAACACAGATTATTTAATCTAAAATTACTTAAGTCAGTGTTTTAAGCAGTTTAAATCACCAGGTCCATTTGTTTAGCAACACAGTCTCACTCCGAAGTTGACGAAATCTGATGCTTGGGCAGTGTCTTGGAACATCAGACACTGACGAAATAGCCGTCCTTTAACGTTAGCATGATACGCAGCCGGTCGCTGTTATTCAGTGGTGCTCGGTGGTGTCAGGGGAAACGCAGCAGACACAAAAGAAAGTTAGGGCAATGAAAGTCAGAGTAGGGTGGCTGGGATGGGTGGTGGATGGGTCCGTGTTTTTGTTGCCTAAAGCCAACCATGTGCGTTAGTTGTTGAAGGCCAAAAAATGTCAATTTGCAGTGTTTTACCGGCGTAGTGCTTTTATTTTGAAAGAGACTGTATGAAAACGGTAAATTTCCTTTGAAAACGGAAGTATATTTTGAAATTTCGTTGTATCTGGTTTGCAATAACAATAAAAGCTTCTATTCTATTCTATTCTATTCTGAAAGAAGACAATGTGTGTAACAGGCAGAACTTCATTAACCAACGCACCCAGGGTACCTTGCACGTTGTATCTGGACGTGGAAAGTCCATGATTGAACGTAGATATTTGACGAGGCCAGAGTGAGAATGTGTCGGTTTTAGGGAGAAAGAGACCTCTACAGATAATTCTGCTTCCAGTTAAAACCTCCTAAACGTCTGGAGTCTTAAGTTATCAGAGAAAAAAGGTGAGCACACATTTGCAGTTGCTGGGCTAGCAGTGTGGGAAAACACTGATTTGTAATCTGAAATTGCTTAAGCCAGTGTTTTCCCTAGTTTTAATCACCAGGTCCGTTTGTTTTGGAGTGAAAGTGACCTCTGTGGATAATTCAGCTCCCGGTTAAAACCTCCTGAACAATGAACACTGCAGGAATCCCAACTGGGAGAAGTTTCAGCTGGTTGCAATCTGCAGTTCTCACCACTAGATGCCACTAAATCCCCCCTAAACCTCACACACTGGACCTTTAAGTTCACATGTGAACACCAGAAGAAAGGTCTAGTTTCTGCCGTTTTGTCTATTCATAAACAACTCACGATTGCTGATATTTAACTGCCAAAATGACTGCATCATTCATCACCTGTCTCAGACCAAGAATATTCAGTTCAGAATGTTTCATCCTGTA
The DNA here is from genome assembly GCF_041903045.1 of Epinephelus lanceolatus. Taxonomy (NCBI): domain Eukaryota; kingdom Metazoa; phylum Chordata; class Actinopteri; order Perciformes; family Serranidae; genus Epinephelus; species Epinephelus lanceolatus. The sequence goes on from NC_135738.1 coordinate 17,332,253, forward strand.
ATGAAGCTCTGTGTCAGCTTACAGTATTTGCCTGGGAGTCACAATGTTCTGAAAGGTTATTAAAAATATGCATCAGATTTATTATTTCTTCTCCCTCTGGAACAAGAAATAGGGTTTAAATTGCTGCTGCTATTAAAGGGACAGTCCATCTATAATGAGACTGTGTCTCAAGGCAATTAATTAGATTGTAAATGTAATTAATGATTGGAATTAAGCTGGAGTGCCACACTGTTCTTACAGCAGGTTTATACAGACTCCTTTCCTGAAATGTAGTATTTATTTAGCAGTGCTGTTAGACTATTGCTTGCTGCAATTATTATTATTATTATTATTGCTATTATTTTATATTCACATCTTTTTAAAAATTAGATTATGATTTTTTTTTTTAATTTAAACCTTCCTGCTACCGGACCACAGACACAATACTAACATCTGATATCTCTTCCCTCTCAGTGAAAATCTCTCTCTGACTGATAGACCCGAGGGTTTCTCTTTCCCATAATTTGTATTTTGCGACTGACTGCAGTTTGTGCGCTGCTGCTGCTGCTCATACGCAATCCCTGGATGGGTGGTTGCCATGGATTCCTGGGTCACATGCGTGGGTTTCCTGTAGCCAGAAGCAGCAGAAGATGCTTGGACGCAAAATCCAGAGCCATTTTCATTCAAGAAAACGAGAGGATCCGCTGTGGATGGCTCGCTGACTGACTGGGTGGCTCTGACTACACCCGTCTGCTTATTTTGGGGCTTTTTTCCATCTCATCTGTGTGTTTTTGACCATTTTGAAAAATTTGCAGCAAACCGGTTTTGTCCACATCCATAGACTGATAACAGGAATGAGTATAGAAATTCCTGAAGGACTGACGGAGCTGTTACAGAGCTTTACCGTGGAAGTGTTGAGGAATCAGCCCAGGGATTTGCTCGAGTTTGCGTTACAGTACTTCACCCAGCTGAAGGAGCGTGAAACCAAAGAGGCCTCTTTTGGCAATGACCAAAATTCGGCCCCAAGACCTGGAAAAGCGGTCAATTTCATTGACGAAGCCATGCAGATCGATTCTGAAAACGGAGAGGAGGAGGAGGAGGACGACGATGACGAGGAATTCATAGGTAGGGCGACATATTTATTAATGTCAGCAGCATGTGTGACAGCGGATGTCCTTCATGTATGTAGAATAATGAGCATGTATCTGTGCAGTGGGAGAGACACATTGAGCGCAGTGATGCTCCGCTGCTCGCCACCTTGCATCCACCACGGCTCTGTCATTTGCCATATATGGTCACGGAGGCTGAATGATGGTTAATGAGCGTGTCTTGTTCTTCATCTGTGCAGACACGTTTTTGTGATAAGCCCAGCGTTAAGGCACAGCAGCTGCACAAAAAAGGGGACTGTGTGTTTTCCAAACAGAGCTGCACCTCTAGGTCATTTGAATATTGTCAGTTTCAGGTGCAGGCCTCGTGGGCCTGCCCTCATGATGGATCAGAAATATGACAAAGCAGCTAAAGGCAGAAATCTAAACATCTGCTATGATGCAACATATGCAGCATATGAGTTTTACCACCCCTAGATGGATTTGTGCTTCCTAAACTGTGGTCACATGCAACACAATGGCCGGTGCAGTTTTGCCATAAGGTGCAGCAAGTAGCATAGCAACCCAGAGCTCTGACACAGCATCCCAATGAGTGGTGGGGTCTGCAAGGCTGGCTGCAATGGTTACATAAGGACACTATATTAACTCATTAAACTAACTATGGCAGTATTTTTGGGTGAGGATTGCACCCCGTCACTCCTCCACTGCTTTGTCTAAATCATATTCCAATGAGCCTCCGTGGACAACACTGGCCTGCAGCCCATTAATGGACGAGACCTCCTCTAATGTATATTTCATACCGAGACTATTGTGTGGCAGCTTAGCACTTTATGCTGTGTTTTACATTTGAATTTTTCTTCTCATTCAAATTTCAAACGCACTTCAAAGCAGCTGTCCTTATTCAGGTTTTACCCAAATGAATATGGGTCCTTAGTGAGCACAGGGCTGGGTGTACTCCACTGCACATGTGATGCAGAAGCACAGTGCATTAATCCAACCCTTCCCAGCAGTGATTCAGTCACTGTGAGATGTATGTCATCATGAAGTAAATCTAACATTAATATATATTTTTGTGCTTTTGCAGCACCGGTGATAAACAGATTCATCAGAAGAGCATCAGGTGAGTTGTCATTCGCCGGCTGTTTCAAGCCTGCTCTGTCAAAGAGGAAAACTCTGGACAGTGTCAGTGCTGAAAACATATAAAACTTATTTGACATATGAAGACTGGGACTACGTCAGATTTTCTCCAGTACAAGTATTTTTCCATCTGTCTTTGCTCACTGTCTCCAGCTTAATATAATATTGTTGATTTATTAGAGTTTGTGAAACCACTTTGTCTCCAGCCTGGTTAATAATGTCAGAGAGTGACGTGGGAGGGGAGATGAAGAGAAGTACTCCAACTACTAATAATCTCCTGCTCATGATAATAGTAACATGCCGGCTGTGCAAATATAACTAAGCTGTGTTAGGACTGATCTTCATGTTTGACAGTGTGAATGGAAAGTATGAGCAAGTTGAGTTTATTACGAGTCATTTTCCAACTCAAATACGCATGAGAAAAAAAATATAACAATAATAAATCTTTACTTTTGAAGCAGTGACAAACCAAAACTATTGCTGACTGAGAAGGTGTAGTTTTTTGCACCCACGATGAAAATGAAAGAAACAAGCAAAACAAAATACTGTAGCCCAGAATTATTTGCTTAAATCACTGAAGTCAACAGGCTTATATTAGGGAGAGGCGTCTATATGGGACAGGCCTTTAATTCCTTTTACACAAAACTGTCGCTCAACAAAAATGGGATATAAAATCAAATTGTTAATTTGAACCAGTGTAAATATTACATGGATAAAGAGTAGGCTTTGAATATCATCAATTACATGTTATGACCCTTGTTATACCAAGACAATACTTAATTATCCTGTTAAAACAATATTCATAACTTGGATTACTTTAAATTAAAAACACTTATTGGGTAATTGAGGAATGGACACATATTCTGACTTTATGATTCAAGAGAAGGGAGTCACCACTTGTTTTTTCATCATGCCGGTAATCCTCAATGACTTGTGGTCTTCTCTGGTGCTCAGGGTTTCAGTAAATTGAAATCAACCGAGCTAATAATGTGTAGCATCTCCTTATTCCATCCATCCATCCATCCGTCCATCCATCCATCCATTTTCATCCGCTTATCCGGGGCCAGGTCGCAGGGGCAGCAGGGCGAGCAAAGCACTCCAGACATCCCTCTCCTTAGCAGCGCTTTCTTTCTCCTCCTGGAGGACCCCAAGGTGTTCCCAGGCCAGATGAGATATGTAATCCCTCCAGCGTGTTCTGGGTCTGCCGGGGGGCCTTCTTCCAGTGGAACGTGCCCAAAACACCTCTAAATGGGAGGCGCCCAGGAGGCATCTGATCAGATGCCGGAACCACCTCAACTGACCCCTTTCGTCGCGAAGGAGCAGCGGCTCTACTCCGAGCTCCTCACCCTATCTCTAAGGCTGAGCCCAGCTACCTTTCTGAGGGAACTCATTTCAGCCACTTGTATCCGCGATCTCATTCTCATTCTCAACTAACATTAGCTCAAGAGGGTAGCCAACTTTCCAGTTAAAATTAACTGCTTGGCAACAAGACCAGGGTTCTCATTTATAAACATTGTGTATGCACAAAACAAGGCCTGAAAGAAGCGTAGGCCACTTCCCATGCAAAAGTTGTGATCTATAAAAACAGCCTTCATGGGAGAAACATTTAACCCATGCTTACCAACATTTTGTAGAGGGGAAATTAGTGACGCAAATGGTGAGGTGGAAGCCTGATTGTAGAAATTGTCAAATATTTTTGCCGATTTTTGGCTTTTGTCTGTATGTACATTTTCTGCATGGATCCTACGCAATGTTTCATCAATGAGACCCCAGGCCTCTAATTGAGGCAGGCCTGTATTCATCAACATGTGTAGCTACACCCGGCTAGTAAAAGGGACTGGGCGTTTAATTGAAGTTTTACGGTATATGTATATGATATATACATAAAAGTCACAAACAAAAATTCATATGCACACACTTGTTTTCATAACTCAGTTTTTTATTTGTTCATCATCATATTTTTAGACATTTGCTTTAAATCTGTTATGTATGTTACACATTTCACATTCCACAAATTAACTCCTTTGACTGTTGAGTGAAAGCATTCAGTAACGTGAAGCATATTTTTACCTTTTATCACTTCAAAAGGACTCCCGCACACTGTCCAACTTGCAATATATAATTTATTTGCGACATTTTGGTACTAGACCTTCATCAGGCAAACAATTTTTTGGTCATGAGAAGCCATCTTAAATAGGGAGTGGTCGTTTCTCCACAACCAATCCCATTCCCACGTGCAAACACAGAGGGACAAAATCATCATTGGGTCAATGAAACACACAATAAACAGATGAGAAATTACATTTTTAGTAGACTAAACATGAAACCAAAGAATGTGTACTTATATATAACATAAAAAAATATTTAATAAAGTACTGTTACAGGGGTATAGATATTCTGTCATCAAGGTTGCGGGGGTTTAAGTGTTATGCTTTTGCTGAATTAAAGTACATTTCCCCCATTAATGAATTGAAATAAAAAGCATTTTTAAAGACACTAGGTTTATTCCAGTGAAAGATTGTTATGACTACAGCATCTTGTCGTTAAAACACAGGAAGGAAATGTAGTATGACTGCCACCAGCGTCACCGCATCCCCCCAAAGCCCCACACTTAAGAGGAGAAAAGTTGTTATTCTTGAAAGATTTATTGCCGCTGAATCATCCCAGAGATTCAGTGTCTGTTGTTAGAGTGGGATGAAAGTTGTGCTGCTGGGTCACTTAAATATGAAGCTTTATTCTTAAGTGTTTGAGTTAAGATGTTGTTGTTTCCAAATGTTCTGTCTTTGCGCTGAAATTTGATTTTTTTGAGGAATTTGCTGTCTGTATCTAGTTTATTATTAATCTGTTGTTCTCTGTGGTGCAGTGTGTGCTGAAGCGTTCAATCCTGATGAAGATGACGAGGAGAAAGAGCCACGGGTAAACTTTCATACCACAAATATCCTGTCTTAATATTGAGGTTGATTTTTTCCAGACAGCATGAATTGTAGCTCTGAATCTGAATTTCAACATTCAGGCTATCATAGGGTCACATCACAAGACCTGTGCTTCAACTTGCAGGTCACCCACCCAAAAACCGATGAGCAGAGACAGAGACTACAGGAAGCATGTTGGGACATTCTTCTGTTCAAGAATTTGGATCCGGTGAGTGGATTGTTCCATAAACGCTCCGTGCTCCTCTGGCTTGTGCTCTGCCATCTCTTAAATTACACAAAGGAGAACACGGCCTGAGGCCAGCAACTTTTTGCCACAGCTCAGTGCACTACGCATGATTTGAAAAGATGGTTATTTTCAAGTAGGTGAAACAGCACGCTGAGCGGGTTCTGTGTGATCGTTTCTACACGTGACATTCATGTATTTTACTGATGTTTCACATCGTCGCAGGAGGAGATGTCTCAGGTGCTTGATGCCATGTTTGAGAAGTTCTGTACTGAAGGGGAGCACATCATTGATCAAGATGACGATGGGGACAACTTTTATGTTATTGAGAGGTGATCTTTCACAAAATTGCTTATTGATTGATTGTTTTAACTTTAAAATTCATGTATTTATCACATAATCCTGCTGATTTAAGATTTCTGGACACACCAATTTGTCAGCTGTGCATTTACATTTTCCCTGATTTTTTCCTTTGTATTTTTATTCAGTGGGACGTTTAACATTTTCGTGAAGGTCGAAGGCACAGAGAAGCTGGTAGGCAGCTATGACAACCGAGGCAGCTTTGGAGAACTGGCGCTGATGTACAACACCCCCAGGGCAGCCACAATAATCGCCACCTCGCCTGGAGCCCTTTGGTGCCTAGTGAGTAAACCATTAAATCCTCATGCAGGAGCACAGTTGGCTCCGTGCTCGGGTTTTTATAACACGCTGTGCTGTCAGTGATTTACTGTAAATATCCAGGTAGTCTGTGGCAGTGTTGGCACCGTAGGTGAGATCATGTTGACTGACTGAGATATCGTACTGTGGAAAACCCACTGAATGAAGCAAAAAGTGAGAGAGCACTCATCGTGCCCCTGGATATGAATTTACATGTTCATTAATGCATAGATTAAAGCTAATGAACGTGCATACTGAGTATGAAAAAATCATGAATGTAATACAGGCCTATTAAAAAAGGTCTTGCAGCCCATTCAGAGAGCTCAGCTATCAGATCAGCTGAACTTGTTTATTCAAGCAAGTACGTCCAGTGTCGCTCCTGCATTACTATTTTTAAGTAAAATTTCAGTTTTCTAGTTTGACAACATCCAACTCTTTTACAAATTGCGTCCAGAACAGCTGTTGTGAATATTCAGTTGCTACTCGATCTGTGAAGAAGCAGCTTGTTCATTAATGACTCAGTTAGGGTCGTGTCCTCAAACTGTGGGTAACAGCTTTGTTATGTCATCTGTGTGCGAGCTGGGCAGGTTGCAGCTGTATCCTTTGTTGACCTGGTTACTTGCATTGTGTGTGTCTGAGTCTGTGAACAAGCAGCCAGTTCCCGTTCAACTGGCAATCCCCCCAAGGTCGAGGAGGGACAGTGCTGCTGTGGGGCCTCTGAGCAAACAGTAGTCTATAGACAGAGTCTAATTGAGGTCTGGGATTTATACAGCTCACATTGTGGCAGACTGGTGGGATGTTAAAGCTGCAGTATGTTGAGTCTGCGTGCCTACGGGACTGACTCTGCTGACCACTTTACCACAGAGTAAGAGCTGTGTATGCTTCTTATGTAGGGAGTGTTTCTTTCCCCAGCTAGAGGGCGCTGTGGTCATGTTTCCTGCAGTATAGTGCTTGCCATTATTTGAGTCAAAACCCTGGGTCTTCAACAGAGGGTGTTCAACCCATAGGAGGTCTTCAGAGTTACCTGCACGGGGCCGCCGAAATATTGTTTAATAATTTAAGTTTTAATAAAGTTTTTTAAATTAAAATTCATCTTAAAATACACATTAACATAAATCAACATATTATTAGAAAAGATAAATTGACCTATTCATTAAAGTCTTTTTCCCCATATACCTTAATCAGAAAATGTGTGATCACATTTAAAAAGCCCGGCGCTGTGAAACAATATCACACTAAATATGCATATGCTGAAAATGACATTTTATTTATTATTTATTTACAGAAGTGAAAGCAGTGAGGCACCACAGTGATACCCCCAAAGCTTCACAGGGGGTTGCAAGGCCTGCTTGACTTAAAGTAGTGTAAGACAGCCTCAAAATATATATTCAGTGGGCCTGTATCTCAGCATTTCATTCATTTCTGTGAAGTAAACTAAATTGAATTATTTTTTAAAATTTAGATTAATATTCAGTATACAAACTTTAAAAAATCTCACAGGATAAGGGCACAGTTAAGACCTGAACACAAACTATATTCACAGAGTCTTCACTCTCTGCTGAACAGCCTCAGCCTGCATTAGAAAAGTATGCAGTTAAAACAACCAAAGAGCTAGGAAAAGAATATAGCAGTGTCAGGGAGAAGAAAACACTGAATTTGTCAAAAAAAGGGAGTCTATTAAGTATGTGTGATTAAAAAAAACGTAAATAAACAAAAATACACGATACAGAGAATCATATAAAACAGTTACTACTGTATCAGGAAATAATCTCATCCAAATCGCTCATTTTTCACAGACGTCCTGCAGTTGTTGCACTCACTGTTTCGGTTGATTGTACAGGTTATCAGCTGTTCTGTACTTTTCTTGTTATGCACTGAATGTAATATGAAACTGCCATAAAATATGTCACTGAGTCAGGAGTCAGTTTACTTAGGTTGCGAACCACTGCTCTACACTTTCACATTGACCCCACCCACCACCCCTGCCTCCCTAGACCCCAATCTTTTAAACTTTCAATTCAATCATATATAAAGCCCAATATCACAAATCGCAGTTTTCCTTGGAGAGCTTTACAACATCTGACATCCCTCTGTCCTTGGACCCTCACAGCAGATAAGGAACAACTCCCCCAAAAATTCCCTTTAACAGGGAAAAATGGTAGAAACCTCAGGAAGAGCCGCTGAGGAGGGACCCCTCTTCCAGGACTTGCAATAGATGTTGTGTGCACAGAACAGATCAACAAATTAAAACTACAGTATTGTACAGACAGAGAGAGAGAAAGAAAAAGAAAGAGAAACCCTTTTCACACAGAGATCATGCTATAGGGCTGCTACAAAGTCCCTTCTTTATGCCTCCTTTGCATTTTTACAGGACCAAACGAAAGCGGCATCAGTCTGCCCCAGTGTGTGATTATACACTGCATCCTGGCAATCAAAAGAGGCCTCACATGTAACACAACAGCATTGGCCTCTAGTGTGACATGTAACATACGTGTTGCAGCGCTTTCTAAACTACAACAATGGCACAACTTGTCATACACAATCATTTCACAGTCATAGAAGGCTGATCTTGTCCTCTGCTCAGAGGGTAAGGAACTTCCGAATCTCATTGCTTTCCTGATTTGCCGACATTTACAGCTGCTGTTTTTCGTCTTTGAGTTAGCTACTAACTGCTAACAGCTTCTTTTCCCCGTGGTGGGTCGCCAACATAACACGTAATCAAAACATCACATCCGTTCCACGCATGGTCGTGTCTATCTGGCTTTACGTTTTACATAGACCTTGTTTCGGGCTATTACTACCTCCGTGGCCAGCTCAGAGGCGAGACAACTCTGTCCCATTTCCACAATCAGACGTACGTACAGAACAGTAAGGCGGCATAACAGCGTGATATTCCCGCCTTTAACAGGCAATGAAAAGTCTAGAGAGAGAAATGAAAAGAAACAACAATAGAAACAATAAGAACAATAATTTCATGGAGTAACTTTAAACTAGGAATGTACCATTAGAGAAATAAGTTAATACACAATGACAAAAAAACACTTTGTAGCCCCTATTTTGGCTGTTGTCCCAACAACAGCAGGGTTGCTGTGGCTCAGAGGGGGTCGTCCAAAAATCAGAATATCTGCAGTACAGTCCCCAGCTCCTTCCTTCTCATGTCCAAGTATAGATAGATAGATAGATAGACATGTAGTGTAAAAGCACTTTGAGTGGTCGAGACTAGAAAAGCACTATAAAAGTGCAAGTACCATTTACCAATATTCATTAATTGTCTGTCACATTGGACCACCATTTTCTGACTAATGCCCCCCCCCCCCCTTCTCCATTATGTATGTAATGACTCATCAAAAATGCCTGAATGTTTTCCTTGTGTTTAAATCTGTGTTTCAGGATCGTCTGACATTCAGGAGGATTATAGTGAAGAACAATGCCAAGAAAAGGAGGCTGTATGAGGCATTCATTGAAACGCTACCACTGCTTACATCATTAGAGGTTAAGATTAGTTTTGTTCTGAGTGAAGAAAGTGCAGTACGCATTTATAGTGAAACTATTGGCAACCAAATATCCTTTCATTCACAGCTCTCCGAGAGAATGAAGGTAGTGGACGTAATATCCACCAAGGTGTACAGTGATTCACAGCAGATTATTGCTCAGGTGATGAATCTCTTTATATAATGTGTTCTTGGATTGATCATTTTCTGCTGCCACAGAGCGAGTGTCTTATTTTTGTGCTTTGTATTCCAGGGTGATTTAGCAGATTGCTTCTACATTGTCGAGTCTGGCCAAGTTAGAATCACCATGAAGAGAAGCAGGGTATGTTTGCCCAGTCTACTCTTAAATTTTAATATCAAAAAACTCTTTATTTCTGTGTCCTGCTATGTTAAGTTGTGCTTTTCTTTTCTTGCCAGACGAAAAAAGACCAGGAGGATGAGGAGGTGCATATTGCCACATGCACTAGGGGCCAGTATTTCGGGGAGTTGGCGCTTGTCACAAACAAGCCCAGAGCTGCATCAGCCTACGCTGTGGGAAGCGTCAAATGCTTGGGTATATTTTGTGCAATTTTATGATCACTCATATATTGCAGCCAGCACGCTAATTCCACAGAATACCACTTGTTATTTCATATTATTCTCCATGATTGTTAAAGGTCCAGTGTGTAGGATTTTAGGGGGATATATATCGGCAGCAATAGAGTATAATAAAAGTATGTTTTCTTTAGTGTATAATGACCTGAAAATAAGAAGTGTTGTGTTTTTGTTGCCTTAGAATGAGCTGTTTATATTTACTTAGGAAGTAGGTCCTCATCCACAGAGCCCAGAATGGACACACCAAACACTGGCTCTAGATAGGGCCATTCACATTTTTGCGTCATCTACCATAGTTAGACCCCTCTTTGATGAGCAGTGTCAGAAAAACAGATTTTTTTAGTGTGAAATTGCTTTATTAAGTTTTATTATTGGTTTAAATCACCAGGACCGTTTGCTTTAGAGAGGAAGAGACCTCTGCAGGATAATATGGCTCCTGGAAAAACCTCCTGAACGTCTGGATCTCAAGTTATAAAAGAAAATAGTTGAGCATACATTAGCAAGCTCTTGTGATGTGCCAAATAGCATTGAAGAAACTTTGATTTGTATTGTGAAACTGCTTTATTTGGTGTTTTACTGGTTTAAATCACCTGGTCCATTTGTTTTAGAGAGGAAGAGACCTCTGCAGACAATTCGGCTTCCAAACCTCCTGAACAATGAACATTGAGGCCCTTATCACACAGAAAGCATTTTAGCAGCTGGAGGCAGCTTTTTGTAAATGATTTTAGTGAGAGTAAAGCTTTTTGCCCATGGTTTTTGCGTTGTGACGCGCCTCTTGTTTCTGCGCCTTCAGCGTCTGACATTTTTGCTGGAGTGCTCTGAATTTCTCAAGTTGAAAAAACTTCAACTGAAAGCGGAAAAGCACCCCACGTCATCTCTGTTTTTGGTCATCTTTTTTGTCATTGCCCAATCAGATGATTAGAGAGGCGGGCCTCCTGTGGTGGTCACGACAACAAGTTTACAGTTGGTAAACAATGGAGGAGAAACTGGTGGTAGTGGTTGCTGGACACCCAGAGCTATATGGCCAGATTATAGACAGGGAGTGGTCAAACTGCCCCCGAATCATCCTAAAATATGCCTGAAAATGGCAATCGTTGAGGTGAAGCTCCTGGACCAACTGGTGGTACTCCCTGTGATCCACCCTCTTTGTTAGGGTCTCATGTACCCACACAGATGTCTGTTTCCCTGTGCCCAAGAACTGTTTGCTGACAGGCTTTCACCCTCAACCAGAGCTACAGCAAGTATCCTCTGCCTCAACATTTTAGGAACTAGATACTAATTACTGTGTTGTTGTTTTTTTACACCAGTGGCATTCAATTGAAAAAAAAGGCAGTGCGGTGCGCCTCGCATTTTGCAACCCGCAGAACGCTTTCTGTGTGATTAGGGTCTAAATGAATCTAACGAGAGAAGATTCAGCTGGTTGCAACCTGCAGTCCTCACCGCTAGATGCCACTAAGTCCCTGTAAATCTTACACACTGGACCTTTAAACTATGTCTGACTGCTGTGATCTTTTTTTTTTTGTCTTTGGTCAGCCATGGATGTCAAAGCATTCGAGAGATTGCTGGGCCCGTGCATGGACATCATGAAGAGGAACATTGCCAACTATGAGGAGCAGCTGGTGACCCTGTTTGGCAGTAGCGCTGAGATTGAGCAACAAAGTGCATGAGACAGCTCCAATGGACCATGAATCAATCGGTGGATGAAAAAAAACAAAAACAAACAAAGAGGCTTGTATGGATGTTTTTCCCCCACAATCACTTAAAAAGCTTTTCTTACAACAAATGTGAATATCCACTACAACATTCGTGTGTCAGATAAATTAAACAGACTACTCCAGAATCCCCTGCGAGACAAGGTTCATTTAGTTTGCCACAGAGTGTTTTGATGAAAGTCAGCCAACACAGAGTTGCTTATTAAGCTTGTTTGAATTAGATTTCTCACGTCTCTCACCTTAAAAACGTAAGCGCACATTTTACTCGTCAGTGTCAGGCACATTATTTGTTTGTATATTGAACACTTTTGTTAACGCTCACCTTTTCGCCACAGTGTTACAGTTACACCTACAATATAAGATCATTTGTAAATTTCTAAACATCGGATGCCAAAGCTAATTTCTTACTGGATAATTATGAGCAAATCTGTCACAATCTCTTCATTTCTCGTCATTTTTGGCAGCATGAGGCGCACCGGTGCAAAAGTGCCCCAACATGGAGGAGGAATAACAGTTTATAAAATAAGTATTTCACACTTTGATCACAACAGAATGTAGACTTGGCAGTATTTTAACATTTTTACAAAGTACATTTCTGTTCATCACAAGATTTAATCCCTTGGACACGTGTTCATAAACTGTATATCATTGTTGGTAAGTGTGTTCGTGGCTGTTAGCCTTATACTATGCTTTTGCAAAAAAGAAAAAAAAACTTCAGAGAGATAGCTGATAGTTTTGTAAGAATATACAACACATTGCTGTACAATTTGAAACTGAGTATTTACTGTTATTATATAGGCCCAGCTTTAATTGAATAAGTTGCCCCACTAGACTGTAGTCATTATAGGCAGGCAGTGTGTTGAAACAGTTAATTTTCCTTGCGTTTTAATGTAAAATTTAAATCATATTGTTTTCGTGTCGGTGAAATCATGATTATGGCATCCATTATTGCTGTCTACCTCCGCCAACAACTTATACTGTTTGGAAACACATACTATGATGTTCCCTCTGAACAGGAATCTAAAGTGGGTCTTCTCTCTCTCTTCTTCTCTCTCTCTCTCCATTTTTTTAAATCAATAATTGAAGTCTTCTGTATTTTCTCTGTGGTTTACTGCAGCTTAAAATGTTTAAAGCTGGTTTAACATTTAAACAGTCTGAATTTATCTCCCCCCTTTGTGCAGGTAGTGCTGGTAATTTTTGAAGGCAAACCCCATAATACTGGCTGAAAGTACTGTATGTTTCACTTTTCATGTCAATAAAGAACATTTTTATATTTGCTTGTCACATAACTATTTGGAATAGCACACATTTGGAGCTTCATTCATTCATTCGCCATTCATTCATACACATTCATTTGTTTATTCGCTATATCTTGTAGTAAAAATGTTAAAGTGATTGTTTAATTGCAAGGGAAACGGTAAACAATCTAGAAAGCGATGTCAGTGCGTACTTTTGTTGCTGTAGTTGCAACATTGCAGATAAAAAATAACCATGTATTGTTCCTGTTATTGCCAATCAGCTGTTACTTGCTAGTAACAGGCATGTATTTTCATCCAATCATGCGATGATCAACAAACAAGGCCCCGCCTATGATGTTTTCCTCAGCAGTATTGACCAATAGAATCCCCGGATTCTTGTAATTGACGTTCTCCTGCACCAATAGGAGGCTTCTTCTGTAAACATTCATTCCCACCCCTCGAGTGAGTGCCAGAGAGTTTCTTGATGTCGACAGGTTTGGTAAGTGGGAAGTTGACTACTTTTTTTCGAATAAATTAAAGGTTTAAACTACTTTTTAACTCTCGCGTTGTGTGTATCGTGTCTTTACAGTTGTAGCACGGTGTTTTCGCGGGGTTGTCACGCGTTTATTTGATGTCGAAAGGCAGATTGTGGTCGACAGTGTTTTTTTCGCTGTGACGCTTGTTGTTTTGGTGATAACAAGCCCACCCGACAGCAGTTTTGTGTTTCAGAACAAGTCCTTCGTTTGGTTAAACGTGCTTCGAGTCGTGCAAAAATGTCGCTGAAAGGCTTCTCTGTGTTTTTGTGTCATTCATTTTGAACGGGGCTCAGAGGTTGCGTCATGCCTCAACTTGTTGACATTCTTTTGTTTACAGTGTTAGACCCGACAGCCTCTGGGTTTGAGCTGAGGACACTGCTGCTGCTTCAGAGGAGTGGGAAAACAGGAGGCCCCAGCTTCGAGTTAAATTTTCGGACATGAAAATACTTTTGAGGCGTTTTTCTAACGGTACGTTTAATGTATATCCGCGTTAAGGAAGTCAAATCAACCGTTTGTCAGCGCGTGCAGCGACCGTTGATCGCACATCAGAACGCAAAGAACCGTTAGTTCGTTGTAAACCGATTCATTTGACGTTCACAGCTTCTTTCATATTTTCAACGATATTTTTAACACTTTGCATGTCGCCAAACATGACAAAATGTTCAAATTAGTAAACGACATTTTACTCTTCGGTTGATATTCTTTCATGTTGTCTTTAGCATCGTGTTTTCGAGGGTTTATTCGCCACTTCTCGAAACGAATTTCTGGTATTTTTCACTTTGGCTACGCAGTTATGAATGAATGAGCTTTGATGCGCATGCGCCAAATGCTTTTAAGTTTATAAACAAGGCCTCCACGCAGCGGGTCACATGACTGGTCACAGAGGTGTACTGTGTCGATTCAGAGACAAAGGATTCCCTGAAGGCTGCCTACCTTTTCCTTTTTATTGAGGCGATGCATGACATGTCTGGCGTCGATTATATACTGGGGTATTTCTTTATTTGCTGTGGTTAGAAACCTTTTATATATTATGTGCATAAGCCTGTGCTGATGTTTTTTGGCTCCATTGATCCGTTTACTATGTCTTAAAGACACCATGTTACTTTAAAAAAATCCGCCTACCACCATTCAGACGTATGTATGCAATGAGAAAGACTAATTTTTCATAAATTATGAGTGGTTGTTTTTTAAGTGTCATTAAAAAAGCATTCTAAATTAAACAGAACTGTGCAGCAGTTTCACTTTGTTTGTGAAACCTCTCATTTTGTCCCTTCTGTTTTGCATAAAACCAGCTGATGTGGCAGAATATGAGGATGGAAGCTGAGTAAACTGCATCCTGTAAAAACAACAACAACGAGAAAACATTGAAACATTGTGAGAATGGACGAGTCTTTCGATCCACTCAAGTGCAACGAGGACCTACCTTCCTCACCTGGGTGCCACATGGATTATGGTAAACATAACTAAACTATCACAAAATTACACTTAAAAGCAAACTTAGCTTTCACACACATTCATTGTGGATTTTACTGTTGATGTCTCCTCAGATGACCTGCCAGAGCTGCAGGAGGTGGAGGAGGACCAGAGGTCTCCAGGGTTATTTCAGGTTGGAGCAGGAGTGTCTCACCAGGAGCTCAGCTGCTCCCCCAGCACCAACTGGCTCGCTGAGCTGGCCAACATTGCCACCAGTCCTCAGAGCCCCCTGTTGAAGAGCGCCCCACACAAGAGGTTTGTACCAAGATGAACTGGGTGAATATCAGATAAGTGTGACGAGGGCATACAGTGGTGTAAACTCAAAAAGAAGTTGTCAACCTCTGTAAGAACACAAGCACACACAAAGCAAGATTGGAAAGTTTGCCACATGATTAAGAAAATGTGTCATGAAACATCTGATGAAATTATGTTGATTTCTTTGCAATCATTAAGGTGAATCATTTCAACAGTAAAGCTGACTCACTAACCTTCTGTGGTTGAATACCTCTGCTGCTGCTGACTACATTCAGCTGTCTGAGGATCATAAATATTACTCATACTTTAAGGAAAAGTACAAGTATCACCAGTGACCTTACGTGATCATGATATATATTTATGATATTCTCGTTTTTTCACAGATCATCTCCAGTCCACATCTTTGGCAACAGTAATAGTTTACATTCCTACGCCCGTCCCCCATTAGCCAGCAGTGCACCCAACCCATCCAGAGGCCACCTCAGGGAGCGCAGGCGTGTCAGGGTAACCTTTCACTTCTAACCTCGACCTTTGAAAACCTAACAATCATTCATTCCTGTTGACCCAGTGAATAATTCTTAGTAAACAGTGTATGACATGTACTGTGTACTGCAATTGTTTATTTTACTGATGTCATCTGATGTCATTGTAAGATTTGTTTTTTATTTACAACAGGCCAGCAGTGAATCAGAGTCTGGAGTTTTCTCAATGTCCTCATCTTTTTCTGATGATGAAGACATGGCCTGGTCTCACTCCTGGCCCACCACAGCCTGGCACTGCTTCCTTAAAGGTACACACATACTTGTGTACATACTGTATACATGCACCAACGCACACACACATTGAAGTGAAACCTGAGCTTTTCGAAGAATTTCTTGTGAAGAAAAAAATGGCTTCAGCATGACACCTCACAGCTTGAAGGCACAATCCACAGTCTGTTGTTTTCTGGTGGGGAGTACATGTTTACACTGCGTTCATGTTTTCCAAAATCTGTTATTGTTTACGTACACAAATGTAAAGCATACCATTTTTTTCAAACAAATGTAAGTTCAGGAACACTTAAGGATTTTTCTAAAAAACATTGTATAGACTCATACAGTGATAATCCCTCTCAATCATTACTCATGACTCACCAGAAGTGTGTGGCGGTGTGTTTTTCTGCAGACACTCTGCCCTCTGCTTGTATTTTCTTATTTTCTGTGCTCCGGACGTCTATGGGTGTGTACCCCCACAGCGCTCAGGTGACAATCGGGGCTTTATAAAAAGGTAGCAACCAGGTGCTAGGTCGTAAGCAGCAGGTATCCAAGAGACACAGCACCCAAAAAAACTGCAGATATAGCGAGGTGATACATCAAACAAGAGTGAACCTGGGGTTAGCTTTTACTTTCTCTTGGCGAGCGTATTTACAAACAGCATCCAACAATCCTGCATAGTATACCTTTAAGCTAAACTCCACCAAGATGTTTGTGAACAGACATGTAATAAATATGATCAAACAGCACTGATAGGCTTTTTACTGCTCTGCCTTCAAAGTGTGCTTCTGATAGCCAAATATGTAATTAAGATAAGTTCAGACAGAAGCTGTAGAGGTGCTGAAACTAATCCTTTGTTAACACTTTTATAAAAGGATCCTCCCTTTACAGCCAGGACAGGCATGAATCACAAACATTTGTGTAGATATTCTGACCTCCAGTGTTCAAACAGTGGTATTGCACCCACTTTCCAGCACTCTCTTCTCAGCATCAACACACATCTGCTTATTCATCATGTCACACTGTTGTGCTGATTTTCAGGAACTCGCCTGCGCTTTCATCGGGGTCCTAATGTGGAGTGGCAGGAGGCTGATGAACTTGGGGATTCTGATGACGACTCAGATGATGAAACCATGATGCCATCCTCCTCTTCCTCCTTTCTCAAGGTAGGCGACACGTTTAGTGTGTCTTAAAATGTTTCAGAATAATCTGCTTTGCTTTTGAAAACTTTGTAGTCGTATACAGTATGTTTTCGTGTTGCTGCACTGCTGACTAGATGAGTGAATATTCAATGAGATGTCAGTAGACATATCAATGGCTTGTACTGTCCACAAGGTGGCAGCCAGCCTAACAGTGCATGAGTGAAACATGTTACACCCTTGATGTTATGCAGTGGTGGCATCATAGACACCAAGTTATCAGACCAAGTCTTTGTTGGTGATGTTCACTGCTCATCTTGCTTGTGAGTTAAGACTCCTGTTTGTGATCTTTGGATTCATTTACAGAGATATGGTTCAGAGGGGCTGCGGTTGGTGAGCCACGAAGAGACGGTTTCTTTTGGCCAGGCAGTTCTCAAACTGACCTTTGACCCTGGTTCATCTGATGATGGTCTTTTAACAGCTGAATGCAGATTGGATCACCCTTTTTTTGTAAAAAATAAAGGTAAAAAAAAAAATCTTGGAGACAATTTTTAATCTTTTTCAGTACCAATTTAGACTGCAGGTTGTGTTCTCATTTAAAAAAAGAAAAATGTCAGCTTTGTTGGCAAGAAACGAAAGCAAAACGTTGTCCAAAACAGGTTTTGTTGCAGCATGTGAAAGTGATCTTTGCCAACAGAACCTTCCCGTGACCATATGTTGTTTGCAAAATGCAAAATACCTAGTTTTTTGTTTACATAAACAGCTTCATGATGAAAATAATCTTTAATGTACCATCTGTTTTTTTTTTGTTTTTTTTTCAGGGTGGTCCTCTTTTTATCCGAGCCTTACTGTGGTGCACCATGGGATCCCTTGCTATGAGATGCAGCTGGGCAACGTGTGCCTGCCACCAAACCACCCAGAAGCCATTAACTGCGACGACTCTGTTGTCTTTGATACTTTCAGAAGGTATGCTCCTGTAACTGATGTGATCTTACTCTGTGTAATGAAGAGTTAAAGGAATAATTCACCCACAGAATAATTTGTGAATCAATTAGTCATGCTGTGTTACCTTGAATTTTGTGAAGAAAGTCTCCAGAAGAAAACTGTTTTTCTCACATGCCTTCCCTAAAACTTAGACTTAATTGATTTATTGGTTGATTTGGGTTTGCATTAAACAGCAAAGCTATATTAAATCATGCGTTAACAAACTCTCACACAACTCGTGCAGAATAATCCATGTCAATTTATCCATGCGTTTGCTCAGTACTTCCTAAACCTATGCATTTTTTGCTAAAGAGGTATTTAATCCTGAAGTGAAAGTGAGACTTATCAATGCACTTTTAAAAGCCAGACTCCAATACTAAGGTTTTTTAGTGAAAAGTGCATGTGTTGAGTTCATACGACTGGATAAATGAGACTTGCTTATATGTCACGACCTGTGTGAGAGTTTGTAAACAGATGTATTGATAAAGCTTTACTGTTGGTAAACGCTGACCCCCTCAATATGTTTGTGTTGGAGGCATGCGAGAAAATCAATTTTCTTCATGCATTCTAGGTAAGATGGCCTGACTAGTTGATTTACAAAGGGTCATTTTGTGGGTGAAGTATTCCTTTTAAGTGTCTTGAATTTATAGTTTTACGCCCAGTTCAGACAAAAGATTCACGAGACGAGCTTAAAATGCGCCGATCTGCAATGTTCTAAAAATTTTGTGCCTGAATATAATTTGTAGCTTCTTAAAATATGAGTGAGGATAGTGATAGTGAGATACTGGCTTCAGCTGTATTTGTAGTAGTGATGAGTCGGCGATAAACAGAAACAAAACGAGCATCAGGGGGGTATTCCAGAAAGCGGGTTATGTGAAAACTCAGAGTAAGTTAACCCTGAGATGAGGGAAACTCTGAGTTATCCGTTCCAGAAAGAGAGGTAACTGAAACTCTGAGTCAGTCACCATGGTAACAGACTCTGTGAACATAACCTGCTCGCTGACAGGATTTCTTCAATAAACCCTGAGTTTTTCTCTGTCTCCTCCCTCTTATACGCTGTTTCATTTCCTCATTCATTCAGTCCGTGTCAAAGCTTGTATCGAAGCGCATTTATTAGCGGAGATTTACCGTCTGTCACAGTCTAAATCCTGCTGGATATTAGTTTGTTACTCAGGACTGTCTTAAGTTACTGAATTTATGCACATCAATCATTTCTTTGGACATCGGTTTTTGTCTTAACATTCAAATATTACACAGCAAGAATTCACCCTCAGCTCAGAATCAAACCTCTGTCCTTTTTATATTTATTATTTTTTAGATTAGATTAGATTTAGTTTGAGCAGCTCTGAAATGTTTGTTGCACATAATGTGTAGGTCTAATTATTTAAATTTTAAAAATCAGTATGAAGCTTTAGACACATAGTATCAATGCCTAATGATCTCTATCACTGATGTCATTGGTTGCACTGATGGAACATAATTCCTCAGTCTTTAAATTTACTACATTTTAAAATCTACTGTATTTTAACCTCAACGTCTTTTTAAGTGCAAATCACCAAACATATTATTACTGGGTCAGACTGTGAGTTTATGTCTTTGATCTATAGCCTAGCCTTTATGTTTTAAATCTTCCTATTTTTCAGTTGCTGCCTCCTGTGTTTTTCCTCATCAGATTAAATCTGAACAAATATATTATTGTATATAATTAATATAATGCAGCCTAATGTATCTACAGCCTGATACACAGTCAGATTCCACCACTTTATCTTCATTAAGGATTATGTAAGTCTGATAAATGATGAATAAACAGACAACACTGAATAAAACTTTTTTATTAACTTTATGGTTAACTTATTTACACTTTCCTCGCTCTGACTCAGGCTCTTCTTTTAAAGATAAACGTGCACCGTCTGCTACACATGCATTAATATCTCTACATCCACTGGATTAAAATGGAGGCGCTGTCTTTTATTTACCTGTTGCCATGGTGAATCATGGAGTCGGAGCTCCATTGATGATGGCTTTTTATTGTTGGCTTGACTCAGAGTGAACATACTTAGAGTTGACTGAACTAACTCAAATCAGCTGTTCTGGAACCGGTAACTCAGAGTTTCCCATCTCAGAGTAAATCAACTCAGAGTTCAGGGTTAGACTCAGAGTTTGTTGAACCTCCTACCTGGAATACCCCTCTGATGGACTGTATTCATAATAAATAAGCCACAAGGACAGATCAGAGGGCTCAGCGCGAATATAGAGCACCTGCTACAGCCGTCTGCAGTCATTTTGACTTGACTAGCGGACTTTATTACAAGCTGATTGGCTGTTGAAACAGGTGACGTGCTTTACATTCTAAAACCAGCCACCAGCAATTTGACCAGCTGAGCTGCAGGTGACACCATCAGCCGGCTTGAGTTAAGCTGAGATGGGTCAGTTCACACCGCTGCAACTTTTCTCTGCAGCACTCTAAAATGGTTTAGTCTCGTTGTGAATCTTTGTCCTGAACTGGGTTTTATTTAAAAGTGTATCAAATGACTGTGTGAAAGTTGTCGCTCACAGTGATGATTCTACACGTTAAGACAACTATCAACGGACTGTGCAGATCCCCTCAGCTTTACTGAGCGTTTTACAGAGTTTCAGCTCATTGTTTAGCTGCCTGGCCCGCAACTTAGCTGCTTTGATGCACTCACACTGCTCTCACTGCCATTTTTGTAACAGCATGTAGGCCACGTGGGGGTAAGAAAAACTAGTTATGATGATAAAGTTGACCTGCTGCTTCTTACTGAAAACAGCTGGGGGTAAGAATAAGCAGTGAGAATGAATCAAAATAAGTAATGTTGTGGACCACACAGCTAAAATATGAGATGAAACTCGATACTTTGGCTACATAAAGCTGAGGGCAGCTGCACAGTCGGGTACACTTGTGTTGAGCAAGTATACACACACCAAAGATTCTGCCCAACTCCTTATACATTTTTTAATAGAATCAAGTACACTCCTGTTTAGTTTTAGGACAGTTAAATTATGAATTTACAGTTATTTTATCCATATATGAGTCCATTCTTACCTGCTGCCTTCTTGTACTCTGCACTAAAGGCAGGTATTTCTCATCTCAGCATCATCTTGTACAAAGACGACAGTCAGTTTGTAGAGACTTGTTTTTTTAATGTCATTTGTGGCTTGCAGAAAAAAATTATTATACACTTAAAAAGAAATCTTTCCTGTCTACATACCACTTAAGTTAAAACAAACAAAAAAGTTAGGCAAAAATTTTGAATCTGAAAAACAAAGTGATTGGTTGATAAACATATTACTGCATTTATTAATCATATAACAAGTCTACAATCATTTACGTGTCCAGTATTTGCATATTTGAGATATGTTTTTAAGAGAGCAATTAAAATGAAAAATGTGTTTCAGTGCAGCAGTTTTAATGTGACAAGGTGACATTTTCAGACAAACAGCAGGAGTCAACACTTAAGGAAAAAAAAAAAAACAATGTAAGCAGAAGACAAATTAGACAAACACAATGCTAACGTCTGTCTCTCTTTTCTTTCTTTTCTCCCGCAGTTACGACTTCACCCCACTCGACTCCTCAGCAGTGTACGTTCTCAGCAGCATGGCTCGTCAGCGCAGGACCTCCCTGTCCAGCGGGGGCGCCGTCAGTCCAGACTGTGACAAACTTGAGCGCTCCAGCTCCCCACAATCCTCGACTGGCAAATCAAACAGGAGCCACACCTCAGGAACAGCCAGCGGTGCCACGCCTACGAAATGCAAGCGGCCAATGAATGCCTTCATGCTCTTCGCCAAGAAGTACAGAGTGGAGTACACACAGATGTATCCTGGGAAGGACAACAGGTCAGTCAAAGTCAATGAGAAATATTCTGTAGAGCAGGATTATTTAATTTAGGTAAATTAATTTCTATATCACCGTGTCACATCTGAAGGTACGCTCACATTAGCCCTCTGTTCAATGAAATTTCCTCACACTCAGTCTTGAAAGAGGATCTGATGTCATGAGCAGGGTGATCACAAAGAGTGAACAGACCATGACAGCAATGTTACAGTTTTTGGTCTGAATGAGAGGGGGAATAAAACTCGTAGGGCGGAAGTGTAATGTGACCGTACAGTTACAGTATAGTCTCATTTTGAGGATGACACGTTAGCTTAGGAAGCAGAATGAGGGAAGAGACGGCACAGTGTGTATTGACAGTTTAAAAACAGAGACACTTGTTGTGTCTAACGTTACTGAGTTGACCAGGCCAGAGCTGTCGAGCCCAGAGCTACAGATTAAAGGTCTGTAAAATTATACGTAAAGCTTTGTTGTCCAACACAAAGAGAATGCCTCATGAACCTCCGAGAGAGCTTGAGGGTAAGGATAAAGTAACACAGTAACTCTAGGTATGTGTGGTAGCTAACCTGAATGAGCAATGCTCTCTCCTCCTTTAAGACCCTCCATTAAAGAGCACACGAGCAATGCATTTGTCTCCAACTGAGAGTTGGACTGGTTTATTAAGCCAATCATGTCCCAGCCGGTGTAGCTTCCATCGTATGTGAGACAGAAGTCCTCCCTGGATACATCTAGACAATGTGTTATTTTTCTTTCAAATTAAATTATTCTAGTGTAGGAGTAGTGTCCAGCTTTGCCCTCAGTGTAATTATATGTTCTTGGACCATTAAACATTTCATAAACCAATTCTTCATTTAAAGCCACAGGTCCCAGCTTCAGCACTTGAGGTTAATAACTAAAAGAGCAGTGTCTAAACTGTGAAATTTAAGTTGTATTAATTATTTTTATTACATGTGACATACTATACTATTACTTTTTATGTGATTGCTGTACTGTGACTGTACAGTAGGACTTTTTTTCGCAAGCATACTGTACTATATTGTGTTTTTTTTTTTTCTTTTCATGACAGCATACTATGACCTTTTGTTGTAGCAAACCATGTTACGATTTTTTAAAATGACAATTTTCATGATTTTTTGATGACAGGTTCATGGCATACCGTTCCATTTTTTTTTCCAAATTACATTTTTTATGACTTTTTATGACTTTTTTTACTCTTTTTGACTATACAATGACATTTTTGGCATACTATGCTATGACATTTATACTGTGACATTTCTTTTGGCATACTATACTATGACTTTTTTGACATTTATACTGTGACATTTTTTTTGGCATGCTAAATTATGACTTTTTTTGGCATACTATACTATTACTTTTTGTGGCGTACTATACTATGTTTTTTTTTTACATTTATACTGTGACCTTTTTTTGGCATACTATACTATAACTTTTTTGACATTTATACTGTGACCTTTTTTTGGAATACTATACTGTGACTTTTTTGACATTTATACTGTGACTTTTTTTTTGGCGTACTATACTATGACATTTTTTACATACTATACTACAACTTTTTTTTTGGACATACTATACTATGACATTTTTTGACATACTATACTATGACTGTTTTTTGGCATAATATACTATGACCTTTTTTTTGGCACATCATACCATGACTATTTTGGCATATTATACTATGACCTTTTTTTGACATACAATATTATGACTACTTGTTAACTATACTATGACTTTTTTGCATACTTTATTAGTTTTTTGGGCATACTATACATTTTTTTTTTTATTGTATACTATATTATTTTTTATATGACATTTTCCATAGTAATCAATACAATAACTTTTTTCCATAGCAAAATATACTGATATTTTGTGGCATAATATGATATTTTAAGTGACACTTTTATGGCGTACTAAACCAGACATTTTTTTTGGCATACAATTCTATGATTTTTTTAATGAAATTTTTCTAGACAGATTGTGTTAAAAGAATAATGTGTGTAATGTGATTCTTTGATCTTTCTCTCACCTTACACTCCAGAGCCATTAGTGTGATCCTGGGTGATAAGTGGAAGAAGATGAAGAATGAGGAGAGGAGGATGTACACCATGGAGGCCAAGGCTCTGGCTGAGGAGCAGAAACGACTCAATCCAGACTGCTGGAAACGTAAAAGAACCAACTCAGTAAGGACCTCAGTCACTGAACTACAACATCTATCAGCTCCCTGTTTTTCTTGTTTATAACATCCACACTGCACAGTGACCCTGCATGTCAAGTCATGTTTACCCAGTCTTTGGTTTCAGTCATGTGTCCACCCTACCGTACTAACAGCTCATGTCGTCTTTCAACAGGGTTCCCAGCAGACCTAGATAATCTCCCAGAATTCCCAGCTGCTGGCGTTTGGGCCCGTAGTGTTGCTGGACAGAGTCTGATGGACCGCTTGATGCCTCTTTGCTCTCCTGTATTCTTGAGACTCAACTGTGATGCTGAATTCACTTGCTTTTTGTAACCTTGAGACATTATTAGAGACAAACCAGAATTATGAACTATAAACAAAACATGTAATCTAGTCACTAACAGTGCATATATTTTCTTATATCTTTAATTTCAGAGACATCTTATTCCGCTGAAATAAGAATGAACCTTCTCAGTTATATCAGGTTATTTCATATTCAAGGTTGAAACATGAGAGTCTGTGGTGCTATGCTTCAGTGTAGAAGGAGCAGTAAACAACAAGTGTCTATTTATAATTGTAAAAAAAAGGGGAATTTTAGCTAACGTTTTTCACAACTGTTCAAATTGATTATATTTGTAAGATTCAATATATTGCACAGATTGGTAACCCTTTCATACATTTTGTAATACAGTATATATTCTGCGGCTGAACTATTGCCAACAGTCTGTGATGCTGCCCTGCCAAGTCTTTAGATATTTGCCTGACCACCCGGCCATGTGATGAGAGGGCTTTCAGCATGTGGTGGTGGGTTTACACTCAGTCACAAAGCACTTCAGGCCTTCGCTGTAAGTGTTTGTTTCTTTTGCACTTTATATAAATATGTAATCTAATCCTTTACAGCCATTGTATACAGGTGGAAAACAATTGTATGATATAGCTAGTATCTCGACAGTTAGCCGGTTGACACAATCATGGCCCAGTCGCAGTGTTCTGCTTTCAGGTTGCTCTTGAATTTTAAGTGCTTTGTTCATAATGTACAGGTCTCACAGCCCCGACAACCTCTTGCACAAAATATCCTTGTATCATATTATAAATATTTTTTTTTTAAACTTGCAACTTATCAAAGTTTGTTTGGTTCTTTTTTCATAAACTGTAATCACAACCTGTGGGGATGCTTGGCTCTATGTTTGAATACACGTGAATGTGTTTTTGCCTGTCTTTTGTTTTGAGTAACATCCTCTTATGAACATGTGCCTTAAGCGATACGCTGAACCAAATCTCATCTGAA
The DNA here is from genome assembly GCF_041903045.1 of Epinephelus lanceolatus. Classification (NCBI taxonomy): domain Eukaryota; kingdom Metazoa; phylum Chordata; class Actinopteri; order Perciformes; family Serranidae; genus Epinephelus; species Epinephelus lanceolatus. The sequence goes on from NC_135738.1 coordinate 17,357,791, forward strand.
CATCTGACTACTAAAGCCCAGTTAAAGTGGGTGTTCTTTTTCTGTTTCTCTGGGCCACATCAAAACCACCATGCACATGCAGTATGCTAACAAAGCCTCTCAAGGAACGATTGTGCCGAAGCAAGACGATGAGGACTGAATGAGGACAACGTCAAAGGTTTTAATTGTATCTTACTCAGTGAAACTCGAGCCTTGTCTCCCGGAGATGAAAAAGGATCTGAGAGGAAAATGAAAGGAAGCATTATCATAAGCTTTCAACTCAAAGGAAGACTTGCATTTTCACAAAAACAACCAGTGATTTAGACAGATGTACAAGATTTGCTTAATTTCCCTTGTGGCATGATGCTTGCACCGGCAGAGTGAAATTATATAAACAACTTGCAGTACCATGCAATATTATTGTCTGTTTCAAGACATCATTTGCTTTGTTAGAGCCAGAGGGCGCCATCACTCCACTTTTGTTCAGTGGAAGACATGCTGGTCTCCCCCCATGATAAAAATGTCTCCCATCTCAGCCCTCACTTTGTATAAGATAACATGAGGTCAACACAGAGATAACATTAATAATACTGTGTCTGTGGATTCGGAAATTATACCATGTTGCAGTTGCATTAAAACAGCTGTAAATGATCAGCCTTTTATGATGCTATAACAACATCCCTTGAATGATTTATGGACATTGGGAAGTTATTATTTTTATGTTTATGAATATCTTGAGGGCCCTGCTTGTCTGCAAGAAGAAAATGGTGAGTGTGAAAGGATGAGATTCATAGCACTGTGTGCCTCATGAAATAACAATGATCAACACCCTGCAAGCCTCTCAAGCATAGGAATCTAATTATAGCATTTCCATAACAGGCCACTCTAAAATGATCCAAGCTGAATACTTTATGGAGTATCTGAGGAAATGGAAAGTTGTGTCGGATGTGCTTCTGGCTCAACACCACTGTAAGTTTAAATGGAGAACCAGAGAATATAGTAGTTATTTGCGGTTCAGAAATTAAAAGCATTTTTCAAATCTTCACAGTTTTGTAAATTAAAACGATGTGTCACTGTCATGAGGCTGGTTACAGAGCATGGAAGCAGAATTGTCCATTTGTGAACTGCTCTGTGTGGACACAGTGAAGGAACACGCCAAAAGATTCAGTAAAAGGATGTTAAATTAAATCACATAATTTATTTTAACTTTTTTTTTTTTTTGAATTGGCATACTTTGTACTACTACTTGATACTACTCTGTGAATTAATTTAACTTTTTCTTAATGTATGGGATATTATGTTGTGATATTTTTTAAGACATACTGTGCTCACTTTTTTTTTTGTTTTTGATGACTTTTTGGGGCATGTACTATGAATTTTCTTTAGCATACTATACTGTCTTTTTTGGCGTACAATATTATGACTTTTAATATACTATACTATGACTTGATTTGGCATACTATACTATTACATTTTTTGACATACTATACTATGATGATGTTTTGACATACTATACTATGACTTTTTTTTTTCGCATACTGTACTATGGTGACTTTTTGGCATACTGTACTATGATGATTTTTCTTTTGACATACTATACTATGAGATTTTTTGACACACTATACTATGATGATTTTTTGACATACTATACTATGACATTTTTTGACATACTATACTATGATGATTTTTTTTGGCATACTATACTATGACATTTTTTGACACACTATACTATGATGATTTTTCTTTTGACATACTATACTATGACTTTTTTGACATACTATACTATGATGATTTTTTTGCATACTATACTATGACATTTTTTCGCATACTGTACTATGGTGACATTTTTGACACACTATACTATGATGATTTTTTTGCATACTATACTATGATGATTTTTTTTGGCATACTATACTATGATTTTTTTTGGCATACTATACTATGATGATTTTTTTTGGCATACTATACTATGACATTTTTTGACATACTATACTATGATTTTTTTTGGCATACTATACTATGACATTTTTTGACATACTATACTATGATTTTTTTTGGCATACTATACTATGACATTTTTTGACATACGATACAATGATGATTTTTTTTCATACTATACTATGACATTTTTTGACACACTATACTATGATGATTTTTCTTTTGACATACTATACTATGACTTTTTTGACATGCTATACTATGATGATTTTTTTGCATACTATACTATGACATTTTTTGACATACTATACTATGATGATTTTTTTGCATACTATACTATGACATTTTTTGACATACTATACTATGATGATTTTTTTTGCATAGTATACTCTGACATTTTTTTGATATACTATACTATGATGATTTTTTTTGTATACTATACTTTGACATTTTTTGACATACTATACTATGATGATTTTTTTGCATACTATACTATGACATTGTTTGACATACTATACTATGATGATTTTTTTTGGCATACTATACTATGACATTTTTTGACATACTATACTATGATGATTTTTTTTGGCATACTATACTATGACATTTTTTGACACACTATACTATGATGATTTTTCTTTTGACATACTATACTATGACTTTTTTGACATACTATACTATGATGATTTTTTTGCATACTATACTATGACATTTTTTCGCATACTGTACTATGGTGACTTTTTGGCATACTGTACTATGACATTTTTGACACACTATACTATGATGATTTTTTTGCATACTATACTATGATGATTTTTTTTGGCATACTATACTATGATTTTTTTTGGCATACTATACTATACTATGACATTTTTTGACATACTATACTATGATTTTTTTTGGCATACTGTACTATGACATTTTTTGACATACTATACTATGATGATTTTTTTTGGCATACTATACTATGACATTTTTTGACATACGATACAATGATGATTTTTTTTCATACTATACTATGACATTTTTTGACACACTATACTATGATGATTTTTCTTTTGACATACTATACTATGACTTTTTTGACATGCTATACTATGATGATTTTTTTGCATACTATACTATGACATTTTTTGACATACTATACTATGATGATTTTTTTGCATAGTATACTATGACATTTTTTTGACATACTATACTATGATGATTTTTTTGCATAGTATACTATGATGATTTGTTTTGGCATACTATACTATGACATTTTTTTGACATGCTATACTATGATGATTTTTCTGGCATACTATACTATGATGATTTTTTTTGGCATACTATACTATGACATTTTTTTGACATGCTATGCTATGACAGTTTTTGGCATACTATACTATGATGATTTTTTGGGCATACTATACTATGATGTTTTTTTGGCACACTATACTATGACATTTTTTGATATACTATAATATGATGATTATTACATACTATACTATGACAGCGTTTTTACATACTATATGATGGCAAGTTAAATTTTCTTAAAAAGAATCATATTTTGAGGACAGCAAAGTAAAGCAATCAACTAATTAATTTAAGGTCACTGGGTTGCAATCCACAGAAAAAGGTGCAATTTTGTACAAATGGGTTGCATTTATGCACAAGGGTCTTTTGACAGGAACAATTAAAGAGGAAATGATACTAAAATGAACAATTAGAATGAAGAGAAACTGAGACAGGGATCATCACTGCTGGCTTCCTCTTAAATCAGAAGCTGCACCTTAATCAAGGCTTCCTAATTAGGGGCAATTAGCTTTAGTAATTCACAGAGATAGCAGACTCTCTGTGTCTTTGTTGGAGCAAGGTGTGCATCTGGTAGTCACCTCGAAATGTTTTTTTTGTCATGGATACATGATGGATTTGTTTTTTACACTGGTTACTCTGATTCTTGCACTTTTTTGTATGAGCTGTTCAAACAAAAAAAAACCTGGATTCACAGAGTATCCATGTTTGTTTTTATATTGGTCTATTTTTAGAAACTTGACCCAAGGTAGCACGAAATTTCTCTTTACACATTCACGCTCATTTGTCACTCGTTTCAATTCACTGTGCGAGACTCTCTCTTTTCCAATACCCATACTACCATACCATGTAGTGTGTCAGAAAAGATTCAGTATGTCCCAATCAATACATAAAGTGCGGGATCTTCCCACCTTCCTGTGACATAGGCAGCTGCCTAGGACGCCACCAAGAGGGCAGGGTGCCAAAACTGCCCTAGCTGCAAACAGATGACGGCTTGTTGACAGTTGTCAGAAGCTGCAATGACAGATGACAGCCCATTCGAATGACTGATGACGACTTGAAAAGTAATAATGTGAAAATAACTTAAGTGAACAAAATATTCATAAATATTACCAACAACAAACTGACACAACTATGAAATGACAGGGAAATGCATGTGTAATTTTACTGTCGAGAATATTACGTTATAATCCACAATGTATGTAATTATAAGTCAAAAGTAAAACTACATACATTGTAAAGTAATGAGAGCAGAGCTTTCTGGTTTGACCTCTATCTCTGTCAAGCTTGGTAAATGGTGTTTTGTTTGATCTTTGAGGTAATGGATAGATGAGAAAGAGGGTCAAAGTTCAGAGGACAATGTCAAGGCGAAGTAGTACATCCCAACTGTGTGCATACTACATGCAAGAGAACATACTTTGTAGGGGCTGCTGGAGTACCCACTAAAAGTAAAGTCAGAAAATCAGTGCACTTTGGATTGCAGCTACTGTGTCAATTCAGGAAAAAGGAGCTGACATTAAGGAAGATGACTGCAGGTAAAAAAAAAAAAAAAAGAAGAAGTGGATTTTTCTCTTCCTTCACAGCCATCACTGGCATCCCAGTGGTGCCATGACATTTGAAGAGAGCTGAAGATTTCTGCAGGTTCATGGGAAGTATGTGTGAGGAACAGGAGTGAGCTACAAAAAGGGTTCTTTTTAGACAATCCCACTCCACTTATGTTCTCATAGACTATAAAGGTCCAGTGTGTGGGATTTAGGAGGACATACTGGCAGAAATTTAATATATTATGTTTTCATTAGTTTACAATCGCCTGAAAATAAGAATAGTTATGTTTTAATTACCTTACAAGGAGCCATTTATGGTAATGGAAAATGGACTGCCCTTGTATAGCGCCTTTCTAGTCTTCTGACCACTCAAAGTGCTTTTACACTACGAATCACATTCACACGCTGGTGATAGAGGCTACAGTACAAGGTGCTACCTGCTACTCAGTTTTTAACACACTCACACACCGATGAGACAGCCATTGGGAGCACTTTGGGTTTTAGTATCTTGCTCAAGGATATTTTCACATGAAATGAACCACGGATCTTCAGACTATTAAAACACACGCTCTTCCCCAGGAGCCATAGCCGTCTATCTACATAGGGAGTAACCACCATGTTGTTTCTACAGTTGCACAAAACTGACAGACCAAACGATGGCTCTAGATTGGTCCATTTTCATGTCAGCCACCATGGTTAGCAGCCCCTCTACAACCAGCATGAATACAGATTTTTTTAATGTGAAACTGCTTTATTCAGTTTTTTATTGTATTTTTAAATCACCTGCTCTGCTTGTTTTGGAGAGGAAGAGACCTTCTCCTGAACATTTGGATCTTGAGTTGTCAGATAAAAAAGGTGAACATACATTAGCAGGTGCTGAGCTACCAGCCTGTCTGCAAATAGCAGTGTAGAGTTTTTTAGGGCTGCCCCTTAATAGTCGACCAAACGTTAGTTAACCACAAAGGTCATTAGTCGGCAAGATTTCATTGGTTGCTTGGTCGCACAAAATACAAACAAACAAACAAAGGTGAAACTCTATAAAGGAGCAGCACCTTGTCCAAAAAAACAGAAAGAAAAGAAATTAAAACCTGTATGACCTGACCATATAGGAATTTAATTTGAAAGGCCACACAGCAGTCAGGCAGGAGTCACGTTAAAAAACAGTCACAGCCGACAGGTATCTTTAAACATGGAAAAGTTGATCATGTTAGTGCAGGGCTACCCAGAGCGTTACATCTGTCCCACGGACGATAGGACTACACACTTATAAACAGCACCTGGAAGAAGATCAGCTCCACTCTCAGGATTTAGGCTATTTATAGGATAAACAAGCTATACGGTGCTTGTTAAGGTTGCTTAGCAAACTCAGACGCAACCTGCCGCCACTCTCCTGAAAGCTGGCACAAGATTAACGCCCAGCGCCCGACCTTGCCTTTTCCAGGCAGGTAAAGACACGGCATGTGTACAGCCCCTGATTTCCAGGGCTGGTAACTGTGGTTATTCCACAGGCTAGTTAAAAACACGTCAGGCAGGAAATCCAAAGTGTGGGATCATTTTGAGAAGGTGAAGGACGAACCCAAGGTGATATGTAAACTCATCTTCATTGGTCGACTACAAACATGACGTATCATCTGAAACATGTCAGTAGCTACATGCCCATTAGCCACTTAGCACAATCATTACTGCTTTGCCCACAGCGTCATTAACAGGCGGCTCACTCAGTGTGTGACGTGCACTTGTAGATAAAATATAGGCCTATATTAAATATAAATTTAATATAGGCCTATTATTTAAATATATAATTTAATTATTAGATTGATATCATGAACATGCAGGCGACCAGTCGACTAATGGCCCTAAATGACCATTATTAGTCGACCGGGAAAATTCTTTCTTCTTTCTCCTTTCTCCAATCTAACTCTATCTGAATATCCTTTGTGTGTGCACAGTATAATTTTGTTAGGGGGTTTAAAATGCAATACTACAGTAGTTATGGTGACAAGTCTGTTGTTGCTTTGCACAGTCATAATCGTGCTGCTGAACACAGACTTTTATGGACAGCTCAACACTTGACCTAAAAACACTTATGTCAATATTTCACGTTTGTTCAGCCCATTAAAAGGCGAGCAGAGAACAGTGAGTGTTATCTTGTCACTTTCACACTGTCACCCAGTAATTTGAAACCCACTGCAGGAGCACAGGGTGCAGCGGTTCTGCCCATTACAGCTGCAAGGGGGCAACACCGAGCAACAAGCAGAGATCTGTGCTCACTGAGTTTAACCTTCATTCAGGAGTGAGCTGTTGATACAGAGTGCTCTTCAAAGCAGCAGGATGCTGGTGGAAATCTGTCTGATGTTGAAGTGCGGATCGCACAGCTAAAGCCAAGATTCTGCTGCAGTGAAGAAAGAAGAAAACACTTTGATTTCCTGATTGGATAGAGTCAGTGTTTTTATATGTTCAATCTGATTAATCACCTACTCTTTGCAATACTACGGATCATTCTCCAGCACATACAACACTGTATTTATTGTTGCTGAATGTGTTTTGTCCTTTTCTTCCAAACAGTCATTTTAGTCATGTCAGAAATTTTAAACTTGAGCTATATCTAATATGAATATAAGAGTACATATACCTTATTGTGCAGTTGAAAGAATTGACTCATTTGAAAATCTCCTGCTGATTCACAGTGTGTTCAGGTGCTACAAATCTGAGTTTGATGCTGACAGTGGATTAATGAATTTGCACATGATCTTGGCTCCTAAGCACTTTACAATTCAGCATTCAGCTGTTTCTGGACCTGTTTTTATTTAAAGGTAACTGATTGTCTTTGTTATTTGTCTAGATCACTGCAATGTGTGATTGATTTTTGTGTTTGTTATGATGTATGTGTTTGTTTACCTGGCTGCAACCAAATTTCCCCTGGTGGGATAATAAAGTTCAACTTGACTTATTGTGAATTTAACTTCATGCATTAAAAAGGTGTTACTCAGCAACCAACTGTGGCTGTTCATCATTACAGCATGTATAACTTTATACACAATTATAGTCCGACATACATGAGATTTCTGAGGATGACACCAATAAATATTTTAAAGTTAAAAACAATGTGATGTCTTTGCCAATTTCTTTAAAGTGCTTTATAAAAACACATAAAATACACAGATGGTTTTAATGATGAAGACTCTTTGCAACTTTGCAACAGAGACACTGTCTCTAAATAACCTCAAATACATCTTTGATGTTTTTATATTAGAATTTCTTGTTACCTGTTGGCCGACATTTACACTTACGATGGGCATTTTAAAGAATTTTCCATATTCCAGTACATTACATTATAAGTCCTCGAGTACTCGTAAAAATAAATCTATTGTATGAATAAGAATTTAAATTGGCCAACAAACAAGTGCAATTGGAAATTTATTTATTGAGCAACCAGGCTTCGATTAGCTTATTTAACAACATATTTGAAGTTAACATAAGAAAAATTTGCAACTTTCTGTTGCTGCTGTTACATGAGTTAGACAAGGCAACCTGCGGAACCAGAGCTGCTTGCAGCTCTTCAGTCCCTCTCCAGTGGCTCCCTGTGGCTTTGACAGAAAATTATATGGAAATGAGTACCTGTTTTTTTTGTTTTTTTTTACATTTTAATTTTCATTCATTGTTGTAGCCCTAAAGTGATTCTTACATTCTTCAACTGTAAAAATGCGTAGCCTATACACTGATTTTAAAAAATGTTTCAACATTTCCTCAACTAAAATATGTGTCATACGTCTGTGGCCTGGTCACTAGCGATGGCTACAGTAGTGCTGAGTCCTCTTAGCTAGGCTAGCTGTGGATTCCACATCCAAACAGGGAAAAGTCTCAGGGGAAAATAGAGAATTTAATAGTGCATGGACAAATTTGTTTGCTTTCACTGGCAGTGCTGCAAAGTTTAAATACCAAATAATCAAAATAGCCCACTGCAGAGGAGCCACCTTGAGTTGAAACATATTAATGAGTGCTCATTTAGATCTGTTAGCAATGTTGATAGGCTAAATTTGACTTAAATGGCTGTGTTGCCTTTATTATGAGACTCAAATATGTTTTGCGGCTCAAGACAGAATTTTTTTGTTCTTTTTTTTTTGGTTAAAATGGCTCTTTTGATAATAACGGTTGCCGACCCCTGGGTTAGGTGCAGCACTGTAGGATGGCAGGGTGAAGGATAATGAAGGCATGATTCACCCTACTCTCCCTCTTATTGGCTAGTACTCATTGCCTTCGTTGTTTAGATTGGTGAAGTTTTGGTAAGAGGAGTGAGATTTGTTAGAGTTAGAGTAAGAATGTCAAGGTCAACCAATCAGAGGCAGGATAAGGCAGAGTAGGGCAGGTCATACCTTTGCTATCCTATAGGAAACGCTCGTCAATGAAATAAGATCTGACCTATTTTAAATAGTAGTCATGTTCACATGTGGAAGGTTGGGTGACAATAGCTCTATATGTTGAACAAATACTGATATTAAAATCTCATGCCCATCCCTGATATACACAGATCTGTAATAAATATTATCGATATGCTGGTCTAGCTTTAATGCTGACGGGGAGATACAGTTTAGCAATAATTTCTGCACAACACAGAAAACACATTTTAGTGGAAACAGCATTAGAACTGATTAAATAAAAATGGTGAGTAAGAGCAAGACATAAATTCAGTTTAACAGGACACAGATACAGGAGAGTCTGATGGTATTCAAAGGCAGCGTATTTCCCTTCTCTTTTGTCTCTTTCCACCTCTAACTATATTTTATAACCTGTCACACTTCTGTTCGTCTTTTGTCCTTTTATACTGCCCACATCTCTGCCTGCCTATTGCTCTCTCCCTTGTGTTTCGGAGCCCTAATTGGATGGTGTGTGAACACTGTGAAAGGGGGAAAATCATTCCATTTTCTCGGTCCACAGGTTTCAGGCAACGGAGAACTGAATTGAATAAACCCCTGCTGATAGAATTTGCACTTTGGTCTGACAGCTGAACAACAGAAAAGCCAAGAGGACAGAAATCTCAGTGGAGTCAAACACAAGAGGCTGGGTACACAACCACTGCATGGCATACTAATCCACACTAATGCTCATACAGTAGCTGCTGGCCTGGATTACATAGCTGTTAATATAGACAGAGAAAAGCCCAGCTCAGTCTGGACAGAGTCATTTCCAGGTGACTGCTTTTGTAGTCCAACTGAGGAAGTTGTGTCACAATTTTATGACATAAATTTAATTCCATCTTAAGTAGTGGTGAATGGATTAGTCAATGAATTAAATCATCTGATCAACAGAATATTAATCGGCAACTGTTTTTATAATCAAGATACTGTTTGTTACTTATAAAGCAATGTCATGACAATCCTAACATGTAGCTGATTTTAAATGTAATGTTTACTATACCCACAATTAGGGCTGCGTGATCAAATATCATGATATTTTCGCCCAAATACCTCAATATTGACATTTGGACAATTTTGTAAGGTTGACTACTGATGTATAAATTATTGAAATAGTGAGATTTTTGATACATAATCATCAGTAATTTGGATATAGTTGTAGGTAAAGACAAATTAACAGTCCGATAAGTTCAGAAAATTACATCATTTTACTGTAATGCAGCCTTTACAATCAGGAAAAGACAACACTTATCTCATAAATATATCTAAAAATCTGTAAAATCTAATCTAGATATGTAATCTCATATCACAATATCAATATACTATTGATACATTGCTCAGCCCTTCTAAACTCTAGGGCTGCCCCAGACTGTAAATTTTCCTAGTCGACCAATAGTCGTCATTTAGGCCTATTAGTTGACTAGTCACCCACATGTTTATGATATTAATTAAATTATTAAATAACATATTTTGGCGGGGCAACACAATGGTTTGAGTTGAAGGTGTGAGAAAGAATAGTGTCAGTAACATTGTTAACACTGTGCTACATTACAGAGAAATACAAAACCGTACTAATGAACCTTCATTAATATAGGCCTATATTTTATCTACAAGTGCACGTCACACACTGAGCGAGCCGCCTGTTAATGACGCTGTGGGCAAAGCAGTAATGATTGCGCTAAGTGGCTAATGGGCATGTAGCTACTGACATGTTTCAGATGATTCGTCATGTTTGTAGTCGACCAATGAAGATGAGTTTACATATCACCTTGGGTTCATCCTTCACCTTCTCAAAATGATCCCACACTTTGGATTTCCTGCCCGACATGTTATTAACTAGCCTGTGGAATAACCGCAGGTACCAGCCCTGGAAATTGACCTGACTCCTGTCTGACTGCTGAGCGTGGCCACTTCCTGTGTCTGTCCTTTCAAATTAAATTCCCAAATGGTCCAGTCAGATATGTGTTGATCTATTTTGATATGGTGCAGCCCCTGATAGAGTTTCACGTTTGTTTTGTTTTTTCCTGCCCTTAAGCTACCAATTAAATCTTGCTATCTAATGTCTAATATCTAATATCAGGGGGCAGCCCTAGTAAACTCATATCTTAGCTTAGCAAAAATATTTTAATTCTGACTGAATAATGTTGCTAGATGAAAAACCAGGGGATGGAAAAGTGATATTACTATTTATTCTGGGGGAGGAACATGAATGTGTGTAGCCATTTTTTTTTTGACCAACAGTTGATGAGACATTTTGTTAAAAAACACAGCATAAGTGACACAATCATCAATGTCATTAGGATTTATCCCCAGGGGACCATGCATGTCTGCACTAAAATTTCATAGTAATCCAACAAAAATTTGTCAAAATACTCCACCAAATTGCAGACGGTGCGCTAGAGGAAAAGTTTATACAAGAAGGTTTTTTTTTGCTGCTAGCATAGATCTAACAAATGCAAAACAGTTGCTGGTTCCAGCTTCTCAAAGACGCTGCTTCTCTCTAGTCTTTGTCTTTGTAAATTTAACACTGGGGTTTTGGACTGTTGGTCAGAGAAAAACAAAACAATTTCCAGACACCACCCTGGGCTCTGGGATGCACTGACCTTATTAAACAGATTGGATATCAGCCAGAAGTCATTGATCCAGATTCAAAGCAGATTTTTGTTTATTATTCATTATGGTTTGGTGAAGTTAAAGGTGATGTCTCCTCTCAGATCTGGATATTGTTAAAAATCTGAGGTTGATGCATTTTAAATTAATCAATCACACTCTTGCTTTTTCAGGGAAAACTGTCTGAGCATGAAGCTCCTTTACAGCAATGTCCTGAGTTCACATTCAGTGGGCTGGAAAGATACAAACATATAAAAGCAATCGCAATAAAGTGATGAAAAAAAGTCAATAAAAACAAATAAGTAACAGCAGTGTCTATAAAGTATTATAAACAGCAATAGAAAACAGTAAAAAGATGAAACGATTAAATAATAAGAATAGAGTCTGCTGTAAAGGACTGATACAACAACAACAACAACAACAACAACAACAGTGAAATGTAGAAAATCATGTCCAAAGCAGGAATACTGTAAAACAACCTGATCATCTAGCACAGTGGTTCCCAAATGGTGGGTCCCAGTCAAAAAGTGGGTCGCAGGTACGTCCTGAATGGACCGCGAGTGACTCATGAATGTGTCAAGTTTGTATAAAACACACTCTATTTTTAAGAACAGTAAATGTTGAAGTGCCGTTTTCTGCTTTAGAATGCGTGACTAATCGACAGCTACTCACTAGAGACAGCAAACTACCACAGCGACTTAGCCAAACCCGAGTATGATGCTGAATGTGGTAAACTGTGACCTCAACTCATGACTAAGACCCCAATCACACAGAAAGCATTTTGTAGACTGCAAAACGTGAGGCTTGCCGCACTGCCTTTTTTAAAAAATTGAATGCCAGTAGTTAAGAAATGCCTGCTGTGCCTTTTTATTGTTGCCAGGCAACCATGGACTCACCTCCTTATTCTAACCTTCTTGTGTAATCAATCTACTAATCAAAGCGCTTTGGGGTTGCATTCTGATGTATGAAAGGCGCTATATAAATAAAGTTTGATTGATTGATTGATACTGTTTATTTATTTATTTCAGTTATTTGAGAGTAACTAGTATATAGTTCCTAAAATGTTGAGGCAGAGGGTACTTGCTGGAGCTCTGGTTGAGGGTGAGAGGCTGTCAGTAGATAGTTTGTTGGGCACAGGGAAACTGAGATCTGTGTGGGTACTTGAGACCCTAAAAAAGAGGGTGGATCACAGGGAGTACCACCAGTTGGCCCAGGAGCTTCGCTTCCATGATGGCTGTTTCCAGGCATATTTTAGGATGACTTGGGGGCAGTTTGACAACCTGCTGTCCATCACTGGGCCATATAGCTCTGGGTATCCTGCAACCGCTACCACCAGCTTCACCTCCATTGAGTGAATTGTAAACTTGTTGTCAAGAAAACCCGCCTCTCAAATCATCTGATTGGACAATGGGAAAAAAGATGACAAAAAAAAAGATGACATGGGGCGTTTTTCCAGTAAGGAGTTCCTCCGGCAAAAACACCAGGCACCTAGAGTGCAGAAACGGGAGGCGCATCGCAACACAAAAAAAAAAGCTTCATTCTCATTAAAAACAAAAACATTATAAAAAGGCGCCTCCAGCTGCTAAAACGCTTTCTGTGGGATCGGGGTCTACAGGACAAACCGAATATAATATATATATATATCTAGTATGGTATAATTTTAACATTTTTACAGGCATAAAAAGATTTCTGTTGTATGAATGTCCCAATTCATCATTATGTGATATTATGTTGTTATGTTACTGTAGATATGGTGCGACCCCGATCAGTTTCACACTGTGAGGTTGACACAGTTTCATTTTTGGACTGGCACTATGTCAGATAGGTACATAGTAACAGCGGATCAGTTCGAGGGGTCGGTTTAGGGAACAAAGGAGTTGGATTGGAGCCAGCTGTGATGGGCACACTTTTGTGAGTAATCTGGAAAAAAATCGTCACATTAGTCGATAAAAAAGATAACTGTTCGTTGCAGCTGTAATATAATGGAAGTTAAAAAGCAAAAGCTATTCCTTCTGTGGAAATGGTCATAAAATGAGATGCAATGAGCTTTTATTACGGCCTGCACACTAATCGATTAATATTTTCTGAGAAATCATAGTGAGGGTTCAGACAGAGGCTCAAGCCAGTGCATGACTGAAAACAGTAAACATAATAAGCCTCAGATCCTCATTTCCTGTGTTTACTATATCGAAAGATACAACTCAAGCTCTGATAACGTAATTAACGTCTCCCAGGGATCAATAACCCTACAGCACACTACTAATGAGACATCAAGACATGACAGAGAGCGAGAGAGAGACACACAGACGGAGACAGACACCTGATTCTGCTTCCACTGGCTCCAGTGATTTACTGAGAGTAAATGGGGACTTAATAAATATATTTTCTTTTGCAGGGCACCATAAAATGCCAGATCTCTGCAGGAAATTATTCATTGATTGTTGACATATTTTAGGGTGAATTAAAAGATAATTGGATTGTTGTCATTAACTCACTATTGCTCTCTCATCTAACGTTATTGCCTTCTTATTTGCTCGGGAGGCCTCGTGAGTAGTCGGAGCTGTTTGGCTGAAGTGAGCTGCAGTGCTATCAAGAGACCAATAAAGATATTTGAAATTATGCAGCCGACTAATTCATCAAACCAGAGAAGCTACCGGTTCTAACAGGACATCCACTGCAGCAGAACAGCTGTCGGGGGTATGACATGCTGTTGTGATCATTAGGTGGTGTGGGCGTACTTGTATTTGAGAGTTACGCACAACTACAGAGATGATAATGGGTCATGGACTAATTCACAAGCCACCGGCTGACTGTACTGCAGATCTCCACAGAGAAGCAGTGAGAGTTTGTAATTAAGCTGTGACTGTGCAGTGGGAGATAATTTTAGTTTGAAAGGAGAGCAGACCTTACTGGAAACAACAATAACTCTAATTTATATTTACACATGAATTAAAAAAGAGAAAATCAGCCACTTAGTACAAAGTATGGATGAAATCCTCTATTACAGTATACACAATCTTAAATATGAATATACAGTATGATATGATACATATTAATACACTGTAGATTGTTTAAAATCAATTAAAAACTGTTGATATATAAAATAACCAGAGAGGAATATCTTTATGTATCCTGTATATTCAATACAAATCAACACACATCATCATATTGATGCAAAAATACCTTCTAACAAGACTATGGGCCCTTCCCAAACCATCCCCTACACCCTCTCCCTACCCACTTCCACTCCATTTCCACATTCAGGTGGAGGGCACACCACATTAAGTGCCATCCAAAACCAACTAGCAGCAAGTGCTCGCACTGATGCCGACTGACTGACCATGTGCAACGCCATATTGTGTTTATCATGAAAGATGCTCAGTACAAATAAAGTTCTATGCAACTACCTTTACAAATGCACACTACTCAAACTAAGACAGACATTTAATATTGTCATATAGACGTTAACATCTTAAAGGTTAAATGCTATTTAGGATGAAATATACCTTTTTCTAGTCTCTTGAAAACAGTCACGTTCATCTGATTGTAAAGCCCCGTATATTGTAGTTACAGGAACTGCTGCAGAAAACAAGCAGTTTATTAACATCAGAGTGAAAAACAGGAAGATGTTTACTGAAAAAAAGAACAGGAATGTCGCCAAAGAAGCTTTGGAGTAAGTTTTATTTCTATTTATTTCTTAATTTGTATTTATTTGACAATCAATTTAACAATTGATCAAGTTATTTGTTTCTTTTAATGACAAAGAAATAAAATATAAACACTCGGGTAAACAATAGCGGCACATACAGATCAAATATAAGTGCTACAAATTAGGGATGTCCCGATCCGATATTCGGATCGGTATCGGCTGCCGATATTAGCAAAAAACGTGCATCGGCATCGGATTGGACTGCATGGAAAAATGCCGATCCGTTCCAGTTTTTCACAGAGTTCGATCCAGGTTTTCCAGCCAGCCCAGCGCTCCGCGATTCAAGCAGTCCATTCCAGTGATCCGCTCCAGCACTTACTATCAATCCACCAGGCCAGCATGCAGACACACAAGGAGGGCAGGGTAGGAAGAGTAGCAGTCAATTTAGTTAACTGACTATTTGTTTTCTGCTCTGGTTTTTTGAGAGTGATATTTTTATTTGGTTTATACTCTTACTGTTTAAGTAAAGAGCACTGATGGCATTGTTTTGGGCACAATTAGTGAAATTGGAGCCATGGATGGACTATTGCTTGTTTAAACAGTTGTACAATATTGTGTGTGGTTTTTTGTCCCCTCTGTTGGTCCCAGGAAACACCAGCACCAGGCTGGCACTGACACTACTAAAAAAAAAACTGAAAAGGAAAGGCTGCATTGTTTGTTAAATGTCAACAATGTCTTGTGGTGTTAATCTATTTTTTATTTATTAGGGAGCCAAAGCACAAGTGTGTGGAGTCTTGCTGCTACTTTAATTTCAATATTAGACATTTTAAAGATTTCTTGTGTTGATTTATTTTCTATTTATTAAAAGGGCCAAAGCAGCCAAAGCAAACCAGCTATATTTTTTATTTAATGTTAATGTTCAAATTTAAAGTTTGTTTATTTAACCCTGTTAACAATAAACAGGTCAGTTTCTCATACCAACTGTTGTGGATCATTCTAACTAACCTGATTAAGTAGTTGTCCTTGTTAGAGTAATATTGCTTGATCAAACCTTTTCTAACATGACTGACAACAAAATAAGTGAATATGTATAATACGTGCTTGGATCGGATTGGTATTGGCCAAAACTCAAGGCTGTAATATCGGATCGGAAGTGAAAAAGTTTGCTTGTCCCAAAGTGTGCCGCTGTATTTATACCCTACACCTTAATAAAAAGGTGCTTCATTCAGCTGTGAAGGTGACTACAAAATGAGTTACACTCTGTGACGGAGTGGGAATGGGTAGGGTCTGGTTTGGGAAAGGCCCCAAGAGTCTATAGCAATGCTAGAAATTATGATGCTTAGGGCACATCCAGCCCAGTTGCCAGGGGTAACTTTTGGCGTTGTCAGTTCTGCAAACCACTGATACCTTATATTTCTACATTTCATACAAATCATATCAACGTTTTAATAATTATGTAGTTGATTACATGTACATGAGCTGACTTTGTCATCGGTAGGTGGTGGGGATGGTGGATGATGTGACACCTTGGCAAGACAAATGCTAAGCTGCAGACCACAGTTCGAGAACAACAAACAACAAAACTGGATGTTTTTCAGTGAAACATCGGCGACATTTCCAACGATTGCCACCAACAGCAAGCCAAAACATCATCTTTTTCTGACCATAACTAGGTGGGGTTTGTGCCTAATCCACAGCATGGTTTCAATGTATCTGCTGCATAACAACATACATACATATCCATGGTTTGCAGAAACGTACAATGCTAACATTTATTCTGGTGAATTAGTTGGCACATCAGTGTTTTGACTTAAATGTGGCAAATCAACATGCTCTCAATGACAAGACCAACATGATGGTGTTTTAGCTCGTATAATATTTACCGTGTTTACCATCTTAGCTTGGCGTGTTAGCAGGTTAACATCTACTAATCAGCACTGACACAGTGACAAGTATGACAGGAATGTCATTCAATTTTACAAATCATCCTGAGGGGAACATAAATGTCTGTGTCAATCTAGTAGAGGCTGAGATCATTCACTACATAACTAAGAAATCTGACCAGTTTGTGGTGCTACTGGAAAGGTTAAGGAAGCACCAAAGTCACAAGAATTCATCCTCCAGGCAGGGTGCATATTTGTACCAAATTCTATAGCAATCCATCAAATAGTTTCCAAACAATGTTGCCGCCACAGAGCTGCATCTTCAGTATAGTCATAAATCAGTTTTGGTGACTGATTTGTAACACTGCCTACAACAACCAAACACAGCCAAATAAATTATTGGGATAGGAGCCAGAGTATAAACAATAAGGTCAAAATATCTGATGCCAAATTTTTACTACCTCACAGAATATATTATTAGCCTAACTCTACTTCAAAGTGTCTCGTCACAAACATAATTCTAAAGTAAAAGATGAATTCTGAAACATGGCAGTCAGCTTGGACTTCACTCCATAAACATGCCACCATGAGTGAGAATTAGCTCGTGCCAAGGACACAGAGGAAGGTAAGCAAGCACTGCTTTGGATCTGGGCTCTTTATCTTTTATTGAATCTTTGAAGACATCAATGAAAACCTAATAGGCTGCTGCTCTAAGCCTGCCTGTGGTGTGGGCAAATCCCTGATATCTGCTCTGCCCATCACGTGTTGTATATTACATCCAACACTGGTCCTCCAACACACTGGCACAGCTCTGCTCTCCATTAAGAGTTTTTCTGTTTTTCCATTTGCAATTTCAGACTGTAAAACAAAAAGGCACTGGTCTTACAGGAGACTGGCGGAGATTTGGGGGAATAATTCTCTGAGAATTTAAGGATTTGTCTCTATGATGTGAGTACTTCTTGTCAGTGTTTGATTTACTGAAGGTCATATATTAGGATACTGTACACTCACTGGCCACTTCATTAGGTACACCTATTCAACTGCTTGTTAACAGAAACAGCGAATTAGTTAATCACATGGCAGCAACTCAATGCATTTAGGCATGTAGACATGGTCAAGACGACCTGCTGAAGTTCAAACTGAGCATCAGAATGGGGAAGAAAGGTGATTTAAGTGACTTTGAATGTGGCATGGTTGTTGGTGCCAGACGGGCTGGTCTGAGTATTTCAGAAATTGCTCATCTACTGGGATCTTCACACACAACCATCTCTAGGGTTTACAGAGGATGGTCTGAAAAACAGAAAATATTGATTGATGCCAGAGGTCAGAGGAGAACGGCCAGACTGGTTCAAGGTGATAGAAAGGCAACAGTAACTCAAATAACCAGAAGCAGATGGGCTACAGCAGCAGAAGACCACACTGGGAGTCTGGATTTCTGCTGCAACATTCAGACGGTAGGGTCAGAATTTGGTGTAAACAACATGAAAGCATGGATCCATCCTGCCTTATATCAACAGTTCAGGCTGGTGGTGGTGGTGTAATGGTGTGGGGGATATTTTCTTGGCACACTTTGGGCCCCTTAGTACCAACTGAGCATGGTTTAAACACCACAGCCTACCAGAGTATTGTTGCTGACCGTGTCCATCCCTTTATGACCACAGTGTACCCATCTTCTGATGGCTACTTCCAGCAGGATAACGCACCATGTCACAAAGCTCAAATCATCTCAAATTCGTTTCTTGAATATGACAATGAGTTCACTGTACTCCAATGGCCTCCACAGTCACCAGATCTCAATCCAATAGAGCACCTTTGGGATGTGGTGGAACAGGAGATTCACATCATAGATGTGCAGCTGACAAATCTGCAGCAACCGTGTGATGCTATCATGTCAATATAGAGCAAAATCTGGAAAAGTTTCCAGCACCTTGTTGAATCTATGACACCAAGAATTAAGGCAGTTCTGAAGGCAAAAGGGGTTCAACCAGGTACTAGCAAGGTGTACCTAATAAAGTGGCCAGTGAGTGTATATATATGGCAGGAAAGGAATCATGGAATTTCTCAGAGCCTGGAAGAACCTTTTGTTAATACAAAATCATTTCTGTGATGTTTCCCAGTTGCAGGGATCGTGGCCTCATTTTCTGTCAATGGACCCAACCGTTTCAGCTCCACTGGAAACACATTTGCCATTTTGAGGGTGCAGAATTGAGACACGGCATGATGTGAGGTTAGCAGCTTAATGTTTAGCTCTATCAGTGCTGTGTGCAAAATCCAATAAAACATCTATGATGGCAAAGTTGACCACCTCAGAGACATTCATACCCTCACAGCCTTGTAACATTTAGATTGGCTATCTGTCTAATGGTCCTGCAGATTTATCACACCACGGGGTGATGTCCTGCGCAGACACCATTTGTATGCTGTTACATCATTCTTCAGACATCTGAGCCGGCCTTGTGTTAAAATAATAATAATAATAAAATAACTAATAACACACTGCAAAAACACTCTGTTACAAGTCTTGTAAGTGAAGATGTTACTTAAAGTTAAATTTGCCCCTGTGACTTTAACTATAATATTTTACATTATTAGGTCATTATTACTCGTACATTAATGTAAAGGCAGGATTTTACTGTTGTAGCTGGTTGAGTTGGACTGCAACTAATAAAATTATTTTCATTATGGATTTATCTCCTCGTTAATTTCTCCGTTATTTGATTGACTGGTTTGTTAAACTCCAACAATGCTGAGAAATGTCAGTCACAATAACCCAGAGTCTGAAGTGACAACTTCACAGGGTTGGAAATTAGCACCAGCCACCATCCAAATGCTGGTAAAATATTCAGCTGGCTGTTAGATCTTCTTCACTCACCAGCCAATAAACAATGGTAATCTATTGAGTGACTGGTAGATTTTGGAATCCATCAGCCTCAGTGGCAGGTGGACAAGAAAAGTTCATTTCCAACCGTTTTCACAAAGCTCGCTTTGTCCAACCAACTGTCCAAACCTTAAAATTATCAAAAAAATATTTAAGTAATTAAAAGGAAAAACATTAAATCACATTTCACTTCACACTAGAGAAGCTGGAACATTAAGATGTTTGGTATTTTTGCTTAGAAGATGATTTAACTCATTGAAACCTGGATCAGTTTTTATGTGCTGCATTGAGATGCCTTTTTTTCAAAACCATGCAAAAAATTGGTAAAAGCTGACAAGAAAATGAACTGAAAATCAATTTTTAAAAAACAGAGAAAGACATAAAAAAAATCTCAGAAAATTATTTTTAAAAATGGGGAAATATGTCCAGAAAACCAGGATAAGCGGTTACTTAAATTTATATATATTATTATAATAGATTAATATTACGTAATAAAAAAAAAACCCTTAACCTTTTTACAGGTAATTTCCTCGGTTATTGTTGTTTTTTACTTTTCATTTCTTGCTAATTTTCAGGTAACTTTTTTGTAACTTTTTACTTATGTTTTGCTAATTTTGGGTTACTTCTAGTTAAGTTGCTCACTGCCTTTTTCCCATGTTTTTAAAAGAAATCAAGCCAATTTGCTCAGGATTCAAAGGGGTACATGGTTATCAAAATATTTGCTAATTAATGTTGTGTAAATTGACTACTCAGTACATCAACTAATCGTTTCAACTGTACTTGTAATGTTTGTTTAGTTTATTACTGCAACATCAGATCCTGTCTTAAGGGCCGTCCACACCAAAAAAAGGATGTGAGAATTCATGCTGTTAAATAATAACATTCTGTAAATAATAATAATAAAAATGCATCAGTCCTCAAAGATGCTTTATATAGAGTAGGACTAAAAAAAATATTAAATTCTTTATAAAAGACAATAAAATAAAAGACAAATTAAGTAGAGTCAATTTGTGGAGGTAAGCTGGGGTTGTCAGTTTGAAGAGGTAGGTTTTGAGGGCTGTCTTGAATACTGAAAATATGGGGGCATTTTTTGTGCGGTGTGTAGTGGATTCCACAGAGAGGGGGCAGTGACTGAAAACACCCTGCGACCCCAGGTTCGGGGCTTGGTCCTTGGTATTTAAAGGAGGTTAGCATCAGCAGAGCGGAGATGACGGGAGGGGGAGTGCTGATGGGGGAGATCGGAGAGATATGGAGGAGTGAAATTGTTAAGGGCCTTGCAGGTGATGAGGAGAATTTGAAGTGTATCCTGTATTAAACCTGCAGCCAGCGGAGGTCTTGGAGGACTGGGGTTATGTGGTCCCATGAGCGGGTTCTGGTAAGGAGGCGGGCAGCAGAGTTCTGTAACATTCTGTAAACTATGGTGCCAAGCAATCCAGCTGTGACGCCATGTAAATTTGGATGGATCTTGATTGGCTATCAGTGTTTCTATCGTTCACCAAATTGCTTTTAGAATGATCCCAATGATATCATTCACTGCTGTCGTCATTATATTGTGGTGTGGATGCCATCCACTTGAGTATGAACAATTTTAAAACTATATATTTATAGTTATTGTTGTAGTTATAGTTCTTGGTGTAGACGGCCCTTAAGCAGCTAGTTGTAGATTATATAAGAATCAGGTATTGCAAGGTGTTGAAAATCTCTATAGGTGATGGAGCCTTCCAGGCGATCATCAAAATGTGCCTAAAAAAGGTCGAAGCATGATTGATCTACAGTAGCATGTTAATGTTGACATGTCTGCTCTCCATCCCCTCTGTTCTCCATCTCCAGTGCAATAACAGACGGAGGAGAGCTTTCGCAGACCTCAGATATCATCACTCAAACGTCATCTCCCTCTTAAACTAATGCTCACCTTTTGATGATATCTCACTTCAACTTTCAAACATTAATATTTGCTCTCCTGGTTATTAAATATTTCACCACGGGCAGCCGTTTCATTTTATTACTACATTTGTCAGGGAATGGTGGCAGTGGACTCGAGAGAGGACTCATCATTTTAATGTGACAAATTATACTTCATACATAGAGGACGGACACGTTATAATGTAAGGCAATCTGATATAAATACAACTTATGTAAAGACTATTATGGGTTGTTTCAGACTGTGGCAGACAGGTATAATGCAGGTTCATTTTCTGAGGCTGTAATTTGTGGTACTGTTGTACTTGACTGCATCTTACTGTAAAGTTAAAGGGAAATTTCAGTTTATTTCAACCTGTCTCCTATCATCCTAAATTTGTTTCAAGTGACCAGTGACATAAAAATAATAGTTAGCATGTTAGCCGTTAGCCTAGATACAGCCGGGGTGCATAGTAGCGTCAGACCTGTTAAAACGTAAGTGAACGGGCAACCTTCAAGTGCAAAGGTAGTCCACTAAACAAGCTTTTTTTCCACAAAGACCGCCTCATATCATTAGGATAAATGTCAGAGAACATATAGAAAATGATATGTAAACGTGTTGTCTTACCTTACCGGTGTGCTGCCATGTTTGTTTACCATCTAGCTCTGCTTTCCAAAGCGCGGCCGAAATATCGCGAGAACAAGCAGCGATCTCATACTGTGCCTGAAATCTCGCGAGAACAAGCAGCAACAGCTGGAAGGCAGAACCGGACAGTAGCCTGAAAAGTTCATTCATTTATTTTATGAAAGATTTATAGAATAATGGCTGAGAGTTTGATGGCCACCCTTATTTATTTGAGCCAGAATACACTGACGAAGAGCATCGTGAAATTGAAGAACGGAGGAGGAGAGATAGAGAGGTGCAACAGGTAGAGGATGAGAGAGGAGGAATGGCTGCTGCAAGGCTGCATAGCTCTGGAGATTGGTGGTGTACCTGTGAATGCTGTGCCCCAGTGCCCACAGAAGAGGAATGCTTCTGTTGCAAGGAATGGGACCGGTTGCAGCCTTATTTTCAAGGTCTGGATGTGACTGAGGACGAGACACCTCCACCTGGAGTAGTATCCAGCCGGGCTTTATCTAGAGCTGGCGAGATATATTTTGGCCACGCTTTGGAAAGCAGAGCTAAATGTAAACAAACATGGCACCATACCGGTAACACGTTTACATGTCGTTTTCTATATGTTCTCTGACATTTATCCTAACGATATGAGGCGGTCTTTATGGAAAAAAAGCTTGTTTAGTGGACTACCTTTGCACTTGAAGTATGCCCGTTCACTTACGTTTTAACAGGTCTGACGCTACTATGCGCCCCGGCTGTATCTAGGCTAACGGCTAACATGCTAACTATTATTTTTATGTCACTAGTCACTTGAAACAAATTTAGGATGATAGGAGACAGGTTGAAATAAACTGAAATTTCCCTTTAACCTACAGGAGCTTATAATATTAAGTGCACATTATAATGCGATACAAAAAAAGCACAAACTATGGTCTCAAATATGAGTTGAATTATTATCTTTCATACAGTCTCTACAAGGAAAAAACAGTATTCAAAATAAGGCAACTAGTCTTTCATGTTTACTTTTATAGTGTTTACCACATAAACAAACAGGATAAGTGAGAGTATTGATTTGAATATTTGTGCTGCATAAAATGTTTTTTTTTTATCATTGAATAAGCTGATTATTTTATCACTTTATGAATAAATAGTGTAGTTTAGTCTAAAAAAGGTAAGAAAAAAACGCAAATGTCCATCATAGTTTCCCAGAGCCCAAGGTCACATCTTTAAATCTCTATTTTTGGGTCTGACCAACAGTCCAAAACTCAAAAATACTCAGTTTAAAAATAATATAAAACAGAGGAGAGCAGGAAATATTTACACCGGAGCAGCTAGAACCAGACTACGACTTTTCCATTGGCACTTTTGGGTGCACTAAATCAAACCATCTGTGGAGAGACGGACCATCACTGGAGTCAGTTTAAACCACGCCCGACTGCGTCCAAACAAATTTCTGTGATGTCAGATGGGCTCTGTCATCATTTAGTGACAATTCAACGACATGTCTTCACTTTTAACATCTCTGTTTTTTTAGGCAATAAGCAGTAGATGCCCAGTAAAATTCTATCAACCTGGAAATGTAGGGTCAAAATGACACAAACACTGACGCTCCCATTCAAATCAGCATAGCAGTTCTGTTCTCAGTTCTGGTGAGTTTTATTTTGTTTCTGTCGAGTTTGAATTAACTGTGTTTTATGATGAGTTAACAAGACAATTAAGCCAATGTTAGTGTTAACTTTTCCTGCTTCAGTCTCCAAACTGTGGTCAGAAAGCACGGGGGAGGCTTTGTTTTCTCAAACCCTCGTCGCTCCACTCAGCAGTCCACTCAGCAAACCACACATTGGAAATGTCTGCAGGTCTTAAGGAGCTGCAGACATTTATTAGCACACAATCTTTACTGTACATTCACTCTTGATATCTTGACCACTAAACTTACAACCTGCTCTGCTGTGATCGTTCCCTCTTCCCTGCTTGGTTTACCACACACTGTTTTCCAAATGACTAGCGCTACTCTCATAACATTAAGTCATAGTTGGGTGAAACAGAGAAAGTAGGACTGGGGTACATTCTATTTTTTCTGTTTAATAAGCTTAAAATAGTTGTAAGAATAGGCTAAAATGGCGTTCTCAAACAAGTGAGTGTGCCACACTTTACAGCCCCACTGATGTGCTGTCACCATGACAACTGACAACAATTGGGATTTTCTTTTGTACTAATCAAATGACCACGGCAAACAGCTCAATGACCTTTCTACTGTCATTCTATTTCTATGTTTATGATGATAAGTGGCCAGCTACCAACAGCCATTGCACAGTGCAATAGTAACCGGGTGCTGCGTTCAAACATCATCGACTCAAGACAAGCATGTCATCAGTTAAAAACACACCTTCAAGCAGACAGCTTTTTCGTGTGGAGATCAAAATCCCTACCGCGCTGGGCTGATGCACTGAGTCAAACCAGGTCAAACTAGGTTAAAATGAGTCAAACCGAGTCAATCCAACAGATGTGTATGGAAAAGGTTGATGATGTTTTAGACAGCATAAGGGGTCGTACACATGCTGCGTTTCTTGTGCCCTCAAATCGATTTTGAGCATGACAGCTGGGCCCCAAGATAACTTTTGGAACACAGCAGCGGGCACCACATGTCATGTGACGAGGACCAACCAATCACAGCTGACAGATATGTTTTCCTTCTTCCGTAAATATCATTTTGGTGCAGGGCTACCCAGAGCTTTACATCTGTCCCCGGACGATAGGCCCACACACTTATAAACAGTGCAAGGTAGAAGATCAGCTCTGCGCTCAGGATTTCAGGTAAATAGGTTATTATACGGTGTTTGTTAAGGTTGCTTAGCAACTTAAGACGCAACCTGCCACCATACTCTTAAAAAGCTGGCTCAAAAAAGGTACAAAAGTATCACCCAGTCCCCGACCTTTTGTTTTCCAGGCGGTTAAATACGCGCAATGTGCACAGCCCCGTAAGATTAGTCCATTATCAAACTAGCTGCTGATGAATTTTCTGTCAGTAAACTAATAGATTAATTTACTCATCGTTTCAGCTATATGAAAGACAGGACTATAAAATTATCATCATTATTCAGAAAGAACGAAAACTTTAGCACAACAACTGGTTTGAAACATAAAATCACTGACAGAAACTCAGAAAGTGGTGAGTACACACATTGTGGCACAAGCTAACTGACAGGACTGTAAATTATCAGCCACAGACGTGGATATCAGCATCAATCAGGCTACAAAATGTGCTTTTATTAGCGGGCATAGAGCACAAAAAAGACCAGCTGTTTTATTTGCAGCGATGTCCTGTGAACTGCGGCCGACTGAAGTGGACAGCAGCGCTCGTCACACTGACATTTTGTAGACGGATGACAGCTGAGACACTGTGCTGCAGCTGCCGCTACCTGCAGGCCACAGCCCAGTGGGCAGAGTCTGTGACCTGATGTGACCATGATGGATGGTCTGTCAGCTCGTCAGGGCCACCCCAAACTTGTGAACACACACACACACACACACACACACACACACACACACCAGGTATGTAAGGTTAGAGGATTCTACATGGACTGCCTTGCTACAATTTGTTATGGAAACACTGCATGCTAAATATATTAAATAAAGACAATGGAAAGGGGGAAAAAAATAATGACACACGAGAGGAAACGGAACAGACGGAGACACTGGAAGTAGGTGACAGTTATCGAGAAAATAAAGGTGAGAAGAAAGAGAGAGCGCAGAGAGAGCTGTCATGGCAACGTTCTAAAAATGACAAAGCAACAGTTAATTACCACCTCCACCCACAGGTATGATGCATACATAATGGCGAAGGTGACAGGACACCTGCTACAAAACCTCAGCTAGTTATCACCTGCAGGTATTTCTGGAGCGCCGTGTGCCGGGAGACTAGCCCAGTTTTGTTTTTTGTTTTTTTTTGTTTTTACAGATTCAGTACATAAGGAAAATGTGAAAGTGTGAGGGAAATACCAAGAGATCTGCTGCTCTAGCTGTCAAAGATACAGCCTGACATGAGGTCTCTGCAGGATTTACCAGAGACGCTTTAGAGGTTGCAGGTTGTACTATCATCCCTTTCTGGGTGGTTACATTCTACATGCCCGATATAGATGCAGTTTCCACCTAAAGACCTTCACAACCTAATAACGTGGTAAAGATGAATTCCAGCTAATTAAACAGCATCAGCTATAACTGCAGCACTATGTACCTCTGCATGTATGTCATTATCACTCTGCTGCCATATCGTTACCATGTTTTTTCAACCCAGATGTGCTGTGATCCACTTACAGAGGCGCTTAGCTATTCAGTCTCGTCTATCAATCTCTGTTATTTGTCAGTACCATGTCTTCAGATTCACATCAGTTACCACTCAGACAAACTGCACGTTCATCAAAGATGGTTGAGAGCTCTGGTATAATTACAACAGCCTGGATAAAAGGGGAATCGACCTGACTCAAGTTTGAGGTGACCTAAAGCTGGCAAAATGCATACAACGCAACTGCACCAGGAAAAAAAAGAAAAAGTAGGATCAGGTTTTTATTCTGCAAAATAGGCTACAGGCTCAGAGCCGATGACTTCCACATCTCTGATAAAATCACTGTCAGACTCTACACAAAGCAATCAGCCTGAATGGCCGTGAAATTAAAGGTACGACAATGTTACCCTCTTTTTTGTCTCAGGGCAGCAAAATATAAGAGCACTCCTGCCGCCTGCTAACCTATAAAGTCATTACCTTGTTCACCTTTGTCCTCAGTATAATCTCTCTCTGTGCAGCCATATACTGATGCTTTAAAATGTAATGAATGAGCCTGTAAAAACCTTTATGAATGCACAGTACTCACAGTACACACAGACACAAGACTGATCACACAGTGTAATACAGGTTCAAGAAGAGGAGATGTAAAAAGAAAGGTCTTACACACTTGTCACATTTGTAAGTGGCTCATTCACTTCAGTTTCTGAGGTCAGAGACAGAGCGTGATGAACTGTGTGACACACGCTTCTGAGGAAAATTGATTCTGAGATTTATTCATTCATTTATTTCACTCTGGGGTCAGATCAAGGTAAAAGCTGTGGCCTTCACAGCTCTTCCCTCATTGTACCAGACCAGTCTCAAAGACAATTGTTATAGAGCATTATTTTTATGATATAATGATTCCCTATAAGTGAGGTCATAGTGCTAAGCATGGGAAAATGTATCCAGCAGTGCTGACTAAGGTTGTAAAGGAATGGGAACATTTCCAGAAATTTTGCAAGGAAATGTTTATCTCTGGAATCTTAGAAAAAAAAATCTTTTGTCTAGGGCTGTAACGGTACATGTATTTGTGTCGAACCGTTCGGTACGTGACTTTCGGTTCGGCACGACCCTGTACCGAATTATTGGGCGCAGGATATTATTTCATTTTATTTTGTTTTATTTTAATTCCGTTTTTGCGAGCCGAACCAGCTAAAATATCTAGTTCCCCAAAGGACATAATTGAGTGACGGACCGAGTCCCGTAAATCTCCGCTTTCACTTTGTGCAGCGCATTCTCGCATTCTGACAACATGGCAAGTGAGCCTGACGAACCTGAAGACCCACCCGCAAACCTTAAGTCCTCCGTTTGGGAACACTTTGGTTTCAGGGTAAAATACAAAGATGGAAATAAACAAGTTGACAAGACAAAAGCAGTGTGCCGACACTGCAGAACAGCGGTCGGGTATGTACTTGGAAACACGTCTAACATGCTAATGCATCTAAAGCGACATCACCCGAGTTTGAACGTTAACCGGCACGACTAGATAAAGCAATCTGGTGCAAACTACGATATCGTCATCGTTTAAAAAGAAAGAGCGTTTCCCTGACCATCACGCTAAAGAAATAACCAACGCCATTGGAGTTGAGTAAAATTGTTTAAGCTGCACTTTAGATATAAGCATGTTTTGTTTACTGCACTTTAACAAAGTGGGAAAGCTAAGTAAGTTCCTAGTAAAACTGAATCTGAACAGGCTTTAAAGCTGACCAGCTGCACTATACTTTTTATTTTAATTGAGTAAAACTGTTAAAGCAGAAATGTATATTTATATTTTTCATTCAAAAAATGTGTTAAAAAATGGCAGGATTTTATTTTTCATTTTTATATTTCTATTTTCATTCAAACAATGTGAAAAAGCAGGATTTTATATATTTGTTTCATTCAAAAATTGTGTAAAAAGAGTTAACTTCTGTGGTGCTATGTTTTAATAAGGTTACCAATAAGTAAAAGATATTTAATAGTTGTCTATTTTTTTCATTACTGTACCGAAAAAAACGAACCGTGACTTGTGTACCGAGGTACGTACCGAACCGAGATTTTTGTGTACCGTTACACCCCTACTTTTGTCCCAGTTTCAATATAAAAACTGAACCTTCTATAAGGGATACCTTGCCAGTTTTCAACCAGCTTTGTATTCAATGAAAGTGGGAAGCATGTTTAAATGAACTGTAGTAAACTTCCTTCCATCTAGTCAGTGCCAAAATATCCCTCCTCTGAGGCTGTTGCTTGAACTACAGGCTGAACTTCCACAATTTCATATTGCCCGCCACCCATGTCGCCACCGTGGACACAAAGAGTATAGAAGCAGATCAAGAGACAGACGCCCCTCACTCAAACTCGGACCGAAATCCCATCAAACGGTAAAACTAGGCAGTGCTGATCGAATATATATCAAGTTTGTGCTACT
This sequence comes from Epinephelus lanceolatus, assembly GCF_041903045.1. Taxonomy (NCBI): domain Eukaryota; kingdom Metazoa; phylum Chordata; class Actinopteri; order Perciformes; family Serranidae; genus Epinephelus; species Epinephelus lanceolatus. The sequence continues at coordinate 17,387,223 of NC_135738.1, forward strand.
GCACTGCCTCTTTCTCATCCACAGTGTTTTTAGAAACATATTTTATTGCCGTGTTTAGCTGTAATAGTGAGAGCTTGTGAACAGGAAGTGGGCACCCTACTGTCAAACAAAAACTGAGAGGCTCAGATGTTTTCAGAAACATGTTTTAGCTTAGGGTTTAACTGTCATATGGCACTGAGATCATTTCTTGCCAGCTGGCAGCCATTGTTTCAAATGGGCATGTTCACATTACTTCACCCACCAATGGGAGCATTAACCGTTTTGGTGCTGCACAGTGCATTCTGGTAGTTGTTGGTTTTCTCCCTCTTGAGCAAAAGCATCCCTTTTCTCTGTTTTCTCTGGTTCTGTGGCAACAATTTAAAAAATATCTGCATCTTTCTACTGCACAGACATCCTGGTTTTATCAAAAGGCCATTTTCCCAGCAGCAAAATACTTGTTTAGTAGTGAACTTATTTGGGGGGGAAAATACACATAAAATGTGACATGAAGGAAGTCGATGGAGAGGATATGGAGCGTGAGAAGAAAATTATTTTTGGAGTGGGGTCTTCCTCTGGAGGTGGGGGGGTCACAGGGAATGTTTTTGTAGACAATTAAGTCAACGCATTTAATTAAAATTAAAAGTTTTTTTTTTGCTAAATTGTTGCTTCAGATGCTTGATATATGGTGTCTTTTGGGCTTCATCAGCTCACAGTAAAAGCTAATAATATAAAGACTGTGTTAATATACTAGCACTTGATTTGAACCTTTATCTTTGAACCTTTAACAAGCAGGCACTTTGCAACCTGTTGGACATTTAAAAAGCCTTGGTGGTCATGTTGATGATGCTGTTAATGGCAGTAATGATTATTATAATTAAAATAGTGGTGCCAGAAGTTGTATCATAAGTCTGTGACCTCAATCAGTAATCTGTGATCTCTAAAGGCTGTCTGGCTGGATAGATGGGATCTCTTCATCATTAAGAGATGTCTCCCATCTCTCATGCTGTAGAGATTTTTTCTGGTAAAATTAAAGGTGAAAAATCGTAAAAAGTTGATAGTTTTTAGGAGCAATAAAACAACAACGGCATCGTTGGTTTGTGTCCTATGCTATACATTTTGTAAGAGTAATTACTGTGGATTCTTTTGTGCTCACTAAAGCCCAGTTCAGAACAAAGACCTGCAATGAGACAAAACCGTTTAAACCATTGTAGAGAAAAGTTGCAGCGGTGCAAACTGGCCGGTCTGAGCTCAACTCAAGCCGTCAAACAGCCTTAAAAGCTGGAAATCCTTGATGTTTCATAGAGATGATACACTGTCTCATCTAGTTGCATTGGCGTGAACCGGCAGGTTTTTATAACGTTGCAGAACAGCGCTTTGCAAGTAGTTGCCTGTTTCAACTCGTTTCGTCACAATCTTTGGTCTTAACTGGGCATAAGAGTGAATATTTTGATTCTCTAGGGCACAGACAATAATAAGGTGAACAATGAAATACAAGGCTACTGTTACAACTACACACAACTTTACCCACTTAACATAAAGGCAGAGATCAAATCTGACTATCTCTCCACAGGGGTGGACTGCCCGTCTGGCAGGCTGTGCACTTTCCTTGGGGGCCGACACAACTGTCACATTGTCTGACTGGCCCATAAAACAGGTAGATCGGCTCATTGTTTTTTGTCCTTAAGTGACACTGAGCCCCATCACATCTTAAACCTACCTACTCCTACCCCTACCCCTTTGCATTTTGTCACCACCAATTTTAACGCCCTTTAATGAAGGCACGGAGCACTACCTCAAAAGCCATGGTTGCAATCTGCCATAAAACGGAGGAGAAAAAAAACAGACAATGATATTTCCACCATAAATTGGAGCATAAAAATTCATCAGAATGCAGGAAATAAGGTGTTTGAGGCTCAGGGTTTCTTGGGGGAGAACCCCTAAATCCCTCACTTATTATGTTTACCCAAAGTCTTGAAACAAAACCTACGCCCCAGGGTCAATTTTTTTGTCCCAGCCCTGTCTCTCCCCTACTCAATACTCTCTCAGAGCTGTGCAGAGGGAGGAGGAAAGATGAAACACCAGCACAGCCTGCACTCGGGGAAACAAGATCTTCTAAACTAAGACACTGAGCTTGGGCCACAGATGTCAGTTACACTCTGGGGATCAGAAAGACGGGAACGAGGAGACTGTATCGGCGCCCTTGCTTGTTGTCTGATTCTTACTGCTGCTATTATCACTATCAAACAAACAGGGCCACTGTTATTTCTAGAGCGACAGGGTTCGGTCCGACAAAAATGGATTTCAAGTGGTCAGTGATCTGTTGTTTTGGGATGATGATATCACTGCTGTTTTAGAAAGGCACATACAATACTCTGACCCCTTCTCACCTCATACAGGCACATAAATCCTTCCAGCTTTACGGTTCATTGCAGAACACATGGCTTATTGGCCAGCTAAAGCGGCGATAAGAACCCCAACACAAGCTAATAATCACCGTTTCCTCCCAACAGATTGAGCGACATGTCTGGACTTTCACACTTACAATAGGTGATGATCTCGCTATCAGCTTTAAGTGGTGGCACTTCAGAAACTCTCCAGTTTAAGACCGTTAAGCATTTGTTGTGTGCGTGCAGAGTCAAAAGCAAACAGCTCTCATCAGAATTGCTGAGGAAGTCTCCCCAGATGTCTGTACTTCAGAAGTTAATCTTTATAGACAACTGATGGCGTATCCTCGCAGAGTTTAATATTTAAAAGCTAGAGGCAAAAGGAGGGTGAAAGGATATTTCCATCTCTGGAAGCCCTAAGTTTAAATCCACACTCTTTAAATCTCCTCTGCAAAAAAACCTCACAAATTCGTCACTCCCTGTTTTCAGGGGGCTTTAGTGTCTCACTGCAAGTTCCTCATAAGAGAGTAGAGATCCTCTCAATCTGTGACACTCAATCCAAAAGACCATGAAGAAAAAACAGGCATTGTAGAACATTCTCTGAAAACTACCATGATCAGCTGGAAAGAATGAAATTTCTGTCTTTCCTCTCCATTAACACAAACTGACTGAAATTGGTGTTTTGACTAAATAGTACTCATTCATTAAACCTCGCCACCAAACAGCATTTGTCCAGTCACTGCTTTGCAACCATAACTATGTACAGCAGGTCTGTTAAACTTCTCCACATGTTGAAGAGGAGCACATGTGGCTGGTCTAAAAAAAAAATCTATATTGTGATACTTCAACTTGTTGACATAAGACGTCATACTGTTACCCACGGCAACAACAAGCATGGCTGAAAGCGAAATTATAACCAAATCCGCGGCGGTTCCAACAAGAGGAGCAGCTTCAGTAGTGTGGAATAAACTGTGGCGTCCTGAACGTTTTATGAACAGCCCCGGACTTCTCAGACTCTTGTAGCAACTTACCACTCAGAGGGAACTCATTCAGCGGCTCTTCCGGCAGCAGCACAGCGTCTCTCACTCTCCTCTTTTGCTGTGCACACACAGAAGTCCATGTCATCAGGTGATTTTGTCACAAACATTTGGTAATGTAAACCATTTAAGCTGCAATGTTGTCGGCCTAACTAGCTAATTTCTTATAGATAATATTAAAGTTTAGCAGCTCTGGCCCGCTCTTTGTGGAATTTAGGCTTCAAACTCCAGCAACTCTGGAAATTAAATCCTTACTGTGATAGCATTACATTTTTCCTTATACTCTCAGGACTAATTATCACTACACTAAAATACAAGTACAAGCAGTTTCTTTATTTCCACATCTTCTACATGGATCACTGCTGGTGAGGTTTGGACGTGCAGCCTTAGCCTCAGTCTTTTACCATAATATGTTGCCAGCAAGTGCATACTCTGAACAATATTTACAAGATTCTTGTTTTAAAACAAGTCTGCTGAAAACACTAAAGAAATTAGCCAGTGAAATATGAAGCGAGGAACCATTGTTTCAAAAATTACTACGAATTTTGAGATGTAAATCTGCCACTGTTACTATAAACTGCATGTTGTGTTTTTTTCAAAAGCCTTTAGAGAGTTGCTTGACCAAGAAACAGTGAAGAAAATGTGCCGTAACCTGCGGGACACATGCATCTGCTACAAGACAGAGGATCAGGGCGAAGTGGACAGGAGGCAAGCAAGAAAAATATATGGAAGCAATGTCCTTCCAAAAATCTTCCAAGACAAAGAGAGGGCAATGATAGCCTTTCCACAAATGCACAACAGCAATGATGATGCCATTTAACAGCTGCACAGTGTCATTTCATAACTCAGGTAGCTATAGTGCGGTGCCAAGTGCAAGAAGCAGGCAGAAAGTGGCGAAAGCCTCACTCACTCACTCTGAGTGAAGCAAGAGAGAAAGGCACACAGACAGTGTTTTGCAGGTTGCAAAACACAAGGCACACCTTTTTTGTTTAAATGAATGCCACTAGTAAAAAAAAAAAAAAAAAAACACTTGCTGTGCCTTTTTATTTATTGTACCCCATCACGTCCTTACACTAACCTTTCCCTGTAATCGATCTACTGCCCCATGGACATGGGGAGTACCACCAATTGGTCCAGGAGCTTCACCTCGATGATGGCAGTTTCCAGGCATATTTTAGGATGACTCGGGGGCCGTTTGACAACCTGCTGTCTACTGTCGGGCCGTATAGCTCTGGGTATCCTGCAACCGCTACCACCAGTTTCTCCTCCATTGTTTACCATCTGTAAACTTTGTTGTTGTGACTACCACAGAAGGCCTGCCTCTCAAATCATCCCATTGGACAATGGGAAAAAAGATGACAAAAAAAGAGAGACATGGGGTGTTATTCCGCTTTAAGTTGAAGTTTTTACAACTGGAGGAGTTCAGAGCGCTTCGGCAAAAACGCCAGAAACACGAGGCTGGTCGCAATGCAAAAACTGAGCAAAAAGCTCCATTCTCATTAAAAACAAATTTTACAAAAAGCATCTCCAGCTGCTACAACGCTTTCTGTGTGATCAGGGCCTAAATGTGTCTTTGAATTTTGCCTTGTATTGCAAATTTTCACAACAAATAGAACATTAAAACGCATCAGACTGTGTGCAAGGTTTCTGTGCATGACAATTTCAATCAAATGATGGATTAAAAAACTGATATAAAATATGAACTTGATGTGCAAAGGCTTTTAGAACGGACAACTTAACAGCGTGGCAATGATGTTAAATGTGTGTTGTTGGTCAAGTACCTATCTGACAGTCTAATAAAATTATTCTATATGATACTTACTATGATTATAATCTGTTGGGTATCAGTTGATATACTTGAGAGTCAAAGAGCTATCTGTGTCCCAGTAATTTGATATAATGAGGAAGCCTCTGTCAATCCCACCAAGTGACAGTGTGAGGAAGCCACCAAGGAATCCTGGCAGTGCCACTCAGCACACTGTTAATTCTGGGGGCTGTGGCGTGCCAAATAGTCGTGCCACGGAGGTTCCCAGTCACCCTGTTGGCAAGTGACACACGCTCGTGATTAGCACGAAGAAAAGTCTCAGCTTCATTTAGAATTACTGACAGCACTGCGTTTGAACAGCAGATTCAGAACAAGGTGAAACAGGTAAGCCTTCCCCAGTGATCCAGGCGCAGATAAAGATAATGGGAAAAGAAAATGGAACACAAATCACCATCCAGAACAACTGGGATGTGAAGGAAAGTTTAATGCTTTATTTTGCTCCCTAAAAACAGCAGCACACACTCTGAAGCTCATTCTGTGAGCTTTTTGTTATCTTCACCATCTGAGACTGTTTTTTCTCTGAGCGTGGCCAAAAAGCCTAAAAATGTGCAGACAAAACTGATCACAGACCTCATTTGACCACCACAAAATTCTTATATCTTCAAAATCTCATTTCATCACTGGTATGTGTGAGTGTAACCGATTATGGCGTGTGTGGGGTGCAGAATTTATTCACTGCAAATTTAAACAGTATTGAAAATCAGTGCCAAGGACAAAATTGCGGTTTGGACTGAATATTTTGCTGCAGACAAGATTTCAAACTGCAGGATTTGATTTGGCCTTTTAGTTAGAATGGCAGATTATAGATAAAACACATCACTGTCCTAATGCTTTCTGACTGCACTGGATGCTGCCATGAGTAGAATATGTCGTGTGTGAGTAATGCAGCATTACTCCAGCTGTACGTCTGAAGTAGATGTATGTTTTAAAACACTACAGATTGTGCACAATATTGGCAATGACCCAGCTCAGCTGTTTAGATCTAATAATGTGAAAAATATCATTAATTATATCAACAGCTTAAAGCATAGTTGTAAATGTTTCAATCAAAAGATCAAAAGAAAAATCAGCTCAGCTGCTACATGAAGTTAATCACAACACAATGCTAATAGCTGCACAGAGTTTAGTGGATGCAGCAGTCTAAAAATAGCAGAACTTAACAGCCAGCAGACACGATGACATGACCTGTGATCGAGCCTGTGCTGCTAACAAACACTGAAGCAGAGCTCACACACACAACACTCAAGGAGAAATAATCAAAATTCTGTATACAACCACTCTGTTTTTCACACTGCAGCACACATTAAATAAAACATTTAATGATATGCAGTAAAAATGTTCCTTTCAACAACTGACCAGAGAGGACTTTTTGATAAAGCATTATACTTCCCCTTGAAAAACACCAGAGACGTTTCGACGGCTTGTTAAAACACATTCACGACATGTTACAGAAACCTGCAATATCATCAACAGGAACATTTCAAAGCTGTGTGATCGCTCAGTGAATGATTCATGAACACATCATCGCTTTTCCCGTTTCTAACACAATGTAAATGTTAAGAGCGGCAGCGCTGGCAGCTGATGAGGTCATAAAGAGCTGCTCCCGTGTGAGAGGCCGTGTGAGAGGCCAGTTGAAGATTTTAAAGGAAAATGCCACCAAATGTCAGGGCATAAATGTTTCCTTGTAGGTGTTTTCTGCCAAATAAATGCAATAAATGCTCCGTTCCCCTTTGATGTGTGTCAGACACAACTCTTATTGACTGTTTTAAATTATTATTGTATTGCTATAGTCTTGTAGATTGCTATGGGTCAATCACTCTGAAATAACATGATAAAGCCTGGATAAAGCAGAGATTTGTTTTTAAAAACTAGGGCTGCCGCCTAATAGTCGACCAAATGTTAGTCGACCAGAAAGGTTGTTAGTTGGCAAGATTTCATTGGTCGCTTTGGAAAGAAAGGACAGACACAGGAAGTGGCCAGGGCTGGTACCTGCAGTTATTCCACAGGCTGGTTAATAACATGTCGGGCAGGAAATCCAAAGTGTGGGATCATTTTGAGAAGGTGAAGGACGAACCCAAGGTGATATGTAAACTCATCTTCATTGGTCGACTACAAACATGGCGTATCATCTGAAACATGTCAGTAGCTACATGCCCATTAGCCACTTAGCACAATCATTACTGCTTTGCCCACAGCGTCATTAACAGGCGGCTCGCTCAGTGTGTGACGTGCACTTGTAGATAAAATATAGGCCTATATTAATGAAGGTTCATTAGTACGGTTTTGTATTTCTCTGTAATGTAGCACAGTGTTAACAATGTTACTGATAATATTCTTTCTCACACCTTCAACTCAAACCATTGTGTTGCCCCACCCAAAATATATCATTTAGTAGTTAAATTAACATCATAAACACGCGGGCGATTAGTCGACTAATGGCCCTAAATGACGACTATTGGTCGACTAGGAAAATTCTTAGTCGAGGGCAGCCCTACTAAACACATTATGCTGGTTATTATATCATAGCTGAACACATGTGAACAGATTGTGAACCATATGGTACTGAACTGTGGATTTGGGCTGTTGAATGTTTTTCACCGTTTTCTTGTTAAGGATTTTTTGGACAGTCCTGAACAATGGCTTGATGACACACTGAAGCCATCCTCATTATGACCCCTCCTCTAACACTATATATAAACTAAAGTACAGAGCATCAGCAGTTCTCCCACTCATTCACAAGTTAGAGTACTGACCACACTCTACAACTGCATGAATCAACCACCTGAACCTGACCTGACCTGCACACTGAAAGCTTTATGAGTTATAGTAGCACACTTGTCAGGAGAGACAAGGACCGCTGTGTGTGTGTGTGTGTGTGTGTGTGTGTGTGTGTGTGTGTATTTGAGAGAGACAGACAGAGAGAGGGGACTGTGGACAATGTTTCTGTAACTAATAACTTACTGAGAATGCTGCTTTGTCACTTTCTGATCCTCCCGCCGGACCCCATTAAATTTTTCCCAACCTGCATTAATTGCTTGAGCTGCTGCTGCCATAAACTGAATACTGCTTATTTTTTCATCATTTTGAGGCCTAATTTTAAATACTTTTTTTCTTTTAATTTCTAATGATTCAAATTTGGCTGAATGGTTAATAACACATTTTTCTGTGGTACATATTTTTTTGTTTTACCCAGACTTTAATTGTCTCACTTGTGTTGCCAATTGTATTACTTACAATGTGCATGAGAATAATTTCAAGGTTTCATTCTCTGGCTTTTGCTCACAATTTGAAATTAGACTAAGTCCACGCTAAGCTAGATCTACTCTGATGTATGTTTCTTTTTTACAGTTCAAGAAAACCCCAAACTTGGGGAAGCAACCAGGATATGAACCCTGAAAAAGAACAGCACTCAACACTTGGACTGGGCCTGTAAATAATACCGCAATACACCATATATATCTCAATATTTTAAACTATCGTAGACAACTAAAATAATAAACTACTAAGTCAGAACAATTTTAAATGAAGTAGCTTCTGTTATATAATAAAGTTAAATAAAGCTCTGTCATAATAAATTGAATAAAGTACTGTTATAATAGAAGCCTTTAAATTAGGTGTTGTTATAATGAAATAAGTAACTGAGACATCCATACATAGCGCTGCCTGCTACTCAGTTTAAATGCACAACGATGGAACAGCCATTTGGAACAATTCGAGGTTCAGTATCTTGCCCAAAGATACTTCGACATGAGGAGTGGAAGAGCTGGGGATCAAACTGCTGATCTTCTAATTAGTGGACGATCGCTCTATCTCCTGAACTACAGCTGCCCCAAAATCAAAAATGAACCACTGGTGCTTTTATTCTGAAGCACCAGTTTCGTCTCAGGCTGGAAGTGTTGATGTTTTTGCTGTGAACTAGAAGCTTTTGGTCAATAGTAGCTGTTAGCAGTTAGCAGAAAGTTAAACTTACCGCAGCACCGTTAAATGTGAGGACTTACTCACTGTGAGCTGAAAACAAACTAACAGCTCTCCAATAGATATATTAGTAATATTTGCAAGTCACACTGGTGCTCCATGGTCGCAAAATGCAACAACAAAGTTGCGGCCTAAAACCCTGCAGATACAAAAGCACACACCTTTTGTTAAACTCATTCCTAAAGAGTCCAGGTGGAGGGACACCTGGATGTTATTTTTACTTACACTGCAGACTGTAAACCTCTTTCACACCAGTGTTATCTCCTAAAAGGTTAATGTAGAGCCACACCTCAGAACCTTTTTACACACAACACACAGCCATTAAGTAGCAAACCATTTTAGCAGCATCAGGAGAACAGGCTTCTGTAAGATGGATGTTGTTTTAGCTCAGCTATTGGATTATCATGATGATTAGCCTGTGCAGGTGGTCTAACTCTCCCTTCAATGTCGTGCCATCAATTGCTTTTGCTTCCCTGTGCCTATGTGGACCAGCTACTATAGGCTGCTTCGCCTGTTGTGGCCCACTTTCAGCATCTCTTCCCCCAACAAGCTATATGCAGCTGGGATTATTAATGAGAAGTGTGAAGCAATGCATCACCACAGAGCCAAGATGGAGGTGTGTGTTTGTAATGGGTCGCAGCGACACTACGCTGAGCCGAGAATTAATGGTGACAACAGCCTCAAACCTGGGGCACAGTAGGAGGACCATAATGCACTGTTTGCCCCATGAAAAATAAAGCACGGAGAGGCTGCCTTGGAGTAGATCTGGGTCCTTCAGGACTAACACACTGTGCATCCTGGAGAAATGAAATCTCATTGGGAAGATTGGGGGCTGTAATGTATTTACATTACTATAGATGGCAGTTTTATAGCGCTGAGCCTAAAGAAATACAGATATCATTAAGTACACCCATAGCCCTGATTAGGTGAGCAGGGTTCAGACAGCGTTCACAGAGATGCAGAAGCAGCTGGGGTTAATCAGATAAGCAGGAAGTGCAGTGTAACACCCTGAAGTGGGGACACCAATTGCCAACAGAAGAAAAAGTACATTATGGAGCTCAGCATAAACAGCTCAGCGGACAACTTAAACACAGCTACGGTGTATTTATATCTACATTTGCACGTGTTAAGATGGATGGAGCACTCAGCATCATTTTATGTGCTCTGTCCTTGCACACAGTGATAATGAATCACTGCAACATACAATCATTTTACACTCTGGCAGGAGAGAAAATCATTTAGAGTCTAAGATGCAGGAACAAAGAATGATAACCCAAGCATGAGTTTGGCAAAGGCAACATCAACTGTGGATTCTGACACCACAATTTTGAAAATACATTGTTTATAATACCCCGTCTGAGTACATAAGGCTTCTGAAATTTGCCATGATGAATTAATGTACAGGATATGCAACAATAGAGGTCTACAGATGACATTGCTTTTGAACCAAACCCCGGTATGTACACAGGCAGGGCTAAACACTAAGGATTGCTCAAATTCCTGGGGGAAGTACAATGCTAAATTGGGCTAGTATATCTAGCAACCCACTTCCCTGATCTGTCAAGTGGTAAGAAATAATTTAACACAACGTTGTTTTCTGGAGCTGATGATGGAAGTAGCACAGGAGTAGGGTTATCTCACTTCCTTTTCATCTCTGTTAAGAAATGCACAATGTTGTTTGCGCACTCGTGAGAAAATTGCGGCAGATTAAGACAAAGTTTATGAGCTGTTGGCAAGAAAGGATTTCAGCTGTCCTGGAAACAGAAGTTTAGTTGGGTGGCGATGGAAAATGTGGGGGAAACTCCAACCACGTACTGCAAAGTTTGAGAGAAAAGACGGATAAAATTCAATTCAATTCAATTCAACAGAACTTTATTTATCCTGAAGGAAATTCTTGTGCCAGAGAATGCTTCAAATTACAGTAACACTAAGTACAGTAACCACAATTCAACGTTCACAACCAGTAACAACCAGACATCCAGGGTGTTCCCCCAGTCAGGGTCGCTCACTGAGCCCAGTTTTAGAACAATAAAGTATTAAATATCCGGCAAAATATATATATATACAAGATAGAAGTGTTCTCAAGGAGCAAAAGCCTAATAGAGTAACAATAGGAGTACAATAAGTATAAGAGTTACTAAAGATAAACTAAAATGGTGGAAAAAAAACAGACTGTGCCTGATAATCAATATTATATTGAATATGATATCACAATAAGAAGTAGTATTACACACGATTGATAAAAATGACATTGCAATACACTGACAAGCGATAATGATACTGAAGTATAATAAGACAACAAAGAGCAACTCTAGTAAGCTGCTGCCGGAAATGGATATGACAGTGCCATTTTTCAAAGGCATGTCAAGTTTCCAGAAATATTGCTGGGATGCCATAAATAAGAGAACAGCATCTTGCTTGCATGGGTGATAAGAGGGCTGCCAACAACCCCTGTTCTGATTCCTTGCCAATGCTTGTACGAAATATGACGATTAACTATGGTCTTTGTTGTTATTTAATAACCACTAATAAATAAAATGGTGGCATGGTGGTACAATGGTTAGCATTGTTACCTCACAGTGGGGTGGGGGAGCCCTTCTGTGCAGAGTTTGCAAGTCCTCCCAGTGTCAGCGTGGGTTTTCTCCAGGTTTTCTTCCTCCCACAATCCAAAGACATGCAAGTTACATTAACCGGTGACTCTAAATTGCCCGTAGATGTAAATGTGAGCATGAATAGTTGTCTGTCTCTATGTGTCAGCCCTGTGACCGGTCCAGGGTGTACCCTGCCTCTCGCCCAGTGTCAGCTGGGATAGGCTCCAGCCCCCTGAAACCCCTAATCGGATAAGCATTTATGGAAAAAAACTGCTTATCCAGTTAGGGGTCTGACCAGACAAGGGGGAAAAAAAAACCTTTAACATTGAACCCTACATGGGTATGAATTCATGTATTCATCCTGTCGATCCTTAATTAAATTAGATTTAAATAAATATATCCAGCAGAATTTGCATATTTCGTATAACATTGTATTGAGTGAAACTGGTCTGCACAAATTCTATGTCAGAACTTGTAATTTTTGGTGATTTATCCCTCCAAACAGTAAAAACATGTAATCCACCAAACGGTAAAAACATGTAATGACTAAACTACTACCTTCTACCCAGGTGGAGATTTTTATGAGTGTGCAAAAAGCACAACTTCAGCTTTTGAGTGGGAACACTGGACTTAAGCGTTAGTCATGCTTTCCACAGACGGTTATACATATCAGGGATGTGCAAGGCAAAATCAAATCATATTCTCCTAAACTGTAGGGGGCAGTATATCAAAAACCCATGTCGACAGCATGTTTCTCTCCCCATCCATGTCGGCATAGTTAGAGAATGTCAGATGTAGACAGACAGACGAAAGGCCATCATACATGACCCCCACAAAGGGCCGTACAGACACTTCAGACTCTCACAGATGTGTCAAGAATTAATCAAGCATAAGGAGGACAATGTGCTGCAGTTTCATACAATACATGATTAAACCTTCATGCTGTGTCTGCCTGTATCCTTTGGATGTTCCAACTTCTTCCCACATTCAAAAAGTAAGGCAGGAACCTGAATGTTTCTTTGCCTGTCCGTTAAATCAGCTGGACCGTAATTATTGCCACCAGATGTCAAGAAAAGATCAGTTAGGGGGACCTTAACAAAAATCTTTATTTCTGTTATGTGTTTGTGTTTAAAAAAAATTATCTGCCAATACATCATTGTCACATTTTTGTAAATCCCAAACTTCCTTATCTGTATCATCCTCAAAATGTCAGTACCCGTCTGGCTCTAGCTGCTACTGAGCATGATGAGATAAAATGACTCGGTGGGATTGAGATCATTGCCTTTTTGACTAATACACATACCTCTTTAAAGATAAATCATCATTACAGCTTTCGCACAGGCTTAATTACGACAAATATTCCTAATTCTAGCAAAAGACCCTGCAGAGAATTTCGCCTGTCAGTGCAGCAAAATACATCTTGATAAATAAAGGAGCACAGGTGTGCAGAGCGAGTAATAGCCCTGTGTCTGAAGGTGACAGTGAGGAAGTCGCTGAAAACAAACCCCTCACTATAAGCCCACAAGGAAGGGAATGACATGGAGACGTTATCTAAAGAGCAACATGTCATGCACCAAAGACAGGTGGAGGACCTGACTGCTACACCGCAGGTAACGCAATTAAAGCTGCATCAAACACAAAAAGCATCAAATCCCTGCTTCAAACACAAACTCCACTTTGGGGTCCAGGTGCTGGGAAGTGCTGAGAGTCATGGGAGTCATGGCAAGAACCAATAACAGGTCCCGCTCCTGGAGAATCTCATTCACTAATGGCCGACCCGTGGGGCATTTCTACTTGCTTGTATTTTTAACTTCACAAACACATCACTCAAAGACGTCCTTACTTTCACTAAGACAGGCTGCGACTTACACTTTCTATATATAGGGGATGCCAAGAAGAGGCCCGCTCACACACACAATCATAAAGCAGAATACATTGCCTTTTCAAAATAAATGAAATTTCTGTTATTTTATAAATGTAATAAGAGAAATCAAAGGTGATGGATATTGTTATCAAAGACTTGTTGGTAAAGATCATTCAGAGAGTGATTTTCAGCGCAGGTCAAAGCAGTGCAACAAAGAAAAGACTTTCTAGAGTCTGTGGCGCATAACTCCACCGTGTTGTTTATATAGATGCTGTCATCCATTTCCACAGTGCACTGAAGCAAAATACTTGGTCAGTGTGCAAAAGAAGCCAATACTCTGTGCTCAGACAGGCAGTCCAACGCATGAATAGGCAGACAGAAAGTGAAGGCCTTGTTTTTCATGAAAGAGAAAACTACTTTTGAAGACACTTCAACAATTCATCACAGATACATTTTCAAACTTGTGTATTTTACTTCCTATACAAAGAATGATGTGACTACTTAAATTTATGGTCATTGTCTTTGGGTTAAGTGAACCTGAGTAACAGTAAATGATGTGTCTTTAGCATTTAAAGTATGCATATCAGGATTGTCTATGAACTCCTTATCTAACTATAAAGCAAGGAATCTCTGTCTGTCTGTCATACATCCCAAGAACCATTTATCAGATCTTCTTCACACTTGGCAGCTGTATTGCTGGGACCCAGGGACACAAAGTGTTGCATTTGGTGCAATTTGCGGCAGCAGAGGCTGGGATTCAGGGCATTGGGGAGAGTCAAGCACGTCTTGCTAAATGTATTTCATCAGTGTTTATGTCCGTGAATGGCCGTGACTTGGGTTTGTACTGCCAGCAAAATACCTCCGCTACTTAAATCCAGGCCCTACTTTTTTACCACAGTGGTTGTCATAGCAAGCGACTATAACATTTGCTGAGTATATTTCACCAGTGTTTCTGATGGCAAGAAGCCACAACCTGAGTGTCTTTTTCAGGGGTGGATTTAGTAAGTCGAGGCCCCTCAGACAAACGCTGTCTTGCCTTACTTTTCACCCTCTCTCTAACTGGGAGTGTTGGTATTAGCAGGTGAAGAAGAACTACTTACTTTAAGTAAAACTATTAAACTATAAAGACTGCACCATAAAAGTCTGAATTTGAATTTTGTACCAGAGTGAAAGATCATCACAGTGTACTTAAGTTTATTCTATGTCTGTTTAATGTCTGCAGTTTTAAATTCTAATATTACCCTTCAATTAATTGATTGGTTGAAGAGTAATCTGTATGTTATCACTAGAGCAGTGATTCCCAATTGGTGGGTCACGGTCCAAAGGTTGGTTGTGGGTTTATGCTGAATGGACCGCAAGTGACTCACAAACATGTCAAGTCTGTACATCTACACATACACAATACAGTTTATTTTTAAGTAGAGTGAATTTCCAGTACAGAGATTTTATTTTGAGGTGCCGTTTTGCGCTGTAGAGTGAGTGACTAACACCTACTTGACAGAGACAGCAAACGAGCTTGACAACATGGCCAAATGCAAGTGTGATGCTGAATGTATAAACTGTGTGGACCTTGAACTAATGACTAGCGATGAATCTGGACCCTGTGGCTGGACCATTTGGGAGTACCTGCTCTAGATTAACTAAATTGCCATACCTGCTAGCACTGTATGTCCACCAAAGGATTTTTTTCCTGTCACAGAGCTCGACATTAACTGTGTTCAGGCAAGTTGAATGCCTCAAATGAAAAATAAACTGTAATATCATCCGAAAATAAACTGCGCACTGTATTGCTGGGAGCGTCAAGCTGAGCTGCGTGCACAAGTCTGTCTCACCACCAAGCGCTAAACAGGACTGATGAGAAAAATCTGACATACTGGACAGTATATAAGGTAGCTCTGGGTTGATGATGTCACATACAACGTAACGCTACTAGTGTCAAATATCTCGGTAACACTGCATGCCAGAGAGAGACTTATTATTTTTAGCCCAGAAGCTAATGTTATCCATCGTGCCACACCAAGCAAGGATCCTACACCTGTCACAAGCTTTATGATCAAGCTTTGAACTGCAGTGTCTCTTTGGAGACTCAGCAAAATAAATCTATAATAATAAATCTGACACAAAATGGCTTCTGCAATTATTCATCTACTTTTCCGATTAAAAATAAGAGTTGGGGCATTGGTAGTGTAGTGGATAGTGCCCGTGTTCTGAAAGTTTGCGCTACCCGCTCAGTAGCTCATCCTGTCAGACTTGTCTGATGAACTAAGCCTCTCACTCGTAATGACCTACCCTGGCGAAAACATTGTTTAGTAGCTACTCAGGTCAGATATGTGTAAGAAGCAGACATACAGCCTATAAATGTAATTATAAGTAGAGTAGCTCATTCCGTCAGGTAGGAAATACCTATCGGAATGGACTATTACCTCTATAAATGTGGTTATAAGCAGAGTAGCTCCTTCTGTCTGGTAGGAAATATCTATCAGAATGGACTATTACCTCTATAAATGTGGTTAAAAATATGGTAGCTCATTCTGTCAGGTAGGAAATATCTATCAGAATGGACTATTACCTCTATAAATGTAATAAAAAATATGGTAGCTCCTTCTGTCAGGTAGGAAATACCTATCAGAATGGACTATTACCTCTATAAATGTGGTTATAAGCAGAGTAGCCCCTTCTGTCTGGTAGGAAATATCTATCAGAATGGACTATTACCTCTATAAATGTAATAAAAAATATGGTAGCTCCTTCTGTCAGGTAGGAAATACCTATCAGAATGGACTATTACCTCTATAAATGTGGTTATAAGCAGAGTAGCTCCTTCTGTCTGGTAGGAAATATCTATCAGAATGGACTATTACCTCTATAAATGTGGTTAAAAATATGGTAGCTCATTCTGTCAGGTAGGAAATATCTATCAGAATGGACTGTTACCTCTATAAATGTAATAAAAAATATGGTAGCTCATTCTGCTACTTACTTACACAGTAAGTAAGTAAAGATCTTAAAAAATGTGCAGTTTAACAGTATACTACTTACACAGTAAGTAAGTAGTATACTGTTAAACTGCACATTTTTTAAAAATGTGCAGTTTAACAGTATACTACTTACACAGTATACTACTTACACAGTAAGTAAGTAGTATACTGTTAAACTGCACATTTTTTAAGATCTTTGGGGCCTTTTGATTGTTTTTTTGTGGGATTGATGAGTTAGAATACTTACAGAATTTTAAATTTGCCATATCTAAACAACATAGTAAATCTGTAGCTGTCTGGGGCCCAGGTGTGCTGCTCAGAACCCAAAGAAGTGCAGTGTAAAGTTGTTTGCTATTTTCAAGGAGGCTGCAAGCAGCAACACCACAGGCCAGGTAATCCACCCATTCTGAATAGGCATGTTTTGAATGAACACTGCACTAGTTTTTCCCTAAACATACAAATGTTGCTTTAAAAAAGGAATTCAAATAACCATGTTGCTGTAAGGCTTCAGATCAAAATATGATAATTTATGGTAACTTATGAAAATTACCTAGCTTAACGTATGGTTATGTCTCAAGAAGGCTGACGCATTGTTTTGGCTAACAATGTTTATAAATCCCACAATACAGACACAAACCATCCACAGTATTATGCAGATATAAAATATGCTGGATAAATATGGACGATAGTGTCAAAGGTAGAAGATGTAAACAGATGAACGTGGGCTGATAACTGAACGCATACACTGATGTACGTGTGGCTCAACACAACGTTCCTGCACAACTAACTAACTGTATTGAATCACTTTACAAGCAGTACATGATAATTGAGGTCAGTGAACAGGGCGTAATAATCTTATTTAAAGATCATTCAAATTTTCACTGTCATAAACAATATGTTCAGAAAAAAGTATGTAATGGTGATCTTTTAATTGATGTGTGTAAGGTTAAAAATATGTGCATTGTATTTGTGAGGGTCAAGCTGAAATTTGTAGTTTTTATACGTCACCCTCTGCAGAAATGGAGCAACAAGTAAAGTGGAGTTGTCGTGAAGCCTGCTGTTTGTATTAATCAGAAGTTTGTAAGATACATAAGCTCGTAAAATGTGATGCATAATTTTATTTAAGGTTTATTCATCTCAGGTGTTTCTTAACTAAGTCATTCAAACTACACAATGTACATGAAATAACTGTTTTATATTGATTATTATTTATGAATGATACCTATTTAAGAGTGCCAAACACACCCTGTAGCACATAAAGTAAGCCAGTGACCATCAGCAGTACCTGTCTAGGACATGGCAGAAAAAGTTATTACTGCTAGGTTCAGCTCAATATGTGACCTGAGGCGGGAGCAGAAATAACTACCCAAACAAGCTGTGTGTGCAAACATTTCCTTAGCCCAGTGGAGGAAGAACAGGAGGAGGACAACAAGCACTGGAGGACAAACGCGGGAATCGATTGATGCGATGGCAGCTGTGATCGTCTCAGCTCTACGGATCAAAAAGGCATGCTTAAACAGCTCCGCCACTACTGGCACACAAACAATCCCTTCCTCTGACACAAATGTTACTTCTGGGAGATGCTCACAGTCTGCGATCCGGCACTGAGCCACTATAACATGAGACATAAAATCAATTTTCATACCTGCACCTATCTTTATGGCTGCTGTCTTATTATTGAATGTAAAACACACTCCTTCAAACCATGAGCATCAAGGGTACAAAGAATTTGTCATGGTGTGAATAGCTCCTGGTGTCATTCACTAAATAAGTCGTATTCATTCAGAGGTACTGATTTGGTACATAATGATTCATTATCCATTCCTATATTAAATGCAATCACCTGTCAAATCTTTTTTTTTTATCCTTTGGGTTTGATTCTCCAACAATGTAACTAATGAATGTGATGCTGATCAGCAGCCTGCTCTCATTTCTGAGATCTGAGATGTAACCCTTTATCAGCACATGTATTTATATAGTCTGTAGCAGGTAATCAGTTATTTGTAAGCTAACATTTCCTAACTAAATCCAGATTCACTTGGATATCTATCTAGTGCTTGCTGAACCTTTAAATGCATTGTTTGTCATTAGACCACATTTGTAATAACCTGCCCGGGGACTACAGATGAAAATCAGCTCATTAGCTAACTCTGGCACAAAACATTGAAGTGGAAACTGAAGTGTTCATTGATGTGCACTGTCCCTGACAAATAAAAAAATAAATAAATGCATAAATAAGACAAATGTTCTTGCTTGGAAGGCTGGAAAACACACTCAGCAGCATCCAATACAAACCACTACTATGCTTCTATGCATGCAGATGTTAATAAGAAATGCCAGTAAAGCAGATGCTAAAAGTAAAAAATACATTTCATAAATAAATAAAGAATACACATTTGATTTAAAGGAACAGTGTGTAAGATTTAGGGGGATTTAGTGGCACCTAGTGGTGAGGATTGGACATTGCAACCAGCTGAAACTTCTCCTAGTTAGAATTCCTTCAGTATTCTTTGTTCAGGAGGTTTTTACAGAGAGAAGAATCATCTGCAGATGTCTCTTCCTCTCCAAAACAAAAGGACCAGGTGACCGGTAAAAACAGTGAAAAAAGAAGTTTCATGTTACAAATCAGCGTTTGTCCAACACTGTTCGGCATATTCGAGACGGGCAGCTGGCCCAGCACCTGCTAATGTGTGCTCACCTATTTTCAACGATAACTTAAGATACAGACATTCAGGAGGTTTATACCAGGAGCCGATTT
The DNA here is from genome assembly GCF_041903045.1 of Epinephelus lanceolatus. Lineage (NCBI taxonomy): Eukaryota > Metazoa > Chordata > Actinopteri > Perciformes > Serranidae > Epinephelus > Epinephelus lanceolatus. The sequence goes on from NC_135738.1 coordinate 17,406,614, forward strand.
ATCCACAGAAGTTTCTTCCTCTCTTAACTAACAGACCAGAGGTCTCACTCATACATCAATGTGTAGGATCCATACTAAAAATGTACAAAAGCCAAAAATGACGTGCACTAAAGAATATTTAACAATTTCTACAATCAGGCTTCCACCTCACCATCTGTGTCGTCAATTTCCTGTCTCCAAAATGTTCGTAAGCATAGGTCAAAGTTTCTCCCTTCAAGTCTGTTTTGATAGATTACAACTTTTGCATGGGAAGTGACGTACACCTCTTTCAGGCCTCGTTTTGTTCATACACAATGTTTATAAATGAGACTCCTGGTGATTTAAACCAGAAAAAAACCTGAATAAAGCAGTTTCACATAAAGAAAAAATCTGTGTTATTCTGATACTTTCATCGCGGAGGGGCTGCTAACTACGATCGCTGATGCAAAAAAGCGGTTGGCGCTATCAAAAGCGTTTGGTTTGTCCATTCTAGGCTACTGTAGAAACACTGCGGTGCAACATGGCAATTTCTGTAGACAAGGACCCGCTCCCTACTTAGATATAAATGGCCCATCTAAGAGAACCAGGGATGCACGATATTAGATTTTTTTGCAGATACCTGACCAACTTATTTTAGTGCTCAAGTCTCTTCTGTAGTGAAATTAACATTAAAAATATTATACATGCATACTCTTATCGTGATGGACCACCAGCAGATGGAGACATGAAATACAATGCTTTTCAATGTATGTAATATTCATTTATTATTCATAAATATTTTATTTTAAAGCCAATATTGGCCGATACTGATTTGCCGATATTATCAGCATGTTGGTCATTCCGATATTTCATTTTAAAGCCAATATCGGCTGATATTGAAAGTCCAATATCACTGTTCATCCCTAGGTAACAAAAACAACGATTCTTATTTTCAGGTGATTATACACAAAAGAAAACATACTTATTGTATCACATTCAATTTCTGCCAATATATTACCCTAAACTCTACACAATTGACCTTTGAATATTTGTTGAATAAAGGTTTTAAAATGTGGCTACCTCCTAAATTTAAATATATTAAGTAGATTCATTGCCTCTATTTTGAGGTTATAACAAAATCTGCCCCAATTTCAACTTAAAAAATGCTGCTCTCAGATTTTTGTTGCTCACATTCAGATCTGTGTCACATATGAGGGCATAATAATATAAATTGGGACACCTTCATCTATAATGTGTACACAGAGTTGGTGCTGCTCAGATATGCACAGAATAAAAGTTTGTGTGGAGTTTTCTGTTCGGCTCATATTTTAAAATTATAATGCAGCACAGTACTAGAAATGTCAAAAGTTGCACCGTCAGGCCAGCAGCTCTTCTATGTGTAGGAGCGCCTCGCTCTGCATACAAGTAACCCTACAGTGCCTGCTGTCACTACTCCAAATAACATCCCAAAGGCTTCTGGCAGTGCAGCACAGCAAGGATTTAAATACGTGATGAGTTTTGAAGTCAGCTCAAAATCAGGCCCTTGTACAACCTTGCTACTTGAAAGCAATGCTGTTTCACTTCTCCTGTCTTTAAATTACCCAAATAAGGGATGTGAATGAGAAATGAGGTGGCAAACAGAATGACCACTGACAGCTTTAAAAGGAGAGCTATGAAGAGACCACACAGCTGAGATCAGATAAACACACAACTAACACATAAAGCGGATCACAAGTACATGGTGGACCTGAAACAGTTTTGGGAAACAGCTGGTTGGTGTGCATCCAGACTGAAGTGTCTGTGAAGTGTCTATTCAGTAATCTAAAAGGCAGTGGAGCATCTGTACAGGGGCATAGCAGACTCCTCCAGGAGCACACGCAGAATGCTAATGCTGTGAGGCTCACCTCCGTCCTCTCTCCCCTCTCTCTGAAACATACAAGGGCAATGCTGCATTAATCATGGATTCACATCCCTCCTCCTTCACTCTCACCTCACTCCAAACACACTCTCCTCCACGCCTTCCTGTTTCTCTTTGTCTCTCACGATCACACACGCACACACACACAGACACCCGCCTTTCCAACATGTGCGACATTATTAAAGAGACCTGAGACCACAGACTGTAAAATATAAATGTCACTTAACCTGAGAAGCATGAGATTCTCAAATCAATGTAATCAGACTGTCCACTAAAAAAACTCGATGTTCCTGTACCACAACAGAGAATACTGCATTATCTCACATATCTCTCTTAAACAACACCCACTCCAAACATGCACGAGTACGTACGCCCACACACACCACACACCACACACACACAACACAATACAATGCACTCCCATTTTTTGCTCCACTTCTCTGAGCAAGATGAGTGGGAAAGAGATACAGGAGCACACAGTTGTATCTGTGAATTCCATTTTCAAAAACCACTTCAAGAGTAACAAAATTATCAGACGCACATATTGATCAAAGACCTGTGCGGAAAAAATGTTGCGTTTCAAATATTCATGGCATTGTCTTCATCGAGGGGCGCGAGTTCTGCATATTTGTTTCACACAATGTAACAGAATGGTGCCAGCAGCCCAAAGGAGAGAGTGGTGTGAATAAGAGGTGAAATATGAGCAATGACATTATGAGATCTCATTTTATTCATAATTAATAGATGTTACAGAGGGAGACAAATAGCCCTGTGCCAGACAAGATAGTGGGCAATTAGCTGTGTTAACCCTGACATAAAGTGACACCACGAAGACACTGTGTCCAATAGTGACGCAAAAACCCAAACCTGAATAATACTTTGTCCCGTCCCTAGAAAGCCGTACAGAATAATTTGTAATAATAGGCTACGAGGAGGATCGTGAGCAGTTATCTCTATGAACACATATCTGCATATGTATGAAGAATCTGTGGGCAATAGTACAATAGTTTGGTATCTGAAGTGCTCTGGTTTCCATTTGTATACTGAGTCGTATTGACCAGTCACGTCTGAGCAGGCTTACATTGCCTGCAGGTAAACAGTCCGTGTAGAGAGCAAAAGAGGCGGAACGCATTGGGTGAAATGCAATCTCAGAACCCAATGGCTATCTGACGAAAATGTATCTTTTTATTAGCTTTATTGTAATTCATGTGTATTCATATGCAGATATCTGTTTGCTGAGATTAGCCAAATTGTTATCTGGACCTGTCTCAAGTTGCTAATCAAACTGTAAACAATGAGCAGCGTACGGATGGAAGAGAAAGTCTTGGCCTGGATATCCGCTGGCTACTCAGAATCTCCCAAAATACTGACCGTTGCCCCCAGAGGCTTATCAGTGCCAGACAATAAACGAGACTGGGTTTTAAGAGTGTGTGAGGAGTCATGTGTGGCTTAAATTATTAGCTATAGCTCAAGCCAATGCTGAGGAGCTGCATCGGGAAAGGTCCGGCATATTTTAAAGGATCGGACTTAGCTAAACTGAAAGCAGTCAAATGCTGATCCTATCCTCACTGTGCTCTACAATGTTCTGTCCTATTCAGACTGCTACTGTTGCTGCAGTTGTAGCGCTAAAGTTATTCTTACATTTTGCAATTGCATAAATGTGTAGCCTGTACACTATATTAAAAAAATGTTTTGACATCTCGTCAACTATGTGCGTCACATGTCTACAGCCTGGCGCCTTTTCCTAGAATTTGCTGAATCTCAATAGCGATGGCCGGTCTCAAGTCTCCTTCGTGAGGAAGGCTACTGATTCCAAATCCAAAAAAAGAAAACGTCTCAGAGGAAAACAGAGAATTTCAGAGTGAGTGGACAGATTTGTGTGCTTTCACTATGAATGCTGCAAAGCTTAAAGGGATAGTTCGGGTTTTTGGACATGAAGTTGTGTGAAACGCTGACCATCTGTAGCTCTGATGTGACGGTGTCACTACTGTCAACGAGCCTCCTGCTCTGAGAAATGGCCCGTAGCTTACCAGAGAAAAAGTAGTTCTGAAGATATACGGGGGACACGTAACCAAAAGATTTTAAGCTACAAAAAAGTATGCATGTGTTTTGTTAGACTATTTCAATAATTTTAAAACATCCCCGTATTACGTCAGACCTTGCTATCAATTGGGACTATTTTCTGGCCAGTATCACTCCACCGTGCAGGCCCGCAAGACAGCACGGCAACAGAAATCAATCAGACAGTTCACCACCATGCCGTGCAGGTGCGCAGGATAGCAACGGCTAACGAAAACTTCATCGGCTGTTTCCAACAGAGAACCAGTAGGCTATTATTAGTGAGGAAGAAGATGTACTAGCCCTATATATACCTACTACTACAGCGCAAACACCGGCTCAGGCTCATGACACACCCTTGTCAGCTGCTGTAGGTAAACAGAGGAATACCAAAATGGTGCGAACTTGTGATTTCCCCAGCTGTGGGAATAAAAACATCGCCAGCTCCCAATTCCATCGTTTTCCTGTTACAGATGTAACCCGTAGGCAACTTTGGCTAACCCACCACCAGAACAAAGCAGAGACTGGTCGTAATCACATATTAATTCACATTTCTATGTGATTGATTACTCATGTCATAGATTTAGCAGTTAGCCTAATATAATAAACTAAATGCCGACGGTAAAACGAGGCCGCGTATAATGTACTCGCCACAACACAACAGACTATAAGTTCAATCAAACATTTTGTTTTACAGACAATCAGTTACAGACATCATTATATAGACTGGTATTAGGTAATATATCTCTCTTTGGGCACAGCAGTGCGGAAATTGCATTTTCTCTGTCCGTCGGGGTCTGTGGGCAGCTGAAGTGAGCTTGACATACACGCAGTTGCTTCATCCTCGCTGGTAGCGAGGTTCATCCCAATTGACACAAGCCCAAGTTGCCTACGGGTTACATCTGTAACAGGAAACCGATGGAATTGGGAGCCGGCGATGTTTTTATTCCCACAGCTGGGGAAATCACAAGTCCGCACCATTTTGGTATTCCTCTGTTTACCTGCAGCAGCTGACAAGGGTGTGTCGTGAGCCTGAGCCGGTGTTTGCGCTGTAGTAGTAGGTATATATAGGGCTAGTACATCTTCTTCCTCACTAATAATAGCCTACTGGTTCTCTGTTGGAAACAGCCGATGAAGTTTTCGTTAGCCGTTGCTATCCTGCGCACCTGCACGGCGTGGTGATGAACTGTCTGATTTCTGTTGCCGTGCCGTCTTGCGGGCCTGCATGGCGGAGTGATACTGGCCAGAAAATAGTCCCAATTGATAGCAAGGTCTGACGTAATGCGGGGATGTTTTAAAATTATTGAAATAGTCTAACAAAACACATGCATACTTTTTTGTAGCTTCAAACCTTTTGGTTACGTGTCCCCCGTATATCTTAAGAACTACTTTTTCTCCGGTAAGCTACGGGCCATTTCTCAGAGCAGGAGGCTCGTTGACAGTAGTGACACCGTCACATCAGAGCTACAGATGGTCAGCGTTTCACACAACTTCATGTCCAAAAACCCGAACTATCCCTTTAAGTACTAAATAATCAGCCCACTGCAGAGTAGCTTTTTTTTGTAAAACATATTAAAGAATGCTCATTTAGACCTATTAGGAATGTTTATAGGCTAATTTAGATTAAATACGGGGCATCGGTAGTGTAGTGTATAGTGCCGGCGCCCCATATACAGAGGCAATGCCTCGCTGCAGCGGTCGCAGGTTTGACTCCGGCTTGCAGCCCTTTGCTGCATGTCAACCCCCACTCTCTCTCACCCCATTTCACTCTGTCCTGTTCATTAATGGAAAACAGCCCAAAAAATAATCTTAAAAAAAAAAAAATAATAATAATAATTTAGATTAAATAGGCTGTGTTGCCGTCAATATGTATTGCGGCTCCAAAAAATTAAAAGTCTTTTGCCAAAAATGGCTCTTTTGATAGTAAAGGTTGTTGACTCCTGCTCTAACTGAGCACGTCACGTCTATTTCAGATGTTGTAACCCTTCAAGACAAACTTTCAGTTGTATTATATCATTTATTGAAGCTGATTAACTTATCTTTTTAACCAGCACCTTCAGTATTTGGACCTACCTTGTGAAAATAAGGTGTGCCAAAGTCAGTAGGCAGTCAGACCAGACTCAGAATCGGCACATACACAAAGGATGCCGATCAGAAAAAAAAATATTATTATTGACCTTTTGCTAAGCCCCGCCCCTTTTCGATGGTCCAACAAGCTGTCAGAGTAAGCATGGAGCCCACACTGTGACTAACTGCACTCCCTGAAGAAATATTATCATATTTGTGGAAAAATGAAAGAGTGATTCCAGAGAGAAGCAGACAGAGGGGTCTGCAGTCTGTGTTTGAAGGATATATCCAGGATGTCAAACTGACTCAGCAGCAACAACAGGTTAAAAAGACAAAGATAGTTAGAAGCTAAAGTCGAACTATAGGCTACAGATCACAGTGTAAACGTGAACCACCACATCACTGCTGATCGCCATGCAAGACAATGAATAGAAAGGGAAACTTTGCTGATATTGATCCAGCTGTGTGGCATCGCAGTGTGTGCAGATGAACTGTGTTTGGCTTCACCCCTGTGCCACTGCCAGCAGCCGGGCCTCTGCTGCCGGACAGGCAGGGATCTCCGGGAGAAGTCAAACACCATTCATCTGCATACAATCACACACAGCTGGTTGAATATCAGCAAAGTTTCCCTGCTTCCCTTCACTGGTTCCTGTACAGCAGGGTCGGCCTTATGAAGTCTTATAATCATTAAAAAGCAAAAGCAGCATATGTATACATTCAGTAGGCTATATCTTCAGTAGCTAGTAGGGATGTCCCGATCCGATATTCGGATTGGTATCGGCCGCCGATATTAGCAAAAAACAGGCATCGGCATCGGATCGGACTGCATGGAAAAATGCCGATCCAAGAATTCCGATCCAGTTTTTCACAGAGTCCTATCCAGGTTTTCCAGCCAGCCCAGCACTCCGCGATTCAAGCAGTCCATTCCAGTGATCCGCTCCAGCTCTTACTATCAATCCACCAGGCCAGCATGCAGACGGCAGACACACACAGAGGGAAGGGTAGGAAGAGTAGCGGTCAATTTAGTTAACTGACTGATTTGTTTTCTGCTCTGGTTTTTTGAGAGTGATATTTTTATTTGGTTTATACTCTTACTGTTTAAGTAAAGAGCACTGATGGCATTGTTTTGGGCACAATTAGTGAAACTGGAGCCATGGATGGACTATTGCTTGTTTAAACAGTCGTACAATATTGTGTGCCTGTGCACCAGGCTGGCACTGACTACTAAAATAACTGAAAAGGAAAGGCTGCATTGTTTGTTAAATGTCTTGTGGTGTTAATCTATTTTTTATTTATTAGGGAGCTAAAGCACAAGTGTGTGGAGTCTTGCTGCTATTTTAATTTCAATGTTAGACATTTTAAAGATTTCTTGTGTTGATTTATTTTCTATTTATTAAGGGGCCAAAGCAGCCGAAGCAAACCAGCTATATTTTTATTTAATGTTAATGTTCAAGTTTAAAGTTTGTTTATTTAACCCTGTTAACAATAAACAGGTCAGTTTCTCATACCAACTGTTGTGGATCATTCTAACTAACCTGATTAAGTAGTTGTTCTTGTTAGAGTAATATTGCTTGATCAAACCTTTTCTAACATGACTGACAACAAAATAAGTGAATATGTATAATATTCTTGGATCGGTATCGGCCAAAACTCAAGGCTGTAATATCGGTATCGGATCGGAAGTGAAAAAGCTAGATCGGGACATCCCTAGTAGCTAGCTAGCTAACCCTACACTTCTCAGGGTTTGATTTTGGTTTTGGAACAGGAAAGAAACGTGTATCTTTTTCCAACCTCTCCAGGTAATGAGTATCATTAATACACAACGTGCCCCAGGCACAACATTTAGCTCCAAATCCACAAAACCAGCCTGAAAATGACGGAGATCTGAAAGGATTGCATTGGAGTCAATGGAGCACAACTGTGTTGTTGTCAAACCCTGGTCTGAACCCGACGACGCTACGTTATGATTGGCCAGTCTGGATACAAATATACATAAAACAAGGAGTAAAGGACAATTTATACATACATACTAACTTTAAACAGATGACTATAACATTAACTTGCAAAAAAATAAGATAAGCAAGTGAAAATTACGAGTAAAATAAGAGCAGAAAAGAGGCTGTGTATGTGCATGTGTGTAAATGAAAGGGAGCTGAGCCATGGGTTTGTCTTTAAGGGCTATTAATTCAGTGAAGAAATCTTTCCCATTTCAAATAATACCATTCAATCCTGCCCAGTACAGAGAAGGACACTCGTTCATACGCCGCCACCAAGCAGGCAGATAATGCCAGTCTGTGATTGATGGAGCGTGAGCTGACTTCCATTGTTGGACAAGCAGTCTCGGTGCCAATAAACCTCGATCAAGACGTCCCTTTTGTTTGTCATATGTGGGCATTCTCATATTCATCGCTGTGGCTGTTACACACACAGAATTACTGTGATGTTGATTATTATAAATGGTCACTTGACATACGCAGCAATTAGAAGCTCTATTTCTTGTACTTTCTTTAGAAAGGTCAAAGGGCAAGATCAGGTGCACTAAAGCATTCCTGTGGCTGGAACACATCAGCACATCTTTGCTTTCTGTTATGATGGCTTATACCTGAGCCTGACTGAAGGATGGGCTCCACACCTGCTGTACCACTCTGCTACCTCACAGATTCATTTGTAAAGAAACCATAAATTCAAAATCAGATTTCAGCACAGTACACAATGTAATACACCAGCTGTTGAAGCCATTATTGAAGCAACACGTCACCTCATACCGAACAACTACAAGCTACACGTACACATACAAAATAGGCAGCTGTCAGATGAGCAGCATGATCGATAGTCCCTTTATTGCTTTACCAGCCTGAGAGTGAGAGTCCATGTTTAGGCACTAATGCACTCCCCACTCTGATCAATACAGAAAGCTGCTGATTTGAATACAAGGGAGAGACGAGAGAAGAGACGCCATGTGATACTTTTATTTTGGGTCTTTCTCGGCAATGTGACTTTGCTTTAGGTGATCACAGTCAGGACAACAGTATTACCACAACAATGTTTCGTCTAAGATTAGACGAAAATATGACAATTAGGAAAATATAGCAGGTGATATTGGTGATGTTGTTGGTGTCCTTCAGTCAGGTCAGACAAAAGAAAGGCTTTAAAAAAAGGCACACAGAGATGGACTGGGAGATGACAAGTGGGCTCCAAAAAGAGAGCACTGCGAGGGAATGATAATAGAAAGTGTAAAAGGGACCTTAAGAGAGGGATATTGGAAAGAAGATTGAAGTTGGTAAGAGGCTAGACAAAATGCAGGCTGTAGAGAAATGTGTGGTGTGGAGGAATGAGGGGCTTACGAAAAATGAAAGAAGGATGTGTGGTGGTGCAATAGCAGAGGGACTTTTAATGCACTGGTGCAGCTGTGCTGACATAAAAAGCACCCATATACCCAGAAAACCGGCAAACATGATACTGTAAATTAAATTTCCTTTTTCGTTTCATGTCAGTTCAGAAAAGTTTGACTTGCACGTGAGTTTTGAATCAAAATGCATTGTTTCTACAATATGTGCTTTACAAATGCGTGTATAGACCCTTTTACTGTTAGTAAACAGGTGGACGGGGCTTAGCTGGAGGCAAAACAATTCTCCACAGACATCAGCCAGCGGCATCTAGCAAGTTCTGCTGGCTTGTTTTAGACGATGAAGGCATTTGGAAATACTCAATCTGAGCAACAGAAGGCACTCTGGCACAAACTGGACCGTTTATAAATTCGAAGCACTGTTGATATGCACCATTCAGTTATCCAGAGCACCGCACTCTCAGGGTGGCAGAGCACACTCCTGGACCTCTGTCTGTGGAGACGGAGCAGCAGAGCGCCAAGTGGAGTGAATGTGTGATTAACTTAACTGTTCATTAAAATAACCCTCCGTGTCTTTGACCTCTCATTTTAGTGTAGAGCGTCAGACTGAATTTCTGAATGCACCATGTCAGGTCACTCACTCTCCAGGACTGTGAGTGTTACTTGAATAAGTAAACACTGACCAACGGGACCAGAATGGCTGACCCGAATGCTCTCATTCAGTAGATGAGTGGATGGATGGATGATGTCACAGGAAGCTTTGTAGTTGATTACTATGCCAATCTTATAAAGGAGGAGGACACTTGAAGGGTTTCCTCCAGTTTGTTTTGCTATCGAAGCTCATTCATGCATTCATTCATTTTCCGTACCGCTTATCCAGTCGCGGGGTGCTGGAGCCTATCCCAGCTGACATTGGGCGAGAGGCAGGGTACAACCTGGACAGGTCACCAGACTATCACAGGGCTGACACACAGAGACAGACAACCTTTCACACTCACATTCACACCTACGGCCAATTTAGAGTCACCTAACCTGCATGTCTTTGGACTGTGGGAGGAAGCCGGAGTACCTGGAGAAAACCCACACTGACACAGGGAGAACATGCAGACTCCACACAGAAGGGCTCCCCCATCCTGTGTTCAAACCAGGAACCCTCTTGCTGTGAGGTGACCGTGCTAACCACTGCACCACCTTGAAGCTATCGAAGCTAACGTTAGTTAATGTGCTAAAAAGTTAGCGTTACAGAGAAATCCAATATTCCTCTTAATACATCCCCAATGTCTGATTAGGTGGACATGATAACCCTTGATACACATAACGTTATTCATCTCTACATCCAGTTCTTTCGCCTCATTGCATTTAACCTTAGTGGGGCCTTGTATGTGGTCAAATTTAAGTTTTGAGCCACGACTCCTTCTATTCTGTCTCCCAATAACACAAGATGACATTTTAAGACTCCTATGTAGCCTAAAGCCCTGTGGTGGAAAGTCGTGTTTTGCCTCCAGCTAACAAACTGACATCATTGTGACGTCAACACTAAAAGGGTCTATTGTCAGTAAAAAGGGTATAGCAGAAAACATGGAAGCCAAAAATGTGCTTAAAAAGTCCTAAATACTATATTGTGTCACATGGAATCTAAACATTGCACAAAAGTATATTTGGTGTGTAAATAAATTTTCTGGTGGACAAGTGGAGTCAAATAGATGTCAGAGCTGAACAGCATGACACGACAGCATGCTGGATGGGAAGCAGTGGGGTGAAAACCAGATCGAGACAGAGAGTGACACTTATAGACTGAGGACATTGCTTCCTGCTGGTCACTGTGAAATGACAAAAAGGAAAAAACAACAACAACAACAACAACAACAGCAGCATGGTGGAGATCTGTGTCCTGCTCACATTGTCTCCATTTAACCCCCACAACAGGTACACTACCTGTGGAGACTCAATTAGAAAGCCATTAGCCGCTGACAGACTGAGGGCTAATTGCTGCCTCAGGGGGATTCAGAAATGGGAGGATTCAGTGTACAAGGACAAGAACACGCCATGAAATCCATCAACCGGCAACATATTTTACAAGGACAGGAAGCTGTCTTATATTTCACTGAGCAGACTGCTATTACAGCAGTTGACTAGTTTGATTTCTTTTTAGTCGGGAGGCTTTCACAGGACAACACCAATTTGTGAGGTTTTTATGAGCAGTGGAAATGTAGAATCAATACAAGCACTACATTTGTGCACCGTGCTCAGGGCCAGGCAACGCGGAAATCAAAAAGCACAGTACTCCAGCAATTTAGCATTGTGCTTCTGTAACATTGTGAGACTTAGGAGTGAAAACAGTATCCAAATCGACGCTGCAGAAGAGATGTTGCCTTTGTTATTTCCTGCATTCTTTTTCTTGGCAAAACCTAGTTTCTACAGGTCCCATAATTCAATTCCAACACACACAGTTTGATGAGAGATTAGGGTGTGTTATACTTGTTGTGGCTAACGTAGCCTCAAGCTGCAAGCCTCAAGGTGAGTAGAGGAGTGGGCCACACAAGTCTAGTAGCCGCACTTCTTTCTAACTCCACACCCACAGACTTTTTTCTTTTTTTTCAAACCTGTCGTCTTCAGCCCCAACAGATGCTGATTTATCAGATTTCACTCAGTTACCTCAGGAGCCAAAAAGGCTTTGTAAAACTTTTTTTCACAAATGCAGCAGTACTTCCTGAGACCTGTAAACAGACTTTGATGTGGAGGAAAAAAAAAAAATCAGTGGAGTTCCCCTTTTAGGATGCAGGGTGGTGAAGGTATGGATTTTTTCTTACAGTGGTGAAAAGCAGGGGGGGGTTCCTGCCAATGCTTTGGGCCAATTACTTTTTTATAGTACGTCACAGTGCTCTCCCGGCACTTGGTGCACAGAGCGTTATGGACGTGTACATCATGCATGTCACTGTATAATTCTTGGTTTATCAGTGAAGTGTATGAACTTTCTTTACTAACAGTGACAAACAGAGTGATGGGACCACTGACTTACATGACTGGTCCAATGTGGGTTAAATGCACAGCGGCAGATCTGTATTATATAAGTATCATGTATGAAATGTCTGTATCATCACTGCGCTGCATTTTTATTAGCTATGATAACCTGGTCACATTTCTCTACACATCCAGGCACCATCTCACTTCCTCTTCCTCTCCTTGCAGTTCTTGTACTTATTCATTTAGCAAGATTTATACTTGTGTGTCAGCTCTACACCGTAGCCTACGCTGTTGTGCAGTAGTGTGTCTGTGTCACAGTTAGAGTTACACCTCCAAAACATTAGTTGACAGCGGGGTTTTGTGAAGCGCTGGAAAGTTTAGTTGATTCAAAACACACATTAAACATGGCTTAATAGAGACAATTTCAAACACAAGTACACAAAGCACTTGTATTTATCTGGACACATTTTCTCCACAAATAGACTAATGTTTTTAGCACAAGCCTATGGCATTTTATATTGTATACATTAGCTTAGCGGCTAGCAGACTCTACTCATATGAGGCCAGCAACATTTAACAAAGGTTATGTTACAAAATTTGGTTCCATTACAACTCACAAAGTTCAGTAACAAAACAACTGTCTTATACTACACACATTTCCAAACAAATATAACATGCTAACGTTATTAGCAAAAGCCTATGGCATTTTACACTGTATAAATTAGCTTAGCGACTAGCGGAGAGTTCCTCTGCTCATATGAAGCCAGGATAAATCCTGAAGTATAAATCCCCAAAGGATGAATTACACACAGATGCTATTTTTGTGGAGGCTTTATTGTCTTCACAATTTATTGTTTCTAATCTGTGAAATGAAAGTTAATAAAAGCTTCGTTTCCACTGAGGGAAATGGCTTCAGCTTACAAAAATAGACAGGAGGTCTGTGTCGCTGTGAAGTGTAGTTACATTTCTGGGGAGGTGCACGTCAAGCTACAGCGTCAATTCGACGCAGAAGTATAAATCCCGCTTAAAACTTAAGTGACATCCATTAACTACTTTGATTACACTTCAGCAATATACGCTGTCTTACATTTGACACATATTTCCAAGTCTGCGAGAGAAGCACCAGTCTCTGTCCATCTGTATCATGGCAGCCTTTGGCATTGTTAGGTTATTACTCATGACGTGTAACTAGTCACATTGGCAGGGAATTGAGGGAGGCTACAGAGTGGTAACTGAAGAAAGAAGACCTGCATCTAAGCTGAAGAGACACATTTTTCAATTAATTTATTATATCGACTAAATAAAAAGTGGTGATGATGGCTGAGACGTCATCACCCTGGTATTGCTGTGATGTGGGTATAATCACAGCCTAAGTAGTTAGTCCTCCCAACAATTCACATTCTTGTCAATGCTAGAATTAACTCAAATTATGCCTTGCAATATTTACAAGGTCTCACAATTTAACTTCTACACAATAAACAGTCAAACTGTAAGACAGGCACCGATCCATTCTTATTCCTCTCTATTACTGATTCCAATACCTCAGCTTTCAGAGTATCTGCTGATAGCAGAGAATCAATCTGATAGCAGTTTTTCCCAGATGTAAAACTCTATACTCATTGGGATCAGTTTATGTGAGGTGACATGAGGCCAGACATTGCTGTGGCAGCCTGCCACGACCGACTAGATGGATCTGATAGTGGAGACAGAATTTTTTTAATGACATCGACAAAGTATCTTCTGTGAATCACTAACGTCATGGGCAATACCCAATCCCCCTCACAAAGCCAGTATCAGCCCTGATGGTATAGGTATGTGCATCCCTGCTGAAAGAACACTGGCTAATTCTACCAATCACAATATTCTGCATGAAACTGACATCATTCACATCCAATTTGAAAAAGTGAAAATCTAATAAGACTCAAGCCTCAGTTTCAACACTTTCTTCATGTAACTGCAGTTGGAAAGACATTCTTTCCCGAGAACCCGTCTGCGAAGGCAGCCTTGGCCCCCAAAGGCTATAAATCTCAGCAACAAGCTCTGTGGCTTGTTTTGGAAAGCCGGCTACAATTCAGCCATTGTTGGCCGTGGTAATTACAACAAAACTCTGCGAGATCCTCGAGAGGCTGAATAGTCTGTGATCTTATTAAAAAGTCCATAAAGGCGAGGTTATTATATTAGGTGTGTGTAAACAAAGTTAATCTCCACGTTGTAATAAAACGACCTGGTTAATGGCTTGTGAGCATTAATTGGAAAATTAGTTTTATTGCAGTTATGTTACTGGGCTGCTGTTATTGTTGGTAGATGAGTTGATATTTCAGTGACCTATTTACAGTGTTTATTGGCTAATCATGATGAGTGATTGCCTGATTGATGGATCTTTGTTACACACTGTATTAAACTGCAGGTGCATGTAAGAGTAAAGACATTGTATGAGGGATGTAGGTTTAGATTACATACTATACAGAAACCTTACATACACCCTATCACTGATCCTTTGACTTAGGATGCTCAGGATTCTGGACTGAATGTGTTTGGAAAGCATTTCCAAAGTTCAGAGTCCATTGAAATCAGAAACTCTAAATGCATTATGCTGTTGAGGTCGAGGAGGCTTTAGACTTCAAACAGCATGTTCCCACAGCTCTGTATTCTGCATAGGATTCCTGAAATTTTAACAGACGTCTTCCCTTCATGCTGAAGTTGTCAGGCCTCCAGCGTCTCAGACAGTGACATCAGCAAAACGCAAGTAAATCTTCTAAAACTGGGTCATATTCAAATCTTTCTCTGCAATTGGCAACAATTGCTGGATTAAAAGTAATTATTTTCTGGGCTTTTCAAGAACTGGTCAATCTGTTTCAGATAAAGGAGAATCACTGTGTATATATTTAGGCTTTATAAAGGATCTGTATTAAGGACCTATAAAGGATTTCTTTTCATGTTGGCTGGAGAAAAATACCCACTGCATTCAAAACTCAGACTCTTTCTAAAAGCTTACTGACAACATAAACTCTTGGAGAGCAAATGCAAATAAGCTCAAATCAAACATTTACAATTTGTCTCAAACAGCAGCTTCCACTTGTCAACAAAACTGAGTTAAAAACACATTCACCTCACATAACACTTGAATGTGTTATCCATCATTATCCTTCCTTTTGTATGTCCATTATTGGTGCATTGGGGAAACTGGATGTTCATTGATAAACATACAATATCTTTTGAATTATCAGGCCACAACTTAATTTCTTCATACAACCCTGATGTTACTGTAACAGGCCAAGGATCTAAAAATAAAATCAAACTTGAATCCTGATTTTTAGGGGATTAAGAAAGACTAATATGGCAGTACAAAATGAAATAGTACACGCAGATATGTACCAGTCAAGTCCGTCATGTGGTTTGCTATCTTTATGCTTTTTTCCCAGTTAAACGGAGGTACAATATGGAAGGACACTCTGACTCTGTTGTTGGCATGCAAACAGTGTAGACCCACACAAGACACTGCGTGACGCCATGTGTGAGTGGGTGGGCTGTCTCTGTAGGACATTTTCTGGAATTTGTATGCATTTTGTGTTTTTGCTTACAGGATCGTCGCTGTTGTTGATGTCTCCTGCAGATTCCATACGTGTAAGGGAATTATTGATTATTCCTTATTGATTACTACTCATGTATCTAGAGCCTGTGTAACTGTGTAAAGTAGTGAAAAAAACACAGTAGAGTCGATCATGCTTTTAATGTCTCCATCTACCATCAACACCCTGACACTCACTCTCTCTTTCTCTCACACAGAAGCACATTCCCCTCTGACTATGAGGAACAGAACAGAATTAAAATCAGTTAAAGGGATAGTCCGTATTTATTGAGGCTGTATTGTATGAGGTTATCCGTAGTCAGTGTATTACGTGCAGTCGATGATGTCATGAGTCTGGAGAAGTAGGCAGGAGTGCCACCACAGAAGCTAAGCAATGTACTGCTGTGGACAGGGGCATATATATAAAAAAAGTTGGGCCATTGTCTGGTGAAAAAAATAAATATCATTTATATTTGGCCACTTTATTAGGTACATATTAGGTACAAGATTTCATTGACTGCCTAGTCAAAAAAAAGTGAAATTCTATTAGGAGCTGCTCTTTGTCAAATCAAAACGTATGACTGGACCATGTGGGAATTTAATTTGAAAGGACAGAGGCTCAGCAGTCAGACAGGAGTCACGTTACAAACCAATCACAGCCAACACATGTCTTTCTCTTCTTCCATAAATATTCAGTCTGTGATAAATACAGAAAGGTTGAATTGTCCCACAGGCGATAGGCCTACACACTTACTGTATAAACAGCACCCTGAAGTAGATCAGCTCTGCACTCTTTCAGGTCAGCTTAGCAACCTCAGACACAACCTGCTGTCATGCTCTTGAAAGTTGCACAAGAGTAGCCCCGAGTGCTGGACCTTGCATTTCCAAGTGGTTAAAGACGCGCAGGCTAGTTAATAACATGTCGGGCAGGAAATCCAAAGTGTGGGATCATTTTGAGAAGGTGAAGGACAAACCCAAGGTGATAT
Source organism: Epinephelus lanceolatus (assembly GCF_041903045.1). Classification (NCBI taxonomy): domain Eukaryota; kingdom Metazoa; phylum Chordata; class Actinopteri; order Perciformes; family Serranidae; genus Epinephelus; species Epinephelus lanceolatus. The sequence goes on from NC_135738.1 coordinate 17,423,479, forward strand.
GTAAACTCTGCAGGCAAACATTTGCCTATCATTTGTCGATTACAGACATGATGCATCATCTCAAACATGTAAGTAGCTATATGCCCAGTAGCCACTTAGCACTATCATTATTGAATCAGCAGACCATCAGAAACTCCCGTCGTAAGTGAGGTAAAATTACCTATTTTGTCAATGGAGTTCGGTGGCTTTGACAAGAACAATATAAGGGCTAAAAAAGCCATCTAGGAGCAAGGTAAAGCTGTGCAAGTATTCTAAATATAGAATACACTTAAACTTATATTGATTTTTTTAGGTGGCTAAACTACATTTTGCTGCTGCTCATGTCCATAGCAGTAAATTGTTTCGTTTTCATGGCAGCACTCCTCCCTACTTCTCTAAAATGGGGGAGCGCAGACCATCAGCTACTGTGGGTAACCCTAAGTATCTCATACAACCCTACTTCAAAAAATCCCAACTATCACTTCGAATTTTCATGCATTAAGCCCCTCCTCACATCCTCCTCCCATGAAAGTCCCTGCAAGCAGGCTACTGACAAAAAAAAGAAGCTTTTCTGCATCTGTATTGATAGTGCAGTTATGGATCCAAAATATTTGTGAGGAAACTAAATTTAAAATTTAGCCTTGTGGCACTTGTGTCAGGTGGAACTTTGAGTGTTGAGGCATGTATTCTCAAAGGCTTCTCCTTGATGCACTGTAGCTTTGGATCGTACCTCATCTGTACGCCACTTTAGACAAAAGCATTAATGTAGAAATCTAAATTTGTTATTTTTGCCCAACACATGTTAAATCTGCCCTGTTGTTAATCACTAGTCAGCTTGTGAACATGCATACCTAATGTGACATTCAATTTATTGAGAGTCATGCATCCTAATTAGTCCTTATTAGGAAGAACACTCACACAAGTCAGATCACATGATTAAGTGTCAGCCCTGTCTCCTTAGTATTCTATGTCCCTCTTATCCACTTCATATGAAATCACTTTTGCATTCAGAGAGAGTCACTGCGATGGCATTGGGGAACAATAATGGTCAAAAATAACAGTGTTGTCTAATGGTGTGTAACAGAAGGAAGCAGGCTGATATAGTCTTGTTTCTCCACTCTGCATGAGGGTAATACAATTTTGCCGCAGAGTGATTAAGCACCTTCCAAAAAAAGAGCCACTGAGCTACTGATACAAATTCAATATGTTGGCCTTAGACCCTTAGTCATGGATGGCTCCTCACCAAAGTTAATAAATAAGATATTTTTCTGCTGTAACTGTGATACCCTCTCTACAGTATCACTCACTGAGGCGATGTTGAGTTCTGTTCCAAGAATCAATTCTTTACTGTAGCAGCTGTTAAGTGATTCAGTTGTCTTGCAGAAAGAGCAAACAGGAGCTTCAATCTAAAATTAGTAAATTCTGAGAGCAATAGGAAGACCTTCAAAAAATAGACCTTTAATTAGATTAGCTAGTGAGAGGAATTACCATCTGAAAGCTTTTTTAATTTCAAAGTCTCAAGGTGAATTTCAAAGCAAGAGCAGTCATCGCACATTAACACAACTAACTTAATGAAAGTCACTGGTTGTGATGATTTTATTGCACATGTTGTGCTGGACGCTTTGTGTGAGATTGTCTCATGACTCCTAATTTCATGTACAGTGCCCATCTTGATCAGATCTGGAATATATCTCACTTTCTCTGTCCATCTGTCCCTCTCTCTATCTACCCATCTCTTTCCCTCCTAGCATTGTGCTTGCAAGATGGGTTGATATAAGCATGCATTATTCATCTGTGTGTCCTTTCTGTCATTGCAGAGCTGAGCTCTGAGCAGAGGGGTGCAAAGCAGGACTACAATCAATCAACCAGGGTCTGACACACGACACAATGGGATATGTTGATTGGATGTCACAAGATATCCATGCAAATAGAAAAGTGTTGTGGGCCATTCTGTACACACCGAGATTGTCTAGCCCCTTTTCCCACCAGCAACAGTTGAGATTCATTGGTATTCTGCTCCTTAGGTGGTGAAATATCCAAACCACCTGTTTCAGAGAAGACCTGACTGCTCGCCACAGTGATGGCGTGGATTTGGTCAAAATACTGTCACTATGTGAGGCACTCCAAGAGTTAATCATGTTGATATAAATGCATATCATAACGGTTAATGAGTAATACTTTTCTTTTTTCTTTTAACATTTTTTTACTGTGAAGCTTGTGCATACGAGTGTTCTCGTTGAGATTCAACAAACTCTCTAAACTGCATTAACTTGTCAGAAGTGGCTCTTTCAACTTGATGTGAACGCCACCTGTTCATGAGTAGGTACGTGTTCATGAGGTGTGATTAGCATGATTGACCCCATTTACACTGTGCATCTTGTATCCAGATTGTATCTAGGTATGATTTAATCTGATTACATTTAGACCTGGTATTAATATGTGTCTCAAGTGTCTACACTGAGTGCAAACAACTGAACGTCTCACATCTTGTTTGCATGGGTCAAAAATGACAAGAAACAAACCTAAAAAGATGGTAGCCACTCATTAAACTGCAGTATTGTAGAGACTTATGCTTGCTTTCTATAGCAGGGGAGGAAGCTGTCTTAGACAACTGGAATACCAACAAGGAAAGCAGAGAAGAAAGCGGTTTTATCATGCAGCTGCTTTTAAATCTGCTGCAGTCAGTGCCACCATTGTCCAGAGGATGATCTGAATGTGGGAACGCAGTCAAAACTGGTGGGAGTGGATAGTGAAGGGAATCTTTGCGAATGAAGACTGAGTTTCTAACCTATGTACTCACTTTATAAGGTACACCTGTTCAACTGCTCGTTAATGCAAATAGCTTATCAGCCAATCACGTGGCAGCAACTCAGTGCATTTAGGCATGTAGACATGGTCAAGACGACCTGCTCAAGTTCAAACTAAGCATCAGAATGGGGAAGAAAGGTGATTTAAGTGACTTTGAACGTGGCATGGTTGTTGGTGCCAGACAGGCTGGTCTGTCAGAAACTGCTGATCTTCACACACAACCATCTCTAGGGTTTACAGAGGATAGTCCTAGAAAGAGAAAATATCCAGTGAGCGGCAGTTCTCTGGGTGAAAATGCCTTGTTGATGCCAGAGGTCAGAGGAGAATGGCCAGACTGGTTCAAGGTGACAGAAAGGCAACAGTAACTCAAATAACCACTGGTTACAACCAAGGTCTGCAGCAGACCATCTCTGAACCAACAACACGTCCAACCTTGAAGCAGATGGGCTACAGCAGCAGAAGACCACACCAGGTGCCACTCCTGTCAGCTAACAACAGGAAACTGAGGCTACAATTCACACAGGCTCACCAAAACTGGACAATAGAAGATTGGAAAAACGTTGCCTGGTCTGATGAGTCTGGATTTCTGCTGTGACATTCAGATGGTAGGGTCAGAATTTGGTGTAAACAACATGAAAGCATGGATCCATCCTGCCTTGTATCAACAGTTCAGGCTGGTGGTGGTGGTGTAATGGTGTGGGGGATATTTTCTTGGCACACTTTGGGCCCCTTAGTACCAACTGAGCATGGTTTAAACACCACAGCCTACCTGAGCATTGTTGCTGACCGTGTCCATCCCTTTATGACCACAGTGTACCCATCTTCTGATGGCTACTTCCAGCAGGATAACGCACCATGTCACAAAGCTCAGATCATCTCAAATTGGTTTCTTGAACATGACAATGAGTTCACTGTACTCCACTGGCCTCCACAGTCACCAGATCTCAATCCAATAGAGCACCTTTGGGATGTGGTGGAACGGGAGATTTGCATCATGGATGTGCAGCCGACAAATCTGCAGCAACTGTGTGATGCTATCATGTCAATATGGACCAGAGTGAAGAATTAAGGGAGCTCTGAAGGCAACAGGGGGTCCAACTTGGTACTGGCAAGGTGTACCTAATAAAGTGGCCAAATAGCCCCCGACATTTCTAGGTGAGGCTTCTGTCCTGCTCCATTTTTGAGGTTTCACTCCATAGGATGTAACCAGAGAGTAATAGAATTACTTCAGTGCTGAGACTGAAGTCCTGATGTTGAAAAGAAAACACAACAAATTTAGCTGTGTCAGTAGTCGTGTTAGGGGTTTTGAAAAAATGAGAACGTATTAATAGTTATACAGTTGCCAGCAGCATTTCATCACAGCGGTGCTCTGTGTACTGTGACAGAATAACAAAGGAAACGATTGATGTGGAGTTAGATGCTAAAAAATATTTTGCTGAAGGAAAACAATCCATGATTTAGGATGCAAGGTGGTCAAATACTACAAGCCTGGACCACTAGAGATAATTCTAAGTACAAGAAAATTGAAAAGGTGACAACATCTTTTAAATTATATATACACACAAGTGTTTTTTGCATCTTGTCTGACTTTTCAGCAGGCTATACCCCCCTGAGTTAGTCATGTGTTGCAAGACAAATCACGTTCATCTCGGAGCAGTAATTAAAGGCAGACAGAAGACATTTGCACTATGAGGTCCTAAAGTTTGCACTGAGTGTCATCACAGCAGTTGATTAAAATGCTATTTCAGGAGGCAGGGAAGTTTGCATTTGCTGATTGAGTCATTTGCTGATACACTGCCTTGAATATTAGCATTACATTATTTATGCAGCTCGGACACTTTATAAACACTGGCTGTGGTGTGGAGGTTAACACTTTTAACACAGAAAATTAGTCCAATTAGTATTCTTAAAAGAAGAAGCTTAGTGGAAAACTTGATGATGAAGAACTCCTGTGCACATGTGCAAATCCAGCTGTTAAAAAAAAAAAGTCTAATGCTCAAATGTAATTATGAATTTCAAACAAAAGGGCTGAAATGTGGAATTGGTCCCCTAAACTCTCATCTGTTCCTTATTTATCAGAAAAGTCAATTTCATGGCTAATAGGTTCATTACTGTGGTCATGCTTGAAGGGCCTTCTCTGATAAAACTCACTCAGGAGTTGTGCGCTAAGCCGCTGGAGCACAGGTCTTAATAAGGTTCTCTCTCTGTCTCTCCGCTTCCCTTTCTCATGGCAATATTACAGTGAAGTTAAACTCTGACCCTTTTGTTCGTACAGCGGCTGTATTTTAGACTATTGTGACTGCTGTTTGTGGAGCAAATCCAGCGACACAAGAGAAATCTCCTTGTGTAGAAAAGGCCACAGATTTGCCTCAGCTGCTCTATTCACCACAGACAATTTATCTGCTGTTCTGGGGAAGAGAGTTTCTGCAAAGGTCCAGCTAGACAAGACAGCTCTGTGCTGCATACTAATGACAGCTGACTGTTTCCACCACACAGCCTTGTCACATCCTGCATTCCAGCCATGTTCCCATGCTGTCACGCTGCGGTGGAGATGGAGCGCTTTATGAGGCGATGCTTTGCTACAGCACGTGCGAAGCTCCGACTTGTGTTTGAAATTGAATTCTTTATTGTCATGCAGATAGGCTCCGACCTAACCTGCGTCATGCTGTCATTTTTTTTTCTTTCTTTTTTTTTTTTTTTTTTTTTACACAGCAAGTTCAACATTCCACACTCCTGTATCCTGACTCAGCAGAAACACTAACCTGACAGAGGCTGATGATTGTGAAAGCGTTTTGGCACTGCTAGCACTTCCACCTGCTTAATCCCACATGTATGAGAAAGGTGCTCTCTAAAAAAAAAAAAAATCTAATTTCACCCTCTGCTCTCCTCCCCTCTGCATATTCTGATTTAAAATGCGTCCTTCAAACAAAGTGCAATTAAATCTTCAGTGTGTTTATGCGCAACTTGGCTGGGCTCGTGTTCTCCCTTTCATCTGTTCTAATCTAACACTCTCATGTAATATTCACCAGAAGGCTCTGGGCTTATCATAATGAACCATGAGGGCTAAATAATCCACTCTTTTGTTCCAAATCTGATTACTTCCTCATTTTTTCTCCCCGCTTAGATTTCCTGCTCCCTCTTTTTGTCATTCACACTCTTCAACCGTCAAGGGCACCGTTCGAGATTCAACAGTGCGTGCTAAGGACTACAGGTACCTCCGGACACACACACACATGCACAGATATAACTAATGGAGCTTGTAATGTTGTGGTCAGGAGGAAGGGAAGAACAGTGGTTCATGTGTTTGCAAGCCATTTGTCTGAGCAGGATCAGCGCTCCTGTCTAATCCAGTATAACTGACCAGCCTCACCGGTCCGTATTGATTTCCAACTTAAGTGGAAGATAGATCCTCAGAAGAGAGATGGAGTTAATATCTCTGGCTGCCAGTGGAAGAGAATAGCACATATTTAAAAGCAAGCTCTACACTGCTGGAGAGACTTTCGCTGTAAGAGGTGAGATGACAGAGTCGGAATCAATACCTTACACATCTATCTGTATTTACTACACTTGCAAACTCTGGCATCTGAACAGTGTTTCAGGACAAACAAAATCAAGCGGAGGTCAAGCACTTCACAAGAAGCTTTGTGAAAACTGCACCTTCTGTCAGTTTTTCAGCTGGGTAAACTAGAAAGGGAAAAAAAATAAAGCTCTAGAGTTTGCGCTCCTTGGTAAAACAGCAATCAGCTCTATAAATAGCTCCCACAGACGGTTCTGGCCAATTATTTATGAATAATAATGGAATGACTTGCATGGAGACATGTCACAGTTCAGAACAACATCATCCATCTCTCCCTCCATCTTAGCTCTTGTTGCCCAAGGGGAGGTGGTGGGAGTGGGGGTGAAAGAAAAAGGGGTGGGGGTGTTAGAGGTAAAAAAAAAAAGAGAGATGCAAAGCAGAAAAATCTGTCATTCTGAGAAATGTGTGAGGTGGATGGTGGTAAACCACACTTAACACATCAACATCAACAGGAAGGAGAGGCTCCAGAAATAGCGAGAAATCAAATGTCTTCATCAAACAGTGTTTCAGGGTCAAAAGAAATTGTGAGGTGAAATTATTTCTGGATCAAAGATGTATCTGTTTCCTGCCTCACACTGTAAAACAAAGACAATATCACCATCAGATTCCTCCTGGAAAACAAAGAGGCTTCAGCTGACACACTGTCTTCTTTATCTCTGAACAAATGTCAATCTGCAACACAGATACACCTTTTCTACCAACATAGAACAGGTTCAACTCTGGGTCACGCACCTAATTTTAAACTGTTTGGAGCATTTCTAACCAAGAATAGATTGTTTCAGAACCCAAACGTTGGTTCCCAGCTGGAACCAAAAGACAGACAGCTTTCTTGACCTGGGGTCTATTCCAAAAGCGTGCAGTTTTTTTGACAGAACAGAAGCTTACCGGTAATCAGTGTGATCTGCCATCTTGCTACCTCTGTATACTTACATTGTGCCACGCCCTCAGCTCATGACACATCCTTGATTACAATGGTTAAAGTCAAAACTGATGGAAACACAAGCTGGTTCGATAGATAGCACCAAGATTTCGAGGATACTGAATGGAACCAGTTCAATGAGAACAACAAGAGCTAATTTGGAGGAAAGGAGGTGTGAGAGCAAGGCTGTGACCATAAGCACTTCACCGCAATACCACGGTCACGTGAAAGTAATGCAGTGATGAGGTCATCACCGTTTCTTGAGCTGCTATAGTAAATTAATTGAAAAATGTGCGTATTCAGCTCTATTGCAGCCTGTTTGTCTGCAGTCACCACTCTGTGTCGTGCCTACAGCACTATCTGACTGGTTACACATTACGTGTCAACCCCTATCAACACTGAAGGCTGTCGTGCCACAGAGGGCGAAGACTGAGACTGAGAGCTGCTCCGGCAGTGAACAGACTCTAAACTATGGGGGGTGTTGGCAGTAAACCGCCAAACCTTGGTGATATGCTGCTTTTTCACTGCGGCAAGATAAACTCCATACCATCACAGACATTTGTGAGAGTCACACTTTGAAATGCAGATGTATTAACATTATGTCCATGCCAGTGTGAGCAGTGTGCCTTCAGCGTAAAGGTCAAGTGTGTAGGATTTAGTGGCATCTGGCTGTGAGGTCGCAGATTGCAAGAAACTGAAATTTCTCCCATGTGTTTATCATGTAGAAGAACTTCAGTGGAGGATGCAAAAACTATCTAGAGCCAAAGTTTGTCTCTTGTGGGCTACTGTAGCGACTGTAACATGGTAGACTCCGTGGAAGAGGACCCGCTCTGTGTGTTGGTATAAAGGGCTCATTCTAAAGTAGCAAAAACACAATTTCCTATTTTCAGGTTATTGCACACTACTGAAAACGTTATGAATATTATATACCATTACATCCCTCCAATCCCACACACTGGACTTTTAAATCATCAGAGCTACACAGCGTTGATACTGACATCTAAATAATATTTTAAGTGAGAAAACTGATGATGACATCTCTGCGTGACTGTAATGCAATGTTTATCGGTTTATTACAGAACTCCTATCATTAAAAGTGCTTTCTAAAGCATGCTGGCTCTGAGTATAATGACCTGAGCCACTGGAGCGTGTCACATTTTGGGAATTGGACAAGCTTGGCCCATCATCAAACATTACTCAGCATCAGTGTTCAGTTTAGTGTAAATATCAACCGCGGGGGCACACAGAAAAGCCTGTGCCATCCTTCTAGCGCTGCCTCATTTGCATTTATACAATGTAACACTGAAATATTACTGTGACAGTGGTGATGATGGTGAAGATGGTTGTAGACTGAGTTGTGGAAGTTTCTCGGCAAGTTTAAAACTTAACCCTAAATACAAAAGAGAATTCTAACCTGCTACTAAGTCATTAATTTGGAGTATTGTGCAGTGCTAAGTATGACTGTGTACAATGTGCTCTGAGTGTATCGTACAGCCTTTGTATTCAGCATTAAGAAAGCATGCAGCTCATGTGACAGAACATATTGCACACCTCTGGCGGATTAGGTGTATTATTATGTTTGAGTTCAACAAAGGGGTTAAAAGACATACAGCTAGCGCCTACAGGCATAATCCCATGCAACACAGTCCTCATCCCTACTTTCCACTGCAAGGCTAGATGGGGTTCTTTACATACAGTATGGCTGAGAGCATTGGTAATACCACTGAATCATGTGCAACAGTCAAAATCAACCAAGGCTTTAACTTTGAGTTACTTCTGTCAACTGTTCAGCCAATCAGGGCTGCCCACGAGAGCAGAGCTCAGAGACCATAAATCTCAAGCAGCCCCACCTTAATCCTAATTGCGGAACCCAGTGGTTGGCTCAATAATCTCCATAATTTGCATAATGTGTCCTATTCTGTGGTGGCCGGATGAATGCAGGGATCATCTCCATGTATTTTTTTCCTTCCTCGTTTTGCTTGCTGTACGTTCTTCCATTGGTCCTTCATGTGGAATACATCTAAATCAGGACAATGCCCCCCTGAGTTCTCCTTGACTTTTCTGGCTTATGATGATAAGAGACAACACTGAGCCGCTGTTTCTTATCTAGAGTTGAAAACGTCTTGCATGACATTTTGGCTTTCATTGACTGTCACTGGTAAGAAAGGTGCACATGTACATGTATTAAAGGTCTCAGCCTGTTCTCAACCAAAAGAGATTCTACAGCACAAAGAACTTCTTCTCACACTGGCCTGAAAACATTCTCGTATAACAATGATTCACATGGCTCCTGGTGGAATACAGCTGTATAGACAGACACTATTATTCAACAGTGATAAAACTGCTTTGTATGGATTCTGAAGAATGGATCTATTTGTTCCTCAACCACGTTTATCATCCCATGACAAAACATTAACAAAAAAGGTCTTCCACTGATGACAAGATAAAAAGTACTTGGAGTTACTGAATGAGCACGAGCTCACACTCATTCCACATTCTAGTTTAAACACTGTGGTCCGGTTCGGTTGATTTGGTGTGCACCCGAGTGCAATTTCTGTATTCACATCTACCCAAACGTACCGCACTTAGGGGGCAAACAAACTTGAGTTCGACTGAACTGACCCAAACAGGACAGGTGTGAAAACACCCTCAGTCTCTTGATTTGATTGTGTCTATTCATTTCCAGTAACTTCCTTTCCTATCTGAATCCCACCTGCGTCTTGTCAGTATGGTGAAAATCTTTTTCATTTGCTTGGGTTTTGCTTCCTGGAGTCCTGTGGTCACTGCGTCTGGCAAAGAAACTCTTTAAACTCACAACAGGTCATTTTTACACTGCCGTTTTTGCACAGATTGACAAACAAGATGACATGTTTATTAGTCGGCTTTAGAGGTGCTGGCAGGCAGATTCTGTTACCTTTGGACAGAGCCATGCTAGCCCTTTCCCTTTGTCTCCTATTCATGATGACAGTGGCATCAATCTTCCAATCTGAGACTGTCCTCCCAAGAGGAACAACAGCATCAGTCATTTCAGCAAGAGCCCCAAAACAATATAACCATGGCAACATGACTGGAGAAAAGGAGGAAGTCAGATGACGTATTACAGGCCAAAAAAGTCCACAGAGGGAGGAGGTAGAGATGGATGGATGGATGGATGGGTCAACTTTTTTTGGTAGCCATGACCACGATTTCCTAGCCCTAAAGATGTAGTTGTTTAACCCAAACCACAGTGTTCCCTTAAACCTAACCAAACCTTAACCAGAGCCAGGGCTGGAAATTAAGTATTTTGTCCACCTGCCACTGCAGCTGACGAATTCCAAATTCTACCAGACACTCAACAGACTGAATTTATATTTTACCAGCATTTGGCTAGTGGCTGGTGTTGGCTTCCAACCCTGACCAGAGCGGTGTCAAATCATAAAACTGATTTTAAATCGTGATTTGTAACAGCTTTTGAAGGCAAGAGAGATTATGTCCTGCAGGTTAAGGTGTCAGATCAGAAAATACTTCTACTGTATGTGTTGTTTTTGAGGGCATGGACAAGCAATGCAATTTGTTTAATTTGAAGGACTTGTCTCATCCAACTCTTGACAAGAAAGAGAATAAACACAGTTCCCAAAATGTTGAACTACTCCTTTAAAATGAATCGCAGTGAATTCCCTCCCCTTTATTCAGAAACATCTTCCTTCAACTACAAGATAAAAGGTACACGGAGTCATTGGATAAGCACAAACTCAGACCACCAATTCTGGAAGAAACTCCTCACACGTGTCAGGACACTGATGCATATTCTCGATTTTAGGGGTGGGAATCTTTGGGAACCTCATCATTTGATTCACATTCTTGGTATCACAGTTGATTCAGAATCAGTGTGCCAAACCATTCACTTTGGCAGAGCTCTTCTGTGTTGCTACTAGTTCTGTTACAGTGTGTGTTGGTTGGTTGGTTGGCTCATTTGCTGGTGCTGGAGTTTGGTGCTCCTCCTCTCTAAGGTTAGTCTCTGGGTGACTGTGTACTTAGTATTCAAAAAATGCTTCACTTCACATCTTGAAAAGCAAATTACTGCGTTCAGGTGTTGCGCTGTACTCTCATGGTTGAGTGCCACCTTTGTTCAGTAATTTTATTAACGTACAAAATCCATTTTTGAAAATGACTCAGAATCTTAGAAGATATTAATTGTGATTCAATGTGAATCATTTTTTCCCTACTTTATATTGTGTAATTTTGGAAACACCACCGAGTCCAAATATTGTGCCAGAATAAACATTCATACAACGTGACCGTGCTCGCTGCCACAAAGTGGTTCAGATCGGCTGTGTTCGACGCAGGAATAGATGACAGCACCTCCTCTTTGCTGCCTACACTTAGTGTTTTCTTGTAAATGGAAAATGTGCACCACCTGCTACAGTAGAGCAAGCCAGCAGCCTCTAAGCCAGGCCCAGACACACATCTCCTGGTCTTCTGAGTGTGTAGGCGGACAAACTCCTTTCCACTTGGTAACAGCCTGAATGTCTCCCCACATGCATGTGTGAACTTCAGTGCCTCCTTCTCCAGGCAGCTTCCTTCCTATGTATGTCACAATCGAGAGGGGAATTTAACAGCATCACTTCATGCCTCCTCCCCACCATGAGCCACGATAAAACCTGATACAGTGCAAGATCGCAGGTGGAGAGGGAGAAATCAAACAGAGTGGGGGGAGAAATAAAACAGAGATTTGAGGAAGGGCAGAGTAGAGACAGGAGACTGTGAGAGAACATCAGTGCCACTATGCTTTATGCTTAAACAATTTGAGAAATGTTAAAACAAACATCATTATGCAACCTGCCACTGTGGGATTTGGTTGCATAAAAAGTCAAAGACAGAGGAGGCAAAGGCACTGTTGTTATGTGTTATCTGCTGCAAAGATCAGATCTGAAGAAAGAGCAAGCACAAGCTTTCCACCCTCTTAAAAATGACACCTTGTTGTAATGCAGGCAGATGGCCTGATATCATCCATCCTGACCGGGTTTTTTCTCCCTATATGTTCTTCCAAACACACAACCCTACACTGGACTGACAGGGCCCTGTTGCTTGCCATCTGCTAACCATGTTTGGCACTGGAGCATGTATTTCCTGCTTGAGATCCTCTCCTGTTGGGGACACCATTGATTACTCACTCTGACACTCCCGTCATAAAGGCAGCTTATCACGCCATCGCTCTAATCACTTCAACATCTTATTCACATCACTTTCACTTTACCTCTGGAGCACACAAATCCTGACATTTCAGACGGCAAGGAAAAACAACGTCGTTACTCAATCGTTTCATTCGACAGTTCCCCCCAAAACTGTTTTATTTCTTGCAGAAGTGATTCTCAGTCTCTGGGTAATGCAAAAAGAGCATTTGAATACAGACTGAGCAGTTGTTAGATGTTTGTTTTGCTAATGCCTCCCTGAGAATTTCTTACAGAGCCCAGCAGAAATCCAATCTCTACCGATCATCCAGCCAGCAAAAGAAATTACAGTCAATTTGTCATGTGGAACCAAAATCTAATCTGTTTGTTTAATGATACGAGGCTCCTTTGTGCAGGGCCCACTAAACCGCCTTTTTCTAAGACCCTGTACTTTCAGTGTTTGCCACAGCCAACACTTTAAATACCCCCAAGAACATATCTATCACTTTTCAGAGCTGTCATTAACACAATCTTAGTTTATCATAGTTAGAGCTTCAGTGTATTTTATTCATGTATTAGAACCAGAGAAAATGCTGTGTATTTCCAATACGATAAGACTTTTTTTGTATTTGGGCATTGTGGCAATGTTGCAAATCAGTTAAAAGGACTGTTTGGATTTACATGATTTTTGCTTCTGTGTGATGAAGTTATCGAATTTAATTTTAGCCAAAAAGAAATTCCCACCATCAGTTTCATCCCCAGTCATCAATAAAATATTCTACTTTACTATATCTCTCCGTTCTCGGTTCTTTCGTTCTCGGTTCCTCATGTGCCCTCCTGTTCTTTGTTTTTGCACTATGCTTTTGCACCTTGTTGTTTTATATTGTCCTTGTCTTCTGTTTATCTCTTTGCACTTACATGTATGTACTTCTTTTCTTTGGTTTCAAATGTAAAGCGTCTTTGAGAGCTGTAAAAGCGCTGTATAAATAAAATGTATTATTATTATTATTATTATATATGTTGATATCACAATAAAAGACATGATAGTCCTTCAGAAGATTTTCTCCAAATAGGGCTGTAAATTGTTCTAAAACCTTGAGCTTGGATGAACTAAGGTTATTCTGTATTTGTTTGTTAGGGCTGGGCACCGTTGACATTTGAGCTGACACTAGTAAAGGTACATGAAGGCATTTTTTTGAGTACTTTACTCTCTCTGTTACAGTAAAAATGTAATTTCAGTTGTAAAAACTAAGTCCAAACTTCTAGCTGCTGGGCAAACTAAAAGAAGAGTCTGTGGGATTACAAACCAGAGTACGCTGTCTCTGGACAGAGCTGAACAGCAGCACACTCTGCTCTATCTAGGCTGCACACTGTTAGTAAAATATATTTATATTGCCTTTCTATTGGGCATCAACCTCGTGTTTACTCGCATATTGTCAAAAAAACAGACACAGCTGAGACGCAAGCCTGCACGTAGCCAGTGCAGAAAGATGCACGTTCAAGTGAAGAATGTGTCTGCTTGCGCTGCTTTCAAGCTGTGACTCAGTTTTGTTCTGTCCTCCATTGTCTATAGAGTGGCTGCAATCTGCCCTAGTAGTCAAAGCAGGAATGCGTCACACTCCCATGAGCTCTCAGGTACTGAAATTTGGCACCAATTGATTTAGTATGAATCGAACCTACTGATGTCCAAGTTTGGACCAAACCCCATTGTTTGTACATTTAAATAAAACTCATATACCCTGGTCCTGAACTACATTGTAGAATTGACATGTCCCATTTACTGGTGGTATCTTTGCCGCTTTATTTGAATGAATGCTATAACGTTGCTGTAAGACATCGGGGGCACGCTCAGCCAAGCTTGCTAGTTTTCTCCCTACAGCATTTATACAGTACACTGAACAATAGTATCCTAGTTCACTGATAGGACAACAGATAACACTATGGATTAGAATGACAGTGCATTTTAAGAATACCCTGTGCTGGAGTACAAGTAACAGCCTGTTGTGCTTATACATTATACATTCTGAATTCAATCAGAACATACAGATAGAATACTAATAATTTTCATGTCTGAACATTAGTTTGATTTTCAGCACTTCCACCCATTGCTATTTTATGTTGACCCCCCTCTCAAATTAATTTCCAAGTCACCCTGCCTGGATTTCTGCCTGGATAAAGTTCGATCAATTCATATTCTGCAGAGATGAGTAAGAGCCTGAGAGAATCAGCATCCTCCATGCTGATAGATAGACTAATTCACAGTGGAGGCAAACATTTCTTAATGGAAAATGATCACTAAATAACTGAACGCCACAGAGAGATCTGAATTATATTCTCTTTCCTACTTTCCAATGAACCAATAGTGCTTGATTTCTTATAGAAGTGTTTGATCACAGGATACAACTAAGTGCACATTGCAGGATGCACATGTTACAGAGCAGCGTATGAGTCAGCCCCTGCAGCATCAGTGAGGACGCATTGATTATATAGAAATAGTTTGGCAATCCACTTTAACATGACTCATAGTGATACACAGAAAAGCACTAAAAGCAACAGCATTTTAATAGCATCTTCAGTCGTACATGCGTCTACACAAACACTTTGATCCACCCAGTGGTGTTTAAGTGTGTGCCTCGACGGGGAGAAGTGCTGACGGTAGTGACCGGCCCCGTGTTACCTTGACCCTGTGCCAGACAATCAAGGGCAACAGCCTGGTACGCCCATAGGCAGGGCCAACACCCTACTGCTGCCACCCACACAGGCTGTCACACTCCTGAGCAACAGTCATCCCACTGACGCATGGGAGACCGGACTGAGCTGCACCTGGTGTCTCTGATGCTCTGAAAGGCTAAATATTCTGCAGTGATTTAAGGACATCAGACTAATTCTGGAAATGGCAAGACAAATTATGTCTCGTTCCACACCTGTCAAAGGTTGAGTTATGTGCCCCTAGGTATAATGAAGAGCTCAAATTGACTGCTACACATCCTCACTACAGTTTACAGAACAAGAAATAGCAGCTTAGTGCAGCATTTAACTCTTAATTACATATAATTGGCATCTATTTCCTCCCATTCAAACATTAGAGAAGTAACAGGAAAAGATACTGGCTTCACATTTTGTGGCACACACACACACAGACATCTTGCTGTGTGGATTAAAAGTTCAGCTTCCTTTTTTTACGACTGAGAACAATCCCTATCAGATCCATTTCGTTCCCACAGTCTGAACCAGAGAGGAGACGGGCATCCACTCTCCCACGGACCAGCCAGGTGCACGAGTGTCAATCTATACGTGGCTATTGACCTGGGTGGGAGGAGGAGCTGAGGTGCTGTGAGGATCCCCAGCTGGTGTGACAGACACAAGGGACAAAGGTGCTGATCTTTGCGCCACTGTAGCTTGAGGCAGGCCTTAATGAAGAGGTAGCAGCTGAGAAAAGAAGGATCGTCCCGGCTGTCAGAGCCAAGGCAGTGGCCCATTAGTGGTGGACCACAGACAAGAGAGGGCTCGCTGACAAGGTGTGACTAGGGACAGGCACAAGTCGACAGCTAGCACTGGCTAATTATTGTAAGGTGCTAGTGAGAAAAGTGAGATGGAAGAGAACCAGACGAAAAAAATTTGAGGGAGGGAACAACAGCAAAAGGCTTGTGTCATGTGGTGTATATCTACAAGGTGTAATACTGGAACCCATCCCTGGAGGCATTACATTTAATTTAAAATAGGGCAGTTGTGAAGAGCCAAATAAATCACTGTACAGGGAATCAGCTCCTGTGTGAAAATAAGGTAGCAGGAATCCCCTAGTCGGCTCTTTTTTCATTTTGTGGCAAAGTATAGCTTGTTGTAAATTCTGATAAGGATAACTTGAGACTATGTCAAAAGTACAATGGATACTCATTTTGTGTATTTGGGCTTGTGTGTGAATGCATGCGTACGTGTGCAAGGAAGAGTAACGCTGCTTATTAGCAGGCCTCCTGTTGGTGTTCACTGGCCCATGTATTTGAGGTTGATCCCTCCATCCCCCGAAAGACCACAACTCAAAGGAGATACAGAAGAGAAAAACAAGTTTTGTTTGGCGTCGGCAACCACAAGGCCACAATGTTCCAGCTACAAAGCCTTCTCTACATTAGTGTGAGGACTGATCAGCAGCACATCTTCTCCCTCCACTCAAACTTCTCAAACCACTCACTATGTCATCATCAGGGTAGCCTTATAAAACCTTAAAGTCGCTGCTACGTGGCAATCAAAATATAGTGCTTTTCAAACACAGATGACAAACTCTGACAGGTGTCATCATGGAAAACACTGTTTCCTGGTAAGTGTTGCACTTATCGGATTTCTGTTAACTGTAATTGCTGCATTACGCCGACAGGAAGGCACTATCGTAATTAGTACAGGGTACCAGGAATGGCACTGACAAACCTGTGAAAGAGGAAGAAAAGAACTATATATTTCAGACTGCAGCAAAGCAGGGCCAGCCTGTTGCGCCACAGTGTTTCCATTGGTGACATCTTTGCCACCACAACAAAACAATCACTCAAGAATACGAAACTTCTTTTCCATAGCTCAACGACCATTTTAAATCGGCATACAAGGGCTGCCCCTGACAAAGAATTTTCCTAGTCCACCAATAGTCATCTTTTAGGGCCATTAGTCGACTAGTCGCTCACATTTTTACAATATTAATTCAATTACTAAATGATATATTTTGGGCAGGGCAACACAATGGTTTGAGTTGAAGGTGTGAGAAAGAATATTATCAGTAACATTGTTCACACTGTGCTACATTACAGAGAAATACAAAACCGTACTAATGAACCTTCATTAATATAGGCCTATATTTTATCTACAAGTGCACGTCACTCACTGAGCAAGCCGCCTGTTAATGACGCTAATGGGCTAATGGGCATGTAACTACTGACATGTTTCAGATGATACGCCATGTTTGTAGTCGACCAATGAAGATGAGTTTACATATCACCTTGGGTTTGTCCTTCACCTTCTCAAAATGATCCCACACTTTGGATTTCCTGCCCGGCATGTTATTAACTAGCCTGTTGAATAACCACAGGTACCAGCCCTGGAAATTAACCTGACTCCTGTCTGACTGCTGAGCGTGGCCACTTCCTGTGTCTGTCCTTTCAAATTAAATTCCCACATGGTCCAGTCATGTAGGTTTTGATTTATTTTGACAAGGCGCAGCTCATAATAGAGTTTCATATTTTTTTTCTGCGACTAAGCGACCAATGAAATCCTGCTGACTAATGTCCTTTCTGGTCGACTAACATTTGGTAGACTATTAGGGGGCAGCCCTGCTCCATACACCTCTATATATAATCTTTTTTCCAACTGTATCAGTACAAAAGTTCAAACAGACATGCTGACACATTAAAATACACGAGAACATAACTGTCACATATACTGATGAAAACAAGTAATCTAAAATAGGAAATAAAATAATTAAATAAACTATAAATAAAAGGATAGGCTGTCCTATAAAAATGTCTTGCAAAGATTTGTGAGAAGGGACTGCATTAAAAATAGTTATTCTTAATTATTTTTCTTTGCCAGCAGAATAAAATTGTTGTACAAGATATTCTGTACATCAGTATTTTTCATCATGTTCTCAGTCTCAAACTTCGCTTAACCAGGTGTGATATGCTATTTCGGTACTCAAACAAATATTACTGCGACCACAGAAAATTGCAGATGAACATTTAATATCCAGGCACTCACATTATAGATCCAAACTGACAATTTGGCCACAGTTTATTCATAACTGTAGCTTTATTCCAAATCATAAAATTATCAGAACGCCTAAAATACATTGCTTGTAAGAAGTGTGTTCTCGAGCCAGTTGAAGGCACAGTACACATGCATGTGTGTGTACATGAGGATGGTTGGTACCACCTCCGCCTCATTTTGAGCCAAGAAAAACCCTGGAATAAAACCAATACCAGAATAAGAGATAACAATGTGTTCCTTAACTAGACTGAGCAGAGCTCACTTCAGAGTTAAGTCTATTCCCAACTCTTTAATAGCAGAGTAACCAAAAATGGACAAATTACTTGAAGGAAATGCCAACCATGATTCTATAATGGCAAACTACTCTGTGACAACAGCAGAAAATGGCAGTAAATGTCATTGTGCTCCATTAAGAAGTTCTTTGTCTGTGTTGCCGTGGCCTTCAGAGCCTAATGGTCTTTGTGTGGCTAGTAATTTTCTTTCCAGGAAGGAATTCCCTCTCTGTTTGGTCCCCTGTGGGTACTGAACACAGGGATACGGCACGGTATCTGTCAGGAAAGCCAAAGGGACCTAACAGGCTTAGACCATGGACAACATGGCAGTCTCAGCTCTTAATGACACAGATGCACTAAGACAGACATAAACACACATGCACACACACACAGATATACAGCCTCAGGGGTGGAAATGTCCTCTGCACAAAGCATGTAAAATCAATTTTTCCTAATATGCATTTAAAACACAGGCAATTCAAAATCCACTGACCCAGTTACCCTCAAATTAGTCAATGAAACAAACTTGTTACTAAAGTCCTCAAACTAGTTGTTGAAGGAGAGCGGCTGTTTTAAGAGAAGTGTGCATTCTCCAGTAACATGAAGTCCCAGGAAAAGCAACATGACCAGACACTGAGAGCTCTGATGGCTGAGTGCCTTTAGGGAGGAGCTTGAATGTCTGTATTTGTGTGTTTATCTGCAGAGTGTGAGCGGTTGTCCTCTACGACGACGTGCTTCCCCCCAAGATTCAGCCCTCCTCTGCGCTCGCACCTCCCCGTGGTTGAGCGTGGGGACCCCCATGCACTGCCTTGCATTCCCACGCCTTTGCTGATGCTCTTTGACATGACTAACGTAAACAGATGTTGCGCCGTGACAGGAAGTGGCTGACTTCTGAGGGGCTGATGGAAAAGAAGCTGTCCGCCTCCGTGACAGGGAACAGTGAGGAGGTCACAGCAGAGCAGGAAACAGCAAAGAATCTGTCCCGGGCAAGTGTATGTGTGTAGGGGGTGCTGGGATTGGAGAGCTGCATTTACAATCTGTAACCCCACGGACAGGGTTAAACAGCTGACTACACCTAGTTCGACTTTATGGCTCTAACCTTCCTGACCTGCTATACCACCAGGACTGCAAATCAATGGCAGAGCACAGAGCTCATATCTAAGCAAAGCTGAGGAAAGGATGAGTGATTAAATAGGAGAGTAAGGGAGCGAAACGGACAGAGAAAGAGAGATTACACACTCTGGCACCTACTCACATCAACATGTGAGTAGCAAATGTACAACTATGAAAATAAAATAAACCCCTGAATGACATCAACAAACAACACTGCAGAGCTTTGTGTGAAGTGCACTTTATAGGAGCAACTCAGTAATCGTACTATTTTTTAAGAGTAAGTTCACACTAGATTTTGGAAGGAGGAGAAACGCTGCAGCACTGGCCTCTATGCAGGGTCCAAAATTAGCACCTGCCACTCGCCAAATGTGAGTAAAAATCTGCATTGGTGAATAAAATAAATGAGGTCAGCTGCCACTGGCGGTTTGCAAAAATAGGCCTACTTCACCATAAACTGCCATCGCTACAACACGAGTTGATTGAACACATTTTGTTTTGCATCGACTTGGCATAGAGCTGGTGGCAGCATGTAATGTATGATCATCAATATTTATATGGCAATTCTTTGAATGACCCTTGCTGTCTAATGTTGCTGAGGTTATGCTTAGTTTATCTAGCACAGTGGTTCCCAACTGGTGGGTCGCAGTCCAAAAGTGGGTCATGGGTCGATTCTGAATGGACCGCAAGTGAGTCGCAAACATGTCAAGTTTGTTTTTTAAGCACAATGAATTTCCAGTACGGAGCTTTTTTTTTTCCTGCTGTAGAGTGAGTGACTAACAGACGGCGTGTCCAAACACAAGTATGACACTGGATGTATTAAATTGTGTGGGCCTTGAACTAATGACCAAGGAGAAATGTGGAACCCGTGGCTGGACCAGTTGGGAACCACTGATCTAGCATACCTAGGCCTGTCATCATAACTACTTACGGTGGATGTGATGTCCCAGAAATAATTGTGATAAACGACGTCATTGTCATTTTAGGACCATTTATGCTACTGATAAAATGATACAATGATAGCATCATTTCATCACTTCCCAGTTTTTATAAGGTATTTGAAAATGAATCAAGATATTGCTTGGGGAAAAAAAAAAAGAAAAGACAGCAAAACGTGTTTATTTAAGCATAGTTTTTTCTGCTCATTCAGCTTAAGAGCTGTGAAAAAAATCACGACAGGCCTAAGCTTACTAGTGGCACTGGTTGGGTATCACAAAGGAGAATTTTGCACTTACCATAAGGAGAGTCTGTAAGTGTGTGGTGGCACATCGCCAGAGTAGAGTGACCTAAAAGAAAAAATTAAGAGCACAGTGAAAGTACAGTTAAAATAAGACGTAGCACTTCACAGATAAAGAGGTGAGGAGAGATTAGCTTTTAAGATGGCAACACCAATACAATGAGCTGCAGCATTTACAATGATACTGAATTGTATTCACAATAATAAATTTAACATTTTGTCTGTTAATTTTTTTCAGTTTACCAGCTAATGGAGCACAGAGTTCATTTTGGACCTTGCCTCTGTGGGCTGAAGTCTGTTGCACCTCTGCTCACAACCAAGATCACAGCTTTTTCTGGTCTACCTAAAACCACATCCAGCTGCAATGTAGCTTAGTACTATAGTGCCACAGTATGTTACTGGTGCTCAGGCTGTGGAGAAAGCTTGTTGTCACCGTTGGTTGGCAGGGTGAGACAATGAGCAAAGCAATGTTTTCTGCCTTCTGGTAAATATTCCCCAGATTGAACTTTCACAAATTCAGTAAACCTCAATCCAGCTACTAACACAGAGCTGACGACCACAGGCACACAAATCAGTCCCTAAAGGAATACAGCTGCAATCACAGGAACATACTATACAATATGAAGAATGAGATAGTAGTGTGCTCGAGGACCGTCTTAATCACATGATACTCAAGAAACAAAACGCAGGTGCTCTTGAAGAAAAGGGTCAGCACATGGGAACAAAAGATGAACTTCAGGCACTCATGCGTGGAGCAGGAACAGATGCGTTTGAATGAAGTTAAAAAAGCCTTTATTTCATAACATGGCTGCTTACATTAAAAACTCTCAACTCAACTCTCTGGTCTTGGTCAGGGTGCACCCCACCTCTCTCAGGTGAAGTAATTACCAAGCTAATATTGTGTAAAGCCTAATACCTGCATTACAAAGAGCTTAGAGGCTGCAGCTGTATTATGGGCAATATTAAGATGCTGATGTCAAATATGAGCTGTGGCATAAAGAGGATAAATTATGATAATAAAATGATTACCATGTCAGATTTTTGTGCATGTTATCTATTGCTCATAAGCAGACAAATCCAGATTACTTTGGGATTGTCAAGAGGATGATAGTTATTCCATGATCATTCAAAAACAAATATCTGACAGATAACCATCTTGTGATCAGGAAAAAACAAATACTGTTGCTAGGTTAGACTCACAAGTCAGTCTTTAGACGCTTTGCTTAACTAAAGACTGATGACTTTCTCCCTGATTTTGTGTTTAGATGGGCGGATACAATTTCAGAGTTTAAAAAACTCCCTACGTTGCAGAACCAATAGTAAATCTGCAGGGCGGTCCTTCGGTGGCTCACTGAACTCTTGTGCTTGTAAACATAGTCCGACTAGAAACATGTGTAGTGGTACAAAATGGCTCAGCTGCGCTCACAGAAAACGCCGTCAAAGTTAGTGGGTGTTTGTTGCGTTTGCGGCGACACATTCTCGCCAACTAAAAGAAATAAACATAATCTTTTACAAGGCCATGACTCATCCGTCCAGCCGGACTATAGAGGGATTCGCCTTGTTGTTTACAAATACTTCCGGGTAGAAAACCAGCAGAGCTTTTAGCTATATATAGCCTATATATCACATTTTTCACATCACCGTATCACCGTTTAGACTAATCCGATGTTTGTAAAGTCTATAAACACAATGATTGAACAAACATTACTATTTCTGTGCGCACGTTTAGCTGGGCTAACCGTTAGCTGTTAGCCCTGTTAGCCGTTAGCGGTGTCTGTAATAGGTAATAACTCATTAAACGGTCCGTGAAAAAAATATCTTTTCCAGCGGATATCTTAGTTACAACATGATTGAGCTAGCAAAGCAGTTTTGTGTTGCTATGTGTGGTATTATTCAGTTTTGGGAAATCACGATGTCTAGAAAGCATCAGTGGCTGCAGCTGACAGGCACAGCTAACAGCAGCAGCAAAGCTAACATCAGGACGTCATCTGTTAAAAGCCTCCCGTTGTCGGATACGACATGACACTACTCCAGTTAGCTCAATCATGTTGTAACTAAGATATCCGCTGGAAAAAATATTTCCTTCACGGATGAGCACACGTTTGATAAAACGGAGTTAAAACTCTCGGCATCCATTTTCAAGCTCTCTGTGTGTTTGTTTCCTTGCGGATGAGAAAAGGAGGAGCGCACGTTTCCGAGAAGGCGTGTCCTTTTCAAAAATGCAAGAGGCGTTGCTTTGTTGCCGGCCGTTTTCGCCGGTGTGTTAAACACACTTTAGAAAGGAGTGTCCCCAGACTATCAGAAGGCGGAGATCTCTGATTGTCTGGTAGCGAGACTATTGCTAGGTTGATTTCATGGTCAGAGGAAAACAAGATATATAAAAAAATAATTACATCCATGGCCTCGCTGGATAAATTACATCATTTTCCCTAGTGCAGTAATTACTCTTCACGAATCTTAACAATTTTATTTCTATATTTTCCTGTTTAGTTCCTCTTTTAATTGCATTGTGCCACATAATTATTCTACAAATGCACAATAATTAAAAAATAATTGAAAAATAATTACTCAAGAAGTTGAGGGCTGTAATCTATTGTGTAACCAAATTAACATTTTTTTAACTGTATTTTACCATCGGTACCAACAAATCCTTGCACAATATACTGCACTAAATGTCACGCACAAATGAAGCCACTTCAGCACTAATGAACCCGTGTGGGGGTTGGGAGAGGAGACATTAACATTTCATCTCGAACTGAGCTTGCATTTTAGTGTCAGCAGCTGCTCATCAGTCTCGTGTGTTAAACATAGGAGGAGGTGAGGATGGGTTTCTTTTCTTCTCCTGTTCTTCTTTGTCGATTTAGACGAGGGACTGAAGCCAGAGCAGACTGCACTGTTGTCAAACGCCAGGCCAAAAAACCAGAGGACTTTGGAATGTGGTCCTCCCTTTTCTCTCCATCGTCTACTCATTCTGCAACATCCTTAAAGGAGTAAAATTCACTGTGGTGCTCGAAGCTTTGAGAACTGGATGACATTAATAAGACGAAAAATATATTTCCTACAAATGGGCTGGTGTAAAAATGTTCAAACTGGTTTGATATTAAACTAAACCACCGGACCAGACCAGTGTACTGAATTTGTCCCTCTAGATCTAGTCCCACTTGACTCAACAGCTGCTCCTGAGTGGAAAATAATGACACCATGTCCCAACAGCAAACCAGCATCAGGTAACATTGGAGCTCTCTGTCCACGCTGAATATGTTGAACATGCACTTCTGTTAGACCATGTAAACAAACCATGTTGCTATCAGCTGTGCGCTCAGGATCAGACTGGTGAAAAAACTACCTGAACCACCAGTTTCGGGGGTTATTTACCAGAAACTTTGAGCAGCCTGGCGTTTCCCTCCAGCTAGCTGCAACCTTATTTTGTTTTAGTAGTGAAAGAAGGAGGTAATGTATAGATAACACCTCATTTCAGTCAAAAGCACATGCCCTGTGCACAGACCCATCAGTCCTTACAACTTGGTGCAGGTGATGGCAGGAAACATCAGATTGATAGTCAATAAGCAGATACACCACACACAAAGGGCTAAATTGCCTCTCCTTTTAATTAAGTATTCATTTGTAATGTTACAAACAACGAGTTTCGCCCATGGCTTCATCAGTTCCTCATTTCAACTTCATCAATCAGCTGTTCCTTGTCCTTTGCAGCATTCTAAAAGCAAGTCACAGGAATAAATAGTAAGTCGGACAAAAGCTTGGATCTGAACGGCACACCACATCACAGCCATTAAGGACACCTCTTTGGTCAGCTTCAAATCCAAAATGCCACCATACTGGCACTGTTTTAGCTTTCTTGAGAGAGTAACTCTGCCATGTCTTACCTCATCACCTAAAAAACACATGAACTTTCTAGTAAACAAGCACGGCGTGCACCGCTCTGCCCCTCCCGCCTATACTGAAATATGATCTCCTTCATGTTCCTTGCGCTCGGCTCACAGCCTGTCAGACACTAGTGGCTCTGTTAGTCGGTTCATAAACATAATATAATGTTAAGCACGTTGCCATATTGCTTACTACTGATGCAATACAAGTTGGATTTAGCCCCGTGACATTATCAGCACAGGCTGCTAATGTAGGCTACTTTTGAATTTCCCATAAAGTGTCATTATGACAAATGCTAGTTCAGAAAGTTCTACAGAAGACCTTATTTGTCTCTCTATTTCTGCATGATTGCCCAGCTTCAGGTGAGTTTGGAGCAGGAGTTCCTCAGGGTTTGCAAAATCTAAATAGATCAAATGACAGCAGACCACTATAACATCTGAAACCAGCCACTCCACTGGCACTGGGCAGGCTCTGTTCTGGAGCAATCTGGAGCAAATCACAGTGGCACTGAATGGAAGTGCAGGATGCCTGCTGCAGGGAAGAGATAAAAGTCTGTGTGCTGTGTCCTCTGGGCTTGCCGGCTTCTATGCCAGTATTGCACGATTGCCTGCTGATGTTTGGCATGCAAAGCATGGGCTTGAAATAAGACGACCACTGATGGCACATCTGCATCTTCTTTATCTGATGAGCTCAGGCCAGAGAGGGTCCTCTTGACAGACACACCACACACACAGTGCCAAGGAGGGTGTGCACATGCGATACGTGTGGTATAAGAGAAAAAAATGCACACACTTGAGTATCGACAGGGACACGCACACAGCATATCCATGGACATCTACAGGCACTCAGTGTGAAAGGGGAGAAAAACTGTAGTGAATATCAGACAGTGGAGTCTGGGGACAGAGAGAAAAAGCTGAATGAAATATTAATGGGAATGAAATATTTACGTCATTCTTCTATTGAACTCTCAAGTTTTGGGAATGCAGTGTTTTTGCAGCAGCATGTTTACCCCTCTTTAAACTAGGAGGATTCCTGAAGAGCCGTGAGAAGGCTGTCAAGTGGTCAGCCCTGTCTTTTCATATACATGTCCACTTTCCACTCTCCTCAGGATGCTTCTTATGAAACGCACAGTGCCTTGAGTTGCAGGCGGTGACGGAGAGGCTGTTTTGCACTGATGCGCTGTGTAATTATAGTCTGACAGCCAGGGGCGAACAGATGGATCCCGTGTAGAAAGCAGGTACTCGATAAATCGAGATACACAAACATGCAATCCTCAGTACACACATGCACCCAAACTTACTGACAAATAGATTTGTACAAGAGACCTGCACAAACCACCCAACAACAAACCACCACAAATAAAAGCTCCTCCTTTCTCCCATCTGTCAAACTTCACATTTCCTACATCCACAGACACGCAATTCTTCTCGACACACGTGCCAAGCTTCATAGCATGCAATGTGAAGATCCAGTGATATTAGTGTTAATGACAGGCTTAAAAATAGTATTAACAAGTATTTGCTCTTCTTAATCCTTCAGTAAGTGGTGGTCTTCGTGTGTGAACTGGAAGGGAAACGTGAATCACTGTATGATCAGGGTCACCCAATGCCCTCAATAATACCACATTGTGATTAAGGTTTTCCCCTTGACCTCCAATTTGTTCTACAGTGGTGCAGCAACAGGGAAGTACAGTAAGCTGCAAAGCTTGTCATGCCGCTCTCAACAGGACTGATCCAAAGGAAACATTATGGCTAAGTTCATATTACAAGCAAATGTGGCACAAATCTGATTTGTTTGCTCTCATGTGACAAAGATCTTACATTTTCAGAGTTATGTGGACAAGGAAATCCAATTTTTTTTCCAATCAGATCTGGGCCACCTTCATATGTAGTCCTAAATCCGATTTATATCCCTTCACTGGCCATGCGACAGCTGTGAGAAGGATCATATCATAATTCATGTGTGTTTTTCCCATACATCCATGTTTTTTAATGTCATACTTCACTGTGTAGAATAGACACAGATCAGTCACCATAAAATTTCAAAACAATCCATTGAAACTATAAAAGGCTGGTGTAGCTGTCCCTCTGCTGCTTTAGGGTGCCCCATTCAGGACTGAAAACTCCCAGACGCTTTCTACCAGGGATAGCTGGCCTAAATGCCATGGTAGCATTGTCGTGAGGCATCGAAAGAGATTTTGCAATGTAGCCCTGGTTATCCTAAAGGCCAAAACACACTGGCGGCCAATGCTGCACGTCAAAAAATACACCCCTATTATTTTCAATGTACATTGAGCATGTCGGCACTCCTGGATGTGCCGCCCTTTGGCACTTCATGCTACTGTTCTATTTCCAGCCTCACCTCACCAAGCATTAAATGCATTTTTCCCCTACTCATTCTCTGTTTGTACATACCAGCTCCCGTAGCAGCTCTATTTCTCTGCTCCTATCGCAGCTCAACTCCTCTCTACACCATTATGTATAAAGAGAACTCTAGCTGTTTCTGAGAAGGAATGGATGAGAAGAGACTCGTCGTTGAGGTCGAGAAATATCCTGTGTTAAACAACCCACAGTCCCGTCATTATAAAGACTACAGCTCTGCTCTTTAGGTGAGAAATCAGCTTTAATTAATGGGTGTCAACACATGATTTTAAGCTTTTGCAGAGGTGGAAGAGGTACAGATCTTTCAGTAAAAGTAGTGATAACTTTGTGTAGTTGTCTGTTGATGACCTGCAGTGTGACATGTCCAGTGTGTGCTAGGGGCGGCACTTGACGCGCGTCACCTGGCGCTGTTTTTGGCTAAATAGTAAGAACTGTTCCTTTGTGAAACCCCTCACATCGCAGCCCCACCTCTCCTGACTCTCCAGACCACACCCACACACCGCTCTCTCCTCAGAACCACCAGCAATAACTGCTTATAGAGCTAATGGATTGAAAGCCCATTTGTGCGACAGCCTTGAAAACAAACGCCTCATTATTATAAACAATGACGTCATTGGAAATTCCTACTACGGCGACCATTCCAGAGATGAAGCATGCGCCGCTTTCTCATTCACTTTCCCCACAAACATGTTTTGCCAATGTGACCTTTGTTATTGTTGTTGTCATAACATGCATTTCTGTGATGTTACTGGTTGCAGAGATCCATTCACACTGATGTCAGATATGGGTTACTTCAAACATGAACATATGAACAGTCTTAGCAGAAAGATCAGATCTGGGGAAATAA
Source organism: Epinephelus lanceolatus (assembly GCF_041903045.1). Classification (NCBI taxonomy): domain Eukaryota; kingdom Metazoa; phylum Chordata; class Actinopteri; order Perciformes; family Serranidae; genus Epinephelus; species Epinephelus lanceolatus. The sequence continues at coordinate 17,451,386 of NC_135738.1, forward strand.
TCTGAATTAAGCACTAAGCCCTTTAATGTGAATGCAGCCTCTATGTGGGTAATGTAGGGACATTAAACTGTCAACAGTCAGCAACAAGGTGTAGGGCTGCAATGATTATTCTCATCACCTCAATATATTTTATGGTGTCCTACTGTCTGACACTACGGAAGGTATCTCTAGGTTGGCACTGTCATACACAACAACATGTTACTAATGTTAAATATCTCTGTCACGCTGCATGTGATGGAGGGACTTATTATTTTTAGCCCGGAAGCTAACCTTAGCCATTGTTTTGCTCCAACAAGGGTGCCAGTATGACCCCATTCCTTTCATAAGCTTTGTCATCCAGCCTTGAACTGCCGTGTCTTTTTGTAGACTCAGAGAAATAAATCCATAATGATAAATCTGACACTGAGTGTGTTCTGTGATGTTTTTCCAATTAAAATGAGGGCTGAAAAATGTTTAATTTTGGGTAAAACGCTGCACTTGTCACTGTCACCAGCCGTCAAATCACAGGGGAGAAGGGGAGGAAAGAATACCACAAAGACCAACTGTCACATAGGAGAAATACTAGTGCTAAACAACAACTGCTGGGAAAAGAAATGTTTTGGTGGACACACAGCCTTATTAAAGTAACACTAGTGATTGTCCGACAACTGAGAATTTGGTTGGGGAAGAGCATATTGTCCAACCCTCCAGAATATGACAACTTTAAACACCTTGGAAACGAAACATCTGCCTTACAGAGTGCAATTATTAAACTGTCACCATCAGCATAACAACACCTGATGTATCTTCTTTGGGCTTTAATCGCTAGTTTATCAGTTAGCTATGCCAGTGCGACATATGCCCCCCTCTTCCTTACTGGAGGCTGTGAGGTACCAGGATGCCCTGTGGCAATAATTGCACCTGACAAATGAGCCTTGACAAAGGAATGGAGGGTGGTCAACCTCTTACTGATCTGGCAGAGCAACTTAATTGAAACTATCAATCAGAGAGCTGCTATCCTCCAACTCTTCTTTTCTGACTTTCATTCTTTCCTGCATAATCCATTTCTCCCACTCACAGCTGCAAGAATTTATCTCCCCTCTGTCAGTCTAGCCGCCTCTCATGCTCACTTGCACACGCATATTAAGACCTATGTATGTGCGCAAAATCAATACAGAAAATATTGCTTCCCTCTGCTGGCTCTCCGTCCTCATCATTCCCCCTACGGTGCACAAACACATTACTTGTTCATTACATCGTGACAGAGCTAATTAATACATCATCCCGGCATTTTCAGCTGTTTTTCCTCAAACAGGCTGCCTATCCGACTCTGCAGCAGGCTGTGTGTTTAGCGCGGTGTCATCTCAAGTCCCTGTGCAAAAGCGTAGTAGAGGCTTTTTTTTTTTTTCTTTCCCAAAATCACTACAGCCCCACACGGGATGTCACAGTCACTGTCAGAGAAGAGAGGATAGAGTCAGAACAAAAGGAAATACCTCCCCTCGCTGGGAAGGAAAGGGTTAAGCCTATTACAGAAGACCAATCAGGACTGGGGGAGCACTGCAAACCTCCGCAGTAAGAGAGAGAGAGAGAGGGAACGGGGGAGAGAGGAGAGCAGAGCGGGAGATAGAGAGATACCATGAGTGTGATGGTTTGCACTCCTATCCAGACAGTTAGGCAGGGAGGGAGCTCAACACAGAGTTGGTGAGATGAGTATTCACAAACCTGTCCATCTGGAGGGATAAGAGGAAAAATGGGGACAAAGGGAGGAGAAGAAGAATCCCACCAACATCCCTGTCAGGACTAATCTCTGTGGACTTTTTTTTCCCTCTCTGTCTGGGACTCAGGAGGGAAAGAACATCTGTCAGTTGAGTGACCCTTGTATGTTCATCAATATTCAATCACTATTCTTGGATTACTGCTGAGAAGGAGCAGAAGATAAACCCGGCAGTTTCAATCGGTCGACCCAGATTGTTGCAGAGCTGCTAGAAGAAGGGACAGCGTGGTGTATGGACCAGCTCTGAAGCATCTGTGTTTACCCTGCATGGTGAGCTCTGCTGTGCCTTGATGGGGCACTCTACTTATTGGTTTGATTTACAGCACTAAGCTCAGTATGTGACAGCGAAGAGAACTGCCAAACATCTCTGTCACCACAACAAATGCACGGGATTAGAAACCAGCAATATCATTTCCCTCAGTTATAATGCATTGTTGACTTATTTAGAAACATGGCTACGGTTAAAGTGAACCCTATTAGTAACTGATTAAAATATCCATCTGTCTTAAACCTTTAATTCCAAGATGCTACTGTAAACAGACTCGAAAAGGCTTTTGATCATTTGTCTATGCGTGGGGATGCCTCACATACTGTGAACACATCTGTTTGTGTCTCGCTGCTACACTCACATCATCTTCCAAACTGTCACGCTGAACAATGCGAGAAACTTGATATGCAACCGTACACTTTGAAACTGTGCATCTTTATGACATGCATGATCCGCTCTCTTGCCTGGTAATAAAAGCATGGCACTCATTGATCATCTCAGCTGACACTGTAGCATAGTATAGGATGGCATCCCTCACTGAAACAACCTTGAAGAATGACCGACATGTTCCTCTGAAGAGATTACACAGATCACATATAGTGACACGAGAGAGGGGGGGGGGCATCCATGTCTTTATGACAAGTTCCCCGAAGGAATAAAACTGTGCTAAAGCTCTAAGTAAGTCTGGCCTATCATGAAAACTGTATGACTATTTTAGCACCACAGTGGCTGTACTGTACAAGTGTCATACGGTAATTTAAACTGAGCATTTTCCTGTAACAATTTATGCAAACAACAAAATGCTACAGTTAATCTTCAATCTAAAAACAGGAGGCTGGGATGTCAAACCAGTTGCTTGTGTGCAAGCCCTTTATTAGTGCTACTGTTATGTTAATGCAATAACAAAGATGTAAAGTGAATCAGGCGATGCACAGGAACATGATAAGACATCAGAGGCTTGTTGCTATGCTAATGAGAGTTTCCTTGTCGCCTTTCTGCTGAGGATATGTTTATTTTCACTAACGCATCCCCCACACTTCCCTCTCCTACTCCTCCTACTCTCTCCCAATCTCTGTCTCTCCATCATCCATTACCCTATCCATTCTCTCTCTTCAGGTCACTGCGAGAGAAAAACGTGGCATTGAAGGACAGACAGATGATGTTGCACGCAGCTCCTGCCACCTAAAGTCCAATCCTCGTCTGGGATCTTTTTGCAAATCGACAAGGCAGGCTCTCTCCCTGATGAACTGGCTTCCCACTACCTCATGAGGATGACCTTCTCCTGAATCGCTGAATCAACCCCCCTCCCGTGCATGTATAAAAACTAGTGATCACAAATGTCACAGTGATCACACGTGTCATGGTGATTGGACACACAAATGCGCCTGAATAATCTGCTCCACGTGCGCTATCTCCAGTGATTGAGGTTTCAGCATGTCGAGGGGCAAACTGGAGACCTGTGCTCAATTTACATGTCAATGGCAGCTGGAGCCGGGCGTACAGAGACTGATGAGAAAGGTGGAGAGTGAAGGCCTGTTCCATTAGTGCTCCCAGGGGGGACATGGGCCTGGATGCTGCCCGGACGCATTGACCTCTCCTGGACAGATTCTGGACATTACTATGGTGTACAGTGGGGAATCTAAACTCTGCCTCTTGGAGTACAAGCTAATGGATGTTACTGTTTTTTTGCATTTACAGATCTGACTACTATCTTCTCACTGAGGACAAACAAAAAAAGCAAAGATTTGGATCATCGTACTATGAGCAGCACATTCCAGCCCTGCACAGGGGAAAGAGTCTGTGTTTCTTTGTTTTCTTGGTTGGCTGTGTGTCTCCTGCCTGGGAATATCATGAGATTATAAACAGGAGGTGGCTCCAACATCTTATCCCTGTTCCACTCATCCATCAGTGCTCCCACCATCACCAAAGCAAACGAACCAGACATCTGAGAAAAAGTCTGTCGAGGACATTAGCCTATATTCTCTTAAAATCCACCGGGTGCAGGTGGCTGATTCGTTAGCTTTCTTACCGCTGGGGTCAGGAGGAAAAAGCTGATAGCTTATAGAGAGTCTCTGGCGAGACGGACAGGTGTTTTTCTGGCTGTCAGCCTCTCTGGGAGGAACCAGCAGTGAAAGGAAAAGCCTCGCTGGGGGGCTCTGCTAGAGTGCAGACACTTTTCCACTGGCTATGTTTGGATGTGATGCTTGTCTCTGTGGATGCAACATGGAATCTATGGCCTGATTACACAGCCCTGGTATTCAGATAGTGCTGGAGGGAAGGGTAAATATATTTTTAAAAATGTATTTCTCTGTGTCAACTACGTAGAATGCCATTAAGATTGGATTTATGTGTTTAACAGAGGTTGAATGGTTTTAATATTGCATGTGCTAATCACTTGTTTCATTCTGGAGTGCGTGTGTATTCAATTTTTCTTCCCTAACCCAATACTAGTAACAGTTTCAAATACCAGCTGTTTTTAGGTGCACTTGTTAGTCCTTTATTGAAGTCCCGTCTGAACAAACATCTTGTATTTTAAAATGTATCCGAGAGTTGGAAGCTTGCTGGTGACAAAGTAAACATAATCTTCTGGCAGAATATTCTTGTCAATCAGGAACCAACTCCTGTAATTTGGCAATGACTGAAATGCTGTCAGAAATGACAAGTGTAGTTACCAAGGACCACAGCAAGTAACATATTACCCATCTCCCCTGTTAAAATATTAATCACAGAGGCTAAAATTTGTTTTCTTTATCAATGTCTTCATGACCTCTGGTCTATATTCAGTAAGTCTACGGTAAATGCTAATACATTAAAACTATGTCAGCTTGAATGTGCTGTTCAGCAGCAGCTCAAAAGAACACTAAGCCACAACTAAGCCACTACAAAGCCTCAACATACTAAGCCATTAAGGCTATGAGGTTATTAGAATTTAATTTGTTCCAAAGTGTTTCCGTTATGTGCCTCCGCTGTGGATGCAACTGTCTGATCGAGGATGGCGATAACAAAAGTAGGAGCTGATTGAGGCAAGATAGTTACTAGTTAGTCATGCCATGCGCGTAGTGAGACAATCTAATCTGCAGGGCATGGCAGGAAAAATAAGTTCTAGCACTATTAAAGTGTCTGCTCTCAGCGTTTTTCATTTAAAACTCAAAAGGCTTTCTTATCATTTGATAACTGGCAGCATTACGTCTGACGAGACTGCTCAGATCTGTGATAATTATAACTTTCTAGAGATGCACAAACACAAACCTCTTCTATTCTTTTTCCTTCTTCATGAATTCTCTTCTCTCGTCTGCCCACACACAGGATAATGCATATCCTTCCCTGCCCGGAACAAGAAGCCACCATGAGCAACGTCACGGTCACCGACAACACTGAGCCCATCAGCCGCACCATGAGTCCGGCAACCCCCAGCCCGTATCCCTATCCTGTTAGTTTTCAGGTCTCCCTGACTGGCTTCCTCATGCTGGAAATCCTCCTGGGCATGAGCTCTAACCTCACTGTGCTTGCCCTCTACTGTATGAAGTCGAACCTCATTAGTTCTGTCAGTAACATTGTCACTATGAACCTCCATGTGTTGGATGTGCTGGTTTGTGTGTGCTGCATCCCCCTCACTATTGTGGTGGTGCTGCTCTCCCTGGAGGGAGACACTGCCCTGGTCTGCTGCTTCCATGAAGCCTGTGTCTCTTTCGCTAGCGTCGCTACTGCTGCTAATGTGCTTGCCATCACCCTTGATCGCTACGACATCTCGGTCAAGCCAGCCAACCGGGTGCTGACCATGGGCCGTGCCCTGGCCCTGCTGGCTGCCATTTGGGTGCTATCCTTTGTTAGTTTCCTCGTACCCTTTATTGAGGTCGGCTTCTTCGCACAGGGCCACACCGATCTGAATCAGACAGCTGTGGAGAATGTGGTGCACACTAACCAGTACTACACAGAACTTGGCCTCTATTACCACCTGCTTGCTCAGATTCCTATTTTCTTCTTTACTGCCGTTGTCATGCTCATCACCTACTCAAAGATCCTGCAGGCGCTCAATATTCGCATCGGCACACGTTTCCACGCTTCACAGAAGAAGAAGGCTCGCAGGAAAAAGCGTCCATCCATGACAGCCATGACGACGCAGCAAGAGGCCACAGATGCATCCCAGAGCAGCGGCAGCCGCAACCCCACACTGGGTATGCGTACCTCTGTCTCTGTCATCATCGCCCTGCGCAGGGCTGTGAAGCGCCACAGAGAAAGGCGAGAGCGCCAAAAGAGGGTTTTCAGGATGTCCCTCCTGATTGTGTCTACCTTCCTGTTGTGCTGGACGCCCATCACGGTGCTCAACACAGTCATCCTGAGCGTGGGCCCCAGTGACCTAATGGTCAAGTTGAGACTGGGCTTCCTGGTCATGGCTTATGGGACCACTATCTTTCACCCTCTACTGTACGCCTTCACGAGGCAGAAGTTCCAGAAAGTCTTGAAAAGCAAGATGAAGAAGCGAGTGGTGTCGATCATTGAGGCAGATCCGACTCCTAACAATGCCATCATCCACAACTCCTGGATCGACCCAAAGAGGAACAAAAAGGTGACATTTGAGGACAAAGACGCCCAACAGAAGTGTCTGTCTTCTGAGGACGTGGAGTGAAGGAACTCGTTGTCTTTCGGGTATACAGTCAATAAAAGCAGCTAAAACTGACATCAGGTCGTGGTGAAAAAGGGAAAATGTTAATCCAAAGCAGTAATGTAAATAATATGTGCAATAGAATGTACAAAAACAAGAGGTGGATAATTTATTACTATTTATTGAGAACAAAAGTAGGTTTCATAGATACACCATATAAAGTACTGTAGATAATGCATGGCTTTTTGTAATGGTAGCAACAAACAGTGCATTGTGTACATACGTATTACATGTACAGCATAGGGCATACAAGGTATATAAATAGAGAGAGAAGTAGGAATTATTATGTATATGTATATTTATAATAAATCTCGTGTTCACTCACCTAACGCAGCAAAAGGCTTCCTATCCCCCCCCCCCCCCCCCCCAAGTAAAGTGTTTGTGATTCTGTAACAACTGTGAGATTACTCCCATTCATCACAACGCCACTTGCTCTGACACCAGACCCGCAATCCCCAGTGACCACTGACCTTATTGCCTGGGCGCCCTCTGAGGAAAGGCCCTCAGCTGAAATGAGACTATAGGTATGAGGATGCGACAAAGACAGACAGGTCCAACATGGAGGGATAGGAAGGGGAAAGGAAGTAGTGTATGTTATGCTGCTGTAGCTGAAAAGCTATGGGGGTACTGTTCACAATCACTGCTTTTAGAGTTAAGAGAAGAACACTCGCATTCCACACACACACACACACGACAGAAGACCATGGTTCTCATCACCTCGTCTGACATAAACCAGATGTAATCAAAGCATAGCCTGTTTCACTTTAACAGTCACGTCTTTGAGCCAAATGGAAAATCTACAGTTGCCTTATTTTGGTTTGATGAATTGAGCATGATTTTATGGTGGGACAGGGGCTGTGACAGGGAGAGCACATACTGAACACAATGAAAAACATTATAACAAATACTGTTTTAAATCCTCAGAGTGAATAGAGATGTTATGTTTTCATAAAGAAGTTATTTAATCAAACTAAAGGAAAATGTTGAAAGTGGTTGTATTATCAAATTGTCTGTTTTTTAATAACAATAGCTGAACAACAATGCTCTCCAAATAAGCAAATCCATAACTGCAATAAAGAACTACTGCAAAATCTTAAAGCCTAATAAAAGATTCTGTTTACAATCCACAGTAACAGATAATGAAGTTCTTCTTCCCTGTCTGTGTATGTCTACCAATAGTGCGTGTCCTCCTTTGTTTATCAAGGAATAAGACAGTGAAATTGTATTTCCCAGGTGGCTGCTGCTGCTAGATTATAATTCAGCCCGCCTTGTATTTTTGGCTCAACTTGAAAATGAACCAAGTTTGCCCTAAATAAGTAGGAATAATTTATTCATACAGCTTCAGAAGAATTTCAGTAGTAATAATCTACAAAAAAAAACAAACTGTCAGCTTATTACATTCAGTCTGTGCTCTAATACTGAATTTAGATGCAGAGTTACAGTATCCATTAGCATATAGAGCCCTCCTCAGCTAGCCTGGCAGCTCTCTTCATTACAATCCCTGGGTCAAGGATTATGTTCTGTCTAAGATGTGGCTATATACTGTACGGTGCGTTCACATGCATGCACACCACACACATATCCGCACTGTACTCCACAGTATATCTCAGTAATGAGCTTATTACGCCCTTGCTGTCTCAGGTACAGTAGAAAATTGAAGAGCCCTTTAGATCCTGAGAGCACGGGGCTGTTGGCTACCAGAGTGATTACACAACCTCGATCAGATGCTTCTCTGGCTGCCTGTGTGTGTGGTTTGTAGCACAACTGAGAGGGCTGATATGGGAATATTGATGCAGGCGAGGTTCTTTATGACCCTGCTGTAAACAGCCGGTATGGATGTCACAGTACCTTGAGGGCATGTCTGTGATTGAGAGAGGAGATGGGATCACAGCCAGCGACAGATTAGCTGACAGGGGGAGGGAAAATGACCTGCGAGATGAAATATTGAACCAGAGGACACATTTAGCAAACATATGTATACGAGTCCAACTTTTACAAGGCAAACTTTAAATGTAGGCTATCAAAACACAAATGTGTAGATATATTCCTGTTACATATAAAACAACGGCAACATCTACATGCACAAAATATTCTGGTTTTTGCCTTTATTCCAGATTAACAAGCCCTAACATGTCACTTATCACCTTAATTAAACATGGCCCATATCAAATTCAGACTACTGTCATTTTCAGAATAATAGTGCAATATCAGTGTGCATGTAAATACAGTCGATGACACGCTACTACCAGCCATGTTCCACGCCTGAATACATAATTTAAACCTCTGCTCAAATGTCAGGTACTATTCCAAACTTCATCAGCGCGACTGAAAAATCATTTGTATTGATCACCTGCTAAAATTACCCCTCAAACACCAATACTATTTACACTAACTTGACTTTGAGGTCACTATTTTTTTTCCCCATCCTGAGGTGCAGCTGGCACCAGCTGAGGCAAAAAGGCCTCTCAAGCACAACCATCACAGTCTGATGTTCTGACGGAATTGCCACGTTATTCAGTCTGACATTTGCTACTTGTTGTTGTTCAGCATTTTCTGTTTGGGAGGGGAGTGTTTTGCCATCACTAATCACTGAGATTGATGGATATGTTCTCTTGATGTCGTTTTCAGATGAAACTGAAGCTGTGTAAATGCTGGGTAGGAGTGGTTGGCTCAAGTTTATCATGTTCGTTGATGTAAGATGATGCTTTTGTAACATAAAGAGCAATGTTCATTTAGCTATTTACTGTTTTATTGCCACTATTCACACAACTATATTTCTGTCAAGCCTATCAGCTTCTTTAACTTGATCCTCATTAAGACTATCAAGAGGCAAACAAAAATAAGTACTGATTTTTTGTTGTCGACTTTTTCCTAAGCTCTCTCGAGGGAGACTGTCAAAAAGAAATGCATTTAATGCATGGTGCTGTTCTCATTTATGAGCTGTTTTTAGTCCGTTTCATTTACAGGCTCGATAGCTCCACCTTTTATATCGATGCATGTTGCTATATTTGTTCGGATTCTGGCTGTGGCACAGTTAGATGACGTTCCCAACCTTAGTTCAACCTATAAAGGCGCCGACTGGCTCAGTAGCTTCTCCAACTGGGGTAAAAGCCATTCATGGGAGAAAACAACAGAACTCTGACATGCCACAAAAAACACTGATTCAAGATCAGAGTGGATGCACTTTAACTTAAAATAGCTTTTCTTTCTGTCAAATAGCTGCAAAATGTGCTGCAGTATGCTCCTGAAATTTTCAGCTTAAACACTCTGTGCCAAAATATTATCCAGTGCTTTGGAGTATATTGTAAAATATGGTGGACATGAGGTAATGACCGGTGACCTCAATTTTGTCTCAATCTCATTATCATGATGAAATATAATTTCATTTTAAAGCTGCATTAAGCAATTATTGACCACCCAAGGCAAAAGCAAAGCAACACAGCCTGGGCATGCCCTTACTTATCAACTTACTCAGCTTATTAAGGACTTAAGATGTTATATAATAAATATAAAAGTATAGGTTGATCAAGCTTGAAGGGATAGTTTGGACTTTCTGAAGTGGGGTTGTATAAGGTACTTGTCCTTAGTCAGCAGATGCCAGTCAGGTTAAGTGCTATATTTAGTATTTTCACCAATTTACCTTGCTGACAGACAGCAGTTTCCATTAGGGCACTGAAGCCATTACATTGCTCCTCTCAGAGCCAGACTCCACCGAGAAAAACACTAGTTTAACATCACTGAACACAGGAGCTGCTGGTCAATCGCTGCCTCAGTCAGATAGTTTGTTTATGTTATTGTGTGACTTTGGCATTCAAAAGGGTTCATTTAAATTCTCCAAACCTCCCGTAATAACAAAAACAAACTAACTCATTGAGGTGGTAGTAGACCAGCAGCTCCTGCCTTCAGTGAGCTACAATTACTATTTTCGTCAATGGAGTCCAGTGGCTTTGAAGAGAGCATACTCTAGATGATGAACTAAAGGGCTTTCTGATGGTAAGGTAAAGCACTGAAAATAGTCTAAATATAGCAACCACTTACACTGCTATTGATTCTTTTAGGTGGGACTATTTTAAGGTGGCTAAATTATGTTTTGTTGCTGCCCCCGTCGACAGCAGTACATCACTCCTGCCTGCTTCTCTAAACTGGGGGCGTGCCAACCACCATTAACTGTAGGTTATACACTGCCTATGGATAAGTATGCAACATACAACCTAGGGGTGGGTGATATGGTCGTTAAATAATATCACAATATTTCAGGGTATTTTTGCGATAACAATATTCCTGACCATATTACAAATAAGTGATACAGTTTTATAGTTTGCCTTCAAATATTCAGTAAAAACTAAATAAAAATGATCTCACATTTCTATAGTTTGTAAACAACAACAGTAACTTAGAGTGAGATTCAGATTCTGTATACAGTATTAATAGTGAAACAAAATAAAATCTACGACTAATTACCCATTTAAACAGCAGCTCCCAAATACAAAAAGTCTACCCTGGGATCGATCTATCTATCTATCTATCTATCTATATATATATATATATATATATATATGTATATATGTATAAACCAACAGGTGATTTCCTTCTCTTTTAGCAAAATCCTAAATGATCGAGTTGGGTTTTTTTTTTCCCCACCTGGACCTTAACAGTATGACGTCAATGCGTCAACAAGTCAAAATTTTGCCAGTATCATAGTATGAATTTTTCATATGCTATTAAAAATTATACTGGTATTATCATGAATAAGATGACAAGGCACACAACTAATACAACTCCACTTCAAAGGATCCAAAGTATGCTTTTGAAAATCAAAAAGACATACTTAAACATGCTCTGTTTGGCATATGACTAATGGTTAAGATAGATAAGTCTTCTTTTTCCTTTTTCTTCTGTATATATATTCCAAATAATTCAATATTTTGAGGGGCAAGCATTTATAGCGTTAGTGTTTATTATTAAACCTAGCTGAATAGAGTATCATCTACTGTTATTGTTGTGATTGCTGCAATACTGACTGTATGTACTGTCATGTTTTTCACCCACAAGGGGCCACTTTCATTAAGGTAGGCATTTACAAATGGTTGCCATCTCAAGGTCAGCCCTCCTGCTTAGCATATTGGATAGATTAACAGGCCGCCTTTACACACCTCTAACCTGAGGTGACCTGCAGAGAAAAAAATAGGTCAATACACGACCATAGTCAATAGCAGAGGCTCAATGATGCTTCACTTCACTTCACTGTTATATTAGAATCACTTGACCCTGATGTGTCCTTTTTCTTCTCCCATATACTCCCACATCAAGGCTGGTACTTGCTGCTGTCCCTATCACATACATTATGTCCCTCCCTCTCCCGCTCGCTGGCTCAATGGCTGCCTCTCTTAGGCAGCCATCCCCAATTCAGATGCCATCTCTTCAGGGCTCCTCTCTATCCAGCCGCAGACACAGAATAAAAGCCTGGGAAATCATATTACTCTGTCCGTATGGAGCCTCTATTGCATTAGGTCAGCGAACACTCAACTGTAATTCTGCTATCGTAGAGAAGAAGAAAGTGAATTGAGCACACCAGCCAGCACAGCTTGACAAATTGTTGCTTGTGGTCATTTTCCAAATGTTACTCTCACCAAGCCACATTTAGAGAGATGGAAGGACACTTTATAGAGCTGGAAGATATATGACTCTGATATACAACCTATAATCTCTGTACAAGAAAATCTATGGCTCAGATAGAAACCAGAAATCAAAGGCGGACAATGGAGCACGACCTCTACCTGCTATGACCTTAATGGCATCATTGTATGGTATTCAGGAAAAATAACACACCAGTCTGCCTTAAAATCAATGCCGTGTAGATTATAGTTCTCTGTCGGTATCAGTGGAGAGCAGACGTTTAATGACACATGAAGTGCTCTCCTTTATTATCTACATCAGAGAACAAATGAATCCGGGGGGGGGTAAAAAGGGACAAGTAACCTCTCATCAATTCCAAAGCAGATGCTACACAATAACATATTATCATTTGAAACTTAATAGAATAAGATTTTTAAAATACCCACTTTTGGTGGCACAAACCTGGCAGGGAAACGCAGCATTGTCTCATTAAAAACAACAACCGCTTTTGGTGGCACTATCTTGGCCAGAAACGCAGCGATGTCTTGGTAAAAATTACTTGCTTTTAGGTGCACTACCCAGGCTGTAAACACATCGATGGATCTGTAAAAAACAACCACTTTTCTTGGCACCATCACTGGTGGAAATACAGAAACAGATAGCTAAAAAACACCCACATTTGGTGGTTTAAAAGCCACTGAAAATGCCGCCATGACTCACTAAAAAAACAACTGCTTTTGGTGGCACTATCATTGGTGAAAACACAGCAATTGATCTGTAAAAAACAACCTCTTTTCATGGCACTATCACTGGTGGAAACACAGTAACAGATTGCTAAAAACACCCACATTTGGTGGCTTAAAAGCCATTGAAAATGCAGCCATGACTCCCTAAAAAACAAGCGGTGTTGTTGGTGGTGGTGGTGGTGGTCTTGACCATGATCTGCAGCTCGGCATGCTTTCTGAGCTGAGCTTATGAACTATGTCACTTTAGAAATACTAATATGATACCTATGAAACTTGCAAAAGTAACAAACCTACAATGCCAAGGTATTCTCATGGCGACCAGGCTGCACGTGACATGCTTGTTTTATCAAGCACAGTTACAGAGAGTGTTCAGTGTCTAAGAATTTTACATTTGATGAAACGTACCATTATATTGTGAAATCCTCCTTTAGGAAATGTGGCTCAGGGACCAGGGACAAAGGGATCGACGAGCTTATCGCACTAAACCAAAAACGTGAAGGACAAAAAGAAGTCAGAAGTGCCGCCATGGCTGACTGCCCAGTCTCTGTTTGTGTGCACCTGCCAATTGTGTGCGTGCCTGCATCAATTCAGCAATGTGTGTATACTCCAGCATGTGCAGCTATGCCCATACAGTATGTGAACGCAGCTATGTGTCAGTCCAATTGTTTTATCAGGCAGTGACAGAGCGTCAACCACTGTGTGTGAGAGGGGAGACAGCAGAGAGGAGATTGCTGCCCTCCAGCTCTCCTCGCAGTGATGGCGACTGTCTGGCGATCACACCGCAGCTCTTCTCTCGACGTGGAAAGATACGAATGGGACCACCACAACAGAGCTCACTGCCACAGCCTGGCAGCTTGACACTACATGGTGGAGATTTGTATTGATTAAAGCCAAAAGAGACTATTACATTTTAAACAGGTTCTATTCTCCTCCAAGTGTCCTCGGGTCACAATAGAAATGCAAAGTGGCAGAAGTCATTTTGGGCGTCCAGGGCTCCTGAAGTAAAGGTCCCATTCATTCTCTGCATAGACAATGTCAGGCCCGGATGGACTTAAAACTCGTTACGTTTCAATCATCAGTACAAAAGGTGAGCACTAGCTGGCTCTTTAATGAAAAGTCAAAGTTACTAGCTTGTGTATATAAAAACTTAAGGGGCCAACCAACCTCCATACTTTAAATTCTGTTGTGCTGCCGACACTGAGCTGAAGCTAAAGATCACACTCGGTAGAAACCAGATAAAATATTCAGCAGTTTGAGTCAATTTACTTTCAGTCTCTGGGTCAGTTTGGGGGACTGGCTCTGACTGGTTTCTTGTTATGGCTGGGCAATTAAATTTAAATGTTTAACGTAATCAAACATTATAGGAGCTAAGTTAAACTAATTAAAATTGATGGCTATAATATAAACATATAACATTTTTAAATCATTAAAGAGTCTTCTGTGCTTCTGTGTTGAGGAACATTGGGAGTATGACTAAAAGACATTTTATTATCTAATTCAAAAGAGGGTAGGGGATTAAACACGCTGGTATTTTATGGTAGCTTACTGGTGGGCATTTTCAGTAGTAAAGCTGAAATGATAAATTGATTGACTAAAAATAATTGGCAGCTATTTCAATAGTCAGTTACGTTTTCTGGTATTTTATGGATTGAATGATTAATTGAGAAAAGAATTGGCAGATTAAGTGATAATTAAATTAATCATTAGTTGCATCCTTTGTATAATATTCGCACAACTGGTGGGTAAATATTCTTATTTAAAAGCAAATTTATATTGGACATAAATCTTCACTTTTTATTTATTCTTTAGGGGTTAGTTTGGATTTTTTGATGTGGGTTTTATGAGGTATTTATCCATAGTCAATGAATTACCTACAGGAGATGTCAGTCACTATGCCCCCGGTTTGGAGAAGCAGACAGGACTACTGACACAGAAGCTAAGGAAGTGTAAGTGTATTGATGTGGACGGGTGAGTAATTAAATATTTAGCCACCTAAAACAATCAGTATCATTTAAAGCAGTGGTTCCCAACTGGTCCAGATATCTCCTTAGTCATCAGCTCAAGGTCCACACAGTTTAATATATTAAGGGTCATACTTGAGTTTGACCACATCGTCAAGCTAGTTTGCTGTCCAGTAGTTAGTCAACCTAAAGCAGGAATCCACCAGTTGGGAACCACTGATTTAAAGTTTGTTATATTGAGAGTATTTTCACTGCTTTACCTTTCCCCTGACGGCAATTTCCGACAGGGGAGGGTATCTATTGTAGTGCTGTGATTGATGCCAGAGTCCATTGAGAAAAACAGTGATTTAACACTGCTGAACACAGGAGCTGGGACTTTGTTTAGATGGCTAAAATATGTTTTGCTGCTGACCCCCACCTGTAGCGGTACTCCATTTCAGCACTCCCTCCTGCTTCTCCAAACTGGGGCTGTAGAGACAGACATTTACTGTACAGAATACACTGACTATGAACTATCCCTTTAAAGCATGCTATGCAAAGTACAGACAGCTGAAACGGCAGCCCTAACTAAGATAATATAAGTGATTCATCCTCTATCCAAAGTTCTCAGTCTGCCTCCTCTATAAAACCTGAAATACCAGATTTCCCCATGTGGCACACTTAAACTCTTGCTGCATATGAATCAGATCTGCTCTTGTAATTAAAGTAGCCATAAACATGCAGTGACAGTGTGTGCTGCTTTACTTTCAAGGAATACTTAAACAGCAAAATAAAAGAGTTTGTGAATAGATGCTTTAATACACTCACAGCCACTTTATTAGGTACACCTGTTCAACTGCTCATTAACGGCAATCACATGGCAGCAACTTAGTGCATCTAGGCATGTAGACATGGTCAAGACGACCTGCTCAAGTTCAAACTGGGCATCAGAATGGGCAACAGAGGTGATTTAAGTGACGTGGCATGGTTGTTGGTGCCAGATGGGCTGGTCTGAGTATTTCAGAAACTGCTGATCTACTGGGATTTTCACACACAACCATCTCTAGGGTTTACAGAGGATGGTCTGAAAACGAGAAAACATCCAGTGGGCGGCAGTTCTCTGGGCAAAAATGCCTTGTTGATGCCAGAGGTCAGAGGAGAATGGCCAGACTGGTTCAAGATGATGGAAAGGCAACAGTAACTCAAATAACCACTCGTTACAACCAAGGTCTGCAGAAGACCATCTCTGAAGAAACAATACCTTGTCCAACCTTGAAGCAGATGGGCACACCAGGTGCCACTCCTGTCAGCCAGCAACAGGAAACTGAGGCTACAATTCACACAGGCTCACCAAAACTGGACAATAGAAGATTGGAAAAACGTTGTCTGGTCTGATGAGTCTGGATTTCTGCTGCCACATTCAGATGGTAGGGTCAGAATTTGGTGTAAACAACATGAAAGCATGGATCCATCCTGCCTTGTATCAACAGTTCAGGCTGGTGGTGGTGGTGTAATGGTGCGGGGGATATTTTCTTGGCACACTTTAGGCCCCTTAGTACCAACTGAGCATGGTTTAAACACCACAGCCTACCTGAGTATTGTTGCTGACCGTGTCCATCCCTTTATGACCACAGTGTACCCATCTTCTGATGGCTACTTCCAGCAGGATAACACACCATGTCACAAAGCTCAAATCATCTCAAATTGGTTTCGGACAGGACCCATGCTATCATGTCAATATGGACCATAATCTCTGAGGAAGGTTTCCAGCACCTTGTTGAATCTATGCCATGAAGAATTGAGGCAGTTCTGATGGCAAAAGGGGTCCAACCTGATACTAGCGAGGTGTGCCTAATAAAGTGGCCAGTGAGTGTAGTTTGCTGTTGTTGTAAGTGGTGCCCATTCAATCAATAAATAGCTATGCTTGCCATTTTCCATGGAGGCATCAGGAATCAAGGCAACACAACTAACTGATTTACAAATGCTCATTTTGTGGGTGAACTATTCCTTTAAACCAGGTGATTTTTCCAGCATCACTTCCCAGGGTAAAAACATTATCTGGGTTCTGCCCATATCCCTAGATGCATGTAATTATGCTGAAAGGAATGTTACCCTCTTTGATTCTGAGCATTTCCCACCCATCATTTTTGTGATTCGCACAGTTAACCGCACAACAACTCCTCCTCAACTCCTCCTTACCGTAGCTCTCTGTCAAACTCTGTTTTCTGGCCCTATCTGTACACACTACGCAGATCTCGAAATAGCGTTGCTGGGAAACAGTCTATACTGTACAGCAAGAGCATTGCAAACATACTGCGAATCATCATCTGGCTTTTTTCATTACACAACGGGCACAGTCTATATATCATAATCCAAATAAGAGACCGTGTTAACTGCAACACCCACTGTAAGTGGGTTGCCTCTGAGTTTGGACTCAGAGACAATCTCTGTCTCAGAAACTCTCACATCCTCCACATCTAAGGAGATTATTACACAAACACACAGAAGGAACAAAGTGTTACATTTGCCTTCACATGCTCAATGGTCTGTTATATTTAGCTGTATATTTGTAGCTTAATAGAAGTTTTCGCAACAACGGTTGAAAGAGTTTCGTCATTGTTAAACTGCTGACTGGATACATTTAGTTTGTAATTTAAAAAAGAATAATGTCATGTTGTCAATGTCGTCAACAGGGTTGGGAATTAACTGTTTTTGTCTATCTGCCACTGTTTCTGTTAGATTCCAAAACTCCATTCAGTAGATTACAATTGTTTTTTTGGCTGGTGAGTGAGGTAAATCTAGCAGTCACTTATATTTACCAGCATTTGGCTGGTGGCTGGTGCTAATTTCCAACCCTGGTTGTTACCTACATATTAGTACATGTGCAAAATCCTCAACATGGTCTTTTTACAGTTCAAAAGGATAAAATTACAAGATGGAAATGATTGGGCTTTTTAGCTCTGTTTAACAGGTGCGAGTCCGAGTCAGTGTTTCAAGTCTCCATATTGGTTTAGATGAGAGCACTGGCTGATATTAGCTGATCACAGATAAAAAATGAAAATCAGACAGTATATTCCCTTCCCCCTTTATCAGTCTCTGATACTGTTATCAGTAGGCTATCAGCCTCAAAAATCCACTAACAAATTAGCTCCAGTTAGGGCTGTGCAATACAGTGATATTATACCAATATCTTGATATGAGATTTTGGATATCATAATAGTGAAAGTTTTGTCTTTTGGTGGTTTTAAAGTCTGATTAAATTAAAGTGATGTCATTTTCTAAACTTTACAGACTGTTGTATCTGTTTTATAATTTGCTGTTATCCACTTTGTCATTATACCCACATTACTGAGGATTATTTAAAAGTCTCACTGGGTAAATATTTTGTGAAAGCACCAATAATCAACCTTCCAGTATCGTCTAAATATCGATATTGAGATATCTGGTCAAAAATATCTGGATATTTGATTTTCTCCACATCACCCAGCCCTAGCTATAGTTCAAACTTTAGAATAATATCTGTTTCTAGAAACCCATTGCCCATGAATTATATCCTAACAGTAATCACGATGACTTCACAGCTCTGTTCTATAATGAAATTAGAGAAACACAGAATTTTGCAAGACAAATGTGAAACCTATCAAGGCATGGGCCCAAACCCACAATGGGTTGCTGGGTGACCTCTCAACCATTTTCTAATTCACAGTGAAATTAAAGTGATTCACACTGGGAAGTTTTTTGTACTTTTAATACGGCAACTGCCTATCTGAATGTGTTCCTGCTGAACGCAAAACATTTTTAAAGCACCTCCTGCCACTCGTAATTTCTTTTAGTTTTAATGTTAGTTGGCCTACCTCAAAACTACTCAGTAAGTAAATACTAAAATGTAGAAAGGACTCTGGGTTTCCGTGAACACACTTTACTACTAAACAATAAGTATAATGCTGGAACATGAGACGAAGTATAGGCTACAAGCTGTCAACCGGAATGACAGTTAGCCTAACGGCTAACGGCTAAGACACTGACCTGTATGATACTGTAGCTTCGCTTCTGACAAGCTTCAATCCGGCTGTAGCAAACAAAGCCTTTTTATTCCAGTCTGTAGGCCACCATTTTGTCATCTTTGTGCTATATCCTCACGGTGCAGTTCAACAAAGCTTGTTTTACGGTTGTGTTGTATCCATCTTCACACCTGTGGCTGATTAGTTAAGGAGTTCAGCCCAATGTCCCCAGTATGTCTCTGCAGACCCGGAGACTGCAGATTCAGACCCGCAGTTCTGGACCCGCAGTTCTAGACCCCTTGTTTTTTGTCACCTACTGGACGGCTGTATAACTGCAACTAAATCAGCATCTCACCCAAACACCACTGTTTGAAAGAAGTTGGACTTTTAATGCTTTATTACAATTTACAATTTTAAAATTTTATTACACCCGAATAAAAATACCAAGATTTAATTGTTGATTTATGCCTGGGTGCTGTTCTGCATCATTATTGTTTGCTGGTTGTTCTGTATGGTTTGATCCAACTATTTTAGTTCTTTATTTATTAATATTCATCAGACTGCTCTGACTAGCACGCCAAAAACTTGCACTGCATTGATCAAACCCGCTACAACATATAATAGGAAATGTCTGGTCTTGGGTGTCCAGTGCTCACTTTTGTTGTGGGAATTTGAAACAAAGGCTGTGAAATACTGAAATGGTTTGAAATGTTTTATTGTGTGCAGTGGTTACATCACACATCAGGGAGATCTGCAGAGAAAAAAAAGAAATCAAACATATCACAAAATTGAAAACAGAAACACTTAAAAAAAATTAAATGCCTATCACAGTCTACACTGAAATACTGAAGATTCTGGAGCACAGCAAATACATTATTATATCGACATATTAACAATAGTGCCCCTTCCTTCCTCATCTGCCTTTCGATCCTCCACAAAACTCCTCCACTTCACTGTGGTTTCCCCTTTCTGGATTGTTATGTGCACCTTAAAAAGAGAGTCCCTAATTATTCAAAGTTAAGATTTTTCAACCGTTTTACACACATAAACAAGGCCAAAACCTAATAATAGACAAAAATACATTTCTGATCATCTGCGCTGGATGAGCTTAATTTCTATCCACAAAATCTCTAAATATATGCTATAGAGTAATATCAATGTAGTGATATAAACACACATGATATATAATATTATGAATAATAAAGGAAAAACGTGTGTAGGTGTATTACATGATAAACATGAATACAAAATTAACTTTTAGCATAAATTACACTAATTGCCAATATGTAAACAGTTTCATGCTTGTATGAAAACGTAAGCCTATACACGTTTTTCTCATATCATCCACTTCATTGCTTTAATCATTTATTCATGTTTAATTTAAAGCACATGCTAAAATTATTCGTCATCGCGCTTCGGTTTCATGAAACAAAATGTGCAGGTCAAACAGTTCTATGCTAACAAGCTAAACTATTACCTACTACTTTAACCCATATTTGACGTGCCTTTCAGACTATCGTGGTAAAGACAGTCATATCATTTTAAACGTATCACTGTAAAGCATGAAATTCGCTCTCTAATTCAAGTCAACAAAATAGTTTGATGGCATTAAACAAATAATGTGATTCACATTCAATATTCACATTCGGATCGTCGTCGGCCATATTCAATAGTTGTAATAGTATGTTGGCTTCCAATGAAATAGAGGGCGCTGTCGCGAAATACAAGGGGTCTAGAACTGCGGGTCCAGATCTGCAGGTCTGAATCTGCAGTCTCCAGGTCTGCAGACACACCCTCCTCGCTCAGCCCCTGAACTGCACCTGACCTGTAGACACGAGCCACTAACGGTCAGTTAAAGGCATTACAGCCGTTAGTATTACACTGCGTTCAGGTTGTGTCAGAATAATCGGAAAAATTAGTTCCCCACTGTGAAAATTCACATGAACGCCTCCTCAAGTGGGAAAGTCGGCGAAAATGTTGGTCCACGATTTGACGAGTTGGCGTCATATTACCCAGCGTACCAGCGACATGGCGGGTGAAAATAAATGTTTGGTTGACGCTGAGAAATTTGTCATTAGTAATTTTCATATTGCATACCACTCAACATTTGTATGTGGGGCCCATGTGGGTGGTAAATGAGCTGAAAATGGGCCATATAGGATTGCCCATGGGTTCCATAACAGCCCCACGCCTGTTGCCCACATGGGTGTTTTTACCCACGTGGGCCCAAGCTAAGATGCCCATTTTGGGCCCATATCCATTCGGTACCTAGTCTGGGGCCGTTTAGTGGCCGTTTTGGTAGGGAACCGGAACCAGGGCGAGAGAGACAGAATCCGGAATTCGATGGATGTGCCTTTCCGTCAAAATAAAAGCACCAAGCTAATAAAAATGCGGTGAAACTTTTTAATTTAAAGAATATAATTTACAAGAAAAGCCCCAAGCCATTAAGTTAACCTTTTTCTTTTATTGTAAATCGATGGTGTACCAGAATTTAAAGTTTTACTTTGGTGAACACTTTTACTTCGGTGAATTTGGTGAATTCCGGATCCATTTTCTAGACCGGAACCAGAATCAAGACAAAATTCAGAGTGAATGGAAACCAGGCTCTTCGCCGTAAGTAAAGAGCCTGGTGACGCTACTCGGTACCTAGGTTGCTGTAGCATGAGCAATGTGCGGCCCACTTGGGTAAACCCATCCATATTGGCAATTGGCGTGGGGCTATTATGGAACCCATGGACAGTCCTATGGATAATGGGAAAATCCCATAGACTTTTTGACAAGGGAACCTGTGCGATGCTAACTTTCACGTCTGTCTATAGAAAAATGTCTTCCTTGGGGCACTGTATTGGTTAGGAGAGAAATTAAGGAGGTGGGGGCATCTTACCCCTTCTTATCCTATTTATTAGCATTGATCCTGATAGGCAAAGCAATGTTTTAGTTGTTCATGGTAATGTAGTGGTGCAGCAACAAGTGTGGGACAAAATCCCTCTGTAATATTTAGCTTCAAATTGTTTCAGCATACTTGGCAACATGCATCTTAACTGGGATGTTAACCACTCTGAGCAGTAAAATACAACACATCGTCTTCCACGTTGTTTTCACATTATGTCACTAAAAGCACATGAACACACCATAGTTGGAAGAACAACTTCCCAGATCACAAAACGTAACCATCCAAGGAGCATGTGAATGCAATACTAGACTTGCAGATGTAGTAATATTGCTGCTTTCTGATTCTTTTATCATTAAGAAAATTATTGAAATGTTTCTATGTCATTTAGGTGCAGTGGGGTTTGTAAATGGATCGCAGGCAAAAGGTGCAGTCAGGGAAAATCCACTGACTCCTTTGATATGGCCAAATGTCAGCCACCACCTGGTCCAGGGAGAATAAAGCCCCCATCGTGTAGCTAGGTCTAGCAGGCAAACACCTACAGGCAAGCAACTCTCCCAGTTGGTGCCTAATTTCAGACATGCTGGACCTGGATCTTCTTTCATCGTCTCCCTCTATTCCTCTGTTAATGCTTGAATTATCCCTCTTGTCGAATATCTTCTTTCCAGGTCTTACTCACAAGCCCCCAGCTGAGTGTTAGTGAGTTGAAGCTTCAGATGCATGATGAAAATGTAGCTTTGATTATCTAGACTTGGTAAGGTCTGTAGGTGAAATTTGGGATCACAGGAGACCTTGGACCAGGAGTGACTTGGAGGAATAACCCAACTAATATGAATCTCAGTGATGCCTCATTATCGTCCTGTCAGCTCTTCTATCTTTGCAGGCATTTTTCCTGCAACCCGGCAGACCAAAAGGCTAAAGACAAAAGTCTCCCGGCCAGTTAGCGCAGATACGAAACATGTCAGAAAAACTACAAAATCTGCAGTTGCAGAAGCAATAGCTCCTGGTAAGGTCATGGATGTCTCAGGAGAGGAGACTGGGCTTTTCTAAGGCATTTCCCGTAAAAGTGAGGAAATACTTCGGCAGGAAAGTAAACTTTGAACAAACTTTTGTACCTACTTTTTGTAAGTGAATGGAACAAGATCCCATGGTGGAACCTGGGGGTGTAGCTCATATGGGCCCCACAGGTCTTGGCACCATTAGTGACCAATATGGAGCTCATGATGGTCCGATCCCATGTGGGCCCACATGGACATGTTGTCTGACTTGTTCACAAATGAGGGCAACACGGAGGCCGAGACAGGCGCCTAGGTGTATCAAAATTGCATAATGTTGTTAGATGCCAGGCCATTATAGTGACAAAAGCACCTGAGCCTGAAGGCAAAGCTCTCAATTTACAAGTCGATTTATGTTCTGACCTTCAGCTATGGTCACAAGTTTGGGTTGTGACTGAAATGATAAGATCGAAGGATACAAGCAGCTGAAATGAGTTTCCCTTGCAGGGTATCTCTGCTACCTATCCCTCAGGGACAGTTTGAGGAGCTCTGATATATATGAGAAAAGTTTATGGACAACTCTCAGTGGAGGAATTATGTGCACAAACATCTGGGTATAGGCATGGATTGATTACTGAACAGGCCAACTGGGCATAGACCCAGGGGCCTAAAGTGTTAGGGGACCCCTTTGCTGCAAAATGTCATTTAAATGAACATGTTACTAACCAGGAAGAAACTAAAATGATGACAAAAGCCCCGTTCCCACCAAGCAGTAAAGTACAGTTTGATTCAGTACACTTTCTTTACGTTTCCACAGTAAAAAGTTGTAGATAGTACCAATGGAACCGTTTCGTGATTGGTCAATAGGGGATGGTCACTCTGCCCAGGGCTGAGTTGTGGCTGGTTTTAAGGCTCATGTAACTATCGTTTATACTGTGGAGAATTTCACATATATTAGTAGACTGTAACTATAAAATGAAAGGGTGTTTTGCTTAATAACTGCAACTTTTAAAGGAAATGGCCACTTTAGAATGAAAATACAGACAGTACTTACTGACTGGAGAACTAGCACCACCACTAGCCATCAACTAGTCTTGCGCGAGCTGCCATGTAAACACAGCACGCCTGCAGGGCAGGCTAACTGACCACGGTGAGACATATGCTATAAAAGTGGAGTAAATTACGTCTTTTCAAGTCAATTTTGCATTCCGCGGCCTCAGGGCACTTGGATTACGACAGACGACACGTTCTGACGTTTCTGAAATGCATTAGCGGAGTTTTATTACATTTTCAAAATGTGGGTTCCGTGCACTTCAAGTATGGAAAAATCTGGCTTGCTGTTATCCTCCGATACCCCAAATGAGTTTTGTGGATTAATAAACTACACTGGACTTTCTTGTCGGCATGAAGGTCAGTAAGTACTGTCTGTATTTTCATTCTAAAGTGGCCATTTCCTTTGAGGTGGAACTTTAACTTGTAATGTATGAACTGATGATGTGAATCCATCAGCACACCTTAAATTTCACTGTGACAACTTTGACCATTACTCTAGTTTTTATTGTCTCTCTTGGTTGACATAGACTTTTTATAAGTGGATCTTCAAGCGTTTAAAAGTATACATTAATTTTTATCGGATTATGTGAACTGCATATATTCCAATCCTCACTTGGAGAAAACACCAAAGCATCACGGAGCATTGTTCCTTTGGGCTACGGCAACACTAAACCCTTGAGCTTGCCTGAGAAGGACTAAATGCACAAACCTGCCCTTTTGAAATATCCCATCAAGAGGCACTCACTCCAACCTATTTTATTTTGTTCTGAAAATGTTGGTGTGCAGCCCTGTTCTGTGGACATGAGGTGCAGACTGATAAAGGAGGAAATACAGTGAGTGCTGGACAAAGCAGTGAGTGACAACAACCCCGCCCACATGACAGAGCACTGTTTGTGCTGGAAACACTAAGCGGACCTAGGGTCTAGGTACCATGTCTGAAGGGTTACTTTTAGTTCCAAAGGTACCATACTGAAAGTGTTTGGTGGAAACGGGGCTATAGAGAGGCAAAAAGACCACAAAGAGATGCAAAGAAAATGCAAAGAGACACAAAACTACTATAAAGACACATAAAATGACCAAAAAGGACACAAAATTCATTCAAACAGACACAAAATCACATTATATAGCATAGCAAAACAACAACAAAATAAGAGGCAAAACCACTACCAAGTCTGTGTGTCTTGCTCCTATATAGGAGACGTGGTGGGGCCTATTGCATATCTGCGCCCAAGGACCCATTGTCTCATAATGTGCCCATGGGTGTAGACCCCATGATACACCTAAAAATACTCAATAGGGCCTATATTTCCTCAGCTGGTAGGAATGTCCTGGGATCACAAAGCAGACAGGAGTTTGTGCAAAAATTGACAACACTAATTTATAATGTTTAAGAAAGCGTTTACAAAGTACGTACGAATTGCCACACTGACTACTGTACCTGTCAGATGTGTCTGCACACAATAAATTAAACGAATGGAGCTCTCAGGTAACAACACTACGCAGCACACTATCACCGTAGCCCAGCCATCTGCTTATTGCAGGCAGTTTGTTGTAATGACTCTTCAGTCTCCTGAGCGGCGACCTCTGAGATGGTGAGGAGAGGAGAGCAATCAAAGCACATTCAGTTCTGCTACAGTCATTTGGCCACTCTCAAAAAGCTATCACAGGGTGCAGCTGTAAACATTTTGCTCCTCAGCACTACCGAGACTCGCAGTCAAAGAGGATAGCAGCTATCAGTCTCTTTCACAGAGGAAGCCCGTGTGAATACACTCCGCAAGCTGAATATAGCGAAGGGGGGGAAAAATACACTGAATAGTCCTTGGAGCTGAATTTGGTCAAAAAACCTTCATTATTCAAAAAGAAAAAAGAAGACTAAAGGCTACGCTCCAGAATTCCCCCAGTCTCTGTTGTCGATGTGCAACAGCCATGCAATTTATGTGTTGATGAGCAAGCCAATAGCTGTTTGTGTTCATTTCTAAAAGGCACACAAAGACACACAAAGAGCAATCCTTTGGAGTGTTTCAGTGATGAATGAGCTTTTGGAATGAGACTATATCTGCTATTTCAGTGACAACTATTTATAATCAGCCCGTGTGTAAACTGAGCCCTTTATCAACACTGTCAGCTGTCTGTATATCTCCTCAACACACAACGACACATTTGGATTGAAGTCACGGCAATAACTGCAAAACATACAGGACTTCCTGCTTCCTGCTTCTGTGCAGAAGCTGTATTATGTCATTAGATAACATCGCCACCTTGTGGACCTTTGTTTGGTTTCTTCTGTGCAGAAAATGCACAGTCAAAAAAAGTCAGGATATCCAAAGATATACTGAAAATATTGAGTAGGCTCATCCTCATGGACAGGGTTTGGCTGGAAGAGTCTTAGTAGATATTTTATTACACCCACTCAGAAGTCTCACCACAGCTGCTGGAGGAATTATGGCTCCCAGAAAGCCAACCACTAGAACTTGTTTTGGGCCTGTCCAAAAGTAAACATTTTCTGGCGTGAGGTGTTTACATAATTAATGACTATATTTTGGACAAACATTATATTTAAGTGAGACAGACTTTATGGAGGGACTTCTACTTTCAACATCCACAAAAATTAACCCTTTGACTTACTTGATTTCTTTGTAAAAACATGGAAAGAGGGCAATAGGCAATGAAATAAGAAATGACCCAAAAAAATTTGGAAAATAAGAAAATATTTATTTTCATAAAACATAAATGTTTATATCTATAAAATAAACACAAATTCAGTAAAAGAAAGAAAGAAAGAAAGAAAGAAAGAAAGAAAATACAAAAAAGGAAATGCCCAGGAAAGAGCAATTTGTGGGACATTTCTTACCGCTTTTCTCATTGCCTTATTTCGTATTATGAAATTATTGTAATGGAAAGAATTACCTACTCAATGAGGCTTCAGGAAATTAAATTTGAGGAAATTTAGATGTGGAAAATGTTTATTTCCCCTTGTTTTGTTTGAATGTGTTTACTTAACTGTCTGTTATTATTATTTTTATTGATATATCTTCAATTAAAACACCCCATATTCTTTGCTTGTGTTTTAAATTACATTGCAAATCTGGAAAAATTGTTAACTCTATAAAATTACTAATGAGGTTGACTGTTGTTATTCAGTGATACCTAATTAAAGGAAAAATGTCTTGTTCATTTCAGAGACTTTGGGATAAAAACAAACACCAAGGCTTTAATTATTACTGAAATACAGAGACTGAGTGTCCCCTCCCTCACATGACTATTTTTGTACCGTGACATGAAATATGAGAAGACATCAGCAAACACGCTCACACACACCAGAAATAAAAACTGGTGCAGAAGATTAAAAAAACACAAACCTTAGTCTCATTCAGTAAACTGAAAACACAGTGTTTGGTCAGTTGGGTTAGTCAGGTTGTGATCTGTCACAAATCCATAGGGGCTGACCAAAGATGTCAACATAACTGGCAGAGACTTATTTAGGGCTGTGGCTCCTCAGATGCTCACCAGCAGCTGTTGTGCATGTGTGTGTGAGCGCATGCGTGTCTGGACTTTCCCTTTCTTCTGATCGGACAAGTTTTGTCTGGTAAGCCAATTCCATTTATTGCTTGGAATAGATCGACCACCTCCAGCTCTTCAACAAAACGAGCCCTTGATACTAAAGCTGAGGAGTAAGAATAGATTTAGAGGTAAAAGCCTATAAATAGCAGGTGGGCTTTGAGTTCCTGCTGCAGAGAGTCTGTTTGAAGTAGGCCTGCAGAAACATTTGTGTGTGTGCTTAAAACTCACTCTACCATATGAAAGAGGAGCATAGCATAGTAGTATATGCTGCATGTAGTTAAGTAGGCAAAGAAGAAAAAAGAAAAGTAATTTTGCATGTTTATTCCCTTCTACTGACACTTGTTTAATGGAGAAATAGAGGGATACGGAAGGATATACTGGAAGTGTGAGGCTTATATATATTCTACATGTCATAAAATACATGCAGCTAATGAAACCTGTTCATCTACTCAGGAAATCACAGTCACCATGACTCTCCAGTGGACGGCTGTGGCTTTCTTCCTCTATGCAGAGATAGCAGTCAACCTCATCTTGTGTATACCCTTCATATCAGCACGGAGGTACCGCAATTTAACACACAAACCCATTTAGCAATACATGTTCAGCTTCCTGTGCAGGAGTTTCATTTGTAAATAAGAAAAATGAAAGTGACACTTCACACACATGACCAGCAGAGTGCATGCATGTCCTTTCTGTGTAGATCTACTGTTATTACGTTCAGTCACAGTGTCCTTTTTTTAACCTGCTTTGTAGATGGCGTTCAGTTTTCGGCTGGAGGATATGGAACTGGTTGACTCCATATTGGAACAAATGCTTCTTTACTATGATCATGGTTCTTATTGTTCTTTTCCTCGGTAAGCAAGTGACAGACATTGAATAACACTATGTAGACCAGCCAGCATCCGTCATGCTTCTGTCCCCCTGCCCACTTCCAGATGCTGTCCGTGAGGTGCAGAAGTACTCAGGTCCCGAGCCCATGCACGACGCCAAGGTGAACCCGAATTTGTACGACAACGTCCACATGAAGCTGTTCAGAGCTCAGAGGAATCTCTACATCTCTGGCTTCTCGCTCTTCCTCTGGCTGTTAGTCTCATTTCTTTTCTATTCTATATAGTATTGTATAGTAACAGAACCATTTCCATTCCACACAACTGCACGCTACACTTTCTGAGCTCCGGTCTTGTCCTGCATTTCTTTTTCTTCCTCCTGCTGTCATCTCTTCCTGACCTGTCACAGTATCATGCGTCGGATTGTCACCCTGCTAAACCAGGTTGCTGTCAGTGTGGAGAACAGTGCAGGTCTGCAGGCACAGATGGACAGTGCTGTCAAAGCAGCCAAACAGCACCAGGACGACAACCTGATGCTCAAACAAGTGAGACTTAATCTGATGACGGGATTGAAACTAATTTCTGTCTTACAGTCTTAAAGCCTGTTCCAAATATTTGTGACTCATGTTGGGTATGTAGATATAAATGCATGCCATACTTTCCACAGAGCTATTTGTGCTATTTGTATTTCTATGTACTCTTTTGGTAATTAAGGAGAATCCTTTGTTCTCAGGCTCTCTTGAATGAGGAAAAAGCCATGTCAGCGAAAAACCAGCAACTGAAGCTGGAGGCTAAGAAGCTGGCAGATCAAGTTAAGGCTGCTGAGGAGGGTGAGTAATCATCGCTTCCTTCGTACAGGATGATCCGCAGTTATACCTTTTTAAACCAGAGAAACATTCTTATAATAACACATTCATGTAAAGCTAGAAAATGAATAGCTGTAGTGCTGTTTGTGTGTGAAGCTGTGCACAAGTCTCAGGCTGAAGTGGAGGCCATGAAGAGGCAGGCCAAAGGTCTGGCACAGGAGTACGACAGACTACTGACGGAACACCATCAGCTCCAGGTAAGACACACCAAATCACAAATACTCACTGTATATTAACCCTGCTAATACTGGAGAAACTCTGTTTTTAATCGTGTTTTTTATCCACAGAATCTCCAGAGTCCTGCAGACAAAAAGGATCAGTAACAACAGGAACACAGTGACAATTGTTTCCAGGATTCTCCTCAACACCTTTTCTTCTCATTATACACCAGAACTGTGTGCTGTGTGCAGGAAGCCACCAGAGGCAATGTTTGTATGATCTTTTATAACTTTCATTTTCCTTTGAAGCTTGAACCGAGGCACAATTTCTTTATTTGATGGGATTAAACAAACAGTAGAGTGCAGTGTATCTGATAAACAGGAGCAGGTCTATTTTCAAATGCTGAAAACATCTTCTCACTAAAGTCTTTATCAGGAACATGAACCATTTATTTTTGCCTGTTACTTATGAGTAATAAAAAGGTACAAATGAATTTGAATTTCGTCTCAGGGGGCTCATGCTTGTTGCTAATGCTAACATTTAATAATGATGAATACCTGACCACATCCTTGAAGTTCATTACACTAAGCTGCAGAGATGGTTCACCGGTTTACTCAGAGATTTCCATAATAGTGTCCTCCTGTGAGCACACAATGACTAATGCATACATGCTGTACTTTAAAGGTCCAGCGTGTTGGATTTAGGGGGATATATTGGCAGAAATAAAATATAATAACTATGTTTTCTTCAGCGTATAATAACCTGAAAGTAAGAATTTTCCTGTTTTCGATACCTTAAAATGAGCCGTTTATATCTTACTTATTACGGAGATTGCCATGTTTTACAGTAGCCCAGAATGGACAAACCAAACACTAGCTCTAGAAATTTGGACAATGAGCTTTTTCCACAAAGGGCTGTCAATTCTGGGACACATTACCAACTGAAATCAAACTGATTACAGATTTAAAATCCTTCACAACAAAAGTCAAGTGCTGGCTAAAAGCAAACCAGAGCTGTAGCCACTCTTAGCTACATGCCCTCAAACTTTTAGGGGTAATAGTGTCAGTGTTTTGGTATACTGTGGTATGCACATGGTGGTATGTCTGTTGTAGTAGATGTATTGTGGGGTTATGTTGTGATGCGTTTGTATTGTGGTATGTGTATTATGTTTTTTGTATTTTATTGTGCCTTCCGTGTTTATAGTGTATTGTGGTTATATGATGTTTTAAACAGTGTCTGTTTAATAACACTTTAGGTCTACATGTAAAAGCCCAACCAGGGACAAGAGCTGAAATTTAGCAATAGCTATAAACTCTCTGTGCAACACATCAGTCTCATATTCTGTATTAGAACTATGTTAAAGTGCATTTTCCCTATCAATAAATAAATAAATAAATAAAATAACAAAGATAGGGTTATTTACGTTTTTGCATTGGCAGCTCCTCTGTGGGAAGAGCGTCACACTGATTTTTTTTTTGTGAAAGTGTTTTATTCACTGTTTTTACTGGTTTTAATCAACAGGTCTATTTATTTCAGACAGGAAGAGACCTCTTACCCCTTTCTGTCTATTAGTAGGAACCTCCTGAACAATTAATACTGAAGGAATTCTAATTGGGAGAAGATTCAGCTGGTTGCAGTTTGCAATCCTCACCACTAGATGCCACTAAAACCCCCAAAAACTTGCACATTGTTCCTTTAAGTCATTGTATTTTTATGGTAGGCATGAGCTCTAATTTATTGCTAACAGCCTTTCACACAGACGACATGTAGATGAATCCTGCCGTTTCGTTTCTTCAGTGAGAGGAGTGCACTTGACTTGATGTGTTCATTTGTTCATTGTCAACATCTATGTTTTAACACAGTGGTTCCCAACTGCTGGGTCCTAGTCCCAAAAGTTGGTCCTGGTCCATTCTGAATGGACCACAAGTGACTCGCAACATGTCAAGTTTGAAAAAACACACTTTACTTTGAAGTACAGTGAATTTCCAGCACCATGCTTTTACTTTGAAGTACCATTTCCTGCTGTAATGGACAGCTACATGAGAGAGACAACAAACTAGCTCAGTGACATGAACAAATGCAAGTATGACACTGTGTGGACGAAGGAGAAATCTGGACCCTGTGGCTGGACTAGCTGGGAACCACTGTTTTAACAGATGTTTAGATTATTACAAATGATGTTAATTATCTGTCTTTGAACTCACTAAGAATCACCAAGAAATGGCTACCACCAGAACACCATGCTGACTTTAAAGGACGCCTTTTTTCGTTTGTTTCTGACACTGCAAGTCACTGCCCAAGTGCCAGATTTCCATGACTTTGGAGTGACACTGGGCTCCCTGGGATGGAAGATCTACCTTCAAACCTTGATGTGTATATTGTGACACACTGATGTTGAGTTGCCTGGCTATTCTTCACATTTTGTAATTTGTTTGGTTGGTATATGACAAAGGCACGAGCATGAAAAATAAACATAACCCCAGATAGTGTGTTTCTCAGTGTCATACTGCGATCAATCATGGAGCCACTGAAAAGGCTGGTGCCACACTGACACAAAAAGGTTTCATCTTTCTGAAGGAATGCCTTTTGTTACATCTGGACAGGAAGTGGTATTTTCCCCTCTGTGTGCCAACAGGCAGCTGTTGCACTTGTGTTGCCTGCTGCTTGTTGACCTTATTTTTCCTTACACAGAAAACACATACCTTGCCACAGTGTACAGTGGCCACGTTTAAAGCTCCTCCAATACAGTGGAGTTTAACCATCTTATTGAAGCACCTTAATATATGAATGCAAAATATAATTTCAGCAAGTTTAATCATAAAAACCAAGACCAACATAGAAAATACAGCACAATTACATTGTTTTTTTTCTACAAAATTCTTCCAGCCATGAAAAAACACAAACACATAAACTTATACATCCCAGAAATTGTCTTTTTTTTTAATGACTCATCATCTACACAAATCCTGTACAAATATATACTCTGTGTGCTATGAAAAAGTGTCCACAGTGTGTGTTCTTCTATACGAACTGAGTCAGAAGAGACCGAAGTTGTGCTGAAGCTCACAAGCGGGTCTCTCTGTCAGGATTGCAGTCCAAGGCCAGTATAAACTGCTCACAGTGTATGGAGCTGTCCTCCTCTTTCCTTAGTGACTCCAGCTCTGCACTCCCGTTGGTCAGAGCGTTTTTCTCCTCCCTCTTGATATGTCTTTTCAGTGAAGCAAAGCCTGAAATACAAAGGAAGAAGGAGACTGTCCTTAAGCCCAGTGTCAGGCCCAGGTACACCATCCTGCAGAGAGAGGAAAGCAAGACTGTTAGGGGACAAACTGGGAAAGAGTCAAGCATTGTATTAGCATTAAGAGTCTAACAACAACAACATGGTCCCTCTATTTTCATCCGTCTAATAATTTGGTCAATGAGCATTGCAGCTAGCTTGCGTATAGACATTTTGTCTTATTTCTAAGTGAACTCAAGGCCCCAGTAATTACCTGTACGCTGAGGTGTTATATATTCTGCATGCTCCTTTTCCTCCACACATCTTGTTTCCCCATTTGAGGCAGGTTGTGTCGATTATGGCTCCAAAGTATATCGGGGCAGGTATTCCAGCTGTTGTGCAATTCAAAATAACTTAGTACTCCAAAAAAAAGACCACATAAATGGTTACTTCAAGATGAGATAGCAAGATGAGAGATTTTTGTACTTAATATAATCGTTCTAATTAATTAAAAATATGTGCTCACATAGGATCCTTAAAAATATCTACACCATATATCAGCTTCAAGCAATAATTTGTTTCCAAACACACACCCACAGACATTATTCCAGTAATCTGCTCACTCTAACACACAGTACGCTGAATGTCAGCTCTTAGGAGATTTCCATGTGTTTGACATTCACAGGAACTAGACAGTAACGTACAGAATACCAAAGATGCTTCTCACCAAGGGTGCGAGTGGCCAGCGTGTAGATTCCAAGAGCGAGGGATTTCAGCTCAGGTTTAATGCACCTATAGAGACAAGACTGCGGCGTTAAAGGGACAGTTCACCCCAAAATTAACAAGACATATTTCCCCTCTTACCTGTGGTTCTCTTTATCAGTCTAAATGTTTTTGGTGTGAGTTGCAGAGTGTTGGAGATATCGGCCGTGGAGATGTCTGCCTTCTCTCGATTACAATGGAACTAGATGGCACTCAGCTTGTGGTCCTCAAAGCGCCAAAAAATACACGTCATCAGCAATGTGTCTTTCCAGAAATCATGATCTGGTTACACAAAATAATCCACAGACCTTGTTGTGAGCAGTTTTATGTGGGAACTATTTTCTTTCTACTGAACTACACCCACCATCTGAATCACAGCACAGAAGGCAGTGTGCATCTACTCATGGATGAGAGGTTCATGTCTTGACAGCGCAAGATGAAAACAATAATGGCCCCCTTTTTGGCTGAGCTGTAACGTTAGCTGGCTCAGTGGTGCTAGGTGAGCTAGCAGTAGATGAGTGTTTTTCAAATGTATTTTTGGTGCTTTGAGCACCACAAGCTGAGTGCTATTTCCTGCCGGTTCCATTTCATTCAAGAGATGGAAACATCAACACTCAGCAACTCACACTAAAACAATAAAAATGATGATAATGATAAATAGCACAATAGCTAAGAGGAAAAATAAGTATGTTTGACTTTAGAGTGAAATGTGTCTTTAAGGTAAAAGAGTTGAAAAATGCTAAAAGTTATGCTAAAAGTTATTTCTGACATATGATGACACTGTATCATATGTAAGTGATGATTTGTTCTGTTAAGAGCAGGATGTCTAATATGTTTAAGAATGAGAACATGATGTATTGCTCCAACAACAGGCTGCACGTGGACTGAGTCCAGTGATCCCACAGAGGGGCTGTCGACAGACCTGACAAGCAGCATGAAGCCGGGTGTTCCCCCGAGAGAGATGATGAAGGAGCTGAGGACGGACAGAGCCAGGAAGTAAGGAAAGATTTTGTCACAGCTGTTTCCGCGTGGACACTGGCCCAGAGTGGCCGTCAGGTTGCCCAGCTGGGTGTCGGCCAGAGCTACACACCTGCAACTGTCAAACACCTAACAAAGAAGAAAAGTTTATGAATGATAGAAACACTTGTCCTGTAGGTCAGGGATACTCAACGTGCTTTGACTGGGGGCCACTTCTGCAAAATGACAGGAGGTCAGGGGCCGGTCACAGAAGCCCCACACAGGGCAGGTTTACACAGGGGTGTTCCTAGGATTTGAGGATATAGGACCTCTGTTGGGGGCACCCTGGCACCTTATTTCTATTAAAAGTGCAAAAACATTCCCATTGTGAATTAACTTATTTTCATTGTGAATTAGAAAATGTTGACGAGCCACATGGCACCCTGTCACAGGCCAGATTTGGCCCACGAGACTCTGGTTGAGTATCACTGCTGTAGGTGGACAGTCATGCCAATATAACTGAAATGCCACATGCTACTGTGCAGATATTGATCATTATATAAATGAAACACAGCAATTAAGCCTAAATATTAAAGGAATACTTCAATTAAAAAAAAACAATTTGTACATTAATTAATCACCAGTGATACTTTCAATTTGTGAGTACAACTTTTTCTCGCATGCCTTCACAGTGAAGGAAGAATTCAAAAACTGAGATTTTTTTTTGATGAATCAGAGTAAATGGGGGGCATGTTCAACAGCAGCAAAACTAAATCAAAACATCCAGTTACAAACTCACAATTTGCGCAGTACAATCCCAATCTCATTAATCTAGCCATATGCCCACGGCTCACAGTTTTCACACGGAGGAGTATTATGTCTGGGTGAGTGTGTGCATTTGAACGCTGCTCAATGATATCTCGCTTGCCCAGGTGCGACACCCGTATGTGGAAGTGTTTCAAATAGTAAGATTTTGGTGACAGTGTGTGTGTTTGGGAAGTACCTAACATACAGCTGGATAAATGAGCCATGGATTACACTGCAAGAGTTGTGTGGGAGTTCGCCTTCATCTATCCAATGAAAACTTAAGATTTATCCAAGGACAGATCCCTTATGCAACAGATGCATAATCCAAAATCTTCAGACATCGATATTTAATACATTTTCTATGGTTTTTGGAGTCAAATTTATCCCTTCCAGAGAACACACCTCTTCCTAAACACTATTCGAATGCTATTGCCTTTGCCTCCTTAATAGCTAGACACCTTATACTATGAAGTGGAAGCAGGAGGTGCCTCCAACACATGTCATGTGGGCTAGTGATCTTATGAGTTTTCTACACTTGGAGAAAATAAGGTGTACACTGGGTGGCTCTACAGGTAAGTTTTACAGGACATGGCAACCATTTCTGACATACTGTATATGAAAACACTAAAACTGTGTGATATTCCATATTTGATTCTTACTTATTGGCTATAGACAACTGTGACTGATATTTTTCAATCACAGTTGATGTACATTGCTGTCTCCTTATGTATCAAATGTGTATCTGCCCATGTATATACATATATATACTACCATTTTAGTTTTCATTTTAGTTTTATCCAGTTTTGTTGTGTGAGAGTTTATAAACAGATATTTTGATATAGTTTTGCTGTTGTTAAATGTGTCCCCCTTTAACTTCAATTCATCAAGAGTTTTCTCATTTTTGGATTTGTTGGTGAAATGGTGATTTTGTATGTGAACTGAAGTATTCCTTAAAACTGTGTTTGTTAGTCAACAGAGAAACAACTGAGAAATATAGGTGTGTCATGAAGTCAGTGATGTCTGACCGTATTTCTACCAGAGCCAGAGGAGGAGGTGCATCCAGCCAGGCATGGGGACACGTAGGTGATCCCGTTCTCTCCACACACGGGGTCCCACTCCTTTCTGGAGCACAGGCAACCCGAATTACAGTCAGAGGAAAGAGTCTGCTCCTGATAAGACAAGCCTTCCACTCTGCATGTGAGAATATACATACATTATTGACAGCTCATATAAAAAAATGATCAAATAAGAAGCAAGGACTCTTAGTGTGCATGGGATATGACAAAAGAGACAAAGAAAGGCAACAATACAAGGCACACAATACAGAAGAAACTCTAGGATGTGTGTTAGCTGAAGTGTTATCTGGTAGAATTTCCTTGAATCTAAACCCAGCTCCTTCTTCTGATTGTTACCTATTCCACTAAGACACGAGGGAAATGTATCCAGACATCACTTACCCTGTATATGAGACTGTGATGCCTGCCACCTTGGAGTTCTCACAGCCCATGGCTAAGAAAAAGAGCGACAGGAAGTATCCCAGCAGCGAGGTCCCAAAGGCAAATTTAGCCGCTCCCATGATACCCAGTTTGTACTTCTTCATGACAACCCCTCCTGAGAACATCCCAAGAGCCACAGCCGGGATGTTGATCATGCCTGGGCAAACCGCAGAATACAACAGATTCTTAAAGGGAGAGCAGATCAGGAGACAACATGGACAAGCAACATCAGACAGCAACACTGCGCCCCAAACGGAGCCTCAAAGTCAGAGCGCTCTTCATAAGAAAGCTGTCTCATTTATATTTCATGTAAAGTGTACTGAAGTCATGTTGTAAAAGATGAAACTGATTGTAGAGAGGATGAGAAATGCATCTCTCATCATCCAACACCCTCTTCACTCATTCTGTTATTTGGAGGAAAAGAGCTGTTATTGCACTGTCTCCAGTCCCATCACGCTGACCTCATAATTGGTCTCATTAATCTGTGTGCTTTTTAAAATAATCGCCAAATTGTCACTTCAGAATGTCCAACGATTTTCAGTAAACCTGGCTGTCGTTTGGAGGCTGCAGCGTTTACTTAAGAGGGATGTGGGAGTTGGAGCATAAAAAATTCATCAAAAGCTGGCTCATGAAACTCTTATGATGACCATCCAGCTCACATCACTTTGCATCCTTAAATACTTTCCTTTCACAGCGAAGCAGCGCAGGCTTTGAACAAGCATGTAACTCATCTACTAAAGATAAAATGACCAGACAAAAATCACCCAAACAAGGTAGACATCATGAATCATCAAAGCAGTCTGCTCACCCATGAGGAAATTGGCCTTTGATGCCGACTGGCCGTAGTGTTGCTCGATGTATTTGGGTTTGTAGGTGACCATCCCGATGAGAGAGTTGAACTGGATGATGGTCACGCATAAAAACGTGATGTACACGGGATTTCCGAGCAGGCTCTTCAGTGTGGGCAGAAATTCTGTGTGGGAAAGTTTATGAAGACCACTTTTTGTCTTTTCATAATTCATAGATCACTGTTACAACAACTATACAAACATGCTTAAAATGACATTTGTATAATTATATAGCTCATGGATCTGGGGACAATTTAAAGGTTCTGTATGTAACTTTCAGAAAATTCTTCACTGAACTGCAGTCAGCATCAGTGGTGTAGTCGAGGGTATACGCAGGTAAATGGGGTGTGCCCACCTCATTTTCTGGCCATCTGCAGTGTACCCATTTATCAGCCAAAAAGCCACTGGAATATATAGGAGAATATACCCAATTCCTTGCAGTGTTGGTCAAGTTACTCTCAAAGTGTAATATATTACATATTACTAGTTACCTCCATTTGAAAGTAATAACTTACTTTACAATATCACTCTCTGTGTAGAGTAATAAGTTACTCATGACACTGCTTTTATGTTACTTTCACCAAAATGACCTCAGAAGAACTAACAGGCATTTTAAATGGATGAGGGTCATGGTGTTTCACAGCAGGTAACCAAAGCACAGAAGCCCCAGTTTATTAGAGGTCATTTCAAATCCAGTGCTGTACAGGTCTGACCATTCACATACAGTGGTTACAACTTTGTATTAAAATGACAAAAATTATTTATTTTTTTCAGGCAGAGGATCAAGGTCTAATAATTATGAGATATGGATAAATATTTGTGGGCATCTGATATAAAACACAATAAGCAAATGTTGAGGTTAGCAAAACAAATTGACTGGTGTGTGAGTCAATCACTATGACGAGCCCAAATTAATACACCGGAGCTAGAAGAACCACCTGCCAGTTTCTGGTGTATCAGTAAGCTACAGCAGCACTGGTGAGTTATGCACAAGAATGGGATGTGTGCCTGCGTTGCTCTGCAGTTGTAGGGGATGTGAATGGAAACACATTCAACATATAGGCTACTAAAGCCCTGTTTCCATCGAGTGGTATGGTTGTGGATGGTACCAATGGAACTGTTCTGTACTGTCCCCATTTTTGGTCCCCCCTCTGTTGGGGTACCCAGCACACAGATCTGGTACTAAAAGGTGGAGCTGTGAACACTGCAGTCTGTTGATTGGTCAATAGAGGACAGTCACTCTGCTCAGGGCTGAGTTGTGGCTGGTTTTAAGGCTCATGTAACCACTGTTCATACCGTGGAGAGTTTTATTAGACTCATTGTTATCAGCAGCACCCTTCTATGATGTAGTTTGTAGAGACCATAGACTGTATAAATAAGGTAGTGACATGACAATCCAGAACAACATTCTGGAGATGTTTTTTCCAATGGCGCATTGGCGGCAGTGGAGTGGTGTGGATAAATCAAAAATGAAAGCAATAAACAGTTTAGTTCACGTAGTAATACATTATGTGACACTGTAAATGTAATAATATTACCCAACATTCTGTTGGTATCATGTTGACTTCATACGGATTACCATTACTCAACATTCAAATTTTCCAACCATACAGGCTGGTGTGACTTTAATCATACCTTTGACCATCTGATGTAAATTAGCTGGCTCCTCAGGTCTGAACTTGTGCTCCATGGTCGGAGAGTCTTTGATAAACCTGGTTTGCTCTGGAGTACAGCTGGTATCGTGTTTGTCCACGGGCATGGGCAGTGATTTAGGCAGGAACCAGAAAGGAACGGCAGACATGAGGGTGATGGTGCCCGCGATGAGGTAGCCCAGCCACCATGCTCCCACCCAGCGGGCATCACCAGGGGTAATCGTCACCGTCTCTGTGAAGCGATAAGAGCCTTACTTACTTAGCCTTCCGCTCATCTGTAGTGCTATTTATCAATCTAGATTGTTTTGGTGTGAGATGCTGAGTGCTGGATATATCAGCTATAGAGATGTCTGCCTTCTCTTGAATATAATGGAACTAAATGGAACTCAGCTTGTGGTGCTCACTTCCTTCTACGCGGTGCTAAGGTTGGTGGCTTTAGTTTGGTAGGAAGAAAATAGTTCCTAGATGAAACTGCTCACAACAAAGTCTGTGGACTATCTTGAGTAACCAGGTCATGATTTCTGTTAAGAGACATTGCTGTTGAGTTTTTCTAATGTAGTTTTCTGGTGCGTTGAGCACCACAAGCTGAGTGCCATCTAGTTCCATTATATTGGAGAGAAGGCAGACATCTTTATGACAGATATCTCTAACACTCTGCAACTCACGCCAAAACAATCTAGACTGATAAATAGCACTACAGGTGAGAGGAAAAATATGTCTTGTTGATTTTGGGGTGAACTGTCCCTTTACAATTTAGGGCTGTGTTAAATGTTCAAAGGAAACATTTCAGAACATGATGAGATGCCTCCTGACTCGTATTGTATTTACAACACACTTCAAAGTGTTTGCTTCCCTATCAGATCACACTGTATCACAGGATTTACTCTGCCCTAATTTATTTCCTCTTAGCAGGTGTGTTGTGTCTTGCACAGCTTTAACACCGTTGTGTACGACAGCCAGTTTCCACATCCAAGTCTCCACAGAGGAGTGTGAGCGCATGATAAACTGCAACAACAATTCACAAAGCACGACATTGTTATTTAATTAGTCATAGTTCATTAGTCAGATGACAGCTTACTCACCCATGTCCACATAGCCGATGTCAACGTAGATCTTGGCACACAGCGACCCCAGCAGGTATCCAAAAACAGGACCGATGATTGATATGGTTTGGACACATCCTAGAGTACACAACAAAGAAATGTTTTTTTATTTAACCAACTTCAACATCTAACATACAAATACAGCATCCTATGTTGGGCTAAATACAGCATTTTACAGATGTTTGAGATTTCTTTTTATTTTGTATTTACTGTAACACATTCCATTGAAAAATACATTCACTGGCCACTTTATTAGGTACACCTGTTCAACTCCTCACTAACACAGTCAATCACGTGGCAGCAACTCAATGCATTTAGGCATGTAGACATGGTCAAGATGCCCTGCTGAAGTTCAAACTGAGCATCAGAACAAAGAACACAGGTGATTTAAGTGACTTTGAACGTGGCATGGTTGTTGGTGCCAGACGGGCTGGTCTGTCAGAAACTGCTGGTCTACTGGGATTTTCACACACAGCCATCTCTAGGGTTTACAGAGGATGGTCCCGAAAAGAGAAAATATCCAGTGAGCGGCAGTTCTCTGATACCACACATTAAAACCAAGTTCTGCAGAAGACCATCTCTGAAGCAACAACACGTCCAACCTTGAAGCAGATGGGCTACAGCAGCAGAAGACCACATCAGGTGCCACTCCTGTCAGCTAACAACAGGAAACTGAGGCTACAGTTCACACAGGCTCACCAAAACTGGACAATAGAAGATTGGAAAAACGTTGCCTGGTCTGATGAGTCTGGATTTCTGCTGCCACATTCAGATGGTAGGGTCAGAATTTGGTGTAAACAACATGAAAGCATGGATCCATCCTGCCTTGTATCAACAGTTCAGGCTGGTGGTGGTGGTGTAATGGTGTGGGGGAGATTTTCTTGGCACACTTTGGGCCCCTTAGTACCAACTGAGCATGGTTTAAACACCACAGCCTACCTGAGTATTGTTGCTGACCGTGTCCATCCCTTTATGACCACAGTGTACCCATCTTCTGATGGCTACTTCCAGCAGGATAACGCACCATGTCACAAACTTCAAATCATCTCAAATTGGTTTCTTGAACATGACAATGAGCTCACTGTACTCCAATGGCCTCCACAGTCACCAGATCTCAATCCAATAGAGCACCTTTGGGATGTGGTGGAACGAGAGATTCGCATCATGGATGTGCAGCCAACAAATCTGCAGCAACTGTGTGATGCTATCATGTCAATATGGACCAAAATCTCTGAGGAATGTTTCCAGCACCTTGTTGAATCTATGCCACCAAGAATTAAGGCAGTTCTGAAGGCAAAAGGGGTCCAAGCTGGTACCAGCAAGGTGTACCTAATAAAGTGGCCGGTGAGTGTACAGTTAATTTAAGTCTTTCTATTTGTTTAGTAAAAGCCTGCATGTATTAAACATGTAGTCCTCTACTTCCAGTAGATCCTCAGTATATCCTTTATACCTGTCATTACTACATTATCTGGGTACAAAACCCTTTTATTAAACAATACAAATGTAAAGAAAATCTTCCTAAATGAATTACATAGAAAATGAAGTGACCTTAGTCTGGGTACCATGCAAAGCTACAAACATAGCCAGTAAGTGAGGTGTATTACCAATATAGAGGGCAGCATTCTCTGACTGTGCATAATCATCAATGTAGGAGATTCCCAAAGGCTGTACTGGAGTCTCTCCGATCCCCCGCAGGACATTACCCAGAAACACATAGATCCACATTGAAACACTGGACTCTCGCTCACAGCCTGCAGTTCAAAATGAAATAGGAGAAAGGAAATAAGCATTTATAATTCAATGAATGCATGAATTCAATGCAGTGACTAGTTTACTGTGATTGTCTACATTATCTGGCTGCCTGGCAATGTCTCTTTTAAAACATACGCATGTAAGTCCCAAAACTGAACAAACGATACCAAAAGTAGTATTGGGGAAAAAAAATGGACCATATTCACAAATTGTGAACAAAGAAAAAGGCAGTTTGGGTTGTTTTTTTGTGAGTAAGCACATTACTCTTAATCTTACCTCTGGAGGACAATATAGAGGGTCTGTCACCTGCCCTGGTGGACTCAGGTGAGCTTGCTGGACATGGAGAGAGGTTATTGGTTGAATTCACTGACCATCTAACTGATGTTTCGATCTTATAGCTGCGTACAAAATACCAATGTGACTGTTAAACAAGGGAAGGGAGAAAGCATCAGGTATCGTTAGATACTCACAATGTGAATCACAAATGCAAACATCATTTTCAAAGTTATGGTGCATGAAATCTCAAAAGAAATACATGAATGGAATTTGTGAAGTGTAATGCATGCCCACAGACATGACTTTTCACCTACCGGCCGATGATGAAATGAGGCATGGCGATCAAAAACGTCCCAAAAGACATCAAGACACAACCGACTGCTATGATCTTGGGTCGGTGGAGCTTGGCACCAAAATAGCTCACAAAGGCAATGACCAACAAATTCCCTAAAAGTGTTGAGATGATCAGAAAAGGAGACCCAGCAAGACTTTTCTAAGTAAGCTAAATGCATATTAGAAACACAGCATTTTACTGTAGCTAAACATTGATAAACACATTACGATGACTTCTATCACCTGGAGCTCAGCTTTTCCTTCAATTCTTTTGTTTGTTTTTGACACAAATATCCTTATATACTGTAAACCCCGGTGAAATGTCAGGAAGGTATGAGGGAATGAAAAACAGACATCACCCAAGCCCAAAAACTGGTCCTACAAAGTGTATATAATTTACAGTATCAACGGCCTACCAGACATCTGTGTAAATTTTGATCAAAGTCAGTATAAATATTCATATTTATCTGAGGCATACACAAGGAATACTATGTGTCATGTCCCCGGTCTGTTGTGCAACAGCACAAACCATCACAGAATCCCTCTGTTCCAAGCCTACATGCTGTAACCTTCAAAGGATTCTTCGCTCATTAAGATTCAATTAGGTACGCGACCATTGTGACTATTCAAAGGGGATGCATGTATGCTGTAGTGTCAAGCTCGCTGCCACGCTGAGGACATATTCTTGGCTTACTTGCATTAGCATCTGAATACTCCAAAATTGTTTTGCCTGTAAACAGAGAGACACATGGACCAGAAGGAACCGAGAGACTCACCTATTTCAAAGCTCCCGTCTATGATGC
Source organism: Epinephelus lanceolatus (assembly GCF_041903045.1). Classification (NCBI taxonomy): domain Eukaryota; kingdom Metazoa; phylum Chordata; class Actinopteri; order Perciformes; family Serranidae; genus Epinephelus; species Epinephelus lanceolatus. Next base: position 17,494,727 of record NC_135738.1, read on the forward strand.
CGATCAAATAACTGGGGATGTCAAATCGCCTCTCTAGTTGTGTAATTGTGCTCTTCATGTAGCTGCCAGATAAAGCCTTGGCAAAGTAGGCGAAGGACAAGGCTGCGAGGAACATCTACAGAGATACAGAAAGAGGAGAGACAGCGAACATCTCACAGCCACACTGGAAAGGAAATGTGAAAACTAAGAAAGTCTGGACTGAAAATACATTTTAAAGACCTTGTAACTAAAGCAAAACATTTAAGAAAAAGTACATATAGCTGAGTGTGAGAGTGTGTGTGTACATATGACATGAATTTGCAGTGCAGATACACATTTGTAAAGGCAGCTTTTACAGCCAGGGCCGGAGAGTGTATTGAGCTAAGCCACCTGTGGACACTGACAGTCAGTAACAAAAGGAGGATTAGAGAAGCCAAACCCACCAGGACACAGACTCATCCACTGCACTATGAGCCGACAGACCGACTGACATGCTGCGTAGTTGGAAACAGGTGAGTGGTAACCATAGCCTGCGCTCAGGGATGGAAATAGTCCATGCTTGGAGGAGAAACACACACACTCTTGTTTTTAACAAATTTATCAGTCAGTTTTTATTGTTATTGCAATGTAGGGATGGCACGATATTAGATTTAACTACATAATTGTGGCCAAAAGAAATCACATTAACGATATTATCGTTGTATCTATTGAAAACTAATAATAATCATCTTTAACTCTGTTAATTGTATTTTTTATTCTGTCATTTTGGCAAATTAATTACTCTCAAATCTCGTGTAATGAGGTGGAGAGAGAGTCTGTCACCATATTTACTGTAAAAGCATTAAAAAAAAGAGCAATTACACGAAATGAAGCCAGATGAACTGATAAACAAGGCCTAACATTTGCCATCAAGACAATGTCAACTGAAACAAAGTCACTTGCAGGAAGCAGGGACAATTCAATTCAATTCAATTCAATTCAATTTTATTTATAAAGCCCAATATCACAAATCACAATTTGCCTCACAGGGCTTTACAGCATACGACATCCCTCTGTCCTTAAGACCCTCACAGCGGATAAGGAAAAACTCCCCAAAAAAAACCCCTTTAACGGGGAAAAAAAAAACGGTAGAAACCTCAGGAAGAGCAACTGAGGAGGGATCCCTCTTCCAGGACGGACAGACGTGCAATAGATGTCGTACAGAACAGATCAGCATAATAAATTAACAGTAATCCATATGACACAATGAGACAGAGACAGAGAGAGAGAGAGAGAGAGAGAGAGAGATGCAGGTAATGACAGTAGCTTACAACAACATTAATGAAAGTAATAATATTATAGTTATAGTTCTGGCTACTGTGGTACAATATGTTGAAAGTATGTATTAGTATCAGACAGTATACTTGTGTGACAATAGTCATATGTGTATAATAACAGTAGAAGTATGACTAATGACTAATGATGGCAGCAGCAGCAGGAGGCATCTGGCAGGACCACGGCAGCAGCACAACCACACACGTCACACTGTCCAGGCACCGCTGCGGTATGAGTTATTCTGAGAGACAGTGGAGCACAAAGGCTCCGGAGAAGAAGCCGAGTTAGTGACATCCAGAATGGCCGAGTTAGCAAGATGCAGTAATAGGATGAGAGTGAGAGAGAGAGAGAGAGAGAGAGAGAGAGAGAGAGAGAGAGAGAGAGAGAGAGAGAGAGAGAGAGAGAGAGAGAGAGGAGCCCGGTGTATTATAGGGGGTCCTCCGGCAGACTAGGCCTAAGTCAGCCTAACTAGGGGCTGGTACAGGGCAAGCCTGAGCCAGCCCTAACTATAAGCTTTATCAAAGAGGAAAGTCTTAAGTCTAGTCTTAAATGTGGAGACGGTGTCTGCCTCCCGGACCGTAACAGGAAGATGATTCCACAGGAGAGGAGCCTGATAGCTGAAGGCTCTGGCTCCTGATCTGCTTTTGGAGACTTTAGGGACCACGAGTAACCCTGCGTTCTCAGAGCGCAGTGTTCTGGTGGGATAATATGGCACTATGAGCTCTCTAAGATATGACGGAGCTTGACCATTTAGAGCTTTATAAGTTAACAGTAGGATTTTAAATTCAATTCTGGATTTTACAGGGAGCCAGTGCAGAGAAGCTAAAACAGGAGAAATATGATCTCGTTTCTTAGTTCCTGTTAGTACACGTGCTGCTGCATTCTGAATTAGCTGGAGAGTTTTTAAGGACTTACTAGAGCTACCTGATAATAGAGAGTTACAGTAATCCAGCCTTGAGGTAACAAAAGCGTGGACCAATTTTTCTGCATCTTTTCGGGTCAGGATAGGCCTAATTTTCGCAATATTACGCAGATGAAAAAATGCAGTCCGTGAGGTTTGCTTTAAATGAGAATTAAAAGACAAATCTTGATCAAATATTACTCCGAGGTTTCTTACGGTAGTGCTAGAGGCCAGAGCAATGCCATCTAGAGAAACTATGTCATCAGATAAAGAGTCTCTGAGTTGTTTGGGGCCAAGAACAATAACTTCAGTTTTGTCTGAATTTAACATCAGGAAATTGGTGCTCATCCAATTTTTTATGTCTTTAAGGCAGTTATGGAGTTTAGTTAATTGATTACTTTCTTCTGGCTTCATCGATAAATACAACTGTGTATCATCCGCATAACAATGGAAGTTTATAGAGTGATTTCTAATGATGTTACCTAAAGGAAGCATATATAGAGTAAATAGGATTGGTCCGAGCACAGAACCTTGCGGAACTCCAAAACAAACTTTGGTACGTAAGGATGATTACGATCAGATAAATAAGATTTAAACCAGCTTAGTGCTGAACCAGAGAGTTTGTGTGTGAGAAAACAGACTGACAGCTTCAACTGACCACTCTGATACTTGTCTGTGATGTAATATCCATTGTCCAGTGATCATGTCCTCAAACTTTTATGAAGGAGGATGAGCATGTTAAGTTTGTCAGATTTCAAGCTGGAGTGAAACACTGTCTAAATGTACAAAACCTTCCTCATGTGATGCCATTTGAAAGCAACAAAGAATTCCCATACCACTGGTTTTGACAATAACTGTGTTATTATTAAGAACATAATTTAAAAGATGCATCCCAAAAAAATCTCAGAATGTGCCCCAAAATGTGCGATTCAATTGACTAGGGCTGCCCCATGAAAGTCAGAGATTGGACTCATCAGTTGGAGACCCCTCAGTTGACTCAGATTTCCTCAAGCTGAGCAGTTTTTTTGTTTTTGTTTTTGTCAGTCAGTGGGCATCAGTGTTGCCAACTTAGCGACTTTGTCGCTATATTTAGTGACTTTTCAGACCCCTCTAGCGACTCTTTTTCAAAAAAGCGACTAGCGACAAATCTAGCGACTTTTTCTGATGTTATTGAAGACTTCTGGAGACTCTGTTGTGAGAGCACGTATCATTCTTATTCTTCTCAACGAGCAGCGGATCCTGCCGTGAGTTCCTCTCTTGCCCCAAATCACTCACAGACGGCCCAGTCCTCCCTCCCAGCAGCAGTCAGAGCAGGAGATGTTAACCACTCCGTGTCCAGACTGCAAGTGAATCGCGCATGCGCGGAACCACCGCTGGCTGATCCTGACCTGGTTTACAGTCAGGGCGGGATGTACATGTAAAATTGTCTTTGTCTAATATAAATTACTGAAAGAAGGTTCATTTGTAGTTCTAAACATATTCAGGGTGTTTTTTACTCAGCTTTTGTCTCTCCCACGACGTTATTCCTCTCTCCTACAGCAGCTATTACAATTACATGCATATGGACAATTATGCAAATTAGGCAATGACGTCATTTAGTGACTTCTAGCGACTTTTAGGACAGCCAATAGCTACTTTTCTTACTGAGGAGTTGGCAACAGTGGTGGGCATTTTAGTCCCCAGAAGTACACTGGAGACGTTTTAGTCCTCAGGTTTAGTTGCAGAATAAGCACACTTAATTTTTACACTGCTCTTCGGTACAGACACTGCTGCATATACAGAGACAGCTGTCTGTTGGAGGAGAGGCTTTGCCTCGTCAGGCTCCGAGACAAACCTTCTGCTTTGAGGTGGTGAATTTTCAGCTCAAAGCAACTTAATACAATATAGTCTCTGGCTTTTTTTAATATCTAGTGCAGCAAAAAATGGTGCTGCTCTTTTTTTATTTGTCCTTAGCCTAGTTAGCTTGGCTACTACATTATCTGAATGTGTGCCCACTTGCAGCACAACAGGATTTTGCCAAGCAGGACATGATCCTGGATCAACATCCAGGTTGGCTATGCTAACAAGCTTGCCAACAGGCTAGAATATTAGTGAATTAGCTTGCTAAGTAGGAAGGCTATGCTAATGAGTAAATGTGTCGATAGGCTAGAATATTAGTGAATTAGCTTGCTAAGTAGGAAGGCTATGCTAATGAGTAAGCTAGAATATTAGCAAGTTAGGTCTGCTATGTTAACAAGTAAGCTTGTCAATAGGCTAGAATATGAGCGAGTTAGCTTGTTAAGTAGGTCTGCTATGCTAACAAGTGAGCTTGTCAATAGACGAGAATATTAGTGATTTAGCTTGCTAAGTAGGTCTGCTATGCTACCAAGTGAGCTTGTCAATAGGCTAGAATATGAGCGAGTTAGCTTGTTAAGTAGGTCTGCTATGCTAACAAGTGAGCTTGTCAATAGACGAGAATATTAGTGATTTAGCTTGCTAAGTAGGTCTGCTATGCTACCAAGTGAGCTTGTCAATAGGCTAGAATATGAGCGAGTTAGCTTGCTAAGTTGGTTGGCTATGCTAACAAGTGAGCTTGCCAATAGGCTAGAATATTGTTCACTAACGACGATTGTGGATTATATAATTTTTTAGCTCCAAATACCTGTGATTAACACATTTTACCTCCTTTTTTAGCCTATTAAAAAGATATTTGTTAGCATAGCCAACCTACTTGGCAAGCTAACTCACTAACTTTCTAGTAGGCTAGCTTATAAGGTTTTTGTTCAATGTTAACTGAAGATTTTGTTCAATTGTACTAACTTCAATTAGGAAAACTAGCTTAGTTCTGGAGGAGCACAAAGGAATTTTGAAATTGAAAGACGCATAGGAGCAGCACATTGATTATGTCAGAGGGCTGTGATTCGACTGCAATGTTGGTCCAACAATGCGCGATGTGAGGGGCGTCGGTAGCGCAGTGGATAGTGCCGGCGCGCCATGTACAAAGGCACTGCCTCGCTGCAGCGGCTGCGCGTTCGAATCCAGCTCGCGGCCCTTTGCTGCATGTCCGACCCCACTCTCTCTCTCTGTCTCCCCATTTCATCTTCTGTCCTGTCAATTTAGGCAAAAAAGCCAATAAAAATAATCTTTAAAAAAAAAAAAGAACGCGCGATGTGGAATGTTGATCTAGGAGCATGCCCTACTTGGCAAAATCACGTTGTGCGTCACATTGAACGCCATGTTGAGCCCTCTTTAAACTTTAATAAAAGGAATGAATAGTCAAATATTCATATTGAACAGCCAAATCTGATTCAACTGACATAATTCAGAGTCAGATACAGCCCTAAAACATACAGATGAGTAACAATAATAGAGCATAAGCAGCTGCAGTAACAGAGATTCAGGCTTGTTGTCATTCACTTAACGCTGAAGACAGATGTCATCCTTTCAGGTCATGACTCAGGTGTAAGCACAAATTAAACAGTGGATGTTGAAGTATTATTCCTTTGGGCACACCACATGTACTATTGGCTAAGTGGATCGTGAACAACATGAGTAATGAACTTGAAAGCCTGAGCCAGGCTTAACAGTCTGTTAGAGTGGCTCAAAAAACTGCTTATGGAAATCCCAGTGACCTCAAAACCTGCAGCAGTGCTACCACGTACTTTGCACACAGCTTGGATTTTATGCCCTTAAAGTTTAGGTCATGTGAACCGTGACCCCGTTTGTCTTTGTCCCGAAGCTTGTCCAATGAGAACTGAGCATGAAGAGGCTCTGAGTTCACAGAAATAATGTATACTAGTCTAATAGAGAACTAAGTGTGTAATGACTTTCCCTCTGCATTAATTCAACAGTTATTGTTTAGTGATTATGTAATGAAGAGGCATCAGCGTAGAGCCAAATTCTCTGTAACTCCGACTGCTTATTATGTGCACACAGCCTTAGTGAAATAAAATTGCCATTCTTAATAAACAATTATCTTTATCTCTCTCTCTGCAGCATTAACACAGTGAGGGACGAGAACAAAGACTCTCAAATCTGAGAGGAGCTACAAGGGACCGGTGGAGCTATGGCAACCACATGGGTGGTCTGCGGCTGATTCTCTCAACGTAAGGGCATGCTTCGCTCTAATGTCAAGTGCATAATTACCATTTATACCACAGAATATAAGTGGATATAATACTGAGGCAGGAATGCTGAGGCACGATGGGTCTCATATGACTGCATTAATGATGTTGACCTGGGATTTAAAACTTTCACTAGCCTCATTGTGTTGGCATTACACCAGACGCCTTAATTTGAAGGAACTTTTCATTGCTTTTTGAAATGTGGAATAGTGAGGTGTGCGAGGAAAATCACATCGTCTACCAATCTTTCATCGTTGCTATAGGCATCACTCTGCTTTATCTATCTAGTCATTCATTTATGCATTATTCACCTGCTATGATTAATTTTTACATTATTCAATATTCGTTTTCTTTCTGCTTTTTATTCTGATTTTAGAAGAACTTCAATAAATAACAAATCAAAGGCCAAATATACAAAAGCTTTTATAATGTGATAAAAATATTTGTGTAAATAGAAGAAATATACTCAGCAACTATATACTAAACGTAAGTTAGAATTGATTAAATTACTTTAATTTAGTAGTCATCACCTTAAAAATGTTAGTGGTTTGATAAATATTTTATTTCTTTAAAGGAACAGATTGGAGAATTAAATGGCATCCAGCAGCGAGGTTGCAGATTGAAACCAAATGAATATCCCTCTACTCAAACTGGGTGTAGAGAACCTACAGCAGCAGTCAGGTGACATAAAAAATGTTTTATTTGTGCATTACAGGCTACTGTAGAAACACAGTTGTGCAACAATAGACTATAAAAATAGTGGACATAGCTATCGTCACCCATTGGTTTGTGGACTCCCGTTTTGAAGCCTGAAGTTTGGCATTACGGCAGTGGCCATCTTGCTTTTTTGAGGACACTATCGGCAGCCTGTCACTCAAAGCAGCCTGCCCTTAATTATGCGTAAGTTTAAGCTTTAATTAAAAGTAAACGGGTGAGTTATTCAAAAAAATGCACCACCCGTACCAGGCTGTTAACATGTCTGTTTCTGCTGTAAGGTTGGGCATTTTAAAATGCAGAGGTCTGTGGGGACTGACTGGCTTCCGGAGCCGGCCTCAAGTGGCCATTCAAAGAACTACAGTTTTTTTGGCACTTGCGTATTCGCTTCCTTGTTCAGCCCCGGAGGTTGCCGCTTGTGTGGAACACAGTGGGCTCCAGGACCCACTCCCTCTATAGATATGAAGGGCTCATTCTAAGGCAAAGAAAACACAATGATTCTTAGTTTTAGGTAATAAATCAATGAAAAAATAGTTATTCATTCATTTTCCGTAACCACTTATCCTGTTAGGGGTCGCGGGTGGCTGGAGCCTATCCCAGCTGACATTGTGCGAGAGGTGGGGTACACCCTGGACAGGTCCCCAGACTATCACAGGGCTGACACATAGAGACAGACAACCATTCACACTCACAGTCACACCTACGAACATTTAGAGTCACCAGTTAACCTGCATGTCTTTGGACTGTGGGAGGAAGCCGGAGTACCTGGAGAAAACCTTCGCTGACATGTGGAGAGCATGCAAACTCCACACAGAAGGCCTCCCCCTCCTCGGAGTTCAAAACTCCCACCTCGGGTTCAAACTTGGATCTCCCTTGCTGTGAGGCGACAATGCTAACCACTGAGCCATAGTTACACATATTATATTCCATTTCTGCCGGTATATCCCCCTACATCCTACACACTGGACCTTTAATTCTGAAATATAAAGTTCTGCAACATTCCTTATTGTTACATATACTGTTTTTCATTGTGGCAAAATACCTCAAAAGTCTTGTTGTGATAAAAGTATAATTCTTTCTGATAATATTACCTGAATATTGTTTGGTTCATTTAACTTCTTATTGTTTAAAACCTGAATGTAAATCTTAGATGTCCACATGGTTCAAACACAGGGAACAGAACCAGAGAGATCTTTCAACGAGAATAAAAAAAAACATTATGTCACTACCTTTGTCTCACAACATTTGCATTTGAGGTAGTGTAGTATGTACAACTATACCAACATGCAGAACTCTGCTGTAAATATTAGCAACACGTGTGCTACGAGCAGTCAAAAACCCCTTTTCTAGAAGTGTATGTTGTGTCAAACACACCTCACTGAGAAGTTCATTGTAAGATTACTCAACATGGAAGGAAAACACACATGACCCAAAAACGCAGCATGACTGGGAATTCCATATTATTATTGCTGCCCGTAGTTGATCAAGAATTTCACTAAGCAGCTTTTTTTTTATTTCTGTCAAATGTGCTTCCTAATCCAATAAAGAGGTTCAGACCCTCCGTTCTGACCTCCTTTACTGAAGCACAAACTTTGTTTAAGGAATTTCTCACAGCGACTTAATACCGAGACCAAAGGGCACAGAGAGCTGCGGCACTCAACACCTTGCATCAACTAGACCTACCAGAAACATGCAGCTCGCTCAGCTCAAACATACAGTAGGTGTTCAAACATTCATGGATTTGCATTAGAAGATGCCTAAAGTGGTTTCATTCAGCTAGTCGTCTGTAAAAAATTAAACATAACTCACAGCAGAGAAATAGACAGCTATAGCTTTTAGATATTCACACACAAGAGGGTACATTCACCAACATGTGCACTCTGTGTCTCTCTGACATACTTGTGATCCCAGTAAATGGAGAGATATGAGTGTGCCCTCCCTGCAGGCCAGTCAAATGACAGGCATGTGGGTCCTCTGCTCTTTCAGGATAAAACACTTCATACATGTTCTTATGACTGTTCTCTAGTACATTGCATAATGCTGTCCCTGTTGTTGACTGTACTTATGTCGTTTTCTTCCTATTTGACACTTCAAAACTGGATTTTTACCATGAGACTTGGAAAAATAATTGTGTAAGTAAACGTATTTCCAAGTGTCATATTCATATAATTTCTCTGAAATGTCGGGAGTTTTGTACTGTCCAGTTCAAGGCCACAGATTCATCATATTTCTTCACATTTCATCACATTTTTTTCATCTTTATCATTTGCCGAGTTACGACTTAACTGCTGCACAACAAACCCAGATTCAAGACGTGTATATCACTTCAATGAAGACTGTGTTATGTTCAGGAACTGTAACAAATGATATATGGCTTGCAAATCAAAAAAGGGCTTGTTAGGGGAGAGCTCCTTTTTCCGCCACAGTACCTTTAAATTGGGGTGGCAGGAGTTCTTCTCTGTGGAGGAGGTAGGGTTGTTGTCTAGAGTCCAGCTGCCTGTGGCTGTGTCGTCCATCTTCTTCATGGCTGCCTGTTGTTTGCCTGAGCTGCGGTTTCTCTTTAGATGATTCACCCTGGCTGTCCTCACTCACACCTGTTGGAAGAAATTAAGATTTAGAAAGCTGTCAGCCACAATTATTGTACTCATTTAGAACAGCACTATTACACAGAAGCGAGGTCAATATCAATTTCATCTCTGCATCCACAACAGACACTGTGAGCATTGGATGTGTATGGCTAAACACTAGAAGCAAAGATAAATGGTTAGCCTTGCTCCATCAAGGTGCCTTCCATCGAATCCAACAATGTCATACATGCACACTGTCCTGTGTAATTAAAACAGAAAATGATGCAGTTATCTTGAGACATGGAGCCTTTACTGCAAAGACCAACCACAGTACAGTGAATGCACACAGCATCTAATAAGTCTTGTCCTGTTCATGAAGTTACAGGATTTGTGCAATGTCAAATCTCTGAACAAAACCCAGGTGTTTCTCGGCTGTGCTAATAGCTAGCTAACAGCTATGTTGAACATTAAAGTAAAAGAGAACAATTTTGCAGTTGTATAATAGCACATTTGAACTCTTTGCTAGAAGCTAACATTAGCTATTAGCTGTTTTCGCACCAATAAGATTCTGTTTGTGGGGAAAAATCGGAGATATTCTGAAAATCTTTAAAGATTTTAAAGGTCCAGTGTGTAGGATTTAGGGGGATAAATTGGCAGAAATTGAGTAAAATATAATCTAAGTATGCTTTCTTTAGTTCATAATCACCGGAAAATAAGAATCGTGGCATTTTTATTAGCTTAGAATGACCTGTCTAAATCTACATGAGAAGGAGTCCTCATACATGCAGTCCACCATTTTGCACTGCCATGTTTTAACAGTAGCCAAGGATGGACAGTCCAAACACTGGCTCTACACAGGGCCATTCGCGTTTTTGCATCCGCCACCATAGTTAGAAGCCTCTGCGGTGATATTTTTTAATATAAAAATGTTTTTACTCCTGGTAAAAACCTCCTGAATGTCTGGATCTTAAGTTATCAGAGATAAAAGGTGAGCACACATTAGCAGGTGCTAGGCTAGCGACCTGTCTCCGCTGAGCCAAACAGTGTCAGGGAAAAAATAATTTATCACATCAAACTGCTTTATTCTGTTTTAATCACCTGCAGCCTTCTGCACAAAGAAGGGCTTTAAATGTGTGTATGCCACTTTGTTAGCATAAATTGGGATTTATAAAGGAAGACTTGATGAAGAAATGTGCGTAAATTGAGGAAACCTCTGACCCTTGCATATGCACATTTTGGAGACAGGGGAAATTGGTGACAGACGGTGAGGTGATGAGTTGAAGCCAGATTGTAGACATTAAATATGAGAGGAATTACCATATGTATAATCATGTCTCTCACACATTTAAATTTATGTCACATGTTACTTATAGATTCACTTCATGAACATTCAAATTCAACAGTGTTGTTTGTGTTTGTGCCAGTAATCTTCAATCAAAGACCTCTCAATGTTTCATGAACACTAACTCACTATCACATTCTCTACCCCTGGAGCACAGAGGAGAGGGTCGGGGCCGGACTGTGTGCTGCTGACATTTGTGGTCAGCTGTGAAGCGCATTGATGAAAGTCTGGCTCTCCTTTTCCCCGATATTAAGCATGGATATACTGAGTCATTCTCACCTCAACCTCAGAACTAATTAAATCATCACCATCAGTTGTAGAAATCCAAGTTAAATCGCTGCGGGGAAAATGTCTGTGCTGTCAGGCGCACAGAGCACACTGGAGACGCTGCAGTGCTGCCACACACACACACACACACACACACACACACACACACACTCTGCTTCTCCAGTCACCTCACCCGGCTCATCCTCACTCCGTCACCTCACTCCCTGTACATATGGATTGTGTAAATTAGCAGAGACAACGGGGTGCAATTATTTTTTCTTTTCTTTTTTGCCTCTACCTTTAGATCTGACCTTTTTGTTTTTATTTTTTATTTTAGACACTCTCCTGTTTGATGAACTCACTGCATTAACTCGCTGCCTTTTCTCCCGTTTGTGACCAATCAGCTGTGACCAGCAAACAATATGTGCTTTCTTACCTCCACCTCACCCACATGCACCTCGATTTCTGTGTCAGAAAGATTTGTTTTCTATGCCTTCCTCTTCGTTGTTGCCATCAGTCACCGTGATGAACCACTGATCAGCAGGCTCATGTATGTGGATCAGTATTCAGGTGCTTTGCATTGACCATTTATGGTTGAATGTGGGCATATAGCGGGCATGATATGAGGCTGATCCACGTGTGGACAATTTCAAGTTTATTTGGGATTTATAAAAGGAAATTGCCTACTGGAAAGCGTAGGCATGGTTTTATAAATCAGAATATTTTCTGGCGTATTTACATTAAGTGTGGATTCTCCGCATAGTTTTATGAATAAGGCACCTGGTCCATTTGTTCTGGGGAGGAAGAGACCACAAAGGATATTTCCGCTCCCACGAAAGACTTCCTGAACAATGAACACTGAAGGAATACTAACCAAGAGTTCATGCTTGGCACATGGGAGAACTTTCAGCTGGCTGCAATCAGCAATCCTGACCACTAGAGGCCACTAAATCCTACACAGTGCTTCTTTAAAGTTGTAGTTTTCAAAACAGAATTAAAATATAATTTAATGCAACGCCAAGGAGAAGGGCTTAACATTATATGTTCCTGTACATTGGTGACGTGACTGTAGATGATAACTCCATGATGTTAAAAATGTGTAGTGTTTTTACTAGAAGTTTAGTTATGACTCTTACACCTAATCTAATATATAAGTCAGTTATGCCTACATGAACAGCACACATTACACTCAAGGATCTTTTGGGAAATACAAACAAACTTAAAAACTTAAAAAGCCAATGTGCAGCTGAGTAAATACAGTAAATGGGCTTTTTCATACCAGAGAGGAAACTATTTTACAAAATATTCTTTCATCTAGTCGTTAGAATAATCTCCTCAGCAGCAGTGATGATATCTAAGTGCTTTTTTAGAAATGGTGAAGGTTAAACAAGTGACAGAAAATATGTGAAGAGCTGTAGGGCTGTAATTATTGGATTTTATGTCAGTCAGACAGGTTTTCTTCAGCAGTTCTGCTAAACATGGCCAGTACGTCTTTTTTATTTGCAACTGTATGCCATGGTAATGTTGTATTCAGGATTCAAAAACCTACTTTGTACTTTGCAAGTGTGATATGACCATTAATGTGACAGCAAACAGGTTACAGGAAAACAAAACGGAGTGACAATTAAAGTATCAATCTCAAAATAAAAATTGTACTGCCAAGAGCAAACTAGGAAGGCAATGACTGTCAGCATGTGATTACTGATACTTGCATTAAAAGAGCGGTGTGTAGGATTTAGTGGCATCTAGAAAGGTGAGGATTGCAGATTGCAACCTGCTGAAACTTCTCCCCTGGGCCAAGAGTGAACTCCCATTTACGATACCTTCAGTGTTCACTGTTCAGGAGGTTTTTACCGAGAGTCGAATTATCCACAGCAACGTTAATTACATTTTTCCATCATCAACCTTTTTTCCACAATGAAAATGAGACAATGACGAGCTAAAAATAGATCTTAATAATGAAAACTAAGATGAAATCTATGTTACATTTACGCTGACAAAAATGTTCGTGGTTGACTATCAGAGATTGAAAGCAGAGAACAGCTGTGCTTGTAATTATCTTCAAATGCCGATAAACTCCAGCAAATAGTCTGCGGCAGGATGCTTCACGAGCCAGCAAAAACACTCAAACCGGAGCAGTTTCAGCCGATGGTGCGAGTTTTGAGCTGTAATTCAGCGGTGAATAATCAGCCCTATGTGTCTGACTGTGGATGGTGGAGCTGTTGAATGGATTTGTGGTGTTTGTAAGTTGCAACGGTGGCTGTTTGCAGCCTCGCATGTTAGCCGCTGAATGGCAGCGGAGCAAGCAGCTACCTGCCGACGGACTTCACAGCTGAACCCTGTGGGACTCCAGTCAGTCCAGACTGTCTCAGGAAGGTTTATGGTTTGATGCTGTCGGAGAAGTTTTCTCTGAAAATTTAGTGTTAGTTATTTAGTTAGTTAGTTATTTACTTATTTAGTTAGTAAGTTCGTTAGTTAGCTAGTTAGAAGCAGTTTATTTCGAATATGTAAGTAGCAAATAAACAAAATAATCACACAGTAGAAGACAGACATAAAAAACAGGTTACTAAAGGAAGCATGAAACCTGAAAACATATAATGATTTGATTTACATGTCCAAAAAGGAGTGGGAGGAAGTACACTTTTGTACTTGTACTGCATTTTTTTACGCAGTTAATCCATTTAGAATTGAGTAAATCAAAAGTATGGTTTGATAGAAATAAATATCATTAAACCCGGACAAAACAAGACTGATTTGGGGATGTGCAGAACTAATAAACATATATGGATTCATTTGGATGGGCTTAATATTCAAAAAGTTAATAAAATCATATTCCTAAACATGAGTTTAAATCTCCAGACTAACATGTTGCAGATTAAGTAAGAATTCAGGCCTTAATTAAGTTGTTTTTCTGCTTTTTAACAGTGAGATTAATAAGTCAGTGTTTACAATGAACCTGTGTACAAATCCACATTGTCTTAGACTAGTTATTTGTGGTGTCACAAAGTTTTTGAGAGCATAAACAGAGCGATGTTGAGCTTTTCAAACGAAGATCAGTACTGTAAGTGAGTGCTCGTAAATCAGTCCTTAAACCTGTCAAACACTGCTGGAGAAATGACAGTTTGGAAGTGTGAAGAAATTATATATAGTTGTAGAAAAAATTGTACAAATGAAATGTTTATACAACCTGTCCCCTTAATTCCAAATTGTGATACATGAACCAGCCTAACTGGATTAGTTTAAAGACAGAAGAACATAACATATTGACTAAAAGTTTTCGTCGACTAATAGTAGACTGAAACTATAAAGGACGAAACTGACTAAAATGTGACTGAAACTAATCCGCATTTTCATTTCAAGACTGAGACAAAATCTAAAATAGCTGTCAAAATTAACACTGATCGACAGAGGTCCTTTCCTTTCCTAAACAAACTATGATATTTAAACCAGTAAAAAATTAAATAAAGCAGTTTCAAGTTAAAATTCAGTGTTTCTCCAATGCTGTTCAGCTCATCGCAGACTAACCTAACCTAAATATGAAGGCTGAAACAAAAACGATGTAAATAATGACCTAATGAGAGTGATAGAGGGATGTAGAGACAGAGAGCAGAGGCGTGCAAAGAGCAAAGCTGTGACACTGTTGAAAAACCAGACTGTTTCAGTGACATGAAAACTCCCTATGGATCCCTCCTCCGTGCACAAAACCACGGCGCGGCTTTGAACTACGCTAGACAGAAACGTAGCTGCAGCCGACGACATAAAGGCTTTCATGCTCATCTAACCAAAAGACATTAAGCAGGACAGTATTTTGGCACGACGAGACTGTATACAATAATGATCTGCATCCCACATGCGAAGACTGTAAGCCAAGTATTTCTCTCTCTCTCTCTCTCTCTCTCTCTCACACACACTCACACACACACACACACACACACACCAGACAAAATATTTCATCAGTTTGTTTGAAGCTTGTATCTGACTGAGGGCTTTGCTCCGAGAGAGGCTGGTAATGGGCTGCATTCTGTATGCACAATTAAACTGCCTTCTCTCCACAGCCACTGTGGGGTTCAGACAATATTACCTATTCAGGTCCACACAGGAGGGAGTTTCAGGTGAATAGAAATCCCATTCATCTGATCACGGTGTTCAAGGTGAAGAAAACGCATACCTTCAATACTAAATAATGAGCTGCAACAGTTGAATCTAAAATTCTTTGTTTCTTCACAACATAATACACTCTCAGGCATGATATAAGCTACCATATACAGTGTACACACTATATATGTAAAGACACATACCCTGATTATCAAAAGTGATTAACTGTCCTTTAAACTCAACTCAAATTTACTTATAAAGCACATTTAAAAACAACTCCCACTGACTAAAGTGCTGTACAAAAGGAATATAATGCTAAAAACACATACATGAGAGGCAACATTACTGTCAGGTACACAGCTCATACATTTAGAGACACAACACACACAGGCATGCATCAGGGAAAGCCACGTCAGGGGGACTCAAACGCTAAGGAATAAAAGTAGGTTTTGAGCCTGGACTTAAAAGAGTCAGTGGTGGGGGCGGACCTGAGTGTGAGGGGGGTGTTGTTCCACAGTTTTGGGCAGACACAGCAAAGGCACGATCACCCCCGAGCTTTAGTCTGGAGCGTGGGACAGCCAGGAGCCCCAGGTCAGCTGACCTGAGGGACCTGGAGGGAGACTAAGGGGTTAAGAGATCTGCGATGTAGGATGGGGCCAGACCATTACGGGCTCTGTTCACAAACAGGAGAACCTTAAAGTCAATTCTGAACTTTACAGGCAGCCAGTGGAGAAAGGCTAAAACAGGTGTGATATGGTCTCTCCTCAGGTAGTCTCTATATACAGACTCTACATTCAGTGAATGTAGAGTCTGTAGGCAAACCCTGGAGATCTTGCCTCCGGAAGAAGAGCGGAAGAGCCCTGGTTTCTGGTGCTAGGCTGTTTGTAGTCCGCGTGATATTGATCAATCAGGTTTGAGCCGGCTGCAGTTGTTGCCAGGTTAAACGGTCCGTGCGGTGAACTAACGAGGCAGAACATAATTGCCGTCACTGCAAACTCTGAATCCATCGCAATGGTTCAGCATATTTACTTATATATAAATGGAAGTCGGAAACGGAAATTCGGCTCCTCAAACCGGAATGCCAAAAAATCGGTGGTCTGCCCCCAGAGGCTGTATCGCCGTCTGACAGAAGTCAGACGCTGAATACAGCCGATGGGTTCCGAGAATGCTCCTCAGGTACCAGTGAGGAGCCTGGCAACGGCGCTCTGAACTAGTTGGAGGCAGGACAGAGAGGACGGACCAATATCAGTGTACAGAGAGTTACAGCAGTCTTAACGGGAGGAGACGAGAGTGTGGGTGACTAAGTCCAAGTCTTTGAAGGAGAAAAATGGCTTGATTTTGGAGATGGTGGCTTTGGAAAGGCAGTGACTGACCTCCTGATCAAGATTGGTCTGGCCTTTGCACAGAAATTACTGAGATATTATATTGGATTTGGGATTGTCCACTCATTCGGGCCTTTTGGAGTAAAATTCTTAGACACATGAGTAAATGGCGAGGTAAGACATTGGTTTACTGGGGGACAGATCACAAGTACATAATGTGTCAAGGGATGAATTCTCAGTTGTTACGGCTGGAGTCGTTACAGCTGCTAGAACAATACTCAGGTACAGGAAGTCAACGAAGCCGCCAGAAATAAAAGAACGGGTCAACTATATGACATAAACTGCCTCGTACGAATCCATGTTGACTAGGATGACCAGCCGTGCTCAAGGACCAATATTTGACGTGTAGAACTGACATGTACCAACCTTACCAAAATCAATAAAAATTCAATTTTAAAAAAAACAAAACAAAACAAGATATACAAAGGCAAATATATGTCTTTTAGGGCAGGCATGTCCAAAGTCCGGCCCATTGTGGTCCGCAGGCCGTTTGTCTCTACAAATATACTTTATGTGGCCTGCCACAGTATATTGGTTAAAGAAGCAAGATCACTTTGCATTTTTCTGCTCACCTCACGATGGCAGCACTAATGTACAGTTTGTAGTAATGCATCGAATAGGAACTCTGCAAGCAGAACCTATGTGTCTTCATAAACAAATGCTAAACAAGCAAATGACATAGCAACAGAGATTTCCTGCTAGGTAGCATTAAATCGACAGCGAGCCCCGCTGCTTTCAGGAGAGGAGGAAAGTTGAATACTTTTTCACTTAAAGTCAAAACAGTTGAATTTTTGTCTCATTTGTATGTGATAAAAAAAACCTATATGATGCAAGAGGTAGCTGTTCACATGATCTAATCTGGCCCACATTCAAAAAAGGTCGGACACCCCTGTTTTACAGAGACAAACTCTTTGAAACCACCTGATGAAGACTAAAGATTACTGTCAAACAAAGTGATGTTTAAAACATCATGGAACAGGGGGTAGAGACTAGCGCTGAGTTCAAAGATAATTACATGGTCTCGTTGAATTATGGGTGATGACTCATGCACTCAGGTTAATTAATCAATGCATATTAAGTAACCAGTTAAGCATCTCTGGATACTGCAAATCCCCTGCTATTTTGCCAGCTGTGTGCACTGCGCATGGTTGATGCTTCACAGCCACGTTTCCATCCACATCATAGGCTGTACAGTAAAGTTGGACGACATGACAGCTCCCAAAAAATGAAGCAAAAATATCTCAATCACCTCCTGGTGGCTGGCTGCAGTATAGGTCATAAAGTCTGTCTCCTGCATGTTTGCGGATGGAACATGAGCTAAACTAAAAGCTCAAAGTACATGTCAAATTAATTTCGCCAAAAGATGGTTTCTGTCATTTTAAGCAGTTTGTATTGTGCTGACGTTCAAGTGTTAATTTTTCTTATAAGTTTAGTTGTAACTAGTTATCTGATGCTAGGGGGAACTAAGCAGAGGTTTGACATCATGATTGACAGCTGTGTATGCCAATCAATGTGCTCAAGATCAATGGTGCTGCTCTTGATTGGCTGGACAGGTGGGTGACAATGCGATACTGCAGAGTATGTTACTGTGTAGACTCTGGCTCCAAATAAAGACCCAAGCGCAAGATGGCAGCAATCATATCGGGATATCTTGGCTTCATTTTTGTACAGTAGGAGGAGGTAGAGATGTGTCATCCATCTTATATACAGTCTATGATACAAATGTACAACTTACAATAAAATTGTATATATTCTAAAAAATGATCAAAGAAAATGCAAATTCATGCGTCATGTTGGTGAAGATTCTTAGCCATCCAGGTCATGGTTATCATAAGTGCTATATCGTAGGCAGGTTCTTGAAGACGTTTCACCTCTCATCTGAGAAGCTTCTTCAGTTCTGACGGACTGGAGTGGAGTCGCAGGCTTTAAACGCGTCTTTGAGGTCAAATGTGAGCTCTGAGTTTCAGAGTCGTTGAGGTTACATGTGAGTCGTTGACCCAGTCGAGTCATTGAGGTCACATGACCTCAGCGACTCTGTAAGTCTAACAGCCGGGGTCCACCGGGCACGTCAGCGGCGCGACACGTCTGCAGTGCAAGTCCCGTAGCAGCTCGCCCCCCTGTTAATCAATTACAGCGGCTCCACCGGCAACGGGAGCTGTGCGACAACCCCCGTCTGTCGCGCGACAACTCTCTATTTTACGCGGCTCTTCTATTTTTGTCGCGCTACGCTCCCCTACACGACCCTCCAGCAGATAAAAACTACACGAAATAGTGTGCTAAACGAGTACAATGTGTTTTTAAATGAATAAACCATTATCAGAGGTGATATGTGATGATTTTTTTTCATGCATTTACCCATGTTTATCCGTGACATTGTGTGAATGTCCGTGGCGGACATTTGAAAGAGTAGATGACAAACAGTACAGTAAACTTGTAGATAACTCAAATATATGTAGGCCTAATAACTTAGGTGGAAAATGCTTTAACATTTCATGCAGCCTACATGCAGCCTCTCGGCTCAACAAACGGTAAACAACCCCGCTGGCTTCTCTACATGTCGCTTCCGTATGCAGTCAGTGGAACCCAAATGAATATGCCGCGACGCTACGCTGACATGACGTTTACGTTTGCAGCCGGTGGAGCCCCGCCCTTAGACAGACTTTAAAGACTCTGCACCAGTCAGTTACAACTGAAGAAGTCTCTGGATGAGAGGTGAAGCGTGTTCAAGAAACTCAAACAAGTCCAGTTGCCAACGATACAGCACTTAAGACAAATGTATGCGTGTTTCCACCCACTGTTATGCGAATATTAGGCGTTGGCTCTTCATGATAAACAGTACATGGCGCCAATTCCCCATTAAGGTACCATTAAAACATTCTTTTTAAGTAAAAAAAAATTTGTTTAAATTCAATTGTTCTGTGTTATAAACAAGCAATGTCAATTTAAAATAAATAGGCAAACATAAATAATGGCAAATGAAGACACAAATATTAATTTAATTGAAATAAAATAACACACCAGGGTTTAACAGAGTTAATTTGTAATTAAATTAGCAACTTTTTTTTATTTATTTATTTATTTTTTGCTTTGGTTATTGTCTTAAAATATAGCTTCATGTCTTTATTTAAATCATGGAAGTGAGGTTTAATTTAAGCTGCCTTAATTTTAAATTTAGCAAATTTACACTGAAGAAAGTAAAGCTCTGCAAAAAAAAAAAGGCTATGAGATTAATTAGATTATATTTCTTTTGATGCCATTAAAACATTGAAGGAAACGACGGCGCAATGATGACGTAATTAAAAAAGCAGCAGTCAAACAAACAAAAATAATTATAAAATATGGTGGAATTATAAACCTACCATTTGTTTGTTTCATGTATTTGAGGAAGGTCTCCTCATCTCTTCAAACAGGTTTTTACCTGCCGCCATGTTTCGCCTCTTCAGTGACGTTTGAGTCACGTGCTTCAAGTAGTTACGTCATAATTAATTCACCAAAAGTCTGCTTTCACTGCACTTTCTCACGTTTTGATTTCTATGAAGACACTAACTGTTTAACATCAGCCAAGCATGAAAACTTTTAAAATATTTGTATTCTTTATTTTTTGAGTTCTTTCAATACGTAAATTGAAAATGCAGATAAAACAGTTGGATGGAAACACACCTAGTGTCACCTGCTGACACTGCCAGTTTCAGCCTTTTGTGCAATTATCTTAAATCATACTGCGGCAACTTCACTTAATTCTAGTCCTGACAATAATCCAAATATCAAGCAGACAACAGGCGCGTGTTTTTTCAGCCACAGAGAAAATCATTATGATACTTACCTAACTCCGAGATTCAACCCCGACGTGTCTAACTTCTTATTTTAGTATAGAGACTGAGGCGGAATAATCCTGTTGTTTGACAAAAGGCTTCAGCGGCATGAAACGACCCTGCTGTAATGAAGTCACCTGCTCATACTGTACATGCTCCTCTGTCTGCAGCGGAGAACAGTGTGTCTCAGTGGAAGCGACAGGGTGGATACTGAGCACCGTGTACACAGTGCAGCACACGTGATGCGATAAAGAGAGCTGCGACAACTACTTGCCAGAACATATCCTACCTTTTCACTGAGCCCCGATAACCTTAAAGCGGTGAAATGATATTGCAAACATCTGCAGTCTGCTGGAAAATCCTCAACAGGAAGCCATGATTTGAATTTCCGCAATGAATAATTAATCTATTAGACCTGCAGCATGTTGTGGCATTAATTTACCAGGGGTACTGTAACGTTTTGCTCAGACAGGAGAACATGCACGGATAAATTTTCCCCCCTCTGCCTCCTACAGTATGAAGTGTTTACAGCTTTCAAGGGTGTCTCACATAGCCTAATAAAAAATATGCTGAGCAAAACCAGATGGCTCCCATACACACACAACTGGGAAAAAAGATGTGCACCACTTCATGTCTTCACTGCCAACTTTGTCATAGTTAAATAGAGCATGAGCTTTGAGCTGTTCACTTACTATGAAGTCAAACTGATAAGCTAATTTAACTGTCTTGCATCATGAGCAAGTCAGATATTCTCAATAATGCAGATACTGTAATAATAAAGCAGTTTTTTTATTAAACATCTCTTCCTCATCTGTCCCTCTAAACCTGTGTTCTTCGAATATAATGAGTCTCACGCTCTTTCTCAGAGGTGTAGATGTCAGGGGGGATGCAGGGGACACGTCCACCTCAACATTTAGAACGTGCATTTGGGGTGCTGGAGCCTATCTCTGCTGACATTGGGCGAGAGGCGGGGGAAACACCCTGCACAGGTCACCAGACTATCACAGGGCTGACACATAGAGACAGACAACCATTCACACTCACATTCACACCTATGGACAATTTAGAGTCACCAATTAACCTCCATGTCTTTGGACTGTGGGAGGAAACTGGAGTACCCGGAGAAAAACCACACTGACATGAGGAGAATATGCAAACTCTGCACAGAAGGCCTTCCCCACCCCAGGATTTATGGTGGGTTCAAACCAGGAACCCTCTTGCTGTGAGGCGACAATGATAACCACTGGTTAGCCACCGGTTTTGGTTAGATGCCTGAAATATGGTGTGTAGTTGTAAATGAGACTGCGGGATGTCATCATGCTTAACACGACCATACAGCCTCGTTATAGTGGCAACATTGAAGCTATGCGACTGTGGTGTAGTTTGTTTACATCCATCCATCCATCCATTTTCATCTGCTTATCCAGGGCCAGCTCGCAGGGGCAGCAGGCCAAGCAAAGCACCCCAGACGTCCCTCTCCCCACTAACGCTATTCAGCTCCTCCTGGAGGACCCCGAGGTGTTCCCAGGTGTTGGGAATAGAATGATTTTATGTGTTTTACTATAAGTTGTGTTTCACTATATAAGTTTTAGATGTGTGAACAATGAGAATACTGAGATGATTTCAGCTGATCTGAATGTGTTTGCTTTGCAGAAGTGGAGAAGTACAGGAGAGGAAGAGACATGAAGTCTGAGGAGCACATACCGCAATGCTTAGATAATTAGTTTCATATATGGTAAAAAGAATAGAAAGTGATATACAGATAGTAAGGTACAGCACGTGTAGGGAGTTGTGTTGTTCTCTTGTCTTTCAAAACAGGAACCACGCCCCCACCGCCAGCGGGAAGGAGTCAGATTAACACGAGGCAGGGGCGTGGTGTGGTGAAGGAGGAAATGGAACTGCCAATGAGAAGAGGACAACGCCTTGCGTGCACAATGACACTCTGTTACGCTCAAATATACTGGGTCAGGGAAAGGACAGGAGGTCAGACTTCGTGAACTGACACACCTTTGTTGTTCGTCAGGGACGTGAAGTTGAGACCCAGAGCTCTGTAATTTTATTCCTTTACTGCTTAATAAACTATATTAACTGAGACCGAATATCTTCTCCTATTGCTTCATTAAAGAACACGCAGGACTGAGCTCACACATAGCACATTAGAGAGTAGGATGAGACTCTTAGTCCAACACAGGCCAGACGAGATATGTAATCCCTCCAGTGTGTTCTGGGTCTACCCCGGGCCCGCCTACCAGTGGGACGGGCCTGAAACACCTCCAGTGGGAGGCGCCCAGGAGGCATCCTGATCAGATGCCTGAACCACCTCAAATGAAGCCTTATGACGTGAAAAGCAGCGGCTCTACTCCGAGCTCCTCACCCTATCTCTAAGGCTGAGTCCAGACACCCCATGGAGGAAGCTCATTTCGGCTGCTTGTATCCGCGATCTCATTCTTTCGGTCACTACCCAGAGTTCTTGACCATAGGTGAGGGTTGGTTTTGTTTATAGCCTAGCTTTTTATCTCTGGTGGTTACATTTGCACTTAAAAAAACATACAAGTGGTATTCATTAGTGAAGACTATCTTGCTGAACAAAACGTATAAACTCTTGTTCACCACAGAGCTAATTCTCTGCAATAATCCCAAATCCTATGGAAATATCCCATCAGCTTTTTGTCAAGGGAACCAGGGCGATGTTAACTTCTGTGTTGGCCTACAAATAAACATCATCCTTGCATTGAAGTAACAGAGGACTTTTAATTTGACTAAATTACAGACATTTAAAACATTAACTGACGAAGAAAAAATGTGCAAATTGGTGCATTAAGACTGACAAGAATGCAGGAAATTAAGTGTTTGATGCTCAAAATATTCTAGCAGAGGATCCGTTTCATATTTGTCCCCCCAGTGTTGAAACAAAACCCAAATTCTTGCTCAATCCAAAACAGGACCAGCATTCATTGTAAAATGGAATGAATGGGATTGACACAAATTCATGCCCACCTTCATTTACTTAAGTCACAATCTTTGTGGAGAGAAGGGGGATTTGAAATGTGTTAACACTGAGTGACAAACTCAGGGGCTGAAAAATGAAGTGCCAAAACTGCAGTTTTTTTTTTTAAAACGGCTGCTTTTCAAAGAACTTTATTTATCCGTTAGGAACTTCATTTGTGCAGAGCATCAGTGCGTGTACAGTTCACATAACCAGCAACGCAACATAATATACCGCATGTATTCAGCAAATACCAACAATCAACCATCAATTAACAGCTTGACGCTGGCTCCAGAAGCTAGTCGATCCCAACAGAACCCTCATGTTAAAATGCCCAGATTTACAGCAGGAATAGCGACCCCTCACTCCTCCACAGCGCCAGCCTCTCACCCAAATATGTACACTTTTGGCTCAAAAAAACTTGAGGCTTCAAAGTGGGAGTCCACAAACCACTGGGTGATGTCACTGTAACTACGTCCATTATTTACAGTCTGTGGTTAAGACCCTCAATCAGTATGTCCCAAGTTTGACTGAACTAATATCATCGAACTACATTCAGCTTCATTAAAATCAATCCTAGAGGCTCACAAACAGGAAAGATTCAGTCAAGTTTCAGAATGGGGTTCAGGTCTTTGCGTGAATCACATTGTGTTGGTTTCCTCATTTCACCCCAAAGTGTGAATTTTCATTAAAGAAAGACAGGAAGAAAGACATTTTAAAAAGCCTAGAAAAACAAGCAGGTAGCGATGCATCGTTAATGCTTAATGCAGTTAGATAAGGTCATAATTCCCCCGTTGAGCCTGCTGACACACCAGGTGGTCAGACCTCATTTCTCAAGTTTCCCTGTTGCCATGGGAATAACTGGTACATATACAGCAGACCCACTTATAATGAGCATGTCCATACCGCTCTCAAACATAACCCATTGAGCAACCAAGGTAAGATGCAGAAGTGACTGTTAATATAGTAAAAAGGACACTGGCTACATTTTTCATTCTGATATTGTGATTAGGAGTAGGCAGCATCAACAAAGTCCTATGTCACGGTGCGTGTCATTGATTGGAAGACCCGTAGCTTACATGCAGTGATAGATTTTACAGAATATCAATTGAAAAACTTCTCAAGAATAAAAATCATCAGACAGGAATGTATGTTTTCAGCAAATCCAGGAAATCAAATACAAAAAAAATTAAGATAGTTAATTCCAAATTGAATATTTAAAGCATCTTGATGTCTGGTCTTTAGCGTTGTCCCAAATAATTTAACACAGTACATCCAGAGATATAAAAGTAATAGCTATCATGGTATTCTGTCACAATATGCAAAATCCTCTTTTGAGAATAAAAGAAAAAGTTAGTTACATTACATTTTGGTCTAAGTAGAGATCTTCATTGTGAGAGTATACAGGTGTACAAGTTCAGCTGTGTTCATTGACATCAGAATACTTTATTGCACTATTTAAAAACAAGTATGGTCACTGATGACCTCAAAGTGAAGATCTTCACAGAGTGGATATGCCACCAGCAGTATTGACAAGTTATTTAAAACTTTTTTATGACTGTTTACCCTGTTCAGGAGTACAGTAATTTATTCAGTACCACCTGCTACTGTAAATTGCATCACGTTTGGACTGATGAATACAGAAACAAGAATTAACACCTTGAAGCTGTATGCCTCTGCCAGCCTGTCAAGATGCAGTTTAAATCCATGTCTTACCAGACTCGTATGTAGCCAGACAGTAGACAATGTTTCAAATATGGATATTGCTGGAAATAAGCCACATATTCGAAAATGTGGATGCTTCACACACATCTTTAACACGGCAGCGCAGAAGATCTGTACAGTCACCACAGTTTCAAGGTGGAGACACAAGATCAGTGTCACCAATTCAGTATCTGACCAAACAGAAGGATGTTTCTGCCCAATTTGGAGAAATTCCCTTACCTGAGATATTGGGTTCACGGGAATAGGACAGACGGACAACCATAAAAACATTATGCCTTTGCTGTCGCCAGCAATGTCCCCAGCTCCTCCTTTTCATGCTGTGTCTGACTTATTAGTGTCATTTCTGTTTACCATTGATGCTGCTCTGTTCTGTTCCCGGGGGTCTTTGCTGCTGCTCTCCCTGCCTTAGGCTTTCCATGAAGGTGCATGGAAGGGCAGGGAAGTTTGCCCTATCCGCTTTAGGCTTTCCACATAGGCGCATGGAAGAGGCTTTCTGTGTAAGCCCAAGGAAAGGCAGGGAGGCCCCAGAACAGAGCCATACTGCCGAATATAATACAGCAAATGGAAATAAAGTTTTCTTTGACTAAAGTGCTCCTGACTGAATTATATTTGTATGTGTGATTGAAGCAGCTAAACAACATTAGCTCAAATGGGTAGCTGAAAACCCAATTTTATACATCAAAAGAATGTCATAAAAATAAACTGTTTGGCAACCAGACCAGGCCTCTAATTGAGACAGGCCTTTATTTGTCAAATGTGTAGCCACACGGGGCTTGTAAAAGGGACTGGGCGTTAATTAGGACGAGGTTTTAAAGTTTTACGGTATGTCATGGTGTACCTTGTAGATTTTAATATGAAGCAGATTCTAAATAAATAAACACAACACAGACACAGGGTATACCACAGAAATTATAGTCTTGTAATTCAATGTATTCACATTACAACATCCACATGGTTCAGTTTGTGACAACTTCTAATGATCTTCAAATATATTCACTGTATGATACATAATACCAATATAGGCACTTCCAGTAAGTCTGGCAATATTGAAGCTACAGTATAGTGTCTAAATTACAAAATGGTAAAAATAAATAATGTATATCTAAAAGAGTTTTTGTAGTTTTAAAATTTCTTTACTGTACAGCATATATGTATATTGTACAAAATGGAGCATCAACCTGCAAGAAAATTATTTTACTTTCACAAATACTGTGTATTTGGACATATTCTTCCTCGTGTAAATATTAGTACATGTGGTAAGTGCAAGGTACTAGTGAGAAGAAAGCAATTATTTAATCATGTGTCAACTATATAAAAATACTCATCTCATTTTTTTTTTTACATAATTGTAAAGCTTGTTTGGTTCCCATGGTTACAATTATGCTTCATGTGTGAATAAGTATGACAATCAAATAAAACCAATTAAGACATTAAAAATACACTATCAAAACTGATACATCAGCTGAAACGCAAGTGTTAACTTAAGACTGCTGTGACTGGGGGCAAAATGTGTACATAGTCCACTCTTTAAAAAAAAAAAAGAGATCACCAACAAACAAACACAGTGGACAGAATCCCATCTCCTTCAAAGATGAGGTACACTGTGTGATGAATACTCCACTACTGTTGCCAGTGAGGATCTCCGATCTGCACGCTAAGCAGATCAAAGAGGAAGCGCAAGGAGAAATATGCAATCGAACCCTCTGCGAATAACAATGTCATCTGAGAATCTGAGGAGAACTGAAGAATTACTTACTGCATCATTTACCCTTCATTATTTCATCACCTCTACTTGTGAGTAGAAGCAACCTCTACTCAAAAGTCTGTGAGCCAAATACATGCAAGACCGAGTCACATTAGAGAGGCCGATGGAAGAATTTAAACACACACATACACTATCTTTCTCTCTCACACACACACTGTATACTGCATGTATACTTTCACAAAGCAGGAGGTTTGGAGAGTTGATGTAATCGTATAATTGTACAACCTGGAGGCTTGAAAAAACAAACAAACTATAAGTGGAAGTTACATCATCCAAATAAATTACTGTCTGTCTGTGCTGTATTGAAGAGCTCGCCAACATAACATTGGTGATATCCAGGGTTGGGTAGTAACGGATTACATGAAATCGGGCTTATGTAATCAGATTACAAAAAATAAGTTGCTATTATCAAGCCAAATTTCATTTAAAAAAAATTGAGCATAGCGTTAGTTCAGACAGGATGCAATGTCAAGCCCAGCTCACATCCCAGCTACATCAGCTGCTCTCAAACATCCCAATCAACTGATGGAGCAGCTGATGTAGCTGGGATGTGAGCTGGGCTTGACATCGCATCCTGTCTGAACTAACGGAATGGAGTCAGCTGATAGATCACATGATTCCTTTCTATGCAACCAATTGGCAAATCTCATTCAGGGTGCCCTATTTAAACTGCTCTGGTCTGCCTTATTGCTGCTTCTTCTGCAAGCCGCTTTGCAAACTGCCTCCACCCCAGCTCCTCCTTTTGCTGGGAGAGGTGTGCTCTCTCCGCCTTAGACTTTCCATGTAGGCGCGTGGAAGAGGCGTTCTGCGTAGGCCAAGGAAAGGCAGAGAGGCCCCAGAACAGAGCCATACCGCCAAATATAATACTGCAAATGGAAATAAAGTTTTCTTTGACCAAAGTGTTCCTGACTATAATGTGTAATTAGATTATTGTAAAGAATTACTTGATTACATTTTGGATTATGTCTATAAAAACCTTAAAATTATTCAACCATTTTTCATAATAACCATGTGGCCTTTGATTAAACAATGACAGCAAACAAAAAAATGTATACAAAAGAAACAGCATCCCTCGTGTTGTAGAATACACACAGTACACCTTTAGTTTGTGCCAGCACTATTTTTATAAGGCTAATTTAATGAACTGTAAATGCTGAAAATGCATTATATTTGCACTGAAAAGGTCATATTATGTGGAACTCAAATTTTTGTGGCTGCATCAATTTTTTAAGTATAAGGTGCAATATGGTCAAATGAATTTAATTTTGAAGTAACACAAAAGTATTCAAATGACTTTTTTTGTATTCCGATGGATTACATCACTAAATTCAAAAATTGCCATGTAATTTCTTCTTGAAACAAACTAAATTTCAAAGTGATCTGACCCAACCCTGAATCAGGTTTTATCAAAATGCTGAATAAAATGTATCCACATTGTGTCTGTAATGTGATTATAGGTCATTAGGGATGACTCGCAGGCAACGTACAGCAAACAGCAGACATGTTGATGTTGCTCATAATACGTGAGGCAACACACGATCATTAGAAGCCAGAAAAAACAAAAATGTTCCGGTTCAGTGGCTGCTAACAAGTTTGGTCTCATCTAAATGACTCTCTGTCTGATGCCTGTCTAATCAGTGGGTCAACCAATTATCTTCAACTTGTGTGGTCTACACTGCAGTTCCTGAGCTCCTTCTCCACCCCCTCTCCACAGTGTGACAGAGTCAGGGCAGCAATTAACAGGCCATTACGGATGTACTGCGGTATTCAGCACAGCCAGGAACATTGGATGGTAATAGAGTATGTTAATGCAGGATCTGCAAGGATACAAGTACATGATGTTCTATACCCAGAATAATTTCAATAACAGGAAGCTCTATCAGATCCAGGTTGACTTGTGTGCTGTGCAGCTTTTTACAGATCAGTTTAACGAAACACTTGACCCCAAATGATCATTTATGGGTCATATACTCAACCTTGTTACATTGAATTTGGAAAGAAAATTCGGTTTTCCAAAAAAGGCAAACATTCTTGACGAATTGAAGTCATAAAGGTCCACATTTAACAACAGCAAAACTTCAAAACATCAGTTTACAAACTCTCATACACAACTCATGCAGTATAATCACCCAGTCCTCATCCCTAGGTTATGGAATACCAACACGTTATCACACCCCTCGGCACGCAATATTGATGCCAAAGGCACCCTTTAGCATCTTCATTATACGCACCAGGCTTTCAGCTAACTCCAGTGTAAACTCATTCGTGGCGAAACTTGACGTTGAGTACAACAAATGTGGTATAAAGAGCAAGAAAGTCTGCGTACAGAGGGAGGAAAGGGAGGTGGATGGGTCAAACAAAACTAGACTCTCACCCAGGAGAGTGCAGTTTGTGTCCCATGTGAAACCAAAAGTCAGTGTTGTTTGAACATGATGTTACATAATTTACGTATGGGCTTTGTGCACTGATGTCACACATGACATTTTAGATCAAGTTACGTTATTGTTTTCTAACAAACAAAGCCCCACACAGGTCATGCTGGGGCTACCTGTATGGGTCCAAAATGGGCATCTTATCTCGGGCCCAGTGGGGTAAATCCACCTATATGGGCAATTGTCATGAGGCCAATATGGAACGCGTGGACAGTCCCATATAGGGCCCATCATTCAGCCCATTTACTACCCACATGGGCCCAGGTTTTAGTGAAAACGCGTGTTTCACAAGTATGACTAGATAAAGAAGACTTGGATTATACTGCACGAGTTGTGTGAGAGTTTGTAAACCGATGTTTTGATACATAGTTTTGGTGTTGTTATACGCAGTTGCCTATGACTTCAATTAATCAAGAATGTTCGCCATATTTGGGTTCTTTGTTCACTGTGGAGGCATGCAAGAAAAACAAAGTTTTCTTCACAAAGTCAAGGTAACACAAGGTGAGTAAGTGATAAATAAATGATCATTTGGGGGTTGAAGTATTCCCTTAAAGGAATGAGATTATGGAAGAGAACAGTGGTACAGTATGAGATGAGACATCAGCGCATAAGAGATTCAGATGTGCATGTAGGTCATGAGAACTCGACAAGATTAGCAGTGGATAATTCATTACATATTGCCTCACTGCACTCATGTGTGACAGAAAGTTGACCTGCCAACTCAGTGCAGAGCACGTTACTTATTCATCTCAAGCTCGGCTAATGGTCTCTCAAACACCATTTCTATGTAAATGTGAATAATTGAAGCAAAGTGGGACCTTCTACAGATACATTTTGCATCCTACTCTCAGGCTACTGTGCAGCTGGTTATGTAACTGGTTTACCTTGTGGCATGTTCTCAGTTGAAAATAGGGGCTATCATGTAGACCCACAAGTCATGTGCAGTAATGTCATTATGCCAAATTCCATTTATAAATCATATTTCAGAAACAATGTCTGTTTGAAACTCTTGAGGAGCACTTTCTCATTGCTATTTTCATACTTACTACCACTTTTTTTTAAAATGTTCACATGGATTGTGAAGCACTAAAAAACCCCCAATGATGTAAAGAAATGCATAATAGGTAGACAGTGTCATGTCTGAATATAATCACATTGTGCCGCTATAGCAGTTACTTTCCATCATAAGAAATTGACAGGACACCAAATTTGGTTTGTCTAT
Source organism: Epinephelus lanceolatus (assembly GCF_041903045.1). Taxonomy (NCBI): domain Eukaryota; kingdom Metazoa; phylum Chordata; class Actinopteri; order Perciformes; family Serranidae; genus Epinephelus; species Epinephelus lanceolatus. The sequence goes on from NC_135738.1 coordinate 17,525,333, forward strand.
TTGCCCCTGGGTGAGAGTAGTCACACTGCAGCTATCTGGCTTTTTACACCCATCCCAACGACATGTTTATGGATGCCTCTGTGTGCTGTGATTGTACTCATCACATTGAGCAGTTGAGGTTGGATGCGGACAGGAAAAGGACGTCATGATCAGGACTTTGTGTTACACAGAAGTACTGCCAGAAAGTCAGGTGATGTAGTGTAAAAAGTGACACAGTCCACAGAGGCAGTAAGATGTGGTGATGAATGGGGTTCAAGTCACATGTGAGTTAACACTGGCTGATTATCTTTTAACTTCATTGACTTATTATGTTCAGTTTTTGGGATGCTTAAAGCTGCTGAATGCTTAAACTGTGTACATAAACTTTGACAGAGTAGCTGAACAGACCCGTATGTGTTAATGTTATGCGTTAATGTTGCTAGGACGACCAGTCAGTGAAGATTCTCAGTCACCCAGGTCATGGTAATCATAAGTGCTATATCATAGGCAACTGAACTTGCTTGAGTTTCTTGGACGTGTTGCCTCTCATCCAAGATGCTTCTTCGGTTCTTCCGTACCAGTCTGTTAGAACTGAAGAAACCTCTTGGATGAGAGGTGATACGTCAAGTCCAGTGGCCTACAATACAGCACTTAAGCTTAGGACGACCAGGAAGATACACCTGGGTTGTACCTAGCCAACGTGGCAAGACTCTGTGGCTACGAACCCCTGGATGCAAATGGCATCTCCCCACAAAATGTTAGCACCAATGTTTGGCAAAATTCACATGGACTGGGTATAAATGTCAGAACATCAGGCAATGGGAAATTCTTAATGATAAATTTGATGTTTAAACAGCATAAAAATGACACACGCTGCTGTCACCAGGGTGATCTCAGCCGTCTCTGCCACTGCACTTCATGTCCGTTACATTAAAGAAGGAGTGATCTTTTCTACTGGCATCAAACAGCTGCAACAGTTAGCCTCAGAGAAATATTTCAGCTCTCACAGACTTGCACCAACACTCTTTTATCAACCTGGACTGGATTTCAACCACATTTTTTCCTCATGTGAAATAAAAAAAAAACATTTCTTGCAGAATAACTTCCCTGTGTGTCATCACAGCAACAGATGTGATTTATCAAATTGGACATTGACTTGCAGAAGAACTCCGTCCAAGTGATGCACTCTGGAGTCCTGTCTGCGCCTAATTCTGAGAGAATGAGTGTCTCCCTGAGGTGCCAGGAGAGGAATTCAGACAGATTCACTCTGTCTATCTGCAGAGATGTTATAATAGCCAAAGCAGAAAAGCAGGAGGTTGTGAAATAAAGCTTTAGCATTGCTCCAAGTCTTATATGAACATATTCTAAACTAGCTTACTATCCCTGCATATTTGTAACGTACTGTCCTCACAGGTGATACAGATGTTCGCTTTGAATTTCAACAGCTGAGGTTTTCCTGAGGGTTAAAGGTCAGCATCATTTGCAGGTTTTTATATAAGGACCAGCAAGTATAGAGTAAAATACAGCAAACTGAGTCCAAACACAGAGTCAGAGAGTCAAACATGGATAGAAAAGAAAAGGGACAGTGTAATGGTTAGTCTACCTATGGCCACGTTCATATACCTTTGTAGGATTATCCATTTTCTTTATGTTTTATGAATGTAGGGTTAACTGTTTTTTCACCTTATTTTTCCCATTAACACTTTGGTAGTATTGGTTTATGCTCTGCGTACTTGTATTTCCTTTTTGGTCTTGTATTCAGCACAGATTCATCTCAAACTTCTCTCTGCTGCTTTGTCAGTGCAGACCTCTGCACTACATTTGCAGCAGTGAACCCTGTAATGACCACTATATCCAACTGAGGGCTGGAGGCCAAAGATGGCATGAATACATCTGATAAGTCTATCTATGTCCTCTGCAGAAGAATTGTGCATTTGAGCACACTAATTTAAACATGCAAACCCACACACGCACACAAATACAGAGTGTAAAGAGCCTCGAGTCTCCTTCCTTAGAGTAACATGGCTACACCTAATGGTAAAAAGTACTTCATTTGGCAACAAATGCAAAACAAAAACATGTATAATCATTTGAATTTGTATGCTAAAGCCTATGGGTGAGTGATTCATTTTGGCAGAAGTTGAAAGGAATAAAAGATACGCCGATGTTCCTCATTTGATTGACTCCCTTTATAATCCATATATAGAAAAAAACATATTATAGTCCATGTGAGACCTCAAAAACTCTCGCTAAAATTGAAACACAAGTACAAGTAACTGTGGTGTCTATATATAATTGCATTCAGAAAATAATTATATATAAATTGGCAGCAAATTTCTGCAGTCCTGTGTTACCACATTGGGTTGAGGTCTGTGCAAGTCAGTCTTCCTCTTCTCTTGACAGTAGCAAAAGAGTCTGTATCCCAAAGTACACAAATATTCCTGTATTGCAATATGGAAAGCTCCTTTAAATGTTTGGTGAAACCAGATATTCAGATAAAATGTGTAAAGCACAAAATTTCCCACCCTGTTTTTTTTTCTGTATAGGCACACATTTCCCAAACATCTACAGTGTTGTGTCTAAGTGATGTGCTGGCAAAGACAGGAGTCAGTTGGTAGGATAAGAAAACAAGAAATACTTCTTCACGTCCTTGCCCTGACTGACGCCATATTTCCCATGGGCTGTTTCACTGTGGGTCCCCCTCCGCTAGTTCCTCTGGAGGTTTAGAGTCTTCCTGCGGAGACACGGGCCACTCCGGTTCCTCCACCCCTTCCTCTGGATCCTCTCCTTCTACTAGCTCCTCTCTGCTGCCTGGCTCCTCTTCCTCCTCGTGAATAGCCAGGATTGGCTCAGCTACATTATTTAAATGGACAGAATCTGCTCCTTGGCCCTGTTTCTGGGTCTCCTCTGCAATCACCTTCTTCCACATCTCGTGGTTCTCCAGCAGGTGGTGGGTGATCTCACAGAAGACTTTCCTTCTCTTCTTGGGCGTTACTTTCTCTGGAAAACAAACAAACAAAAAAACATGATTGAAAACTGAAAAGCAACTTAAAACAGCTGTCTCATCAGCAAGCAAACCCATGGCCTCAAGGCCTTGCACAGTAATTGGTCTTTCTGTCAGACTGTGGTCAGACAGAAGCTGCAGAGTTACACAAGAGTAGTTCCCAATGCATCCACCAGTGTCACTCCTTGAACATCTCTCTTTTCTGTTTCTTTATTCAATATAAATATTAAATCTGGGCGGGATGGATATGTTGCATAAATTACAGTATAAATACACTCTACAACATGTTAAGTGCTACTCCCAGACTGGTTTAGAGGCTTTCTAAAAACAGCACTTCCCTTTGGCTTTCCAATGAGCTCTCATTAGCATTAATAGCATACAGTATTCTGACCAGAGGCTTTGTAATCTGATGCTGAACTGCAATATCTTTTTAAGTCACAAAGATCTGCTAAACTTATTTATTTCCCATCGTTATGCAGGATTTTCCCAATAATTTTGTTGGTTTTTTGGTGGGCGGGGCTTAGCTGGAGGCAGAACAATTCTCCCATGACATTACCTAGTGCTAGCTAGCAAGTTCCGTCGGCTTGTTTTAGACAGTGGAGAAACCACATTCAGAAATACCCATTCTGAGTGCCGGAGCACACTCTGGCACAAACTGGACTGTTCGTAAATTTGGAACACTGTCAGAATGTACTGTTCTGTTATTCAGAGCTCCGCACTCTCAGGGTGGCAGAGCGCACTGTGGGCGGAGACGAAGCAGCAGAGCGCCGAGAAGAGTTAATGTGTGATTAACTTAACCGTTCATTAATTTATATAGACATATGACGCTCCGTTTCTTCGACCAACAGGGCTCTCATTTTAGTGTAGAGAGCCAGACTGAATTTATGAACGCACCATGTCAGGTCGCTCACTCTCCAGGACCGCGAGTGTTACTTGAATAAGCTCTCACAGATCAATGGGACCAGACTGGCCGACCCGAATGCTCTCCCTGAGTAGATGGATGATGTCACAGGAAGCTTTGCGGTTGAGTACTTACAAAGGAGGATGGCACTTGAGCGGTTTTCTCCGGTTTGTTTTGCTATTGAAGCTAACGTTAGCTTTCGCGCTAAAAAGTTCTTGTTACAGAGAAATCCAATATTCTTCGTAATAACTCCCCAATTTCCAATTTCCCCAACTAGTTGGAAATGATATCCCTTACTACACATGACGTTATTCATCCATACAACAGGAAATACTTTTTCCTTAACCTGACGATCGCCTCTGTCCAGTCCTTTCATCTTATTGCATTTAACCATAGCTGTCGTCGTTTTTGTTGACGGGCAACGGTGGCTGGTATGCGTTAAAATTTAAGTTTTGAGCCATGACTCCTTCTATTCTGGCTCCCAGTAACACAACAAGACAACATTTTAAGACTCCTCTGCCTCTATTTTCTTTTTTTGGTCTTAGGCATTAGTTTAGAACGTTCATGGGCATGTTCACCAGCCAGGAACAGGTAAGGTCGGGGCTTTATGAAAAGGCAGCAACAGGACCGTAAGCAGCATCCATGCAAGAGGAATCTACAAAAATCACGTGCACAGCACCAAAAAAAAACAAAGCAAAAACTTTCAGCTTGTCAGTTGACTAACTTGGCAGAGATGGCTGCCATCTTGATTTTACATAGATTATTGTATTGTGGTCTTACTGCCACTAGTCACAAAAAACATCCCCAAACAAGGACAACAGACCCCAGTTAAGCAGAATGAAGGATAAGGTCCAGTAAACCCAAACTGTAATGTCCTCATATGGGGACACAGGGTCTCAGGAGGATATTTTGCATAATTAAATCCATAAAAAGAGAATAAATGTCATTAAAAACTATTTCTTACAAAGGCAGATATTCTAGGCTACATGTTTCTCATCACTACCAGTTTGTGCTTTTCAGGTTTATGGTTTTGTTTTAGATCAAAGTACTTACGTGATGCTTCAGAGCTGGTGGACGTGTCTTCCTCTGCAGTATCCTCCTCTTCCTCTTCTTCCTCCTCAGTCTCCGTGATCTCTGGCTCCTCTGCCTCAGGGTTGGGCTCCACCCATCGTCCAGGCATGAGGCTGGCTGAGTCGTAGGAATTGCACAGCGGTCCCACGATGTGCGTGATGAATGATTCCTGGAGTTTGGCCAACTGCGGTGCCGCTCGGTCCATGAAGGGGCTGATGGGAAGGCCCAAGGTGGACTCCTCATCGCCCTACATAAAGCATGACCCACATTAGTGCATGAATGTCATGACATGGCGCGATTCACATTTCACCAGTGAATACGTGGGTTAAATTCCAGGGTTAGGTCTAACAGTTCTTTAACTATTTACATCAGAATAATATGAGTCTTAATAGTGTAAGAATGTGAAGTCTGGTGCCCACTGCATTAGAGAGAGAAAAATTATTTGAGGCAGAGCCAGAACTCAAAACATACAGTATAGTGTGACAGATGGAGTAAAGGAGGGAAGCCTAAAACCGGGCGCAGACATCAGGACTCTTGCACAGCTTCACAATTTATTCGTACCACTAATGTTTCAGTCCTCCTGGACCTGCGTCAAGAGTGTTTCACATCATTATTTCCAACACTGAGCTCAAATAGAAACTGCTCCACCCATTTCACAGGTGTGCACAGGTGTGAGGGAATTACTCAGCTGTGGGTGTGTTTCTTAATAACTGACAACAGCCTGTGCACCATATGTCACATATCCTTCAAACAAAAGAACAAGGATCCAGGAAAAACATGGGAAAAACCTAGAAAAGTCAAGCTCCTTACACCATGCTGAGCAAGAGCAGCGTGCAGGATTTTCAGTTCAAACCCTCAAGTGATATTTTCCAATGCACCTTCATCTGAGACAGTTGGATGTGCAAATACATTTCAATCCCAAAACATATTAAACAAAATACCTTCCTTGTAAAACTATTTTAAAATCAAGCGCTGCTCTTCGTGGTCATTGATACGTCACTAATATCACATGATTCACACAGACCAAAGTGATACTGCGTCATTGCCAAGGCTTTGTCCCCTTCTGGGGGAAAAAATTGTGCTGTCACATAAGGAGAGAAACAGGCTGTGGGTTAACCAAGACTTTCACTCTGACATTTGAGGCACATAAAATATGTGAATATTGAATGTCAGTGTGGTGAATGGTTGCTGGTGACAGTTACTACTGATAGATAGCTCATGTTAGTTTGAGTGGGAGGCTGCTGCAGCACAATCATGCAGTAAAGCTGCATCAAACTGTCGTCTCCAACTAAATCTCAGCCTACAGATCCAACAGGTGGCTATTTACAGGTTTGTTGTTTACAGACAACACTAAGCCTAACGATACCTGGGGATTCAATCAAATACACAAATTGGATTGAGTCACCAGGTATCATGATCTGAACATAAGTAATATCCAGCCAGTGTGTTGGGTCATTGATCTGTTTAGATGTGGAAAGCCTGAAGGGACATGACGGCAATCAAGTTTAATTTATTAAGGGATCATGAACGCTCAGGACCACAAGTGACTCACAAACAGACAGCTACTTGACAGAGACAGCAAACTAGCTCAACTACATGGCCAAACCCAAGTATGATGCCGAATGTATTCAACTGTGTGGACCTTGAAATCTGGACCCTGTGGCTGGACCAGTTGGGAACCACTGCTGTAAGACAAACGTTTGTTTACCGAGAATACATACAAACACGTCAAAATTATAATGCAAACACATGTCAGATTGCATTTATATTTACAGGATGTTTAAATTTTTAAGGTCTTTCACCCTTGATGTTTTGCAAAGTACCCGTATGTGCCGGTCTGGTTTACTGGCACATGTAGCTAGTAAAGTTAGCAAGTGCTAACAGTTTACTGATCTGCAAATGCCGGCAAGTGCATGTTTAATAATGTTTAGCTGTATCAATATATCGGCCTATTAATTTTAAACTATTTGTCATGGAAATGGGGTAAAACAGTGTGGACATGTTTTGAAAAATCATGGTAAAAATATGTGGGAACCCTGAGACATGAAATTAGTCAAAAGCATCCATGAACGTAATTTACATAGTTTACAGTAAGAGGGTTCCTGGTTCGAACCGGGGTGGGGGGTTTGAACTCCAGGGTGGAGGAGTCCTTCTGTACAGAGTTTGCATGTTCTCCCTGTGGCAGCATGGGTTTTCTCCGGCTACTCCAGCTTCCTCCCACAGTCCAAAGACATGCAGGTTAATTGGTGACTCTAAATTGGCTGTAGGTGTGAATGTGAACATGAATGATTGTCGGTCTCTATGTGTGATAGTCTGGCGACCTGTCCAGGGTGTAACCTGCCTCTCGCCCAACGTCAGCTGGGATAGGCTCCAGCCCCATTGTGACCCCCAACAGGGATAAGCGGTTACTTGATTCCATGGACTTTTTCATCATTTAACTGTGGTTTTATTTCTGGCCTGTAGGACTGTGACTTCAGCACATGGCTTTAAAAGAGCTAAATGATCGGTCAATTTTCCAAGTATAAGAATATAGAATATAATGTGAAGGCTGAGGGGCAGCAGCATGTGTGTCATCTATGACGTCTGTATGGATGGCAATGAATAAGAGCAACAGCAAGGTTTTCAGGTTGCCTGGGTAACTGACCCCAAGTGTCATCCCATACACTTAACAGTAGCATGTCTTTGTCCCTGCCGAGCAGCAAACTGCTAATGTAAAGCACAACGAGAGTCTTTAAAAGATCTGAGGAGGATCTGCATCTTGTTGGACATAAACAAAGAGAAGAAGGAGCTCTGAGATCAAGATGTCACCAAGACGACATCCTATGTTAGCTTTCCCAATGAATGTCTGATTATGTCTGAGATATACTATCTACTGATATGAATAAATGGTCAGGTATATTCTAATTGAGCTATCCAAATAAATAAAGAGGGTGTAGGATTAACATTATGTATTAAGTGTAAGCCCAGAGATTCTTTCAGTATTGTGATACAGACACTCAGATCCTGGTTCACAGTTCACACATGATAATCAGTTTAGGAAAGCCTCTCAGCATGGCGGACAAATCTTATCCTTGAGGCTCTGTCGACACGTTCTCTTGTGTTACATGACGAACTCACTGTGTATGATGGTTTGTATGATTTGTATACGTGCCTGAACATGTTCTGTATTGCTGCTTTTTTCAAGGTTGTTGGACTCTCAAGGCTGTCAGCGTAACGAGCGGACGCTGCTCCACCTGAATGACAGTTGCCTGGGCACCCTGCTTGCGTCATAACATCACGCAGCGCTAAAACTGCTGTAACTGAAGAGCCTTTCTCCTGCGAGGCTCCAGCGCTCTGTGTGTCCGCCACACAGACCTCAGAGTGGCTTGTAATAAGCCGGCTGTGTCACCTAGATGAAGTAGCAGGGTGCATAAGGGCCTGAGCTTGACCCTGAGGCAATTAGCAGAGATTAGCAGCCACGCGGTGACAAGGGGAAGTATTGTAACAAAGGTCACTGAGGGTGGCATTAGATGGAAGGCATTACTAGATTCTGTTTGTTATAGCAGAGCTGTGGACTGTGGCCACTTTATAAGGTCCACCTGTGCAATCTAATACAATCCAATACAACTGGTCTGTCATAAAGTCTACTTTCATGATGCCTTTAATGCTTTTTATTCAGAGATGTTAATGCAATTACATGTTTATGCACTTTAGTCAAAGTTTGGGGTGATATTGAAATGGACTGAATTATGTTCAGATGTGTGAATATTCTACCTGCTCGTGTATATAAATATGGAGGACAGAAAATTAGAAACACCTCTCAATACAATGTAGGTGTACTACAATTGAGTTACTTTAATAATGATCTTTATTTGTAGTCTCTGAGGGCACTTTTGAGAGGCTTAACATACTCATACTTGATAGGCTTATGTAATATCCCAAGACGTACAAAAAATGCCTTACACCCAACAGGAAGTCAGCCATTTTCCATTTACTGTGCTACTTTTGTGCATTTTTTAGCCATTTCCAGGGGCCGTACTTTAACAAACTACTCCTACAGATTTGATCCGACTGACTTAAAATTTTGTCTGTACCATCTAAAGACCTTGGACATCAGAAGTTTCTAAAAGTTTTGGTCGACCATGGAAAGGTGTCAAATTTTCATGTTTCGCCACCAAACAGGAAGTGGTTTTCAACTCTAGCATGCATGGTCCAATCTGCCCCAAACTTCACGTTTTATATGGATCCAGGCCCGAAGCCAACTGCATGTACATTAGGTGTCACTGTGATTGCGCCACCTACTGGCACCAGGAGGTAAGACTTGTCAGACAATTATCTTTTGATGTTCCTGAAATTGACATGGTGTGGTCCTCAATTGATTCACAGCAACTGTCTGACTTTCACAAAAGTGATGCCGGCGTCCTACCAGCACCCCCGAGTTGCGCAAAGGTGCGAGGGCCCGCTCATCACTTCTTGCAGCTTTAATATTGAATTTGGAATACATTTCCGACTATGTCAACAAAAACTGAACATTATAAACTTTGTAATGGGGGAATTTATGGCAGAGCTGCAGTACTGGATTGTAATAGACTGTACAGGTGTACCTCATAAAGTGGCTAATGAGTGAGTATTAAAAATGAGGCCACGATTACACATTAGTTCATTACAATGACAACAAAACCAAACATATAAACCACACATGTGGATCATTATCCCACTCATACAGCAACAACTACAATATACCTTTATTATTTCTACTGTTTCCCCTGGCTTTTGTAAATAGCGTGTAAATTTATAGCGTAATAGTAGAATACATTATAGGACTAATGCATAAACCTTGTCATGGAATTATGACAGCTCCTCACACAATAACAGCTCTCAGAGGGAGCACTGACACTGCTATCTCAATATGTCAGAGAGCCCGAATGAAAAATGAATTAATGGGGGCAAAATCAATCAAGCTTCAAGTCCAAAGTCTACGTGCAGGAAAAAATAAAGAGGAGACGACTGTATTTCAGTTTCTGTACTTGCTTTTTTTGGGGTTTTGAGACAGAATAGAATTAAGTTGTCTGAAACACTCAGCAGGATACCGAGAGCCATTCTGCTCTGCTCCTCTACTCTATTTTATTTTGAGAGAAAACATGAGAAATTCAAGTGGCTGAAATATATTTGCCACCTGCTCTGTGTGTGTGTGTGTGTGTGTGTGTGTGTGTGTGTGTGTGTGTGTGTTGCCAGATTGACTTTTAGGTCTGAAAAATGAGGACATTTCGCATAGTAAGTACTTTCTAACTAGCTCAAGGATGTGAAGGACCGTGTGAGATCGACTTGAAACAAACTCTTCATTTGTCTGAATGATAATGTCGCACAGTGTGGCTCATTGACTGTTTTGGACAACAATGGAGGTCTTTGGCGCTAAGTACTGAGCATATAAATGGATAAATAAGACTTGGATTATTCTGCATGAATTGTGTGAGTTTGTAAACGGATGTTTTGATAAAGTTTTGCTGTTGTAACCCTACTTCCTTGTTTGGTACCGTTCTCCATTCCTATTGGCTTGCGGGTAATATGCGGGCTACAATTTGTCTTGTTTTATCTTCTTTAGCTTACACCAACATACGACAAGACAGCAAACATCCTGCTTCATTCTAACTCAACTACAGCACATGTTCACCTGGGTGTGTTACATGAAAACCAAATGGTGTGTGCCGTTGATACAAATCCAGGTGTGTGATAACCAAACATGATTACTGCAATATTCAACTGGGCCTATACAAAAAGTTAGGAATTAATTTTTTTATTGACTGTATCAGTGTGTTGTGTGCACCAATTTCCTAATGAAGAGGCAAACTCTAACTTAATAATGTAATCTAATTTCATTTTATATAATCCATAAAACCGTCACAGGAATTATAAGTGTGTGACACATCACATTATCTCACATTATTTTCCTTATATAAACATGGTCCCCAATCAGTTCATAAATCAGTATGTTTGCTGTTTTCTGTGTGTGAGAAAACGTTTTCTTCATATATTCAAGGTAACATGGCATGATGAAATGAAATGTTCATTTTGTTTGTCAAGTATTCCTTTATCCTTCAAGGTTTAGTGAATAGCAATAGTGAATGCATCATGTCTATAAGGATCCTCACATCTACAGCAATACAACCATGAACATCCACCCACTCTTTTCAAGCATCACATTATTTCTGGTACTGTCTGTGTTTTCTCTCTGACAACCACATGTTTAATTTTAGCTCATGTGATATCCTGTAGCTGTCAGGCCTTCATATTGTGTTAAATTTAAAGCTGTTGAAATTCGTCCTTGTTAACTGAACCTAGAAGGTTTTAGAATAAAATGGGTTGAGATGTAGGCCTCTGTTTTGTATTCTCTTGTTTGAATATCATTGTTTTCAACATGTATAAAAATGTTAATTTCTTCTTGCCATAGCTCCAATGATGAGGAGGGTGGCTGTCACTGGAAGACAGTAACATATATGTTACGTAAATATATAAACTAAAATTAAAATGATAAAATGATGTCCTCTGGTATCACCATAACACTGACACCTCAACATATCATTTAGTATCGCAGTGCAGCATTGGACAGTGTGTTCTACTGCACAGGTGTTTGTGTTGTCGTGTTACATCCCCGCAGGCAAACATGACAGTACATTGATCTTTAGTTTGGCGACTACAAACGAGGTCCAAGTTCCCATCAGAGACGGTTCACACACCTGCTCATAGAACTCGTTGACAATACCCTCTGTCCACTGCAGATGCAGGTCTTTACACTTCAGAGGCCCATTGATGTCCGCCAGTTTAATGCACATCTGGCACACCAGCAATCTGTCATTCTCGTTGGACCAATCGATTCCTGTGGATGGATCATCGCCCACCTGGGGGATGAAAAAACATGACCGGTTGACATTTAACATATATATATATATGTATACACATATTTCAACAGACACAGCATGTGATATGTACATATTATGTAAATGTGATGCCATTGATCTGTTCAAAGATGGTGTATTCATATTAATGTATGGGGGGATAATTAATCAGGGAGCAGACATATAGCGACACTGAATAGCAATGTGGATGAGACAAAGCAATGAGGGCTATAAACTGTAGCCTCCAGCTCCATTATGAGGCACATAAGAAGACTTTTTCCTGAGATACAAAGCGCTATATTTAAAAATGTAGAGGTTTTAATTACTGTGCTTTAAATACGTTGTGACCACTTGTGTGAGATGTGAATAATTATGCAGCGCTCTGAATTAAATCAGTGGCATTTCTGACATCAGCTTATTTCTACAGAAGTGACAGCACTTAAACACACAGAGTTAAAGCTTGCATTAATCTCAACACTGAATGAATTTGTTATTTCTAGTTGTCCTTAATGAGCTTCAGAGCTTGAGAAGGAGCAACACTGACTTCCCAGAGCCTTGTCATTCTAACCTAATAACTCAGGAAGCTGAAGAGATCAAGTGCGAAACTTGATGGGTACTTCACAGAAAGCTAATTTGCTTCCAGGAAGAGCAGAGCGGGGTGCACTACAGTGAGAGACAGTGCTGCTACTTCTGCTGCCAAACCAGTGCGCTCAATGCTAGCTGACAGGCCCTGGCCATCGAGCACCACCACTGTACTAATACTCACAATGGAAAAACCCAAGACCCTCAATTCTGAAGCCAACATTCTGTCTGCACTTAAATGAGTTCTTGAAAAGCCGCAGGGTGCTTTGTGTTGTTGACGTGAGCTGAACATCTTGCAGGTGCTGCAATGTTCTGCACAAACAGACCTATTCTTCGGAAACCACTGGGCATTTCCCTTTCAATAAAGTTTTTCTTAATATTAAAAGAGCTGAGGTATGAACCTAAGAGGCAAACACTTCCACCGAATACATGTGACTCAAGAAACTGAAGAATACTGCATTATCATTGTTCAGTCTAGTTTCCAAAGACAACAAAATAAAATAACTATTCAAACATAAACTTTTCACTTTATACATATCTGAGGATGGGTATTTATAACCTAGTGTTGGCATTAACCTGAATCCCAAAGGCCCAAAATAATTTAAATCAAAGGTCAATAAACAATTCGAGTAGTTTTAAAGGTGTGAACACAGCAATCACACTCAGGTGTGCACCAAAACAACCAGATCGAGACCTTCTTGAAGAGGTGGTCTCGGTCTGGTTACAAACAAACTCTGGTGCGGTTCATTTGTGGTGAGAACGTGTTCCGACCTGGATCTGAACCAACCACAGTCACATGACACATTGTTTGGGTTAAACATGAGCATGTTACAGTCCTGGAGGATTATTAATGTGCACCTCCTCCAGTACTGCCTTAATATGCACATTCAGCACATCCAATGCATCAAAACATTGTTTTCTAGTTGGAGCCGCGCCTCGTTTTCAAACTGTATGGTTTGACTAAAATGAACAATGACAGCAATATAGTCCACGATGACCAGCGCTAAAATCAACCTGCGTAGTTGTCCCTCCATTGTGACATTAGAAAGTGTCACATTTATCTTGCAAGTGTACTCTTCTTCAACATTTTGTTTACTTGCTGGATTTTTCCCGCATGGAAATTCTGACCAATCAAGAGCAGCTTTCTCACGCAGGCATTTGATCACCCAAAGAGACTAATGGCAACAACAGTTTTTGAAATTTTGAGCAAGTCGAGGAAATGGGCACCAATGTAACCTTTGGGGCAATACGTACCATCAATATTATTCCACTTAAAGTGCTCATTTTTGCCACTGACAGGCTCAGGTTGTTATTGTCAGTGTCTGGCAACATTGTGGAAACTAACCTACAGAGAAATAAAATCTTTTTCTTTGGTCTGGTTGTTTTTTTTATTGATTTCCTGCAACAACTCAACTTGCGAGACTTCAGAATGAGACCTTTCCTTGAGAGAGACTTGGTTAAACACAATAACAAACAGTGCAAAGGTAAAGAAGAATATTTCATATCCTTGTCAGACACTTGTCAGTAGTAAAAACAAGCACTTTTAGTGGACGTACACTAACGTCACCACATTGCCCCGGAGATTACGTTGCAGCCAGTTTGGTGGCTCCCACCTGCCGTGTTCTTGCTTAGTACTGGACTAGTTTCAAAAAACTGTTCTTCTCATTAGTAACTGAGAAACAAAAACATGAGAAAATGACATTCAGGTTGACAAAGTACCCTTAAAGTTTCCCTTTAATGGCAAACAATCATGTTCTCAGAACTACCTTGGCATTGAACTCAGCCAGGAAGTCAAAGTGCTTCTTCAGATCAGTGGCCAATATGGCCTCAATGACCAGGAAACGGAAACGCTTGAACTCCCCGTGGTCCAGGTTGACGAGGAAGTTGAACTCTGGCCGCGACATGAAGAGGTTCCAGGCCGAGGCAGCGTGGTGGTTTTCCAATACAGATCGATCATTGTAGAGCACGGCCTGCAAACACACAAACACTTTACATAAATGCCTGTTTATGAATCCAGCAATCCTGCACATACACTGTAACGTGAGGGTTCAATATGTGGGGGCTGGATCACTCATATTGAGAAGAAACGGCACAACGGTGATGGATAACTTTCTCAGCTTTCTTCACACTTCATCAGCTTCACAACCACTTCCTTGTTTCTGACTCACATGTCGCTGACTTACCCAATCAGAAGCTGGGAAGACTTTGATTGAGGTAAATGTAGGAAAATAACAGAGATAGATTCAGATGATTACTGTAACTGTTTTAACATCATTAATGGAAGTAGTTATACTGTAAATATTAACAGAGTGTTGATCGCAATAACTCAAATATATGAATTAACTTCACTTCTGAATCTTTCAGGGCTAAAAAAGAGAGACAGGATGATGTAGATGATTCAAATGTTCTTCAGATCTCCTAGAGTATTTTTAAGAAAATTAGAGCCACTGTACTCTTTTACTTCTCTCTGATAAATAAGCATATTTCAGTATTATGACAGCCTTTTTGCCAAAATGTAGATATGTCTCTGATAAGATAAGATATGTCTGGACAGAAACAATTGCATTTTCAAAGTCAATTTTCAGTCTGTTGTCGGGGGGACATATCACTTCTGTTACAGTTTGCAGCAATGCAGAGAGCTGCTCGGAAAAGTGGCACATTAAGATTGTTTTCTTCACAACATCAACACACCTACATGCCGAAGAGCTGCCGTGTGACTGGTTGTACAACCAACAAGATCAAAACTCCAGGTGTCCAGTTTTACATCATACCGGGTGAGGAATCGCAAAGGAAAAAATGGCTGTGGCTATCATGAGGGCTCACATGAACAATGATGGGCAGCAGTATCTCAGTCTATGGGGACTTGGGTTGGGAACCAGAGGGTCGCTGGTCAAAGACCCTGTCCAGACCAAATATGGAGTGTGGGCTGGTAGCTGGAGAGGTGCCAGTTCGCCTCCTGGGCACTGCCAAGGTGCCTACTAGCAAGGCACTGAACCCCCAACTGCTTGGGATGCCTGTTCATGGGCAGCCCCCTCACTCTGACATCTTTCCATTTATTGCATGTATAGGTCCTGTTTGTGCATGTGTGTGTATTTCAGGCCTGTGTGTGTGTGACGACAGAGTGGAAAAATTGTATTTCCACTCAGGGATTAATAAAGTATATCCTCTTCTTCAAAACAGACCCTGTCCCCCCTGGTCAAATCAACTATGAACTGGTTAACTAGCAATTAAAACCAGGATATTATCTACTTAAGTAGATGTTTGATCAAGTTGTTGTATATGTTTGCATATTCAAAATACAGCTATTTCTTTGCGTTGTTGTCCCAGTGGTCTGCAGGAGTCTTGTATAGGCACGATTCAGGGCCAATCAGGGCAAGTTTTCTCACATATCTTGCCACAGAATCACCAGAGAGGGCTTCAAAATAATGAATTGCCATGTTAGCAACCAGAAAGGAGCTCAAGTCAAGATTTTGCAGCGTACAAACCAGAGAATACCCCCCCCCCCCTCCCCAAACAAAGATGGCGGCGATCTCTTGATGTCACGACTTTGGTAATACATCTCAACAGATCTTTAGAAATCCAGCCTCAACACCTGTCAGTTTCAGATGAGCATCAAGGAGCTACTGTAAACAGTGACTGTCTGATTATGCTGTCAAAGACTGATGATTCACTTCAGCCCTGCGAGAGCAGTTAGGCAGTGAAAATGATAAAATGAAAGAAAACTGCCAATCAAATGATCGTCTCGTTGATTACAAAGAATGTCTGAGTGTGTAACTGTTAATCAGCTAAATTAACTTCAAGTGACTTTCCCACTCAGGTGCTGTTCTCTACACTGTAAAAAATTATCCATGGGGTTAGGAGATAATGCGTAAAATGAAGAAGTTTGCCATTCACATTTTTTTAGTTAGTTGAAAAAATCTTAAGAAATCAAATACATTTTTAACATTTTTAAGTAGAAAGGAATTAAAACAAATAAGAAAATATCTTAAATAAAATACACAACTTCTGGATAAATATAAGTTTTTCGAGGTCAAAGAAAATCATGTTGGTTGTACTGAACTAATTTGTTTGTCAGATTATAACAGACTCACAGGATTTACTCAATAAGACCAGAGTTGGAACTACTTAAAAAAGATGCATTCAAATTGTTACCTCAGTTTTTTAAAGTAAAGAGTGTACTACAGGCTGATTAGCACGAGTACCTGTGGGGCGCTGGTGGCCACGAGGAAAGCATTGGTCCGCCCAGGGTGGTCGTAGTCATGCATTGCGGCAGCCACATAAAGGGCCATAAGCTCCAGAGCAGGTATGAGGCCTGACAGGCAGCCGTAACCATCTTCTGACACAGTGTAGGTCTTTGAAACCAGGAAGCCCATATGACTGTGTGTTATTCCACTGTCGGAGTCTAGCCGTGGGGGAACAGACAAAGTGAGTGGGGTGAAGAACAGGGTGGCAGGATTTACACAAACACACACAATGTAATTTCACGTGCACATGCCTCAACACACACGCACTGTAAGACACGCACACACATGCAGACACACACACACTTAAACGTTCAAATCCACTTATATGTGGATCAAAGGGATGGCCCTAGTAAGGCATACAAATGAGGTTATGGAAATATGGGTGAGAGGGAACTCTAATCTGCCTACAATTTCATGCTGTTCTAGACTTCAAATAGTGTTTGGTACGTAAATGCAAGTGCCAAAAGCCTGAGTGAGATAAGACAAACTGTGAGTAGGATAAGAACACACACTCCTGCAGGTTTGATGCGCCGACATTAATGAGATAGCTCACAGTAAAGCTGCAGGCAGATGGGAAAATCTAACTAAAAAAAAAGTCTGGCCTACATATAGACAGTCTTTATGGTGATAAATGGCTTAACAAAAGTTAGAAGAACTCAACAAAAAGGGCACAGGGAGCTCACGTGTTCTTATGTGACAACTTCCAAGACACTTTTTGGGACTTTTAGATTCACACACACACCAGCACCCCCACCTGGACATGCAAGAATGTGCACTGATGGACCAACCTGAGTCACTGGCGGAGCCGTGGTCAGTAATGAGGCTGGGCAGACCAGGCACAGCCTGCGTGGTGAGGTACCAGACTGCATGAAGCACATCTGTGGCATGGACCCTGTTGTGATCTGGGTCAGGAGACAGAAAAGTGTGTGTATGCTTCTCCACCAGGGTGCAGTGTTAGGCTGCTTATGTTTCTTGTAGGACCATAAAGGCTGCACACAGTCACATAGGACGGTACAACATGTCCCTCTAGTGGCTGGTGTCATTACTACAGCTGCAAATGTAAAGTGAAGCACATATAAAACAAAGGAGGATGTTCAAGCTTACATGGTATGTCTCTGTAACCATTCTCAAGGGCATGGAAGTAGTTCATGAATTCTTTTACAGGGATCTTGAAGGTCTCAAAGAGGCCAGTGTCTTCAAAGAGCCTGTAGGACACCTGAAACACAAAAATCAAAGTCTGTGAAGATCGCCAGGCTCCGATAATCAACAACAGGACTCGGCAGATAAGAGACTAGATATTGTCTTAAATTTTGGACATCCTAATATTATAAATGTGGTCTTTTTCTTTATTTAAAGGCTGCATTACAGTGAAGTGATGTAATTTCCTGAGCACACCAGACTGTTCTAGCTGTTCTATTATTTGCCTTCACCTGCTTAGTCATTATATCCACATGACTGATGATTATTACTAAAAAATCTGTGTAAGTATTTTGAGGAAGCACCAACTTTTAACCGTACAGTATTGTCGCAATAGTGATAAAGAGGTATTTGGTCAAAAATATTATGATAGTGATATCCCCCAGGCCTACACTTTCATGAGTGCTGATGAGAAATGTATTGTGAGTTTGACTGTCAGAGATGCTGGAACTGGTCGTGGCTGATGTGTGCTTTCATCAAATAACGGAATAATTAAGAATGTATGTAAAAATGTAGTGTTAGAATTTTTTCGACATGCTCTTCATTTATTTATTTATTTTACACAAGCTGCAATAATTCAATTTGAAGGCATTTAAAACAGCCCTTGAATTATTAGTCACTTAATATTTTACTCTACAGCCCTACAGGATTGTCTTAATATTGAGGTATTTTGGCAGAAATATTCTGATATTTAATCTATATCACTCAGCCCTAATAAACACAATACATGTAAGAGGGTTACAAAAAAAACAACTGAAAATGGTAATCAATAGAAGCAAATATTGAGATGCTGCAGGTAAAATGATGCAATTGCATGTTAGTGTATTCATTTCTGAATGCAAAGACACATCATGTTACTGAGTATCTCAGCAGCTTTTATTACTGTATTTTATTGCTTAACTTTTGTCCAAATCTTATTATTATGCATATAGTTCAGTGGGTTTTAAATGGTGTGTGATGATAACTACTCATTATTATTGCAATATTCAACTGGGCCTACACAAAAAGATATGAATCTATTTTTGATTGACTGTATCAGTATGTTGTGCACACCCATTTCCTAATAAAGAGGCAAACTCTAGCTAAAAATGTAATTTATTTAATTTAATTTAAAAAACCTTCACGGGGGAACTTTTTTGTCACTATTGGGGCATTGGAATATTATTGTGTGTAACATCAAAAGCCCTGATTGGCAGCCAGTGTGAGGGGTGATAACACTTAAAAGGAGAAAGTCGTGAGTGGGACAATGGATCGCTTTATTGTACGGAGAAAATTAAAGACGACCTACCACTGAAAGAAAAGAGGTAAAACAAACTGTCAGTAGACAAAAAACTGTCAGTAGATAGTCATGGTATGAGTGCTAACACACGTTATAGAAGCTATTGGGCACAGATATGAATACAGGTGTGCCTTGAGGTTTTGGCTTGCCCTTTAATGTGCCTTTGAAAACCACCTATATAGTCAATAGTTTTATTGACACTCTGCCTGGCTGCCCTCTGAGCTCAATCACTCTCCGCTCACCTGACTGAGGATCCGTCCACATTTCCCGTTGGTCCTCTCCATCAAACTGAAGATGGGGAAGTTCCAATTGTTTAACTGACTCATCAGAGGCTCTAAGTCCTCCATTAGTAACGGCTCTGGAGCCAGAATTGGTTTGTCCTGTTCAGGTGACACATGATGATAAGTGATCAGACAAACAGATACAGTGTAAATAATAAATAATTTACTTGTAATACATGACGGTGTGATTGTAGGCTTGTCATGTTCTGAGCAGTCATTCTGCATCCTCTCACCTCTGGAGGTATTAGTTGGTGGAGGATGACATTCTGGGTGGAGTTTTTTCCCTCTTCTGTGTCCTCCTCTGTATGTGCTACATCACTGCTGTCACTGTGGTTGGCTTCGTGGGTGCTGTCGTAGTCTGATGACACAACCACTTGGTCCTCTGCTGGTAAGAGTAAAAACAAAAAAGTGTCACACTGCAGCCTGAGGGGAAAAATAAGGGAAAAATCCTCTGTTAATCACCTTAAACTGATGCATATTTTTAGGGGTGTTGAGTTTACTTCTCTGGGAGATCCACTTCCCCTAATCCTGCGTTATGTTATGAGTGATTATTTTCTGTAATTCTCACAGTGAAAGTCCCAGAGATGGTGAGTGCTCTTCCTTATCAACACTGGTGCGTCTCAGTGATTGCAGCCATGGCCCTTACTCAACTTGTCTTATAGTGTGTGTGGCGGCAGCAGTGCTTCATATAGTAGGTTCTTTTTATTAAACTTATATATTTTGAAATGTTGACAAGAACAAAATACAATAAACATGTACTTAGATCATTATATCTTTAATATACAACAAGCAGCATGTGCCTGCACCCACCTAAACATGGAGTACATGACAAAAACTAACAGTGATAAATATAGAAATAATGAAAATAACTGGTAAAGAAATACCAGACTTGTGGAGTTTCTGGCGAATGTGTTCAGATAGCTAGATAAGATTTTTTTTGCCCTGTGATAATAAGTTACAGGAACAAAGTTTAAGCATAAGATGAAAACGATCACTATCCTGAAACAGGGGTGCACATATAGGCAGTGCAGTGGAAGGGCCCGACTGCTACCTGGAAATACGTTCATATTCAAAGAAGAACTCATATTGAATCAAAAATGGTGCAAGTTTCTATATGCCATGTAAAAGGCCAACCCAATCTCCATCACGGTTTTCTGGTTTTGTAAAATAGTATCAGTCTTTAACAACATTATATGTTCAGTCAACACAAACTATAAAAAATATAATTCCACTAAAAGAAACAAGTTAATTAAAAATAATAATTTCCTATTTTTCTTTTGTAGTTTTTGTCACACACAGATATGTAATGATGATTGCTGGGAAATATGTATGTTGATGTCCAATATCAAGTGTCTGTTTAATCATTTAACGAGGCGATACGATTTACAGCAGCTAGTTTAGGTGCAGAATCTCTCAAGACTGACAAACTGTGCACATCTGCAAGTGGGTATGATATAAAAGCAGCAGTGAGACACACTGTTGGTGAAATATTCCTAAAACTCTGTGTGTGTGATTCATAACTAGTAACTAGGGTGCACTGGGACCCATCAACAAAAGATATAAGACTCAACATACATCTGTAAATATATAGGAAAAGTTTTTATTTTCCCTGTGACACCAGCACACATTACTTGGGACAGTCATTTGTTTGGGGACATACATTTGTATTTTGAGTGTTTTGAATATGCCTTCATGTAACAGGGTCAGTTATACAGCAGTGATATGTGTAACAGAGTCAGATGTACATTTGTAATATTAAGAATTGTATTTACACAAAGTTTGTTTCCCTGACATGCTTGGGCCTCCATAGTCAATATGTGGAATGCTTGATATTACGTTCATCTTTGGGGGTACCCCACCTATAAAGGGGTGTATCCTGCCTTATCTCTCCCCTTTTTGCTGTTGTAGTCCATGGGAGAAGGGTGCAAGTTAGTACGGTTGAAATTGACGGAGAATTTTGTTTTTACCTCTTCCTGTCAGAGTTGTCAGGAATAAACAGAGATCGCCTCCATAGATATTCAAAGTCTGGGCCCCTTCATATCAACACAATGCAGACAACACTAGAGTCCACCACTTACAGTACATACTGTATATATTAAGTTACTTAAAACACCAGGATATACACCACATATCCACAACGTCCTGGGTTCAATTGCAGTTTTGGGACCTTTGTTGCATGTCATCATGGATGGATTACTGTACAGGCCTACTGGGTGCAGGCTCAAGGGCCCAAAGTGTCTGGGGGACCCCTGGACTTCACTTGCAAAATGTAAAATTATTACGGACTGACAAGTAAGAGACTTAAAATGAACGCAAAGAGACACAAAAGGACCACAAAGACATGCAAAGGAACTACAAAAGAAAGGAAAAAACTACAGAAATGAGCAAAACAACTACAAAAAAACCCCACAAAATTACCTCAGAGAGACACAAACTCACAAAAAGATGCATAACAGCTGCGAAGAAATGCAAAACCTTCACAACCTTGGCATAGCTGTGTCCAGGGACCCATTGTCTAAAAATCAACCCCCAACACACACACTCACAATTTCTACACTGTCAAATAAAGGTGAAAAGGCCCCAAAATAATAACAAAAATAATCATAATAATGATCTGTGATATGGTGTATATGCCCACAAACACTCACACTATGCAGCTTGGATGTAGTGCTGGTAGTTATAGAAAGAAGACTGGGAACATACCTGACCGTGGTATCCTGTCTCCCTTGTCTAAAGAGCCCTCCCCATGGCTCAGTCTGATGTACTGTCTCCCACAGCTGCAGACAAGAAGCAGTTTAACAGGTTAGAGATGAAGGAATATGCTTTATTTAACTCCATAGCATGTGACGTTCCCTGTTGTAATGCTGTGATATTTGCAGCTGGTGCCATGTTGCATCTACGACTGCTCTGTATATATGTCAGGATCAATCAGTTCAAATGATTTCTTTTAGGAGAATTTGTTCAACCTCGATGCTGGAGACTCCACGCTGAAAGACTGTTAAATGTCAAAATAACATCAGGGTCGATTTTATCCTCTGCTCAGACATTTACATCCACATGTATTAAAACATCTGCAAATCAAACGCAAGAATCTGCTTTGCAGTTTTTGTAGGGTAAATTAAATTTTAATTACTCTTGTGGGGTGACTGGTGTTCATCATAATGTTGAGAGTTCTATGTAGTTGGTGTTGGTTGCCAGATTAGATGACACCAGACCCCAAAACAACCAAAAATGTTAAAAAGAAAACAACAACAATGGGGACAAATGCAGAATACCATATGTGTGTTTGTTTGCAGAAAGCAAAATGTGCAAGCTTTCGCCGTCTGTTGCTGCGCCAAAGAATTGGGAATAACGCCATTCGCTACATCTGTCTTTGATGTCTAACCAGTCGGCAGAAGTTGTCAAGAGAAAAAAACTTAATGGGATTCCTACTGTGCTGTCCCCACATGAAACAGACGCTGTACAGATGCTAGAAGAAAGAATACTCATTAATGAACCTAATGGATGCACACATTAACACAATGCAATGAGAATAAGCAACAAAACAAACTCGAAACAGTTGCCGGCCCTGGCGCTGTTATAAATGAGTCATTAGTGCGTGAGCCCACCCTCTTTGAGCTTCATGACAAATCAGTGTCAGCCACAGGAACGGCTTACTGAAAGCCACAGACCTTAAAGACGGATGACAATATTCACATTTACTGACTGGTTTTATAAATCAAATGGCAAATATGATCTTTAAGGGAGAGAGCCTTGAGCCGGCCCGCGCTGGTTAGTTAGCTGTGTGACACCACAGGGAGCCTCCTGAGCTGCTCTCAACAGCTTTTCCATGTTCCTCCACCGAGGCCACTGTCAGGCTGTAGGAGGTTCCTATTAAAATACCTCTCCCTAAATGTTGTAAAACCTGCCTTCTCAGGGCAGGAAATGCCTGCCGTTAGAGCATGGTGTCACAGGGAGCACAAAGCCCTGTAGTGTGTCTATCTCCTTCTGATAAATTGTTTCTCGAACACTTTCGAGCCGAACCCACCCTGCCTAATGGTCCTGAGGCCCCAACAAAGGGAGTTCTGTTGTGTTTGCGGGGCCAGGTTGGACCACTGTGTGTAATGCCTAGCAGGTGTGGAATATAAAATAGTTTGATAGTTTGGCGGGCGAACAGTTAGTACATTATTGTCAGGGGGGTCTGGGCAGGCAGCAGCGCTTGGCTTAAAAGGTTTACTTTTAATGAAAGTTGAAGAACTGGCAGACACTCTTCCTATTCTGCTAATGCAGCAGAATGGCCTCAGCTACTGACACTGAGCCTTCAGCGCTGAATGTAAATAAGACGGCCGGCCATTTTCACCAGAGGAATCTGTCAGTCATGTATCAAGTGACTCTGCTTTTATCACAAAAAGCTCCTTAAGTGTAGTTTCAGTAGTTAGCGCTGTAGTTACAGTAATTTAACTGTCCCAGTGAGAAATACCTACAGCGCGAAGACAAAATACACTTTGCTCTGTGTTTTTGTTTCAGCCTTGTCTCAAAGAACTGGCCTTTATAGAGCAGTAATTCCTTTGGGAAGAATCTAACTGCTGCCTACAAATATGTTTGTTCAGTCAAACATCCTGCATCCAGGGGAATGGCAGATTTAGGCACTTATGGTTGAGATTAGGAAAAGAGCATGGTTTCACTTAGATACTGAAAAAATAAACCTGTCTTGTGCTTTAGACAGTCAGAGTGGAGTTCTTTATTCTTTAACCAAAACCACATTTTGTCTCCAACATTAACTGAGGGCTGTGAGCGCCTAAAGACAACCATCAGAACATTAATGGTGCTGTTGTTGTCACAAGTGGATACCATAATTTTTTAAGAGTGGATATTGAAGGAAAAACAAATTAAATATGTTGTCAGTCAACATTATTTTTTCCAAAATATGAGATACCATTGTGACATGTAACCAAGCTAAATGACTGAATAAATAAAGCACAAATAAAGGAAAACAAAACAAACACACACAAATATTATAGAAGAAATAATAAAAAGTGACTAAATACAATCCATGTAGTTTTTGCTAGAACCGAGATGCTGTTGTCATAAGTGATGATGACAGACTTATATTTTCCCGTTCAGTATTAGATAGTGTAAAGTCAAGTTCTTCTTGCCATCTTATTTTTTCTCTTAGTTTATTGTCACCTTGCAGGATATTAAATATCATGCTTAACAACCCCACATTTATAATTTTTGACCAAAAACTGTGTCATAAATATAACATTTTTACATTTAAGGCTGCTACTATTATGTTATTTTATTATCAATTAGGCTGCTATTTATTTTCTCAATGAATTGATAATCATTTGGTCAGAAAAAAGTGGAAAAATGCAGATTCTTTAAGTCTAAAATGACAATTTTAAGTTGCTTCTTTGTCCATTAAACAGAGCAACAGAGTCAGGAATCTTTCACTTCCACGGAAAACTAAAACCAGAAATTATTCACATTTAAACATACAATATGTGATTTTCAGCGGTGAGGTGTCTCTCAGTCAAAACAACAAAAAAAAACAGAGCAATGCTGTCACTGCAGTCAGTTACTCCTGGTTAGAATTCCTCCAGTGATCTTCGTTCAGGAGGTTTTTACCGGAGCCAAATTATCTGCAGAGGTGTCTTCCTCTCCAAAACAAACTGACCTGGTGACTTAAACTGGTAAAAGCACTAAATAAAACAGTTTTACGTTAAAAATCAGTGTTTCTCCAACACTGATTGTCATGGCAGGGGCTAAAGCTGAGCCGCCACTGCTTTGCTCAGCTTGTTTTATCCAATAACTGATGACTAAAATACTTCATCTGGTTAAACCAGGGGTGTCAAAGTCATTGTAGTTCATGGGCCACATAAAGTCCGATTTGATCGCAGGTGGGCCGGACCAGTAAAACCACTGCATAATATCCTATATACAGTCAGGTCCATAATTATTTGGACAATGATACAGTTGTCGTCATTTTGGCTCTGTACACCACCACAATGGGTTTTAAATGAAACAATGAATACCTGCTTAAAGTGCAGACTCTCAGCTTTCATTTAAGGCTGTTTTCAAAAATGTAGTATGAACCGTGTAGGAATGACAACCATTTCTTCACACAGTCCCCCGACTTTAAGGGCTCATAAGTATTTGGACAAACTAACATAATCATCAATTAAACAGTCAGTTTTAATACTTGGTTGCAAATCCTTTACAGTCAATGACTGCCTGAAGTGTTGGACACATAGGCATCATCAGATTCTGGGTTTCTTCCCTGGTGATGCTCTGCCAGCCCTTTACTGCAGCTGTCTGCACTTCCTGCTTGTGTTTTGGGTGTTTTGCCCTCAGTTTTGGCTTCAGCAAGAGAAACGCATGCTCAGTTGGATTCAGGTCAGATGATATGACTTGGCCATTGCAGAACATTCCACTTCTTTGCCTTAAAAATGTCTTTGGTTGCTTTTGCAATATGCTTCAGGTCATTGTCCAACTGCACTGTGAAGCATCGTCCAATGAGTTTTGAAGCATTTAGTTGAATCTGAGCAGATAATGTAGCCCCAAACACTTCAGCTTTCATCCTGCTGCTCTTGTCAGCAGTCACATCATAAATAAATACAAGAGAACCAGTTCCACTGGCAGCCATACATGGCCATGACATAACAGTACCTCCACCATGCTTCACTGATGAGGTGGTGTGCTTTGGATCATGAGCAGTTCCTTCCCTTCTTCCTTCTCTTGTCTTCCCATCATTCTGGTAGTTGATCTTTGTTTTATCTGTCCATAGTATGCTGTTCCACAACTGTACATGCTTTTTAGATGGTTTTTGACAAACTCTAATCTGGCCTTCCATTTTTAAGGCTAACCAATGGTTTGCATCTTGTGATAAACCCTCTGTATTTATTCTAGTGAAGTCTTGTCTTGCTTACAAGAGCAGCAGGATGAAAGCTGAAGTGTTTGGGGCACCATTATCTGCTCAGATTCAATTAAATGCTTCAAAACTCATTGGACGATGCTTCACAGTGCAGATGGACATTGACCTGTAGCATATTGCAAAAGCAACCAAAGACATTTTTAAGGCAAAGAAGTGGAATGTTCTGCAATGGCCAAGTCATATCATCTGACCTGAATCCAACTGAGCATGCGTTTCTCTTGCTGAAGCCAAAACTGAGGGCAAAACACCCAAAACACAAGCAGGAAGTGCAGACGGCTGCAGTAAAGGGCTGGCAGAGCATCACCAGGGAAGAAACCCAGAATCTGATGATGCCTATGTGTCCAACACTTCAGGCAGTCATTGACTGTAAAGGATTTGCAACCAAGTATTAAAACTGACTGTTTAATTGATGATTATGTTAGTTTGTCCAAATACTTATGAGCCCTTAAAGTCGGGGGACTGTGTGAAGAAATGGTTGTAATTCCTACACGGTTCATACTACATTTTTGAAAAAAGCCTTAAATGAAAGCTGAGAGTCTGCACTTTAAGCAGGTATTCATTGTTTCATTTAAAACCCATTGTGGTGGTGTACAGAGCCAAAATGATGACAACTGTATCATTGTCCAAATAATTATGGACCTGACTGTATAACAAACACCTCCAAATTTGCAAATGACGTGCATTTTTCTGTACATTTCTACTCCTGTGTTGTAATCCTGACATCACCACACCAAACTAAGGTGAAAGAAAAGAACTGTTAAAGGGATCTAAAGCAGCATTTTACATAAAGAAAGCTACTCAGTGTTTAGCTTGCTCCTGACACCTGGCACCTCTAAGCCTCCACAAGTGCATCACTATTAGGTGTGCAAGGTCATCCAATGGGCTGGATTGGACCCTTTGGCCTGTTTTGGCCCCTGGACCATATGTTTGACACCGCTGGGTTAAACATATAGTTAAAAATGGCCAAAGTTTAAAAAGGGAATTGTAAGAATGTGGCTTAATTTATTACAAATAAATTTAAAGGTGAATTTTATACTTATATATATTTCTTTGGATTATTTGACATGTATCCTGGACTCAAAAAATGATGTGTTCGAGAGAACATGGGATATCTGTCACAGAACAGATACTCCCAAATCACAATGACCAGTCCAATGAGTATTTAGTACAAATCACCGCGTCCTAAAATATCAATGTATGAGAGCAGAACATATACTATTGTATAAAAATCACAACTATACACAGTTTGTATATTCTGTTCTGTTATATCTATTGTTTTCCCCTAAAAAATAAACATATATAAAAAAAAACAGAATGTGGCTTAAAACTGGATAAAAAGTCATTTTATGATGCAAACTGCATATGATGCAATTGACAGGTGACGGTGACCAAATGACACAGACTGTGTCCTTGAATAAAGCTACAGATTTCACTGGGTTATAATTGAAATGTTTGGGCTAATGTAAGTACACAACTCAACAGAAAATCTAACAACAGTTAAGTCATTTTTAGACATTTTAATGCAAAAAATACACATTTTATGTCTTTAAACAGCATCAAAGTGTTTTTACATACAAAAAAAGACTCCAGAAATATTTGCGGTTGACTCTTCTGTCAGTTGACTATTTAATTGATTGGTCTTTACAGCTCTAGATAGATTCTGTATAACCTTTTTGTGACTGATACTTTTGTTGAGTGAAATAAACATTTCCTTATTATAATGTTATAAAACACAGTGAATTTTCTGTTCAAACTGTGCTTTCGTTTTTGTTAAAGTAGTCATAAAGAAATAGTGTGTAAACATAATGTGCAGAAGACACGCAAGGAAGACAGCTATCACTAGGAACTGGGGTAAAGAAACACCATTAACGAAGGACAAGTGACTAAAAATTGTGGAAGAAATCTTTTAAATGGAGAAGTTGACACACACACGGAGACTACAGGAAGCACAACTAGAAAGAAAATGGGCAAATTGATTCTATACAAGACTCAAAAAGACAATACTGGACTGGAATAATAATCAATATATACATTAATCTTTAAGGCTGTAAGGATGTGTCTTTAAAGATATTTTTTAGGGCATTTTTTGCCTTTAATCAACAGGACGGTGAAGTGTGAAGGGGGGAGAGAGAGAGGGAGAGACATGCAGCAAAGGGCCACAGGCTGGACTCAAACCCGGGGACGCTGCAGCAACAGCCTTGTACATGGGGCGCCTGCTCTACCACTAATCCACCGACGCCCCTTTACCCATGTTTTTGTTTTGTCAGCTTTTATTATTTTATAATGCTGTTGTAACTGACATGTCAGCGTCACAAAAAATGGTTTAATAAAGATTTAATTGATGAAAAAATATGCAGACGACACAAGACTAATCATGCAAAAGTCAAACAAACAGGGCTGAAGGTAGGCACATCCAAAAAACTTTTACATGTGCTGGATTAAAAAGTCAAAGTAGGGCAAAGTTGACAATGTCTGATGAAGATCTTTGTTAGTTCATGCTGCACACTTTTAATACAATGTGTGGATCTTTTGTCCGATTCTCATCAAAATTGGTTTGTTGCTTTACACATAATTGTAATAAATATAAATACAGCCAAAGTAAATTGTCAACAGTCAATTGGGAGTCTTTCTCTGAAGTAGAAAATGACTCCTGCTCTCCTCCAAAAAGCACCCTGGCATTCCCCAGTATGAACCTTCATCAAGTTAATTATCCCGCAATAGGAAATACTGTATAAATTACTACATTGTCTGCATTTTCTGAGAACAACCTCCTCCTCCCAGGTTGCTTATCTTAATAGTTTGGAGCCATGCAATAAGCCTTGACTGGCCTCTGCCCGCTCCCCTCTCCGCTGCAGTTTACTCCCAGATTTTATACTCAACCACTCACAGCAGGTTGACAGATTACCATTGGTTCAGAGCCCAAACGGACAGTGTCCAAGCCACGATAAACACAGCAGCCATTATTTCTGCTTCCAGTAATCTACCTACTCTTGAGCCAGATGACGTGAAGAAGATAACAGCACAGTGGCCGGGGCTGAGGGAAATGGAAGGTATTCAATCGCCCCCGTTTTTTGTTTTTTTTTCTCTGTCTGTGTGATAAAAAAGCCGATATTGTAGCTTTGAAGTCGGTGTTATTCCTTCTTAACAATGTACGTCACTGAAAGCTGACATGATGGAAAAAGGGGGGAGAAAAAAAAGAAGCCTAATGTCCTAATTAAGATTGTACAGATTTGATGATGGAGCAGAGAGATGGCAATTGAAGCCATGTGTTCATTTTCTCCCCTCCATGTGTTCTCCCGCTCCTTCCCCAACTGTTTCTGCCTCTCACTTTCTCTGACAGGACTCATTACATATCAGGAATGGTTATTAGTGATTTGTTTGATCTGTAAATAAATTCATATGTTGCTGTGTCTTGGCCAGCTCTCAGAAGGGATAACAAATACAGGTTGGAGTACATAAATTACAAAACACACTCCCTTCTACTCCCCAAAACTTGTGATGGTTGTGTTAAAGCCCACTTGAGAGATGACGTGTTGGCAGGTTGCCGGGTGCTAAGAGACCATCACAGCTTTAACCCCCGACAGCAAGCAGTTGTCAGTAGGCATGGGCTCTGTTTAAATGTTTTTCAGTTTGACACCAAAGCCTGAACCAGCTCTCTTTTTCATTTCAGGCATCTGGATAAGCGCCATGTGCCTGAAACTAAATTTAAATGAAGTGTTACTCCAAAGAGAGCCCTCTCAGCTGCAGTAAACTAAACCCAGAGACTCTCTGTACTCTCCAATTGTGTCTGTGTAACCCCTGCCAGAAGAAGCAGCTGTGACAGTGTGTCTAAGCCCGCTCGCATGTGTGTGTGTGTGTGTGTGTGTGTGTGTGTTAATTGTGAGGTTCTGGTGACTGGGGAGAGGCCCAGGTGTTTGTTTATACTCACACCACCATAAGTGGCCATAGCTGGGGCCTGCTGCTGGGCTGGGCTGAGCTTTAAGACCAGGCGACGGGGCTTTGTGTACAGAAGCTGCTCCGTGTGCTTACATTTACAGAACTTGTTCAAGTATCACACTGTCATTGTGCAAACAGACCCAAACAAGCCACTGACAGACAGACGCAGCCCACACAGTACTTTACAGGGCTCAAGACGCAAAACAAAACAGTGTGCAGAAGTTTTTTTTTACTCAGTGAAGTAAACAAAATAATTTATAACTGATGGTTGGAAAAGTTTGTAGTTATCAGTTGTGGAGTTTGGTATCAGATTTCCAGTATATTGCGTCACAGATAAACTAATATAGAGTCTATAACAGCTTTTAACCAGAAGTGTAAAAGCTTCTTATTAAAGTAGAAAGAAGACAGATAGGTGAATGTACTCAGCAGTAATTAGTATGACTACAATTTGTATAATGAGTAATGCCTGCTATGATTAAATCCACATGTCACGACTTTCACTCTGTAAGTCTGTAACGTAGCAGAGGCACAGCAGCCCTTGTTTTGCTATCATGAGCTGGGCCAGGACCTCTATGGAGATAAGTGATATAAACTTCTAGAAGTCTTTAATTTAATATGCATTTACTTGTTTGTTTTATTTCTTTGAAAGTGTTCTTTTGTTGCCAGGTAGAGTTTCCACAGTTACTTTGGTTGCTCCGTTCGCCACCACTGGGGATTGTAACTGCAAAGAACTTGTAATTATACTTTCAATAACTCGGGACAATCATTAAACTCGTTCGGGATGAACTGCGCCTCGCCTGGAAAGTGGATGTAAGCAGGCGGCAGCAGCAGCAGGGGGCGGTAACAAAAAGCTGCGGTCAAGTTTCCCCATAGTTTCCAGCAGCCTTCAGTCTGAACAGGAAGTCACAGGAACATTCACATCCTGTTAGATCTGATTCCGATTTATTAAAGCGTTATCAGACCCATATATCGGTTTGTTTGCAGACTCTAATTGTTTTTATTATGACAGAGCAGCATCTTACTGTAGTTTCTGTTCATGGTTCAACCTCCATTCAACATGAATTCTCATGTAAGTCAGCATCGTATCAGTTCGCTGCTGTCTATAAACCAGCTGAGCAGACCTGTGGCCACAGTCAAACTACATGAATACGTTAAAAACATCAGTCTGATAGTCAAAGACAGAGGACCGAAATACAAGACATCACTTTTCATCAGTCAGATATAGTCTAGTCAGGACCTCACATCTGTTACGTTATTCCTCAAAAGACTTTGTGTTAATAAATACTTAAGTACCTTAAGTTTTAATAGGCTATTATTTGCTTAAATTACTGAAATCAACAGGCCTGTATTTGGAACAGGCCTTTAATTCCTTTCACACAAAGCTGTTGCTCAGCAAAGATGGGAAATACTATGAAATTGTTTATTTAAACCAGTATGAATATTATTTGTTTAAAAATAACACTGAAGCATTCATTTGCTCTCGCTCCAACAGACAGAAAGAGTGTGAGTTACAATACTCGAGGATTACGGCACCAGGCATATCAACACAACACCACTTTATCCTGTTAAAACAATCCTCACAACTTGTATTAATTTCTATGAAAAACTCTTTTGATTCTTTTGATCTGAGGACTCTTATGGACTAAAGCAATATGAATAACTTACAGGGTAACTGAGACATAATTTGAGGTAGCCAACAATCTGGTTTTATACATCCTAAGAACTTCTATAATAAAAATGAACTGCTTGGCAACCAGACCAGGCATCTAACTGAGACAGGTCTTTATTTGTCAAAATGTGCAGCCGCACCGAGCCAGTAAAAGGGACTGGGTGTTTAATTGGGACTAGGCTTTTAATCGAAATTTTATGGTAATTAATTAACATGATTAATAACTTACAGTGTTAATATACATAGTATAGTTTATGATCTGTGATATAAATGTATTAAGTCTCTCTGACTGCTGAATGTCACCATCAGCCACACAACATGTCGCCTATTTTGTTATAAGAATAAAAAACTAAAATCTCTCCAATTCAACAAAAAAAATAAAAGTTTATCTAAAACATCATATTGTTGAGTTGACATCTAAACCAATCAGCTGTTTGATCTGGTGAGAGCCAAGCATTTCCCATCATGCCCTGGGTCTTGCAGTCGGTGCAGAGTAACTGCAGTGCCTGGCTCTAAAAACTGATTGCGAGAGAATATTGTTGTCCACTTTTGCATGATGTCAGAGTGAGTACGGATGAAGTCTGACACAAATCTAACCAGCATGCATTGTTGACTACCTCTACAAAGGCCTGTCTAATCTCAGTAAGCCTACTGATAGCTACTGAGAAAACAAAAGGGCTATCCTCTTCCTGTTTTGGTTGTGCAATAGTTGACGCACTTCCTTTGTGCTGTAAATTGAGCCTTCATTTTCCTGTGAATTACCCAGTGATAGACAGAATTGCATCATAAAAATGAGGCTTGTAGCGAACCAGTTTAAACACAGGTGGTGTCGATATTCTGTTACATTGTGCAATCAACATTTACCTCATAAAAAGTAAAGAAACAAAAGTGTAAATTTCCACTTTTATTTTTCATTTTTGTCTCTGCATGTCCAGTTTTTCTTTTTAACTCACTTTCCTCTGTTTTGTTGCTTTAATACTTTAACAAGTGTGTTATTGATTATTTATGACAGAATAAAAACAAACCACAAGCTTTTTATCATCTAGCAGACACAGTGTGACAGTTATGTTGTCCACAGATACATAATGTTTATTGAAGACTCCTCACTGACCAAAGCTACATAAAAGTTTGTTGCCCTGTGATAACATCGTACTTTCCTTATGTATTTTTATCTTAATACTTAATTGTTCAGTTACAGATTTGTGTAAGTAATTAAAAGCACAATGTCTCACCTTAAACTATTTCATTAGTAAGAGTTTGTATTAGTCACAAAGAGCTTTTTAAAGAGCATTTCTACCCTTCAAAGATGTCTACGTATGTGACCACAGAGACACATAACTGGAGAGCTGTTGAGTGTTACTAAATCATCTCAACTGAACCCTCAAAATCTGCAGGTAAAGTGCTTTCTTAGTGGTCAGCAGAGAATGTACTCAGTGCACACACTGATATGTGCAAAAGTCCTTTTTTACAATTGGCTCTGCAGGACTGAGAAGTTCAGCCCCCGCTGCAGGCTCAAGAGACAGATACAAACATGTTATCTTATATATTCAGTTACTGATTTGTTGACAACAGCACACGGCCAGAATGGAAACTGGAACAGAGTATTTGATCAAATCTCTGAACATGACACATGTGATTGTTAAACTTGTCATTCCAAAACCACGAGCATTAATTTGCTACTATATCGGTCACCGCTCTTCTGGGAAAGTTTTCCGCAAGATTTTGGAACCTGACGACTGGGATTGTCTCCCATTCAGCCACAGGAGTATTAGTGATGTTGGGCACTGTGTTGGGAGATAAGCCCGCATTCAGATTCATCCAAACAGTGTTACTGGGTTAAGGTCAGGGCTCTGTGGAGGAAAACCCCGAAAACAATTTCTTCACGGACCTTGTTTGTGCACAGGGGCACTGCGATGCTGAAACAGGAAATGGCCTTTTCCAAACTGTTGCCACAAAGTTGGAAGCAAGCGATTGTCTAAAATATCACTGCATGTTATAAAATTAGTATTTCCCGTAGCTGGAACGAAGGGGCCAAACCATAAAAAACAGCCCAGGACCAAATGTAGCAGGACTTTGTACATTAAAGCACATTGCAGAGGTTCTTGAGGAAGGTCAGATTTCTGCAGGAGTCAATTTATATTCCATACACATTATTTTGACAATAGCAAAGATTAATTCATCAGGCAGCTACTGAAGTTTCCTCATGTGAACCGTCCTGATGGATGCAGCTGCACACTGACCTGCCCTTTATATAACACATTCAGAAAGAAGACCTGCTGTATGTACAAATTTGAGGTACTTGTACTTTACTTTACTTGAGTATTTCCCTTGTATGCAACTTTATACTTGTGCTCCACTACATCTCAGAGGTAATATCATACTTGTTATTCTACTATATTTATTCAACAGCTTTAATTACTTTCCAGATTACAATTTTTCCTGACAGTGAAATCCATGAAACTCCAAATGCCCTGATATTGAATGTTGTGTTGTGAATAACAGAAGTAAGAAGTTTTCCTTATGTGTTGAGAAAATTCTCCTCTGTCTTAAACTAAACAAACTCGTTAAACCGCCTCTCGGATCAACTCAAAAATACTTGTCACAAAGCTGACACAAGTTTTAGGGATATATGATTCTCACAGGACAAGGATGCTATAAACATATGAGAGATGCATGATATGTATCAGGTTGATCAATTATCAACCAACAATGGGACATTTTTATAATTATGCATTATTCCGATTATTAAAATTATAGCCAAAATAGGGCCAATAATATGAAGCCAGACTGCTTTCATTGACTTAACAAAGGCAGCATCTATGTAACAGCAGTATTATGTGTAATAAAGTCAAATGTACATTTGTAATATTTAGTATTATAATACCACAAAAAAAAAATTTCAGCTGTTATTACCTGACATACCGCCATAGTCAATATGTGGAATGTCAGATACACAGTATCTGTACTCCTCTGTTCACCTCTGGGTATACCCCACCTATAAAGAAGTGTCTCCCACCTTACCTCTCTCCTTTTGCTGTTGTGCTCCATGGGAGAGGTAAGAGACATTGCTTTCATAATAACTTCCGTGTTCTAGCACTGTTAAGCTCATTAAGTTCACTTTTTAGCCTAAACTTGTATAATATGCTAACATATTTCTGTGTCACTTCATTTGTGTAGGGGCTCGAGTTATATGGTCATAACTGACGGAGGATTTTGTTTTTACCTCTTGCTGTCAGTTGTCTACGGTCTGGGCCTCTTCATATCAACATGATGCAGACAACACTAGAGTCCACAAGTTACATCTACACACCCGACACAGTGGGTGGTGGTACATGTACCTTTAAACTTGGTTTGCGAGTCGCCAATGAACACAGAGAAGAACAACAACTGCAGCACGCTGTCTAGAGGGCAAAACATGACATCACGATGTTGACGTCTTTCACAGTTCCAGAGGAAAACAACAGGATTGCGCCGAGGGTCTGATCTCCGACCACCCAACACAGGTTAGACACAGCGCTGAAGGACCGTTTCCAGAGTGTTAGCACAAGCGGCTTACATCACCAACACCAAGCTTTTAAAAGGCTCCACTCTATTGTTATTGTTGTTATTAATAGTTACTAGCCATGTGAGGCAACAGTTAGCAAGTAGTTAGCGAGAACTGTTACTTGTTTTTGTGTTGTTAGCAATAGTGATGTCTGTTTGATTTGGTTGGGTCAGGGGTACGCAATATTAAATCAGCAATATTTTCTCACTACATCTCAGCCTACATAAACTACAGGTTATACCCTTCTTTTTAAAATACAAAAATGTGAAGTTATTGGTTATCAGCCATGAGGAGCAGATAATTATCGGTTATCGGTATCAGTTGAAAAAATCCAGTTGCATCCTTAAAACATATGATATAAGAAATATGATGCACTGCTGTAAAATAAACCACCAAACAGTATATATAGAGGAGTTAAACATCTACAGCAGACTTTTGCTTGTAGTGGAGTATTTTCACAGTGTGGTATTAGTACATTTACTTAAGTATGGTCTGAATACTTCTTCCACCACTGCCGACAAGGTAGAAAGCCATGGAAATAGTACTGCACCTAATCTTTGAATCTAACACCACATAACTATCAGATAATGACCATAAACTGAACAAATACTATAGGTGTGTCTCTCTACCATGAGCTGCAGGCATCGTCTGGCTGGCTGGTTAGCACGTCTCTCCAGAGAGCTTGGCTTAAACAATTACGTTTGGAAGGCAGGAGCCACGTGTTTTTACGGGAACAGTTCAGTTTTACAGTGCAGCCATAATCAGTTTATGGCTTCATGAAACAAATCTCCTTACAACAAACATACTTTGGAATACACAACTAGGCTGGTTTCTTTCCTAACACAGACGTTATTTCAAGTTAGCTGTACATGAGTAAATATACTCCGTACGATGATCCAGTGCCCTCCATCACTTAACCACCAACATAAACCCTTTCTACACCTGATTGGACAAATGTACCACCTGCTCCTCTGTGATTGTCTTTGCCTCACTTTCCAAACTTAAAAAAACATGGCAAGTATTCTGGAAACATCACATTTCTGCAAAACTATCCACCCAAAATTAATTTCTAAGTTAATCAGAGGTGGGAAATAGGCCGTGCAGTTGCAGAGTCATGCCTCATTTTACAGCAGTGAGTCTGTTTTTATCTAAAAGTTCACTGTTGGGTCCCGTAAGTACGTCAGCGAGGTGATTTAAATCAGACACAAAGCCTGTAGTGAAAACCATTCTGTCTTTATGAGGTTTGAGGAAACTGATGGGTTGCAGCTTTTTAGTTTGGAAATAAATCCTCATGTATTTGAATGACAGATTTCTTAACACTGGCCATAGATACAGAAAGGGAGAAACAAGATATATGTGAGTTGTTGTTCTGTACGTCTGCACGACACCTCCAAACAAATGCGACTGAACAAAACAAAGGTTATCATCAGCTGAAAGTGTTGAAAGGCTGTTTTCAGCGTGTCTTTGAGTCAAACATCAGACTATCTGAAGTTTTTCTACAAATTAATAATTAAGCTTTATCTTCAGTTTAAAGATCTGACAAAAGTTCTTTTGGCAATATTCAAAAATTCAACTAACTTTGAACAACGAGACAAACACATATATATACACAATCTTCCACTGTGTACTAACTGTCCCGCTATCTGGCACACGACAAGCATCCGTGACGCGGCTTGGCAGCACAGAGACGCAGAGAAGCGTCTGTATTTGCAGACAAATGCTGATCTCCATCTGAAGACTTTCATGCCCGTGACACACACTCGACAGGGGAGAAACTGAAAAAGGTGGATGAAACACGAAGAGACTCTTTCTTGTCGAGACGTAGTTAATATTTTAAAGATAGGGAGCACGTGCTGCCTAGTGCTGCTTGTGCATCCACATCATGAGAACACTGTATGCACGACAACTCTACACGCGAACGTGCACAGCTGAAGATTCTCAAGCTTGAACCTTCATTTTCTACCTCTTTGAAATTCATTAAAAACACGAGCGGCTCTAAGATAATCCAAACATAACGTCACAGTAATCACAGTGTAATTGTAAGGAATGCAATCTCTGAGCTGATCACAGTAAATTATGCTGAAATATTTCATTTAGTAATCATAACTACTCTAATAAATTAAGACCCTGTGTTTATCCTAGATTTAATGCATCAATGTGATTTACTGGCAAAACAAGCAGCAGCAGAAACAAACCCAGTTATTTGTTGTGTTTAAGCAATATGTGCCTGTCGTGTCTTCACATTTCTGTTTATTAGTCCTGTCTGAACACAATGGAACAACCAGGTAAGGTTTTCTCAACAGCTTTGGCAAAACAAAAATCATCCATGCATAAACCCCACCACACCAACACACGCTTTCATGCACACAAACCTGCAACCTTTTCCGTTGCACAACATTCCCAAAAACTACCAAAAAGATAAAGTAAAAATGATATCACATGCACACAGATCTACTTCTGTGTCGCCTGAGTCTCGTGCTATCTTCAGCACTACTGTGCTGAGAGATGATGTGTGTCTTAGTTATTCAGGTTAATGTGTTCGCCTGTGGGGCATATTCCCATTCTGGCTCCCATTGCACACACATCCTCTCCTGAACTGCTCCGCCATTACTGTTCACTCACGCTGTCTTTGGTATAACAGCCATACAGCCAAACTGCTGGAAATAAACCTCTAAACCTTCACAGTGATGTGGCATATCATTGTAGGAGTCCTCTTTAAAGCATTTGGAACACAGTTGTGTGTATCTATAGTACAGTGTTACACAGTAGGGCATTATTGTTATATTGAATACAAAACTGTAGGGTTTTGCTTAAAGCTCCACTGTGTAGGAGTTAGAGGGATATAATGACATAAATGGAATATAATAAGTGTGTTTTCTTTAGTGCATAATCACCTAAAAAATATGACTCATTGTGTTTTTCATTACCTTAGAATGAGCTGTTTATATCTACACAAGCAGTTGGTCCTCGTCCATGAAGATTGGCATATTTCACCACCATGTTTCTACAGTAGTCCAGAAAGGACAAACCAAATAGCAGCTTTAGATAGGGTGATTTGCTTTTTTGCGTTAACCACCATAGTTAGCGATAAGCAGCGTCCGCAAAACACTGCTTTGTAAAGTGAAAGTGCTTTATTCAGCTTTTTTACCCATTCAAATCACCGAGTCAGTTTTTTTAGGGAGGAAGAGACCTCTGTGGATAATTTGGGTGCTTTCACACCTGCCCTGTTTGGTTCAGTTCAATCAAACTCAAGTTCATTTACCCCCTAAGTGTGGTTCGTTTGGGCAGGTGTGATCACAGCAATCACACTCGGGTGCGGCACCAAAACAACCAGACAGAGACCTTGTTGAGGAGGTGGTCTCGGTCCGGTTACAAATGAACTCTGGTGCAGTTCGTTTGTGGTGAGAACGTGTTCCGACCTCGATCTGAACCAACTGCAGTCACATTACACATAGTTTGGGTTAAACGGGAACTGCCCATTGGTCCGACAGCCCATTATTCCGACAACCCATTGGTCCAACGACATCCCATTGTTCTGACCATATTAAACCCATTGTTCTGATGTCCCGTTGTTCCGAAATCATCATGATGCCTTGTGGTTAAGGTCTGGTTAGGTTTAGACACAAAAACCACTTGGTTAGGGTCAGGAAAGGATCATGGTGTGGGTTAAAATGAAAAAGAAAGTGGCAATCACATATCGGAACAACGGGATGTCGGACCAATGACATGGCCCTGGGTTAAACATGAGAATGTTACAGTCTTGGAGCGCTAAAATCAACCTGCGTAGTTGTCCCTCCGTTGTGACATTAGAAAATGTCACATTTATCTTGCAAGTGTACTCTTCTTCAACAGGTTGTTTACTTCCTGGATTTCTCCTGCATGGAAATTCTGACCAATCAAGAGCAGCTTTCTCACACAAGGCATTTTATCTGGTCCTCTTGTAAATGCTACCGTAGGCAATTATGCAACTTTAATTCAAAATTAGTCGCTGATTCAGGCCAAAGCAAGACAACTCTAGGTCTGAAAGCACCCTAAGTCACCCACTCCATTTGTTTTGGAGAGGAAGAGACCTCTGCAGATAATCTGGCTCCTAAATCTGCCTAATTCTTACACACTGAACCTTTCATATAACTCCCTCTGGGGAAGGGAAAAAATAATATGGCACGCAAATATAATGTAAAAATAGGGATGCATTTGATACAAACTGGAGCACAAGTTAGAGTAGGTTTCTGAGGACAGCAGAGGTGTTACTCTGAGAGAGAAGAATTAGACATCACACATTCAGCTGTAGCTCAGGTACCTGCAGGTGAGTGCTTCATGGTAGGGTTTGATGCTGGCGCTGCGGTCCCTTCGGACAGGTCCGGGCTCGATGGTTGGCAGGCCTGTGGCGGAGGTGGTGGTGGTCCATGTGGAAGAGATCCTCCTCAGAAGACCGGGGTGGAGACTCCGCCTCAGACGCTGCACACACACAGGAAAAAATACACACACAGAGACACAGTTAGCACGACTGCAAAACCCCTCTTGTTACATTTTTAAATAAATGAATAAAATCCTCACCAATAAAAAACTGCATGAATAAAATAAACACGGCTGTAATTGTGTTGGCTCACTCCCACCTGTGAGATAAGGTTATTGCTTATTCGCTTTGTCTGCAGTCAAATTGATCATCTAGATGAGACAGTTGTTCTCACTGAATCTGCCCGAGATGAAACAAATGATGCAGCTGATTTAACCTGGAAAATCTGTCATGATTTGAGGCGCTTTAATTTTTTCCTTCATTGGATCCAAAGAGAATCAACACAGTCATACTGGCAGACAGCTGTGTGCCAGCGATGCCCCTCATGGTTCATTATTAGACATAACGTCAGTATTGCATTGCACAGATACATTTCATCATAGCGACTGCGCCGGTCTGCTCCTCATTCTCTCTGTGAGTCTCTTTTGTCTCGTTCTCTCAGTCTCTTTCTTTATCTGCCTTTTCTTTGCTCTTTCTGTGGGATTCCCAGTGGTCTGTGCCCTTGTGATGCCTCCATCTGCTCCGCGCCATGCAGCAGCTTGGCACAGCAGCGCTAAACATGGCAGCTTCTCTCTCGCTCAGTCTTCTGCAGGGTGACCTAGTAAAGATCGCCTCAGAATCCTGAATGAGCCCATTCACAGCAAGG
This sequence comes from Epinephelus lanceolatus, assembly GCF_041903045.1. Classification (NCBI taxonomy): domain Eukaryota; kingdom Metazoa; phylum Chordata; class Actinopteri; order Perciformes; family Serranidae; genus Epinephelus; species Epinephelus lanceolatus. The sequence goes on from NC_135738.1 coordinate 17,565,967, forward strand.
CGTCATATACTGAATGTGAGCACACACACTCATACACGCTGTTGGTGTGGGTCACTTGAAGTGGACGTTTCAGTGACCTCCATCTGGTATTACCATAACCTTAATTAAAGCTCCCCAGAAACAGGCAACTGCTCTGATTTTAGCCAACAAATTCTCACTCTGACCTCGTCACATATTGACGTGCTTGGTCATGGGCTTTCCACGTCCACATACATCATGCAAGGTGCCCTGGGTGTGTTGGTTGTTGACATTCTGGGACACTGTCTTAAGTTCTGCCTATTACATGCATTGTCTTATTTCAAAATAGAAAATAAACGCACTATGTCAGTCCGACACCGCAAATTTTTTTTTTCTTCAACAACAAACGCATGTCGTTAGGTTTAGAAAAAGAGAACAGGGTTTGGCTTTAGAATCTTACGGGATGCGAACACAACTCTCTCTCCATCCACCACCCTTCCTGCCCATCCCACTCGGACCTTAACTTTCCTCCTTGTCCCGCTGTATTTCCCCTGATGCTGCCGGGCACCGTTAAACTGTAACGGCAACCACTCACTGGGTATGAGGGGGGGTACTTCCTGCACAGGTCACCAGACTATCACAGGGCTGACACATAGAGACAGACAACCATTCACACTCACATTCACACCTATGAGGAATTTAGAGTCACCAATTAACCTGCATGTCTTTGGACTGTGGGAGGAAGCCGGAGTACCTGGAGAAAACCCACACTGACACAGGGAGAAGATGCAAACTCCACACAGAAGGGCGCCCCCACCCTGGAACCCTCTTGCTGTGAGGCGACAATGCTCACCACTGCACCACAGTGTCGCCAGTGTAAATGTATGTTGTCGCTATGTAACTGTGCAGACACCAGGAAGAATAGCTGCTGCAATGCAAAAGCTAATAGGGAACAAACAAACAGGCAACCGGACTTTCTTGAAGATGTTTCATCTCTCATCCAAGAGGCTTCTTCAGCTCTGAAAACTGAACCTAGCTCTCTGAACTGAAGATGCTTCTTGGATGAGAGGTGAAATGTCTTCAAGAAACTCAAGCAAGCCCAGTTGTCTACAATATAGCACCTTGAAATACTAAAAAAAAACTGCATTAAAATGTGCATCTAACTCTCAGATTTGAAAGTGGAATAATGGTACTATGGTATGAGTTTGCAGCACCACAGTTCTTTTCTTTCATGAAAGCACTGTAGACACACACCAAGAAGCAGCACACACACACACACACACACACACATCACCACCGGCAACAGCATGGCAAAAACCAGGCCATCCTGATCCCTGCTGCTGTCAGGGCTGATTTAACTCTGTAACTGGACTCATCTCTTTAACTGTTTAAAGGAGAGAAGTGAGATTAATATAACTTTAAATATTTCATTATTAGTAATGTGTTTTGTCATTCATGTTTTCTGTTTGTACACTATGTGCTGCTAATGCAGTGGCTTTTTTTTTTTTTTGCAGCACAGAGAACATGCCCTGCGCTGGACAGAAAATGGGTTTTTGGAAAAGTGCTTGAAAGGCATCAGTATGCACAACGATGGACATCAAACTCTTAGCCAGGAGGCAGAAAAGCAAGCACAGTGCTTTCCACTCCCGCACTAACCACCTTCACTCCTCCTTCCATTCTCCTCCCGGGCAGTTAGAGCTGAGCATGTCGTCTCTGGGGAGCAGAGTCTTCATGAATGCAGCCTCACTGGCCACTCCACAGGCGCAGTTTGTCTTAGCTACTTTTACAAAGTTCCGACGATGTAATAAAACACCTGTCAGCCTGGCGATGGCTTGATGGCATGGCAGCCATCGACCACATGCCAGCTTTCCCAGACAACCAGAAGAGGTATCCTCCTCAAATAAATAACTGAATCCAAAATTGCGGTGGGGGGTCCAGTTTTGTTGACACACACTCGTCCCTCTTTGTAACCTTTTGAGAGATGCGTTCACCTTCACGTTGCCTCTCCTCTTCTACTCAACTCACATACACACATGCACTGTCTGGCTCCACACATCTGTCATGTTGACACAGCTGTGGCTATGAAAGGGAGAACAGTGCTCGGAGCAGTAGACGCGCTCTATTTTTCTTCACTCAACTCTATGAAAATACACTCCTTCATTTGATGCTAAAAGCTCTGAGAGCAGGAAGCACTCATTAGCTGAAACATGGGCTAAAAGATTAACATGTGTGTGGAGCGCTGTGTGGTGTATAAATCATTTGGCCTTAATAAAGTGGACTGCATTTCCATGTAGGGATTATTTCAGCCGTTTCCAAAAGAAAAAAATAATTCATGACTACTTTTGATTAACACTTCAGACTTTTGATATTTGGATGAAATATCTTCACTTTCATCTGGACTTCCTCGTATTGCTTATCTTACCAGTAAAGTGTAAATCATGACACTTGGATTTTATTTATCCCGTTACCTTGTGGATGGAGGTCCTCTCCCCTTTCTCGGGTCCCTCCTCTGAGTCGGAGAAGGTGTAGGCATCGCTAGGGTTAAGCAGGGGAGCGGGGCGTGGCCGGTGCAGCGGCTGGAAGGTGAGCTGGGTGGTTAGCAGGTTACTGACGGCGCGCAGTGAGGTGCAGATGTTGGGGGGAAGAGAGGGGTCAGCCAGCAGGTCTGTGATTAGTCCGTGGGCTTCTCCCATCACTGCTATGTCCACCATGACAGTGGTGCCTGATGACTGTGGGGGCACAGGGAGACAGAGAGGGGAGACATAAACATCACTGCTGCTGTGAATAATGTGTGTTGATGGTAAATAATGTCTGAGTCTGATAGTGGGTGTGTTTGTTTTATTTGGAGCAGGTGCTGAACTATGTTCACAGCTCCTGTGTGAGGAGGTAATGTGGTTAATGGATACACGAGCATCTCTTGTGTTGTTTTACTCTGCAGACCAAGAAGTCAAACTCAGTGTATTGTAAGTGTATTCACTCAAATACTATTGTTACATACATTTTTAAGGTATTTGAACTTGAAGTTGCACTTATAAATGTTTTCACATAAATAAAGGTTCATATGTCTAACAGTAAAAGTGTTGCCTATAGAAACATCCACAGAGAATTCTCTTCTTGCACGATGTAGGGTGGTGTATATCTGCTTTAGGAATTGCATGTCTACTTCCTGTAAACTCTACACCAATGTAACCTTCACCTCACTCTACCTCTGAGCCAAGCAGCCATACATAGCACACAGCCATTCATACATGTTATTCATATGGTCTAACAACTCTCCCAAATCCAAAAGCTAGAGAGCTAAAACTCAAATTTGTGATGTCATAGGGTGTAAAGTCTGGAGCTGCTCCACAGACAACGAATCAGGAAGGATGTCATAGGTGACGCTGAGGGGAATGTTCTGAGTACATGGGTACATTTTCTGTTTCAGAACTGAGAACACTACAAGAGAATAAAGCTCATTTGGGTATAAAAAAAGACAACAACCATTCTGTGGGTCCACAAAATCAGGCTCCCATTCATCGCCAATGGAGCAGTGTCTTCCAGAATTTATACTTGATGACATCACAAGTTTGAGACTCACCTGCGTGGATTCTGGCTTTAAGAGAGAGTAGCTTATGTTCACAGATATAACTGAACCATGTAAAACATAACTGAATTCTTAATTTAGGTGGTGTGCCCCTTTAATGCAGGTTTGAGTATTTTGCTCCCAGTTAGCATGAGGTTGTGGGTGTAGCTTTAACATCAAAGAGCAATCTAACAGCAGCCCTTGTTTTCACCTTGTATACAGTGATGTCAGTCCACCATGACATCCCTGTCAGTTGCAAATAAAAAAAATGCAACAGAGCACACCTCTGGCCGATCATGACAACAATCATTGGTGATGCTGACTGTGGTTGGCCCCCGAAGTCGTTGAAAGCTGGCATGGTTGTTCAGTGACCTGTGGTGTCAGACACCAATGAAAAAAGCCATTCTTTATTGTCGGCATCACCGTTATTGTTTAAAGGCACTGAAGTCTGAAGGGTGGGGGATGAGACCAACAACCATCGACTTTCACCTGGGAGATTGCTGGTCGCCTTTAGCTTGAATATAAAGCCAAACCAAGTTCTTTTTTTCCTAAACCTAACCACGTGTATGTGTTGCTGAAGGAAAAAAACGTAATTTCACGATGTTGTACTGACTTAGTGTGTTTATTTTGAAAGAGGCTGTATGCAAACTGTACATTTCCTGTGGAAACAGAAGTGTATTTTGAAAATGGACAATGCATGCAACAGGGAAAAGTTGACACAGCATTGCAGCCTGTCAACAACCAACGCACTCAAGGTACCTTGCATGGCATATATCGACGTGGAAAATCCATAACCAAATGTCAGTGTGTGATAACGTTGGATGTTGGGTAAGCTGTGCACGCTAAACAACCAGAGAGGGCAGTGAAACATTTATTTTAAGCTTGCTATTACAGTTAAATGCTGACTGCACGATTATGCAACAGAAATAAGAATCAGATATAATAGTATGTAATGATACAACACTTATGGAGGACATCCTGCCTGCATTATGAGTACTCTAACTTTTGTTAATAGTTTAAGTTTTATTAGTTTAATTAAGCACATGACTGGAATACTAGTCTTTCTTTACTCATAAAATACCCTATCACAGCAACAGCTACAGCTAATACAACAAAGACAGATTTGAAAACTACCTCTGCTTTTAAAAATTACGTGGGAGAACAAATTAACATTCATCAGGAGCTTTGTACCCTGTTTATAGAGAATGTATTATCTGAGGACAAAGAGAACTCACACAGCCATAACCGCACCATGTTCCGAGAGTGCACTTAGCTCAGGGAAAACCCAACATGGTACAAAATAAAACAAATGATATGTATAAAGAATTCTCCAAACACAACAATATGAAAGTAAGAAAACAATAGATGATTGACTTTGGACAACTATTACAGGAGACATGTTCAATCATAGTGTCGGACTGAGATCCTGCCAGGCTTTGTTAACTGTATTATAATTGTGGTATCACACCAAGCTACGCACGAGCAGGCACACACACACATGCACACTTACATCCACTCACACATCAAAGGCTTTATTCTACACCTTATATGGCTCCTTTTAGCTCAGAGAAAGCAAAAACGCGAGGAGGCGCAGGGAGTGGTACTTCACAGTCGTAGGAGTTGACATACTAGCAGCCTTTTAGACATCTGAACAACAACATTAGGTCAGAACATGTTCGGCACAGCTGTGCAGTGCTTGATGCTTAATGAATGGACTCATTAGCAATGTCTCAGCTAGAATCTGACCTTTGACTTCCTCACTCCCGACCCCTTCAGACGGCCAACAGCCCTCGTCTGTTCCTGACCGTCTGCCCCTCAGCTTTGAAGGCACCGGTGCAGTGTGAGCCGGCCTTGTTTTTGCAGGGTAAAGTGAAAAGTTCACAACCCACTCTTAATTGCTGCGCCTAGAGCAGTCGAACAACCACAACTAAACACAGGTCAGTCTCAGCTGCCAGCAAATTTATCTAATAAGCTCACGAGTTCCCTTTTCCCCAAAGAATGTCATCTGATTTTTCTCCCCCAATGTCCGTTTCACTTTGACACCAGCTACCAGGCACCCAGAATTATTCTGTTTACACTGGCTAAGTGGCAAGAGGCTGACCTGAACAACACATGTGTGAACACCTTTCATTCGTTTCCACTTGTGGGAACAGCGAGGGTTTCGCATTTTATTTTCCTAGTCATATCAGATAAGTCACTGTATTTAAGCAATTTTCCTACCGGTCTGCAAAAGGACAAAAGCTGTGTGTTCAGCGGGTGTGAGGGGCATTTCTCCACACGTGGTGATCCACACGTGATGATGACACACATTTATTGATAAATCTGACACATGACCAGCGCTGGGACTGAGCTAATCTCTTTTAAAGACAAGGAGACATCCTGTGGGACGGCTGATGGAACGTTTCTGGACAGGCGACTATTGTACTCCCCTCATTCCTCCTCTTCTCTACATCTTCACTTTTTCTCCTCCCTCGCCTCTTTCCTATACTCTCCTCTAATGCATGCTGTGACCGTGAGATGTAAACACCTGTCTCTCAGCTCATTTACAGGCTGATTTAGGAGTTTGCTAAAGAGAGAGGGGGGTTAAGAAGAATATAGCTGCTGGAGAACATCTGGCTCGTCTCAGCATCTCCAAAGACATATGCGTGCACACACAAACAACCTCTACAAACTTAACCCCTGGTTCTTACAGCACAGCTGACACAAAAGTCAAGTTAAAACATACATTTCAAAGACAAAGACTGACACACAAATATACAGCGACGTTGGCATCGTCCTGAGCGTGCAGCACAGAGAGAAACGTGCACACAGTTACACACACTTTGCAAGGAGGACGAGGTTTGCGTCACTAAGCTTGACTACCTAAAAAAGTTGGACCTGAGTGGCCATAAAAGGGGAGGGAATGATGAATGGGTTGGGTTTGATTTTGCGCAGGGAGCAAGCCACTTAATGCCCAAAACCTGACATGAAAAATAAAGTGTGGTGAAAGACTCCAGGTGCATGGGTAGCATTTGAGATTTGGGGACACAGTGGGGATCTTGCGTCTACTGAATTTGTACTATTCTTTTGGCCTGAAAAAAAAAGGCAAAACCTGTCTGCGACATAAAAGAAAAAGCCAACAGCATGCTGCTTTACAAAAATGTGCTGTTAAAATATATCTCCCTTGAAAGATCCTCCTTACAGAATGTTTGTGAGACGCATAGTGAGGGCTTTGAGCTATGAAACAAAGCTAACTGCAGGGAAGGATGAAGACTGAAACGTCCCGACCATCCCTGGCACATGTTTTTATGTATCCCTTAAAAGTTTGGCTGGAAGATACGTCTTGATGTTCTTAATCTTCCAACAATCTGCAACCTAAAACTTAAGAATCATCAATGGACATCCTGTAAAAGATCAAATTGTGACTAAGTTACATAATACCATAAGGTTATATAAGCATTTCCTGTCAGGTTAGATGATCAGTTTCATCCGTCAGCCGCAGCCACCTCTGTAGCGGCAGGCTTTCCTCGCTGAGAGGATAGCTCTCACACGAGCTCCACACAGTGACCCCTGTCTGGGAAAAAACGTACAAAAGTATCATAGAAAAAAGCTTTTGGACAGATGTTATGATGGAGCTTTTCAAATTTCTTAATATTTTTCTGAAAGCACCACGATGGGTGTTCTTTTCTTGGACGCATCTGCAGTGTTTGTAAATTCCATTAAGCGCTGTCATTAAGATCAACGTATTTTAACATTCCATTGAGGCTGTATATGTGTTTAATGACTTATTTTTCTAAATGGTTCCCTAAGCATACATGCACTTTTTTTTTTTTTTTTAATCACGTAATACACATTCACATCTGGGAACTGTCAACACCCGTCTGCCACTGGCTCACACTGAACTCTGTAGAGATTCTTCTGAGAAATAAACCCTTCAGAGTTTGTCAGGGATCACGCATCTCGCAGAGTTGTGCGGAGGAGATAAGGAAGTAACTAAATTATAGAGCAAAAGAAAAAAGGGTTGTCTCTTTGATCATCGAAACAACAGCTTCCTCGGTTTGGAAATGATTCATCATGCCTCTGTTTCCAAGTAAGATGGATCAATCTTTCTTTTTAAAGGCAACATACACACAGGAGGTGGCCGTGAAAACAGCTGGCAGCAGCAGGCCTGCACGTCGGATGAGTGACAGACTGACAACCCCTCATCTGGTCAGATTAATACATCGGCACATCGGACGATACGTCTCATCAACCAAGTTTCTAACTAACAATTAACACAGGCTTTTGGTGTTTGATTTTACTTAAATTTTGCCTTTTGGTGATGGTGAAAAACAGCTATGGCCCACAGTCCGGATCAAGCAACACTAAGACGGTGTTAAAGGTATAGTTTGACATTTTGGAAAATACACTTTTTGGCTTTCTTGCTGAGAGAAAAGAGGATTTATACCCTTCTCATGTCTACATGCCTAGCATGGCTGTCTCTGTCCAAAAGCAACAAAAACTGCCCACAAGCACCACTGAAGCTCGATAATTAAAACATTATATCCTGCTCATTTACTGTTTACTTTTAGACAGCTGAAAGTCCTCATTCTGGGAGACGTATAAGTGCCATCTAGTGGTTGCAAAAGCACACTACACTAATCCATGTAAAAAAAGATGGCAGCCATCTCAGGCAAGTCAATCTACCGCCGATCTTGACGCAAAATATATGGTTTAAACTTATGAATTCCTGCTTGGTATTGTTTGAAGTTTGATGTGACATACAAATTTTTAGCAATAGTTACAAGCTATGATGCTGTTAATTGATAATATAATAATAATAATTTCATTTGTATAGCTCTTATCAAAACAAGGTTACAAAGTGCCTCACATAGTGCATGAAAATATAACAATAGCAATACAATAATTTAAAAAATGTTAATGTGAACAGAAGCAAAAATAGAACAAAAGGAAATGAAACACAAAAGTTACAAATCAAAAAGTACAAAGGGAAAGCTTTCCTGTCAAAATATGTTTAAAGCAATGATCCTCAGGCAGAGCCTCTGGGCCTTGATGGCAAATGCCCGGTCACCTCTAGTTGAGCCTCGATCTAGGGACGACTAGTGAGGGTAGGCTTGAGGATCTCAGGTCACGGCTTGGAGCATAGGTAGTCAGAAGCTCAGCTGTATTAACTGTGGGTTGAACCATGTTGAGCTTTAAAAGTTATTATAAGAATTTTAAAATCAAGTCTGAAGTTACCTGGCAACCAGTGGAGGGGGACAAGAATTGAGGTGATATGTGACCTATGGTTGGTCCCAGTTAAAATACGAGCTGCAGCATTCTGCACTGGTTGAAGCCGAGCTACTGGAGGTTTCCTGAGGCATGTAAACAGTGCATTACAGTAGTCAAGGTGCAAGAATACAAAATAAATAAAAAACAAATAAATTAGGAAGTAATCTTTTGAGGCCACTGGGACTTTGCTATTGTATTATTGTAACATTTCACATAGGCCAGTTTGTGACAGGCCGTTCCTACAGACAATGAGGACATTCATAGCTTGGAGTAAGGAGCAAGGAAAATTCATTCACACAGGTTTTTCAGATATGTGGAATTGTTTGCAATTTTGATTTTGCACAGCAATATTCAGACATTAAAATAAACAGTTTTATACTTTAATACACACTGGTGACTATTACAGATAAACCCATTGTCCCCGAATGATTCTGCGCTTCCACTCACTACAGTGGGACCAGTGAAGGCACTTGTGTGAGCATAAGGGGAGTGATTTTGATTTTGGGAAGTACCATGTTGATAACATACACGGTGTGCATATATTGATATGTTACTTGTAAACATACAGAGACATATTGTCAGCAGTGCGTACAGCTCTTGTTGGGATTGTACTGAGTGCAGGAGGGTGGATGTGGCGATGGCGCAGCCGGAGGAAATATTTATATGGACACTATTTTGACAATTATCTTTTATGGACTGTGAGTGGGCTTTTAACAGCGGTATGGTTGGACTCTGACAAGTTCACTTACATGTCATGTAAATACTGTTATTTTGATTTACCTGAGTTCACGGTTAACTCAATCCTTACCTACTTTTTTTTTTTTTTTTTTGAGGTGGTTTGGTGTTGTTGAATTTGAAATTCAATAAACTTAAGTCATAAAAAAAATACATCTTGTTCAAAGACAATGCTTCATTTTTTATACTTTATGTATCTATCAGGTCCTCCTAATCCCAAATAGATAGGAGAGAAGAAAACATACCAAACCAAAGCTTGGGTCTCAGGAGACTCATTTTTACCTTACAGACATGTGAGTGGTATTGATCTTCACGTCTGACTCTTAGCAAGAAAACCAAATCCTGGTATTTCCAAAAATGTCAAACTATTCCTGTGACTAAATGAAGCAGTCATACGACACTATAAGCTGTACTTAAGCCTGTGGACTGGTGCTCTTGGGGAAGGAAAAGCGAATGAAAATTACAATTTCATAGCAGTTAAATATATTACCCAAGGGCACCTTAGCAGTTGAGTCATTTAGAGAAATATTTATTCCATATTTCATACTTAGGAGCCTATTTTTGTGCCATTGCGGGTTAACTGTGGTGACCTTTCACTATCCAAGAAGTAATATGTTTTCGGAGCATGTGGGTTCTTTCCTGCTCGAAGCCATTTGGTGTTTTTGTGGCTGGCCAATCCTTTGCATTTAACTGGCAGGAGGCACTCTGATTTTATGCAGGAAATGCAGGAAAGTTCCCATTTCCACTGATGCCAGCCCCTGACATACCCACTGATCCTACTAATCCGGCCCCTGTGCCAACACCTCTGGTCACAAAATTACCACAAATCTGTGTGATATTTGGTCACAGGCCTGCAGCTCCTGTTGATGTGCTACATTTGATAAAACTGACTACCAGCGTCAATAAACAGTTTTTATGACTCCCCAACAAGCACAGCCATATACTAAACCATGCATGAACATTCTGTTATGACATTTTACTATGAATAACAACAGTGTACATGATCAATGGCCTTAACTGCCTGTGTGAACGCAGCTTGGAACAGTACGTCAATAGACATGCCATAGATTAACACCCTCGCAGCAGTTCATGTAAACCAAACCAAGGGCCAGTCAAAACAAACCGGCAATCACTCCTGAAGAGTGAAAAGCTGTTTGTCCACACAGCTTCTCTGTACTCAAGGCCCCACTCTGCTGGGAGTGTAGTTTTAGTTGCAGTAATGTGCACCAAACTTCGACCAAATAATATCTGCCAGTAACTCTCACTGCTGGTTTAGTGAAAATATTGTACCAGATCAATTCAGTGGGGATCACTGACTAGGAGCATTTGATTCAAAAGCTTATTTACAACGTCAAAAACCTAAATTCTGTAGTGCATACATGCATCTGCAAGACTTGTACTCATAAACTTCACATACTCGTATACACAAAATGTATATTTCTCATGTCAAACATAATTTATTACAAACAAATCCATCGACCCGTTGCAACAGCGCTGAGCAACTGAAATATGCTTGTTGGTGTTCCTGCTGTGTCCACATGTTTTTGCCAATAACTCTGCAGAAGACAGATGAAGTGCATTTGGTGCAACAAACAAAACGCTGATCCTTCTGTCTAATGATGATTATTAATGAGATACACGGACAGAAAGGTCACATTTTTGCAATTTCTAAGATGGCCCATCTTTGTGCACTTTTAACCCCTCAGCTCCCTCATCTAAACACACAGTTCTCTTAGCCTTGAGTAAAACACCAGTGATATGTGGGCTTCTTAAAATTGTGCAATGGTGAGAATATAATGCATCCCACAGGAGAGCTAGAGACTGGACAAATGCCTCGGGGGCCTGCTGGAGAATGAAAGGTATTTGATTCTCTCAGTAAACACATTTCAATAATGTAAGCAACTCCGACTCTTCATACAGCGCACAGATACACACACTGCTGTGCTTATTTTGCAATTAACCCTCCGCACAAATCTTCACACTCTGAGAAACACAGGAATGTGCTGAGCAAGAAGCGGAGGAATATATTAAAAAGAAATACCCCTCAGAGAGTCCATTATTTTTTCTCAGGTTGATTTCATTTACACAGAACTCTCTGCATGTTTGAAAAATCATTACCGTGCAGTTTTCTATTTCAGTGGCAGCACAGTTAGCGTAATGGCCCTGATTACATCTGTCGAGATGGATTAGCCGAAGAGGAGCCCGGGAGATGGTGATGGTCTCCACTTAGAATAACAGAGCAGTGATACAGTGTGAATCACAGCACAACAGTAACACAAAACTCCACCGAGACACTCCTTGTTCCTTGCCTCAGCTCCTGCAGCCAAAACTACGCCCAGCAGCACAGCACTTCCCACTTCCCAACCAACACACAACCCCCGTCTCCCCTCACAACCCCTCCGTCAGAGCTGTGCTGAGCCAGGTCCTCGGCTGCAGCCAGGATACAATTACACACTATTACATATTTTATTAAAAGGGGGTGTGCTGGGGGATGTGGGGGGAGATCAAAACAAAACAAAAAAGAAAAACTGCCTCATTAAAGATTTACTGGGAAAGGTCAAGCCAATTGACCCCTGAGCCATGCAGCCATCTCATCTCCAAGGAGAGGCTTGTTTTTCCTTCCACATATTTCAGGGTGTTTGATTCCAACAAAGGAGCCAACTAAGATAAAAAAAAATCAGAGAGAGACACACAGACAGACCGGGAGAGGCAGAGGCAAGAGCTGTTGGAACAGAGGACAGGGGCAAACAAAAGAGATGCATGAGGTAAAACAGATGCCGGGCGATGAGTGAGTGAAGATTTACCACATGATACAAGTGGTTAAACATTCATCCATCATCAGCGCTACAGTGGGCACAGTCACGAGTTTTTAAAAATCTTGTAAACTGAACAGCCATGCTATAAACAAAACCAAGTTAAAATGTCATTCTGTTCCTCACTTTCTCTCTGAGAGGTGGCACCATCTCAGAAGTGTTTTACGGCTGCACGTCATATAAAGTCAAAATGTTGCCATTGAAGTTTTCTGCATAGTTGCGTAGCCGATACATTGAAACTTCAAGTTTCAACAACGCTGTGGTAAATGTGTGGTTAGGTTTAGGCACAAAAAAACAACCTGGTTATGGTTAGTAAAAGATCATGTTTTGGCTTGAAATACCCCGTCTGGGTTGCACAATCCTGGCAGGAAAATCAGCGATGTCTTGATAACAAACAACCGCTTTTCCGGCCATAATCGTGGCAGCAATGTCTCTGTGTGTCTTTGGGAGGAAAGGCAGATGTCTCGGTAAACAAGACAAGGTCAAAACCTAGTATTTGGCTGGTCTGTATATGATATGCTAGAGGGCTTTTAATTTGAAACGAATACTTTAATTTGAAATAGGAAGTGGCCGGCTATAACCCAGTCATGTTCTATTGTTCACTTTGCCTCCCTTTAAAGAGCTGGCATGAGCTGTCCCCGCTGTTGCGTCCAGCCCAAAAACTCACGTAAATGCATGTTAAAGTGAAGACCAGTGAGACACAGTCATACAGCAGACGGGACCTGCTTTCTCTCAAGCTGTACTCACTGATCAAGCTCCTTTTCTCTCAGTTAAAACACAACCCTCCTCACCCCTCTTCAGCCCCGTTTCCACCCAGCACTACAGTACGGTTCAATTCAGTACGCTTTTTTCAGTTTCCACTGTGAAAAGTTGTGGATGGTACCAATGGAACCGCTCTGTACCGTCTCCATTTTTGGTCCCCTCTCTGTTGGGGTACCTAGCACACAGATCTGGTACTAAAAGGTGGGCCGACTGCCGGCAACTTTTAAGGTGGAACGTTAACTTGTAACGTTACTCAATGAAAGCACACCTTAAATTTCACCGTGACAACTTTGACCGTCACTTTAGTTTTTATATAACATAGGCTACACTTTTAGAAACAAGTGGATCTTCAAGCATTTATAAAAATTAATTTCTACCGAGACGGAATATATTCTAATCCTCACTCTGAGAAAAAAAGCATGGCAGAGCGTTGTTCCTGTGGGCTCCGGCAACACTAACCCCCCGAACTTGCCTGAGAAATACTGAATGCACAAGCCTGCTATTTTTAAATATCCCATTGAGATAGACTCTCACTGCAGCCTGTTTTATGTTGTTCAGAAAATGTCAGCGTGCAGCCTCGTTCTGTGGATGATGAACGAGGAGCAGACTGATGAAGGAGGAAATACAGTGAGACAACAACCCCGCCCACATGAATGAGTACTGTTTGCGGTGGAAACGCTAGGGTCTAGGTACCATGTATGAAGGATTACTTTTGGATTCAAAGGTACCATACAGAAAGTGTTTGTTGGAAACGGGGCTTATGTCCCATGTGACTGGTGGAGGCTGCACAGCCAAGTTCAAAATATAAATGTCCTATCAGGATCAATTACCAAAAGAGAATTTTGTCATTGTGGTGGCACCCGCTCCAACATTTTAACATATAATATTCACTTCAGTTTCAATCAGTGGCTTCCACTTTCCTCTGATAATGACTACAGCACCGATTCTGATTTAGTAACATGTAATAGTCGATAACGTTAAAATAAATGTAAGGCCTGTGTCATACAGATATGGCTGTTCCTCAAACCAATGAGGTGATCCCCTCTTTCCTCCATCTAAAACTGCCATTTCATTCGCAGGTGGCTGGCTAGTTAGCTACTAATTCCACCATGCTTTTATGCTAATGTAAATGAGCTAAACAAAGTAGTCACTCATCTAATGATAGCAATGTGCTTTCCTATGTTGTGACATGGGTGTGTGAAAGAAGCATTAACTTATAACATTTTACTCATATAACAGCTGGCTCGTTAGCTAGCTTCCTTGCTAATTCAACCATGCTATCTTGCTACACTGGTAACAGTGTCCATGCCTCTGTCAACCTATGCGCCTTTTATTTTAAAAGAGCAACAGCCAATGGGGAAACACCAACTTTCACGTTATCACCCAGTCTGGTCAATGATGTAGCTTCATCGCTCACTCACTCACCCAAGGACAGACTTTTGCATTTATAGGGCTGGCCTTGCTTTTGCGGTACAACCAAAAATAACTGCTTTTTGTGCCTAAAAAGTGGCTGGAAAAATAGCGACAAGTTGCTACAAAACACCCACGTTTGGTTCCTAAAAAGCCGCTAGAAACACAGCACATGTCTCAGTGAAAAACAGCTGGTTTTGGCGTCTCGCCTAGGTGTCAAAGAATTCACCATCCTCTCCACCTCCAGATGTTGAAATCAGCTTATATATTAGCCATATATGTTAATATGATACATATGAAATGTGCTAATATAATGTTTTTGTGGTTTGCAGAAACATACAGTGCCAATATTTTCCTCTGGCGACTGGGCTGTAAAAAGCAGGAGCTTGAAAATTGTTAATGCCTCTGTATCATTTGTGGCAGATCCAATTATTTCCCAAGCAGAGGACAGTCAGAGGCGCAGCAGTTGAATGTTTTCACTGTCTTTCAGCCTTAAATGCAGTCTTGCCACAGGACCTGATTTAATGAGAAAATACTCCACTAGACTGTCATGATGGGACCAACCAGAAAAAGGGCAGTGGCCTTTTTCAACTCTGAAAGTCACAGTTTAAGAAACGCTGATCCCATGTGTTTGAAGTGCTCACAGTGATTTTGAGAAATCTTCAACATGACTGCAATGTCATGGCTTGTCTGCCTCACAGACCACTCTTGCAGGCTTTCTGTAATTTAGAATAACAGTCACAAGATCCGGGGCCTACAAACACTCTTTTCTCCGATAATCTCTGCGGGTAATGTTCCAAAACCAATGTGTTTTCAAGTCGAATACAAATATTTAAATAGCTCTTTCCATACATAACTTCACTGTCAATTCCTAAGCTAAAACATCCACCACAAGCTTTGGATGGGGGAAAAAAAGACGCGGTTTGGAAAATGAGCCTGCTAATGTGTGCATGTTGGCGACTACGACACAGTGGAGATCAATCAAACGCTCTGGTCACCGGAGTGTGTGATTTACACACTCTACAAGGTGCCATGGCGTAGTAGGGTGCTACCAGTCTCTCTGACCAACAACCTGGTCCAGGAGAGCAGAGCCAAGGGAAAATAGCCACGAGATGGAGAGAGGTGCCAACATAAGCCTTGACTTCTTACACGTCCTGTCAGTCTCTGGACTATTACAGGATTCCACTGACGAACGCAGAGCACCAGTCCAAACACACACACACACAAAAAAAAGACTGAACTGACCACTGAGTCTAAATGGCAGCTTAGGGAATGCATCAATCAAAAAATATGTGCTTGCCTACTAACCCCACATAACAAATTGATATGAGCCTTGGACAATATTTCAAAAGGGTAACATGCTATTTGAAAATGTCTCCGCTCGAGGGGGATAATACTGCAAGGCTGATTTTGGGAACAGATAAACCACTATATGAGTCTTAGCATCTCTAGGAAATTACACACTGTGTAATTTGATTTCAAGGCCAATCCTGTGCTGCACAGTTATGATCGCTATTCATGAAAAATCCCCTAATTTTACCCCCAAACCACAACTTTTCAGTATCTATTGCTATCCAAGCCTACAGGGCCGGACCTAGCACATATTGTGCCCTGGGCAAGCTTCCCAAACACAGATAAACAACTAAGCTAACAAGTAATAATCATAAATAACAAACAATCAGAGAATAAATTATGTGCATATTTGCAAATTTCATCCTCCTCTTGTTTTTGTCCTCCACCTCAGATGGCTTTTGACTGTTCATCCTCTTCTACTAAAGCGCCCTCCACATACACTCCACCATCTCCACCATGTACAATTTTTTAAATGTCAAAAGGCAGCTGCCTATGTGTCCTATAGGAGGATCCACCACTGCAAGCACACAATGTCAGCACAGACAGCTTTGCCTATTCATGTCTAAAGGGTATCCTCCTGATGGCAGAACATGTAGTACAGAACACATACTGTATATGGCCATGTCAACACCAAGGGCATTGTTCCTCATGTACTCCAGAGTCCTGCCCTGTGGCTCTGTAGCAGCTCAATACACCAATTCCCAAACACACACACACATATATTCTCCCCCCACCAAAGATGGCAAAGGTAATCTCAAGGATGCGGCTGTGTATCTGTCCTCTACAAGCTGCGCCCTTGTGTCTGAGTCCCTCTTGTTACAGTTCCCCAGCCTTTAATGGCTTGTGCAGCACCTTACGGCCAAATCACAGGCCTGCGTCCTTTAGAGGAACAGAGTAGGGGAGAACAGGGACGAAAGTGTCAGGGGGACGGTTGCAACACAGAACTTTTCTCTTGTAATTCAAAAGTAGGAAACTTGAGGGGAAGTCCACAGGAGGTACACCCCCACTTTAAGTCCATAAGAGAAATTCAGCCCGATCCAATCAGTGTAGTAGAGTTACAGAGTGGATTATTCACTTATTAAAACAGAAAACATTAGTGTTTTCCAAATTTAAGGTAACGCTTATTTGTTGAAGCCTGTAAATGTATATCATCTGTTAAACTAGGGGTAGGCAACCTGCGACTCCAGAGCCACATGCAGCTCTTTGGCCCTTCTCCGGTGGCTCCCTGAGGCTTTGACAGAAAATTATATGGAAACAAATAACGGTTATATCTTTTATCATATTTTAATTTTCATTTATTGCTGTGGGCCTAAAGTGATTCTTACATTCTTCAGCTGTAAAAATGCATAGCCTATACACTGATTTAAAAAAAAAATTCAACATTTTGTCAACTAGAATGTGAGTCATACGTCTGGCCTGGTGCCTTTTCCGCTATTCAGCTAATAAGGCTGTGTTACCTTTATTATGAGGCTCAAATATGTTTTGCAGCTCAAGATGGATTTTTTTTCTTTTTTGACCTAAAATGGTTCTTTGGATGGTAGAGGTTGCCGACCCCTGTGTTTGACCTGTCCATAGGCAAAGAATCAGTGAAGGTTTAATTTATCATGCTAGCCTATCTTTGGTGCTAGCCAGGGTAAAGTTGAAGAAAAAATGGTAAGAATGACAGTAACATGGCGTTGCTTGTCGGTTTGCTTAGACTGACCTGGAGAAACATGCATGATTTAGAGATCTGAGTGCACATGATGAGTAAAAATATGTGGTGGTTTAAACATCTTATTCTAACTCAATGTTATTCATAAGAGAAAATGGTGATTATACATGAAGATGAGTTTGATGCATTGGACAAATTTCATACAATTGCGACATAAAACAAATAAAATTGAAGTGAGAGTAATATGGTTATTTACACTGGGGACTTACTGAAACATCAATGTGCTCTATATGCCGGAAATATTAGGTACTTGTTTGTGTTTCGATTTAACTGTTACTTTTGTCCGCTCCCTGGATTTCTCTTGTCCCAACAGAGAGGGGGAAAAGTAGCAATGTGCAATGTCAATTCTCAGTCTGATTGCATCTGACTCATTTGTCCAAATCTAAAAAAAATGGCTGGTATCAGTAGGGGATGTGTGTAAAATCTGTTTAGTCTAAATAAATGCATTTCTGTGTAAAGAGTGCAACACTACAAAGTTATACTTTCGTCCCTGCTCTCCCCCAACAAGGACTCTGGTGGGAAGTGACACCTCTGGACATGCTGTTTAACCAGGGCTGAAATGAGCGGGAGAACAGGTCTGTTAGTGGCAGGATTTCTGCTATTTGCGTCATTTATAAGGTGTGTGTGTAGGCGAGCGACAGAGATCAGGGAGCTAGTTCCTGTGTGTGTGTTTTCCTCTCAGCTGTTTATCATTATTGTTATTACTAGTGTGTCTCTTTTTGTATGGATGGCGCTAACCTGTGATCCTCGGGAGCCTCTCTTGTGGTCCCAATCGGAGCGGGGGAGCATCTGTGGGAAAACGGAGACATGTTCAAACCACAGTCCTGAACATCCTGTTCCTGTTAGCGTCCTATAACAGAACTCACAAAAGCACACCATAATGGAGATATACAGTACTGTGCTGTAGCGGGAAAGAGGAGGAGCGGGAGTGGTGATGCAAAGAGTCAAGGAAGTGTGGGGGGAATGGAAACGCTCATAAATGCAAAAATGGGTTTTGTCTATTTTTTTTTTTTTTTCACTTTCCATTAGGTGTAGACGTCTAATGCAATTTCACAGTCAGGTTTGGTTTACTTTAGCTCCTATTCACTGCCTAAGGGCCTGGTGGAGGCTGAGGATTTTTACGCTGTCTAATTACCAGCCACTGTGTCCTCCCACAGGCCTCGTAAACCAGTTTTCCACTTTCTTGGGAGTCACCGAATGCATCAGTGCAGCTCTGTCACTGATTTTTGGAGCAACACGCTGCAGGAGAGCCAAGTCAACATTAGAGCCCCCCTGCCTCTGCTTGGGCTTTCTGCCCCAGAACTGAGAAGCAGCATGCCGCTGTGACAAATTGCTGCTGCACACACTGAGGCAAGGGGCTCGGTATAAGAGCCAAATTGATAATTCAGGTGTAATTTACTGTGTCAGAGGAGGTCACTGAGTTGTGCCATGCTGTGAGTGAAAACATTGGGAAAACAGTGGGTTTCAGTCAACAGTGCTGTGGGCCTGTCCGGACAGCAGCCTTGTTTTGTGGAGTGTCTTCAAACTGTGCTCCTTAGGTCTAAACAAACAATGAAATAACCAACAAGTCCTCCAACCCATACGATCACGTAGGTTGGTTGTTCCTATCATGGATGTATTATTAGATCTGGATACTGGACCCTAAGGAGGCTCTTGTTCAGTCCGATAAGAACTGCTTGCCTGGTGCATACATAGTTGTACAAAGAGGGCAGCATCGGAGGTGAGGCCCCGTTCATTCTTAGTTGCTCAGTTGCTCAGTTGCTCAGTGGTGCATGAAGCCAAAAAAGTTTGACTTCCCGGGTATAAAATTAACCAGATCTTTCGCATCCTTTGGCCCACAGAGCAGGTGCACAAGAGACTTTCACTGACCGGGCAGCTAACTTTTGCCAGCTGAGCGGTAGACTCACAAGTCAGTCTTTAGACGCTTTGCTTACCTAAAGACTGATGACTTTCTCCCTGATTTTGTGTTTAGATGGGCGAATACAATTTCAGAGTTTAAAAAAACTCCCTACGTTGCAGAACCAATAGTAAATCTGCAAGGCGGTCCTTCGGTGGCTTGCTGAACTCTTGTGCTTGTAAACATAGTCCCACTAGAAACACGTGTAGTGGTACAAAATGGCTCAGCCGCGCTCGCAGAAAACGCCGTCAAAGTTAGTGGATGTTTGTCGCGTTTATGGCGACACATTCTTGCCAACTAAAAGAAACAAACATAATCTTTTGCAAGGCCATGACTCATCCGTCCGGCCGGACTATAAAGGGAATCGCCTTGTTGAGCTTTTAGCTATATATACATATACATATATATATACAGTACAGGCCAAAAGTTTGGACACACCTTCTCATTCAATGCGTTTTCTTTATTTTCATGACTATTTACATTGTAGATTCTCACTGAAGGCATCAAAACTATGAATGAACACATGTGGAGTTATGTACTTAACAAAAAAAGGTGAAATAACTGAAAACATGTTTTATATTCTAGTTTCTTCAAAATAGCCACCCTTTGCTCTGATTACTGCTTTGCACACTCTTGGCATTCTCTCCATGAGCTTCAAGAGGTAGTCACCTGAAATGGTTTCCACTTCACAGGTGTGCCTTATCAGGGTTAATTAGTGGAATTTCTTGCTTTATCAATGGGGTTGGGACCATCAGTTGTGTTGTGCAGAAGTCAGGTTAATACACAGCCGACAGCCCTATTGGACAACTGTTAAAATTCATATTATGGCAAGAACCAATCAGCTAACTAAAGAAAAACGAGTGGCCATCATTACTTTAAGAAATGAAGGTCAGTAAGTCCGGAAAATTGCAAAAACTTTAAATGTGTCCCCAAGTGGAGTCGCAAAAACCATCAAGTGCTACAACGAAACTGGCACACATGAGGACCGACCCAGGAAAGGAAGACCAAGAGTCACCTCTGCTTCTGAGGATAAGTTCATCCGAGTCACCAGCCTCACAAATCGCAAGTTAACAGCAGCTCAGATCAGAGACCAGATGAATGCCACACAGAGTTCTAGCAGCAGACCCATCTCTAGAACAACTGTTAAGAGGAGACTGCGTCAATCAGGCCTTCATGGTCAAATAGCTGCTAGGAAACCACTGCTAAGGAGAGGCAACAAGCAGAAGAGATTTGTTTGGGCCAAGAAACACAAGGAATGGACATTAGACCAGTGAAAATCTGTGCTTTGGTCTGATGAGTCCAAATTTGAGATCTTTGGTTCCAACCGCCGTGTCTTTGTGAGACGCAGAAAAGGTGAACGGATGGATTCCACGTGCCTGGTTCCCACTGTGAAGCATGGAGGAGGAGGTGTGATGGTGTGGGGGTGTTTTGCTGGTGACACTGTTGGGGATTTATTCAAAATTGAAGGCACACTGAACCAGCATGGCTACCACAGCATCCTGCAGCGACATGCCATCCCATCCGGTTTGCGTTTAGTTGGACGATCATTTATTTTTCACCAGGATAATGACCCCAAACACACCTCCAGGCTGTGTAAGGGCTATTTGACCAAGAAGGAGAGTGATGGAGTGCTGCGGCAGATGACCTGGCCTCCACAGTCACCGGACCTGAACCCAATCGAGATGGTTTGGGGTGAGCTGGACCGCAGAGTGAAGGCAAAGGGGCCAACAAGTGCTAAACACCTCTGGGAACTCCTTCAAGACTGTTGGAAAACCATTTCAGGTGACTACCTCTTGAAGCTCATGGAGAGAATGCCAAGAGTGTGCAAAGCAGTAATCAGAGCAAAGGGTGGCTATTTTGAAGAAACTAGAATATAAAACATGTTTTCAGTTATTTCACCTTTTTTTGTTAAGTACATAACTCCACATGTGTTCATTCATAGTTTTGATGCCTTCAGTGAGAATCTACAATGTAAATAGTCATGAAAATAAAGAAAACGCATTGAATGAGAAGGTGTGTCCAAACTTTTGGCCTGTACTGTATATATATATATAACGTTATATATCACATTTTTCACATCACCGTATCACCGTTTAGACTAATCCAATGTTTGTAAAGTCTATAAACACAATGATTGAACAAACATTACTATTTCGGAGTGCACGTTTAGCTGGGCTAACCGTTAGCTGTTAGCCCTGTTAGCCATTAGCGGTGTCTGTAATAGGTAATAACTCATTAAATAGTCCATGAAAAAAATATTATTTCGAGCGGATATCTTAGTTACAACATGATTGAGCTAGCAAAGCAGTTTTGTGTTGCTATGTGTGGTATTTATTCAGTTTTGGGAAATCACGATGTCTAGAAAGCATCAGTGGCTGCAGCTGACAGGGACACTTAATAGCAGCAGCAAAGCTAACATCAGGATGTCATCTGTTAAAAGCCTCCCGTTGTCGGGTACGACATGAAACTACTCCAGTTAGCTCAATCATGTTGTAACTAAGACATCCGCTGGAAAAAATATTTTTTTCACGGATGAGCACACGTTTGATAAAACGGAGTTTAATCTCTCAGCATCCATTTTCAAGCTCTCTGTGTGTTTGTTTCCTTGCGGACGAGAAAAGGGGGAGCGCACATTTCCTAGAAGGCCTTTTCAAAAATGCAAGAGGCGTTGCTTTGTTGCCAGCCGTTTTTGCCGGTGTGTTAAACACACTTTAGAAAGGAGTGTCCCCAGACTATCAGAAGGCGGAGATCTCTGATCGTCTGGTGGCGAGACTAGCTGAGCGGAGCAGTTTAGCTAATTTGGATGGGCATAAAGTGATTAATAATACAGCTCCTCTAGACTTTCCAGATGTTATCAGACCAAATGGATCAAATCTTAATAGTGCAACAAGTCATTTCCCAAGGCATGTGACGCTCACAAAATTGCATCCACTTATTTACAGACATGTCTTTCCATGTGTAAGTCTGGAGAAAAAATTTTTTTGGACCCAATGGCCACACTGACAGATCCCTGAAGCTTAAGTTATACACAGTTCAGCCACTATACGGAAATTGACTTCAAAGTCTAGTGCACTTCCTGTGGGTGTGTTGCATATGCCATAAAGTTTCTAGCTTCTGGATTTACTTCTGGGGTGTGCAGCCCACTGAATATGCGCAGTAGTAATTCTACCACTGGCACCTCCAGTGAGATCCCACTCTGCCCATAAACTTCACATTGTGATGACATCACAGTCTTTATATTGCTTTTCTCAGCTCGAGTAAAGTTTAACAAATAGAAAAGACACCTCCATAGATCAAAAATTCGTAATAGAAAGAGATCATAAGAAATCATAATTTGCAGTTCGAGGTGTCCTGTAAACAGTTTTACAGATGTCTCTTTTATAATGGTGGTTTAAGGAAAAGCCTGAGATTTTTTTACTGCAGTACCATGAGTGGCCACTGGGAAAAATTGTAACGAGGCTGAGCGGCATTCCTGGGGGCTTGATTCCTATCCTCTAATCTGACTCACAGGAGTGTACTGGTGGCAAAAACGACATAAAATGAGCTTAAACGGTCGTAGTTTTGAACATGTGGTTAACGTTGTGAATTGGTTGTGGTTAGTCCCAGGCAACAAAACTACTTGGTTAGGTTTATGAAAAGGTACTGGTTTGGATTCAAATAAGCGCTTTCTTACTTAAGCTAACTATGTAAGTTAAAGTAATTCAGCGCAACAGTCTACTTGGTCAAAGTCCTGGGTTTGTTTGAAACATCCATCTACTCTCTGTACACAAACTCTCTTGTCCCTGTCATAATAACTATGGCCACTAGAGGTCACCGCCTCACATTAAACATTTATATAGGTCATAAAAAGACGCTTGTACAAACGATGTGGTCGTGTTTTGAAGGACAGTCTCGAAATAACCATTCCTGTTGCCTTACTATAACATATTTTAGCTTTAACATTTTTGACTGTTGGAAATACAGGTGTATTTGCTTTGTACATTTAATCAAAGATTAAAGATTTGTCTTACAGTATTATCAAACATGCAGATAGTTTTAGTTTAGTTAGTTTAGTCTTCCAACATCCAAATTCAGTGGAAGTGAATGAAAGATTTGCTTGTGTTGCACAAAGCATCAAAAAATAAAATAGAAATAGAAATGAAAAATCAGCAGCAATATGTCTGAGAAGGATCAATGTCCTGGTTAATCTAGATAATCCACAGATCTCGTTGTCGGTGGTTTATAGAGAGTATTTCTTCAGTAGAAAGTAGTTCAAGTAAAAACTGTTAAAAAATAAGAGTATGTTTATTAATTTAACAAAGTGGAAGATGCAGGCCTATTTTACTGACATGTTTATCAAATCATTAATTTAAGCCTGTAAAAGAGAGCAGCAATGATTTGTAAAAAATAATCTGCAACTATTTTGATTGTTTTAATAATTTTTCAAGCAAAATGCCAAACAAACTTAAATTCAAACTTCCTTAAATGTGACATTTTTTATACTTTTATTTGTAATACATGATAAATAAATATTGGTTTTGGACTGTTATGCACTGAATAAAACGGCCTGTGGAAAATTAAAAACAAAAACTGGAATTTTTCATTATTTTCTGACATTTGATAGATAAAATTATGAATCAATTAATAGTAAGTAGGCAGTGAATTAACTGATGATGAAAATAATCATTAGTGTGAATATAACCTACATTAACATGTTGCCTGGTGATCATCCCTGTATTTAAAGTCCCTGAAAACTTCAAATCTTGCATATTTGTCTATAATATTAAACACTTAAGACTCAATAAGCAACAATCAACAACGATGAATCCTTAGGTATTATTTATGAAGAGAAATCTCAGCTAATTAGCTTCATCAGCACTGTCTGGGCATGGTTTAATTACAGTTGATTGACAATAGCCAACATAAACAAACAGCCCCCCAGCTGCCATCACATTTTGATCCAAATATTGCTAAATCTCAAAAATCCATTTTTCCCATGTGAAATAATCCAAAGCTGCTCCAACTTTAGTGGAAATTTGTGCATTCATGTCAGATCCCATCGATCACAGTGAGGAGCTGATTGAGAAAATATGTTTTCAGGGGCCTTTAAAGACTGTAAATCAAGTTGAGAGTCAAAGCAGGTTTAAATCCTGTGTTTTGAATTTTGGTAATAGCTCCGCAAACAGTGGTGACCCTGAGTGCAAGCGAACAAGGGCACCATCCTAACAATCACTCATAACACGATGCACAGACATTAATAAAGCACAACGGCTTCCCAACAGCTTGACATTTAGGAGGTTTTTATAAAAAATGCAATATGAGGGGTTTGCCCTTTCTCAACAAACATCTTCATCTCTCAGCCTCCATTTTCTCGCCGGAGGACTGCGGCTATGAAGAGCCTGGATTCTCCGATCATCAGCACGATAATATCTGTGAGTCACTTTAAAGCTTCATCAAGCGTGCGCGCACCATCTCATGCATTAAAATAACCACACTGGATGGAAGAGGAAGTCAACAAGCAATCAGCTGTGTAAAGGGCTCATGTATGAGATGTAAATTACTGTGAATGATAGTATTAGCCAGCCAGTGAGCTGTTCGTCTTATTCTTCACCGCTCTGACGACATGCTTTTGCTTTTTACAGTATAGGAGCTGGCGGCAGCCCCTCCATGGTCATGGCGGAGTCCTGCTCCATTAGAAGATCCCAGTATCAGTGAGGCTCTCCAGGCGCACACACATAAACAGCCTTTTCGCTCTTACAGTCTTATGTAACCCAACCTTTCATCTCCATGCTCTGAGAGACAGACCCAGACTACACAGAAGTCTACATGCACCCTTTGAAGTGCCAAAACAAAAAACCCACACAAAATCAAAGCTGAGCATAAAATTTGAGGGCCACAGATAGCCTCTTGCACAGAGTGACTTTACAGGCCACAGTGGAGTTCATTTCGTCTGAGACGGGCTCAAAAGTATGATCAACAAATACATGTGGATGCTGTGCTACTCACTTACTAAACCAAACAGTGGATGCAGTCTGGTGCCACTGTGTTTGAATGTTTTTTTTTAACCAGTGCTGGAAAATCAGTAAACAAAATTTTGGTGTTAGTACTTTCAAGCTTCAAACCACCGGTGTTATAAACATGAAATCACTGCTACACAAACATCATCTATTTTTCAAAGACAAAGCAACAGTATCAGTCACGAGGGCCAAAAGAAACCCACACGACCTCACAGAGGCCTAAACATGTATCACTGCAGAAACATGAAAATGCAAAGAGGCTATACCTTTGTGTTCAAAGTCTCGTTCAAACTTTATTACCTTGTTTTGCTTCAGGAGGATGGAGTAGATTATACTTAAAACATGTGACAGTTCGCTGCCAATATTATGTCTAAAGAGGTAAAACCACACATGAATGATTTCTTAGATATCTCCTGGTTTTTCATGGACGCCCTCCAGGCAGCATAACACAGCCGAAGCAGTAAAATCTCCAAATGGATTTGTTTTTGTCCTAAAGCTCCAGTGCACCTACTGGGAAAAATAACAACTTTGTAGAAGTTATGCCCTTTGTTTCACCCTCTGCTAGATTCATTATGCCGCCCCATAACTCAGAAGGAGTCAGGTCTAGCGGTGGCTTTCCATCAGTTATAGCAATGCTGGTGATTTATAAGAGACTGAAAGCAGTCTTCAGGAGAAAAAATGCTTTGCGTCTTTGAAAGTGGAAGTATGTCTTTCAATCATGGGTGCAATAGCTACCAGAGTAACATGACACGCTCAATAAGGTCTGAGGCATTTTTATGGGACTCTGGCTCCATTGTGAACGCATTCTGGAGATTTGCTGTACTTTCATGATCCAGAGTGATACTCGCAAGAAACAAACAAGAGACAGAAACCCTAACAGTGAAGTTGCATGTTAATAGAAGGTGCAGCCAAGTGAAGGGATGACTCCATTAAATCAATTGGAAATAATAAAATCATCTGCACCACTCATCATGCTCCAAATGTGCCAACGTGAGTTGATTTTAAACTTTAAATTTTTATATACAAAGCACTATGATTCTAGCATTAAAGGGATAGTTAACTTTTTTTAATGGATTTGTATGAGGTCTTATACATAGCAGTATCCATAGTCAATGTATTCACCCCCAACCCCCGTTTTCTGAAGCTCAGCAGTCAGAGTACTGCTCCTTGACTATCAAAATACAAAACAACAACCTAGCTAACAATAAAAAAGCAACTTTGCTTTCAGTAACATTTAATACATGTATTTTAATAATCATATAAATCAATAATCAATTAAAAAAGAATTAGGCCTACAAATTCACTTGTTCAGAAGACTAAACAATAAAATATTACAAATAAAATAATGATAAAATGAAATGAAATGAACATAAATTAATTTTCTAATTTCAATAGGAATGCACCGATTTTGAAATTCTGGGCCGATACTCATATTAATGTTCAAAATAACAATTTCGCCAATAGCCGATACCGATGTTTTTATATTGGTGTTTCTTTTGTTTTTGTTGTTATTTATTCTTCTTTTGTTCCAGGAAGACACAGAAATCTACACTACAAAAAAAAATAACTGAACAGTTTCAAAGTCCTCCTCCGAGAACCGTCACCTTATCGTGGCGGAGGAGTTTGAGTGCCCTAATGACCCTGGGAGCTATGCTGTCGGGGGCATTTTGCCCCTGGTAGGGTTTCCCATGGCAGATTGGTTCTGGGCGAAGGGTCAGACGAAGAACGGTTCAAAAGACCCTTCATGATGGATACAAACAAGGACTCGTGTACCCGGCCCGGAGGGTTACCAGGGCCCCGCCCTGGGGCCAGGCCTGGGGTTGGGGCCCGTGGGCGAGCTCCTGGTGGTCGGGCCTTCGCCCATGGGGTCCGGCCGGGCCCAGCCCGAACCGGCTACATGGGCTCGTCCCCCTGCAGGCCCACCACCCGCATAGGGATCCAGAAGGGTTCGGTGCAATGTGGATTGGGCAGCAGACCAAGGCAGGGGCCTTGGCGGTCCGATCCTCGGTTACAGAAGTTGGCTCTTGGGACATGGAATGTCACCTCTCTGGCGGGGAAGGAGCCGGAGCTTGTGGAAGAGGTTGAGCGCTACCGGCTAGATATAGTCGGCCCCACCTCGACACATAGTTCCGGTTCTGGAACCCTAGTCCTTGAGAGGGGTTGGACTCTCTTCTTCGCTGGAGTTGCTCCGGGTGAGAGGCGGAGGGCTGGGGTGGGCTTTCTGATAGCCCCCAGGCTCTCTGCCTGTACGTTGGGGTTTACCCCGGTAGATGAAAGGGTTGCTTCCCTGCGCCTTCGGGTCGGGGAACGGGTCCTGACTGTTGCCTGTGCTTATGCACCGAACAACAGTTCAGAGTACCCACCCTTTTTGGAGTCCCTGGGACGGGTGCTGGACAGTGCCCTGACCGGGGACTCCATTGTTCTGCTGGGGGACTTCAACGCTCACGTGGGCAATGACAGCGGGACCTGGAGGGGCGTGATTGGGAGGAACGGCCTGCCTGATCTGAACCCGAGTGGTGTTCAGTTATTGGACTTCTGTGCGGGTCGCAGGTTGGCCATAACTAACACCATGTTCAAACATAAGGTGCACGTGGCACCAGGACAGCCTAGGTCGCAGGTCAATGATCGACTTTGTAGTCGTATCATTTGACCTGCGGCCATATGTTCTGGACCCTCGGGTGAAGAGAGGAGCAGAGCTGTCAACTGATCACCACCTGGTGGTGAGTTGGATCAGATGGTGGGGGAAGACGCCGCGCAGACCTGGCAGGCCCAAACGAACAGTGAGGGTCTGCTGGGAACGCCTGGCGGAAGAACCTGTCCAGATGATCTTCAACTCCCACCTCCGGGAGAGCTTCGACCAAGTCCCGAGGGCAGAGGGGGACATTGAGTCCGAATGGGCCTTGTTCCGCTCTGCCATTGTCGAGGCGGCAGTTGCGAGCTGTGGCCGCAAGGCCGCTGGGGCCAGTCGCGGCGGTAGCCGTCAGGCTGAAGAAGGAGGCCTACAGGGCATGGTTGGTCTGTGGGACTCCGGAAGCAGCTGACGGGTACCGGCGGGCCAAGCGGAGCGCAGCGGCGACAGTCGTTGAGGCAAAAACTCGGGCGTGGGAGGAGTTCGGTGAGGCCATGGAGGAAGATTATCGATCGGCTCCAAAGAGGTTCTGGCAAACTGTCCGGCGCCTCAGGGAGGGAAGGCGGCAACTTGCTCACACTGTTTACAGTGGGGGCGGGGAGCTGCTGACATCAACTGGGGACATTGTCGGGCGGTGGAAGGAATACTTTGAGGAGCTCCTCAATCCCACCAACACGTATTCCAGTGAGGAAGCAGAGACGGGGGTCTTGGGGGCGGGTCGTCCAATTTCTGGGGCAGAAGTTGCTGAGGTAGTGAAACAACTCCGAGGCGGCGGAGCCCCGGGGGTGGATGAGATTCGTCCTGGATATCTCAAGGCTCTGGATGTTGTAGGGCTGTCCTGGCTGACACGCCTCTGCAACATTGCGTGGACATCGGGGGCAGTGCCTCTGGAGTGGCAGACCGGGGTGGTGGTCCCCATTTTCAAGAAAGGGGACCAGAGGGTGTGTTCCAACTACAGGGGGATCACACTCCTCAGCCTACCCGGTAAGGTCTACTCCAGGGTGCTGGAGAAGAGGGTCCGGTCGATAGTTGAACCTCAGATTGAGGAAGAGCAATGTGGTGTTCGTCCCGGACGTGGAACCGTGGACCAGCTCTTTACCCTCGCCAGGGTGCTGGAGGGGGCATGGGAGTTTGCCCAACCAGTCCACATGTGTTTTGTGGATTTGGAGAAGGCTTACGACCGTGTCCCCAGGGGCATCCTGTGGGGGGTGCTCCGGGAGTATGGGGTTGGTGGCCCCTTGCTAAGGGCCATCCAGTCCCTGTACCGAAGGAGCATGAGTCTGGTTCACGTGGCTGGCAGTAAGTCGGACCTGTTCCCGGTGAGGGTTGGACTCCGCCAGGGCTGCCCTTTGTCACCGGTTCTGTTCATAACTTTTATGGACAGAATTTCTAGGCGCAGCCGAGTGGTGGAGGGTGTCAGGTTCGGTGACGGGAGGATCTCGTCCCTGCTTTTTGCGGATGACGTGGTCCTCCTAGTTCCATCGAACAGTGACCTCCAGCTCTCGCTGGTGCGGTTCGCAGCCGAGTGTGAAGCGGCTGGGATGAGAATCAGCACCTCCAAGTCTGAGGCCATGGTCCTCAGCCGGAAAAGGGTGGATTGCCCACTCTAGGTCAGGGGGGAGGTCCTTCCTCAGGTGGAGGAGTTTAAGTATCTCGGGATCTTGTTCATGAGTGAGGGTAGGATGGAGCGGGAGATTGACAGGCAGATTGGGGCGGCGTCAGCAGTGATGCAGGCGCTTAACCGGTCCGTTGTGGTGAAGAGGGAACTTAGCCAGAAAGCGAAGCTCTCAATTTACCGGTCAATCTAGGTTCCAACCCTCACCTATGGTCACGAGCTCTGGGTAGTGACCGAAAGAATGAGATCGCGAGTACAAGCGGCCGAAATGAGTTTCCTCCGCAGGGTGGCTGGGCTCAGCCTTAGGGATAGGGTGAGGAGCTCAGACATCTGGGAGGGACTCGGAGTAGAGCCGCTGCTCCTCCACATCGAGAGGAGCCAGTTGAGGTGGTTCGGGCATCTGGTAAGGATGCCTTCCAGACGCCTCCCTTGGGAGGTGTTTCGGGCATGTCCAACTGGGAGGAGACCTTGGGGCCGCCCCAGAACACGCTGGAGGGACTACATCACCCGGCTGGCCTGGGAACGCCTCGGGGTTCCCGCGGAAGAGCTAACAGAAGTGGCAGGGGAGAGGACTGTCTGGGCTTCTTTGCTGAGGCTGCTGCCCCCGCGACCCGGACCCGGATAAGCAGAGGACGACGACGACGACGAGTTTCAAAGTCATTCAGTCCTTCATTACATGACCTTTGAATAAACACAAATACAGACACATCTATGAAACAACCTTTATAATAACCTTCTTTCCCATGAAAAACATCTTTAAAAAAATATCAAAAAGACTTCTTTACTATGTATGATACATCACAATTCCCTCTCCAATATCTTTTTCATAGTGCTGTTAAAACAATTACAAATTTCGCCTTCAAACAGCCATATTTATTCAAGTTTCTCACCAAAAGCTACATTTTTACGAGATTACATTGAACACATCATGAGAATGTTATAATTTACCTTTGTCCAATACTTATTTTTACTGACTAGGCCTCTCTTTGAGTTAGTAGGCCTTGCTTTGTCATTATGTTTTTGTGGCCTTATGTATTATTTCAAGTAACAGCAGTGATATTATTAGTAAAAAAAAAAAAAAGTAAAAGATAAACATATTGATTTTTTTTTCATACCCCGGCCCCACCCCACAGTCCAAAGACATCTAAACTAGACTCTAAAATTGGCCATAAGTGCAAATGTGAGCGTGAATGGTTGTCTGTCTCTATGTGTCAGCCCTGTGATAGTCTGGTGACCTGTCAAGGGTGTACCCTGCCTCTCACCCAATGTCAGCTGGGATAGGCTCCAGCCTCCCGCGACCCCTAACAGGATAAGTGGTTATGGAAAATCATTGAATGAAAAAACAACTGGGTGGTATTCTGTGGTTCAGGTCTGCTGGTTTGGAATCACTACTTCTACCCAAACATGATGGACATGATTGGAATTTTGTTTGTGGCACTTTAGAGTTCTTAACTTAAACACCAAACACTGTTCAGAGAGCGAGCTACTGCTTTATCCTGTGCACATTCAGGTAACTTCCTTGAACCACAACAATGTAACCTCTTCACCTTTCACCTCCTGGAGGTGACAGACACAGCAGGTGCCCACAAGACTTGAGAATAACATTCATAACCTTCAGCAGCAGCAGCAGCAGCAGCAGCAGCGTGTCTTTCCAGGAACTGTGCCCTGGATACTGTGGATAGCCCACAGACCTCACTGTCAACAATTTTCCTTGGAAGTATTTCTACCTATGAAGCCTGTACACAGTGAGTCACGCAGACATTGTTCCTGGAAAGAGATGTTGCTGTTGCATTTTTGAATGTCATTTTTTAAAGGTGTGAGCACCAAAAACAAAATTCCATTCATTGTCGCTGTATTAGGGTGGAGGCAGTGATTTCAGAGAGGAGTATCTCAAAATAAATGAAACCAGAATATTCTGCATGGCTAGAGACCACTAGAAGTAAGTGAGAAAATACTTTTTTGCTTTTTGATTTGGATCAACTGACCTCCTGAATCTGAGATAGTCAAATACAGGGAGTGTTTTCCAAATATTACAATGTTTTTACCACAAAATTCCTTCTTTATGCTACCTTGGATGGTGTTTCATTGCTAAGCTGTGGCGGAAGGATAGCTCCTAGTTGTTTCACACAGGTCTGCAAAAAAAGACAACAACACTGAGTTAACCTTCACCAATCAACCAGGACGAAGATACAGACATGATTCAGGTAGTGTAGACTGATGAAAAATTCTATTAGTTTTGGCCTTTGCCCAAAACAAGGACTGTGGATTTTCTCTCTGATTTGTTACTGTGTGGTTTCTCTAAGATGGACTCGCTCATGGAGAAGAGGGGTGTTTAAAGATTTAGATTTTAAGAGCTTGTGTTTTGATAAAAGAAGTCTAAACTCCTGGCTTTTATTGTCCAGCTTGATGACAGTTTGTTTGGATTTACAGGCATCAAGGTAAATAATGGAAAGGATACTCCTAAGATATGAAAACATCAGACACACAAAGAAAGCAGCCTGCCAAAATACGCCTGCTGCTCTCAGTAAATGAGGCTGCGCTCTCATGACTCAAAATAGTGCCAGCCAAGTAAACTCCCAGCCTTCCTCTCACCCAGAGTGTTAAGAGGGCAGCAGCGTGGATGCCAGTATGCCGCCATGCCCTGTCCACCACCATGGCTCCGAGCCACAGCCCACAGCAAGCTGCCGTGCCTCTGAGGTGCTGGGTAAACACCACGGTGTCAAAGCACAAACAAACTACTGGAATATGCTTGTTGTTTGACTTGCTCCCGCCAGTAACCAGTTGAGAACCACTTCCCTGTGGGTGTGAAGTGGTGGGAGCTGTAGCAGTAACAGCACCCATAGTGCAGCTCCACTTTCACACTAATCAACCTGACGCCTCGCAATGAGCCACGACCCACTGTCATCAACTTACTACTGAGTACTTTTCTAAATCTGTCTGGAAAGGGAACCGGAAACTGCTTAGACCTAATATAGCTCAGTGCGAGATAACTGCGAGCAGTGTTTCTTAATCATTCATTCATGATCAGACCTTCATTCTTCTCCCTCTTTCTTTCCCTGCCTCCTGCGTCCTATTTCGTCCCTCATTATTGGCTTCACTGAGGACACGGCTAGAAGAAGTGCCAACTAGAGATCTCCTTGTTGAGGGAAGGGAAGGAGAAAAAGAGAGAATGCTGATCTTACAGTATGGTTGGGTTAATTAAGGGCCAGCAGATCAGTCTGCAGGATTTCCAATCAGCTTGACCCAGGGGTTTTATGCACCACCTCTCTGTCCAATTAAACTCACTATGCTCTCACTTAACAATCAGGCCTGCAAAGTCATGTATTCACACATATGCCTACTTACGGAAGTGTACACACACATGCACTCAGACTCACACTCGCTGCCTCGAGGTCTCCGAATATTTTCTGCTTATGCCTCCTTTGTTCTTTTATCAGTGCTCTCTGTCAAAGATATTCTGACGTCTGCATCGCTTGACTCAGACATCCCCGCGCTCACTTTCATTTTCAGCCGACAAAGAGAAAGTAGGTCAGATTCCACTAAGTCTCACTATATGAAGGCTTCGGAAATGACAGCGGCTTAGCCTTAAGGACACCATCAAGGCAACAATCAAAGATCCTTGTACTCACTTTCATGGTTGTTACAGCCACAGTAAACTCTATATTGCTCATCACGGCTTTGAAAATGAGGTGTAATCTTCTTTTGCACCCACAGGTGGAGGTATACTCATGATCAGTAATATACCGTAACTGTTTTCTCTGGGGACCATGGATGGATTACAGATCAGGCCAATTGGGCACAGGCCCAGGGGCCCCAAGTGTCAGTGGCCCCCCAGCCCTAACATGGACAATGAGACATGTATCGACCAGGAGGAGGAGACTTAACATGACAACAAAAAGATGCAAAGGAACTGCAAAGAGACTTAAAACAACCAAAAAGACACAAATTTACCTTGATGAGACACAAAATGACCAAAAAAGACACAAAATTATCTCAAAGACTCACAAAATTCCCTTAAAGAGACACAGAATGAAAAGACCACAAAAAGATGCAAAGGAACTGCAAAGAGACACAAAGTAAGTACAAAAAGGGGCAAAACAACCACAAGAGACACAAAACGACCAAAAAAGAAACAAATTTCCCTTGAAGAGA
Source organism: Epinephelus lanceolatus (assembly GCF_041903045.1). Classification (NCBI taxonomy): domain Eukaryota; kingdom Metazoa; phylum Chordata; class Actinopteri; order Perciformes; family Serranidae; genus Epinephelus; species Epinephelus lanceolatus. The sequence goes on from NC_135738.1 coordinate 17,599,813, forward strand.
CACAAAATGACCAAAAAAAGACAAGGAATTATGTCAAAGAGACACAAAATTCCCTTAAAGAGACAAAGAGTGACTTTTAAGAGAAACACAACCACAAAAAGATGCGTAATAACTACAAAGAGACACAAAACAGCAACAAAAAAAGGCAAAACCACCACAAAATCTGTGTTTCTTGCTCCGATGCAGGAGAGGTGGTGGGGGCTTTGCATATCTATGCACAGGAGCCCATTGTCTCATAATTCGCCTATACTTGGGACCCTCTCAGGAAACTGTCCTTGTTTTTTGTAGAATCATGACAATGTATATTTATCTATTTATTAAATGTATATTTACAGGATTCCTTTCTTGTTTAGTGGAAGAATCATTGCTGCACCAGAGGGAGGAACTAATGTAGTGTAATGCTTAAAACGTAAATTTGAAGATCTCTATTAATTGCTACCTGAGCTTTGAGTGCAGAAAGCTTTGATAATTGAACCCTCTGGTCTACCTGGTGCTCTTCATCTATTTCTTACTCTGAAGTGTAGACAGATACAGACTCTGTCACCTTTATGGATTTTTAAATTTAGCATGTGGACAACAAAACAGCCTATGCCGGCTTTGTAGATTTCACTGACGTCTCGACAAAGTAAAGAAGAGAGTTTGTCATATGAATAACAAACAGATAGAACAGATGGAAATTAGCGGTGGATATGTGTGAGTCTTAATCTTCCTTCTATCCATAATGTAGTTACTTTCTGCTGCTTTGTATTTTCCACTCTCTTGCATTTTCATTAACTAAACCATCATCCTCCTTGGAAAATCTCTTCATAAGCTGTCCTGAATTTAATTGGACACAAGGCAATAGCAATGCTAGAGGGCAAAGGAAAACAGACATTAAAGCGCTGAGAATTAATAGGGGTGTGTACAGTATACAGTAAAACTGCAGGAATAGAGTGTGGAAAAGGCTCGGGTACAGGCAGTCACAAATTTCTGACCCAAACTGTCTGGCTCTTTGTCCAGGTGACTCCGAAAAACCTCGCCACACCTTCCTCCTCTGCCATATCCACCCTGAGCGCGGCAGCCGTCCGCTGGGAGGACACTAATAAATCCTCCCCCTGCCTGCCTGCTGATGGGAGAGTATGGAGAGTCATTCCTATTCACGCTGGCTAATGTTTTACAGGTTTTACCGTGGGGGTCAGTCATCATGGGCCATTTGCGTCATCGCTGGAGGGAAGGGAACTATTGAGGTGGGCTGCCAAAGCGGAGGGGGCCATGTGCAGGGAATGAGGAACACGCTTGTGTGTACGCAAAGATTAGCACACGCACACCTAAAGCTGTTTGGCATCCACACACTCGCACATTCTCTGTCACATGCACCGGCCTGCAAAGCAAACACGCACGCATAACGAACATAACCACACTTGCACGTGCATTAACAATGCTTACATGCACAAATATGATGCCATGATATATTTTACACACCAGCACTGTATCTCAGTTTACCCCTCCCTTACTCTTCACACTTTCTTACTCAGACTCTGCTAATTTCTGAAGTGTGACTAATGGGATTTATCGTCTTTACGTTTCCTGGGAGAGACTTAGCCTGATCCTAGAAGAAACCCGGAGTGCGAGTCTCTACCAGAGATAGATCTGTCAGTCTCCCAGGGTGAAAGCGCAGACCACAAGGATGCCATGGCCCAGAGAAAACCTCAATGGGAGTACCCCATATTCTGACCTCAAAAACTATCAAACACGACAGCTTGAAATGTGTCACTGACAAAGCGAAAATCTCCTCATGCAAGCCTGTATGGATGGCGTAAAAATATTCTTTAAAGCCTCGTCCATGCGGCTCCGTGATTAAAAAGCATCATCTTTTATTTCTTCGTAATATTATTTGTGTACACGCTGCTTTTCCTTGCTTATACGTTCTGGCCGACTCCTTCTAAAGCAGTTAGGTTCCCAGCTCCGCGCATTCAGCTGGGTGAAAAAGAGGGGATCTGGCTGGGTAGACCTGGCAGCCCACCTCAAAACAGCATGCCAACGCCATTAGTGTATAATGGTCCAGTCAGGATTACTGCTGGGGCCTGGAGAGCTGAGAAGGGAACACAGCACTCACTTGTTTGTTTGTTTTACAAGCCTCTGCTCTGTTCAGTCTGCAAGGTGCCAGTGGGCTTTGTGTGCTTTAATTCACAGTTGATTCAAATGGGGCTCACTGTGACAACAATAGCGGCTCCTCTATGGCCACTGCACACTTGTTTCAGAGAGGCATGAATAAATATGATACGGCAATTCATTCACTATATCTAGGCTAACTTGTCTTGCTCTGAAACATAGACATTAAAGGGACAGTTCAACCAAAAATGTAAAAATACATGTATAATAACTACAGATGAGTGTTGAGTAAAGGCTGACATTTTTTGGGGGGGATCCTGTGGGTCAAGGAAGTCCTGTGAGATTTCCTTGTGATAGGTGTCAATCAGTGCGTTTACATGACATTAGAGAAAACTGATTTATTGTGTTAGTCCGACTACAACCAGACTTTTAAAATACATGCAAACATGTAAGTCTGACTTAAATCGCACTAAATCAAATTTCTTAAAGTCAGACTAACACACCCAGATAATGCGATTTAAATCAAATTACTCCTGCATGTATACAGTCAGTCGAACTCAAACTGGCTTAGGCACTCTGTGCATGCTCCACAGTTTCTGCCCCGGGCTTTGACCTGGAAGCCAAATAGCATAAAATAAGCAACAGAAGAAGATGCTGGTAACAACATGACGAAATCTACATCCAGAGCTGTGCATTTTCGGATGGAAGAATTGTGCAGAGCTGTAAAGTTGTCCACCATGGCACAAGTTTGCCACTAGCTTACCATAGCTTTATTGTTTGTCAATTGTTTGGTCTGTGACGCAATAGGTCAACTGGAAAAGAGTCCAATACCAACAAGCTGAATATCTCCACCTATCGTAGGGGAGACGGACATACTTCGGTCAATAAATCAATTCCCCTCCCGTGCTTGTATAAATTAAATGGCCTAGTCGAGGTATAATCGTAGTTTGATGTTACTGTGCATGGAAACATACTGAATTTCACCACTCACCACGTGGCATGCAGGACAGGAATCCTAATGACTATTAAGCTAGCAATGTGAAGTCAAAACTATTAGGGGAAACATATGCCTGTAAGCACCCATGTCGGTTTATGTTAAGTATGTGAGGTAAAATAGTAGGTTGTTAAAATAATATTATCCCAATGACAATGCTAGTTGTGCTATTTGTGCTACTTCTGCTACCATGCTAATGGTAATTCCTATTACGTGTTAGCATCAAGCTAATGGACTAAGCGCTAGCACTATTTGCCACATGGTTGTAGCACTTAAAATAGAGAGAGGTTTATAACCAAGTAGGTTTTCACTTACAAGGAATTTGTCTTGGTGTTTGGTGGATACAATTAACAAAATCATATCAAGAGGAAATAAAATTAAAGGTAAAGTACTGAAACAGTCAAGAACATGAATATAGACCAGACAAATTACAATAAAAATTTAAAAGGATGCTATAAAAAAGTCATGACAATTTTCATATTCATATATAGGCTAAATATGCAGTTTAAATATGAGTAAATGCTTTTTTCTTTATTATTAAAAACACAACACGGGAACAGGATGGGACAGGAGCATTCTTCCAGGATTATGGCAGGACAGGATTTTTTTTTGTGGGTGTGGGATGTGAAAATCCACTCCCGTGTCCCCCTCTACTGCAGAGGTATCTGCCTTCTCTCCAATATGATGGAACTAAGCGGCACTTGGGTTGTGGTGCTTAAAGCACCAAACAAAGACATTTACAAGACTCAACAGCAATGTCTCTTTCCAGAGATTATTACCCAGTAACTCAAGATAATCCACAGACCTTGTTGTGAGCAGTTTCTGGTAAAGACTATTTTCTTTCTACTTAACTACACCCATCAACTGTATGACTGCACTTGTCTCCCACAATCCATCTCTCTGAAGGAAAGAGGATTTCAAGGGCTTCACTTAGGTAGCTAACTTACAGCTCAGCTGAGAAAGATGCTATTTTATTTCTACTGTGCTACACCCATCAACCAAATTACTGCGCAGAAGAAAGCGTGCATCTACTGCTAAATCACCTAGCATGATTGAGCTAGCTAACGTTACAGCTAAGCCGTGGAGGATGCCATTAATGTTTAAATATTGTGCTGTCACAAACATGAACCTCTTATCCATGAGTAGACGTACGCTTCCTTCTGAGTGGTGATACAGTTGGCTGTTGTAGCTCAGTAGAAAGAAAACATTTCCTACATGAAACTGCTCACAACAAGGTCTGTGGATTATCTAGAGTTACAGGGTCTAATGGCCGAGTGCCATTTAGTTCCATTATATCTGAAGAAAAAAGGCAGACATCTCAATGACTGATATCGCCAACACTCATCAACTCCCATCAAAACAATCTAGACTGATAAACAGCACTACAGCCAAGAGAAAGATATGTATTTTTAATTTTGGGGTGAACTGTTCCGTTAAGCTTGTGCTGTCACTCATTCTGCGGTCGAAACATTTCCCCGAAGGTGACTGCACCTGCTTATTGATTGGCTAATTACACACCCATCAAGGGAACAACAAATTCTCTCTTACATGCTTTTCATGTGTCACTAGCCCGGCTTCATGTTCATCAGAAAAGATGGACAGCGTCGAGATAAAGAGAGCATTTCCCCATCATCCATCAACTCGGTGATTCAGCCCTTCAGCCTGCTTCAGCCACGGGTATTTTCCAGTGCAGCTTTCATTACAAAATGGAAATGGTAATATTGATTTATGTGTCCTCTTAAAGACTCTCTGTCGCATTTATGAATGACATTATGAAAGACCAGAGGATTAGGAGCGTAGGCTGATAAAAAAAGGGTTAAGCCACATTTGGCTCTATTTTGTTGCTCATAGGTCTTATTTAAGCAATGAGGAATGGATAGATTTGTGCCGGTTAAGTGCACAGTGCAGGTCTCAGACAACAGGGCTGGGTGTTACAGTTCCACTGTAAAATGTTTTTATGAAGCCATAAGTCTGACTGGGACAGAAGGCAATATTTCTTTTGGAGGAGGCGATGTACGTCAAGAGGGGATTTCAGAGTTAATGAACAGTTGAATAACAAAACAATTTACACCTGACCTTGACATGAGAACTGAAGCAAACGCACTGAACTTTTGAATCCAGTTAGTTTTGGTGTAACAATGACGTGTGGAAATCTACTTTTCAATATTTAACTATTCTAGCATTTGAACCCAACCTACGCTTTGCCATAAGATAATGAAAAGGGGAATGACGATCTGAGAGCACGGAGTTCAGTCAACGGCAATGTTATGAAAGCAGTATGGGAATTTGTGCATGCATGATGCCTCCAGTGCATACGTTATTTCATCTTTTATTCACAGGCCTGACTCAGCTAGGTCTGTGTTCTGTGTTTTGTCTGTGCTCATCGGAGAGGACCACACACACACACACACACACACACACACACACACACACACACACACACATACACATACACAAGCATCTCCCCCACTATTTCAGCTGCACACAGAACATTTACAATCCCATCAAGATTCCCACAGGACTCCAGTAAACAAACAGACAGCGACTGCCCACTCAAGCATATGCCTTTAAATCACATCCCTACATCCTTTATAAATCACTGCTGCAGAAATATAAACGTACAGTCAGGACAGCACCTATGCACTGACTGATGTACTCAAAGCGTGCGTGTGCATGCATGAAAGTGTGTGAATGCCAGCGGCTGATAAACAGCATGTGTAACAGCATGGAGCATAAATCTCTGCTTCCTCTTTTTGCAGGTGGAAGGATTTGCATTACAGAGCCTGTTCCCCTAGAAGAGGCTCAGGTCAGCCCCATGGGCAGGTTTTCCACCATTAGCTTGTAAAACGCTTGCTTTGTCAGTGAAATTCCCAGAGGGCTCTGGTTCCCCATGTAGAAGGAATGCAGGGGTCTGCGGGGACCACGAAGGTGCAGGGGAACAAGAGACGGCCTTCCCTGCCACACTCCAGTGGGCTTCTCTCTATGAGGCAGAGCATAGAGCCATTAAGAGTGGACCATCATGCTGATAGCCATCCTGGAAACCTGGCTTAGAGAAAAGCAAACAGGGGGATCAGATAGAGGAGATGCTGGCTGTCCTCTGGGGAAATAGGCTGCAGGCTCCATGAATGACAGAAAGCTATCTTCTTCGATCACACCCTCACTAGGGCTCACCGAGGCTTAGCAAGCAACACACAGTATATACTACCATAAAGCTCTCTGTCCTGCTCGCCCGAGTGATATATGATGTGATAATAGTCAAAAATACAGTAGTAATAATATGTTGTCACTGTGTTGAGCAGCAGTTATGCTTTTGGCAAAGGTATATCATGATGTATGGTTTGAGTAAAGCTCTCCTGAAAAGTGACAACAGCTCTGTTACTGGACCACCCAGAGCGATTGTTGGCAGGCTCGCTGCAAAGGCACATTTATTTCAAACTGTGAATTTGTGAGTGGATACATGCTTTATATGTATTTATATGTGTGCAAGCCAGTAATAGAAGAAGGATATCTTAAAGGAACAGAGTGCGGGATTTAGGGGGGATGTACTGGTAAAAATGGGATATAATATGCATAACTAGGGTTTTAATTAGCGTTGAATCACCTGAAATTAAGAATCATATATCATATCTACAGAGGAAGCTGGGCCTCACTACGGAGTCCACCATGTTGCACCACAACATTTCTACAGAAGCCAAGAACAGACAAATCAAACACTGCCTAGAAAAGGCGTTTTTTTTATGTCACCTGAAGGCCTCAGTAGACTCAGGCCTCAGGGGCATCACGTTAGTAGCAATCTGCAACCACTAAATGATGCCACTAAATCCTACATACTGCTCCTTTTCTGTGCAGGAATTGTACGTAACTGTTTGTAAACAGTATTGTCAATGAAAGTGGAAGTAAAAGTCAACCAACTGATGTTTCACACTGCTATATTTGCATTTATTTTCAGTGCTGTGTCTGCAATTTTCATAGCTTCCTCTTGGATACGTGCTGCTCATAGTCTGGATCACAGTCGCTACCCTTCGTTTCTTTTTTTCTTAGATGAAAGTGGCAGTTCTTGTGCATAAATGCCAGTAGTTTTAATCGACTGAATCAAGAGAGAAAGAGAGAGGGTGAAGTGATGGAACAATGGAGCAATAAGAGTAATATAGTGGAGAACTGGGGGAGAGAGCACGAACAAGAGAGGGACGGTAGCCGAAAATGAGAGAAAGAGAGACATATTAACGTCTTATAAAGTTGTTATGGTGAAGGCATTAGCAAGCAGTTGTAGATTCAAAAAAACAGCGGATACACTGTGGTGCAACATTAGCAAAAATTTAAAAAACATTTCAGCCTCCAGGTCAATGTAAGTCCAATATTGACTCTCCTTTTCACTCTGTTTTGCTCTTCACCAACTTCTGGGGAAGATATCTGGCTCTTCAGCTGCTAAATGCTCCACTCAGTCCAGTTCAGCTTGTCTCTAAGTTTGCCTGTCTGCCATTTGGTGCTGGGGAAGTAGCGTACGGCGGGTTTATCAGAGACTGTTTGCTGAAAACAGCTGCCTGCTATGTGTAGAGTTTGATAAGAGAGCTGAGACTGAACCTAAACAGAGATGAACTGCAGAGTCAGGTGATAATTCTCTTTCAGACACCTTTCACATCACATCAGATTTGACATATGGATATAAAAAATACAAACTAGCTTTAGCTTGATTTGAGAAAACACAGCTCTCATCTATTTGAATGAGGCCAGTCCAGCGGGACATATTTCTGCTGTTTGCCTCACCATCATTGCGACAAAAAGAAAAAATGCTGCTGAGATATATTTCAAGAATTGTGAAATCCTAATTATCATAATAGTTAATACCTATTGGTGTCAGATAAACATGGTGAAATAAAAAAATACAATATTTCCCTATGAAATGTAGTAAAGAAGAGGTGTAAAATAGCATAAATGTACTCAGTTACATTACAACCGGGGTAAGCACATGTTTGTGTGTTACAGTAAATGTCTGTGTATATAAGCAAGTTGGTCTTTTGTGTGTTTACACTGCAGGTCTGTGAGTTTGTCCATGTATATGTATGCAATAAATATACAGTATATGCCTATTGTCTCTGTTTTCAAGTCTGTGTGTGCGTACAGATGTGTAACAGCGTCCATGTACTGTATGCATGTGTGCAGGATCTGGGACAACATTGAGGGCAACCACAAGCTAGAAAAACATTGTTAAAAAACTTTGTTAGTCTGCTGTTTAAACATGGAAGGAATCCTAGTAAAAATACACAAAGCATTTGTTTCTTTATTCACACTCAACAACACAGAGCAAAAAACTCTTTTGAAGGAACACTTTGCTCCTGGATCCTGTCGATCAGAGCCGCTGGTGCCACCCACACACACATCGTACACACACACACACCAGGCCAAACGGCTCCTTGTGTTTACCTAGCCATGTGACTCAATCTACAGTACGTCCAGTGACGTCAGCTTACATTCCTCACATTCATCAGTCTCCGTTCTCACTGATACTGTCTCAGATGCTGCATAACAGAGGGAGCAGAGATCATAGATTTTAAAAGCAGCAATCATTCACCGGGCCTGTGTTTACTATATTTATCTTTTCCTGATAAAATAAATAAGCACTACATTGTGTTTGCCATCTGTTTTCATAAGCAGTCGTGCGCTCGTGAACAGCCATTGCCTGAAATAGTCTTCCTGTTCCACTTAAAACATGGAATCCATAAATAATTGCAAAACTGCTGTCAGGAGATGGATACAGGGAACAAACAACCCGCTGCATAAATATTCATGAATACTTCAGTTTTAGACTACAGTAGGCTTTGTTTGCTGCCGTGTCTGCAGCTTATTGTGAAATTAGTGCATTTTTCTTGCTAGTATTATAGAGAGCGACAGAGGGAATAAGGATTCTACAGTATAAGGTGTGATAATGTTCAGTATGTGAATGAATCATCTGAATCTGAACTAGCAGTGCAGCATGCAGTTACTAGAGTAACCTATGGTGTGAAGAGTTATGTTAAAGGATGTGTTATTTTAGCCTGATGCTGCCCCAAACACTTTCCAGAAATTAAAATCCAGTTGGGGCCAATCAGGGATCTCCACCATAGTCGACAACTTAAGCAGCCAACCAGGGACATTGCTGTGGTTGATGATGTAAAATGCAGGCTGCAGCTTGCAGAACAGTAATAGCAGCTCCTGAAGCAACAGGCGCTAATTCTAACATAAGTAAACACAACAATAAGTGAAGTTATTGCAGAAAATTTATGAACTCCCAGAGATTCTCAGACGCCCCCGATGGCCACTCATATTGAAATATTTTGCAGTGACAACCATAAACCCCCACCACCTTAATTATGAATTCTAATATAATACATGAGCATGAACATGAGTTACTCTCTCAAAACCAGAAACTAGAGAAGTTCGTCTCAAACTTGTGATGTCATTAAGTATAAAGTCTGGAGCTGATCCATGGACGATGAATGGGAGCCTGGTTTGTGGTCTTACAAAATGTTTGTTTTCTTTTTTTTTTACACCCAAAAGAGCTTCATTCTGCTGTAGTGTTCTCAGTTTTAAATAGAAAACGTACTCATATACTCAGAACATTCCTCTGGGTGCTCTCAGTGTCATCTTCAACATCTTTCCCAATTCACTGTCAGTCGAGCAGCTCCAGACTTTATACTCCCTGACATCACACATTTGAGTTTTAGCCCTCCAGCTTTTGGATTTGGGAGAGACATGTTCATGTTTATTAATATTTCTGGACTGTCTTAGACCATAGGAATAACATGAATTTTGAAATTGGGTGTAGATCCTCTTTAGACCTCCTATGAAGGCACTATACAGTGCACAGCTGCTGCCCCCAACACTCCCTTAGGACTCATTTATGTTCAACATTAGATAGAAGACAGAACAGACAGATCCTTGTGTCTGTACTCTGTGTTCATTTCATCTGTATTTGTGCACATTTTCTGAAAGCTTTGGATACGGATGAAACAGAGCAGTACCACCGGAGGCAGTGTAGCGTAGCTGAAGCGAGATATGAGCACAGGAGATGACGCAGACATTTAAATAATGGCAGAAAGAAATGAATCAATAATATATAATAATTTACAGTAATACACAGTGAAAATAAGAAAATGAATTCATCCACGTCGAGATGTATATAATGGCCTCACAGACCACCACGGTCTACAACACTGCCTCGACTAAGAATGTATTATTACGACCTTCTCCACCGTCGGCTCGTGTGCAGTTGTGTGAAACTTTTGACTATGCCCTCTAGTGCCATCTATTGGCTGTATATATACCATTATAAAGGACACATGGACGCATGAGGACAGTGACATTTACAACATTTGAAACATATTGTATTTTTGTATGTAAGGGGAGCATAAATGAGGCTTACCTGGGTCATGTGGGTGTACATGGTAAATATATTTAAAAAAAAAAATGATTTTGATGTTTGATCAAGCAAAATTGTTCGAAAGTATTCGTTTTTCTTTACCAAATCAGTAATTTATAAATCTAATTTCTTATCATAAATGTGTAAGATAAATCTGATCATGGACATAAACAGGAAACACCACAGTGTCACTTTGTTGTTGTTAAGAAAAGGTTAAGAAAATGTCTTGTTCCTTCCCTGACTAGTTTCCTTTTGTACAAAATGGTGGCTTCATACTTTACATTCAGCTGCTGAGAGCCACAAAACTCTCACAACAGCGAAAGTTTAAGACAACACAACTCTAAAAGGGCTTCTGAATTCTTAGCCTATCCTAAACAGTCCACTCTGCGGCACAGCTGAGGAAACAATTTGCTGAGACCTTTGCCTTTCCCGTTCTGCTCCCCACGACACGATCCAAAGACACTGCAGAACAGCAGGCTCATCTTGCTACCATCTGAAGAAGAAGAGGAAACATGATGGAGAGTGTGATGCAGGCTGCGTTTAACCTCACTCAGTCATTACAATGTCCAAATGCTCATTTGTTATTCTCTTAATTGGCCAATCAGTAACAGTGGCAGGACAATTAATCAAACAAAGAAAAGAAAGATTAATCCTGGTTTTAAGATCGTGTTCAGCCGAGGTTCATGTCCCGTATGAGTCCGACAAAGCGGGTCTGTAGCCTGGAGCTAGTGTGACTTCTCATCTGTAATTGCTGTAATTGCACTTTCCATAGACCATGTAAAAGCAGAAACAAATAATGTCTGCTGCAGCTCTGGATAAATGATGACCATCAGCCAAGATTGTTTTCACAATCCTGGCTCGAAAAATGCCCAATTGGAAAGGATAATCCAGTATAATGGGAAGTAGTTCAATTAATTAGGGAGGTAGACTAGAAGAGAGGTATCATAAAACTGAGCCATAAACAGCTTCAACTGCACGGCTGATAAGGCTGTACTGTGCAGGACTTGTAAATACAAAATGGCCACCTTGGAGTTAAAAACTGTGGAAATTTGAGCAAATGGTCTTTTTTTTTCCATCTCAAAAATCTGCATGTTTATTATCTGTATGTACGCATTAATCTAATGGAAAACAGACCCCAAAACAAATTAGTTCTCCCCATATAACCTGATTAGTACAGCTGCTCCAGCCTGAAGCAAATGGATCTATGCAGACAACCGGCGGGGATAAAGAGGAGCATGTGTGTGTGTGGGTGTGTGAACGGAGGGCTCTCTCAGATCTGGCCGTCGCCTCCACTGTCACACTGTAAAACCCCAAAGACAAGAGTGGAAAAAAAACTGCAGACAGACCTCACCCAAGACCTGCGTCCACATCTGAAACATTCTCTGTCAGTGATTACAACATTACTGAACTAATCACAGCAACAATAATGAGCTGTCACACGCTGGAAGCCAGTGGCTAAATGACTCCTGTCAGGTCGGACGGAGATTGTTTTAGTAGAACAGTGCATTTTCCATGTGTCACATTTCATTCCAATCTCTGGTTAATCTACCAACTGGTAGATTAACACTGATGGACTGAAACATGACAGTATTGCTGATGAGAGGGGCACACTTCGGCCTAGTCCACACGCACACAGGTCATTTTTAAAATATAGCTTTATCTAAGTGTTTTGTGGTGGTGAGGGGTTAGTACTGATACAGGCTAGTATCGCGATATTTTGCGTGGCAATATGCAAATACGTATTAAACTTTTGGTAGCCTAATAGAATAATAAAATTGTTCGCTTTTCAGTCCATTAGATAAATTTTGCTGCAATAAAAATGACTGAAGTGACATAAACAGACTAAAAATCTTTAGTTTATGACACACTGGCAGTTTTCCTTAGGGGACATAATTTGCTGTAAATAAAAGGTAACAGATTTCAATATACCACAATATATTTGATCACAATACTCAGCATATTGCTCCTGTAAATGTTTAAAATCATAACAATATTGTATCATGGGGCCCTTGGTGATTCTGAGCCCGACCATTTTAGCCTTTTATCCTCATGTAAATTGTGTTTTAGGTCACTGAAAATGTTTTTTTTTTCATTTGTTAAACTCCTTCCAGGGTGAAGATTTTCAGAAACTCGGTTTTACTGTTGGTGTTTAGACATGGTAAACTGAGTTTTTGGCCTGTGACGTGAGAATGTGTGCAATTAACTGCAATGGTGGACAAAACAGTGCTGGCTTTAACCTTGCTAACGGAACTTTTTACATGTTTACATATAAATTAACAGTTACTCTTTCACTTTACTGAGTAACAGAGATCAAAATGTAAGAGCTTTTTTTAGGCTTCTGACTGGCCAACATCTTTTTCTTCTTTGCGTGGCTTTAGGGTTATCGCCACCTGCTGGTTTAGCATGCTTTTAACAGGTCTTCAGTTATGTTTTTACATTTTCAGTTGGACAGAGATGTTGAGTGCTTGTGCGGATGGATTTTTTTTTTTTATAAACAAACGAGGAAGGCCCTGCTTTCAAAAATTTTGTACACATGTAGACAAGGTCTTAAAGGAACAGTTCAGTATTTTGGGAGATACATTTTTTTGCTCTTTTGCGGAGAGTTAAATACAAAGATCAATACCACTATCGTAACAGTCTGCTAAATGTGAGGCTATAGCCAGAAGACGTTAGCTTAAAGCTTAGCATAAAGACTGGAAAAACGAGGAGTTTGTATGGCATAAACAAATGAGATATAATGGATTAATCTTAAGAGATGCTCACGGACAGACAGAGCCAGGCTAGCTGATTCCAGGCTGTTCTAATGCACGTTTTTACATTTGTATGTTTTAATATAAAAAGTAATGCACCAAAATGTGTATACATCACATAATCATGAGCTAGTAATTCATGTATAACCCACATATTGTGAAAGGCTGCTATTATGTGACCAATACGCTGTCAGGAGTACAGAAGGAAGCAGTTGCGGTAAGGTGTAGACTGGCTGGCGGATGGGACACAAAACACAAAATTTTCTCCCAGGAGACTAATCGTCGGTATTTTACATGCCTTTTACGTACACTTATTTAGAGGATATCACATGAATGGTTGTGTGTGCATTTTCGTAGGCTATTATACAAACCATTGTATGCACATATGTTGCTAATTCACGTCTTTATGCTAAGCTAAGCTAACTGGCTACTAGCTGTAGCTTCATATTTAACAGGGGAAAAAAATTACATTACAGTTTCATACATTTAAACATATATTTTCAGAAATGCTGTTGCTAGGAATGAGCAAGTGAACCTTTATCTGTATCTGTGTCTGTTTCTGTTCAAGCAGCTAAATTATTTGTATCTGAATCTGTACATAGAATGGGCAGAGTTTAAAGAGGAAGTTGTTATTTTAACATAAAAAATGTATATGTTTGATTGGAAGTTCCTGCATTTATTGTTATTATAGAAAACTATTTACAGATCAATCTCAGAATTGAGCTTCAGATCAGTTTTTACCACAAAAGTAATAGATTAAACACGGCTAGCCAAATGAGGAACTGCCGTCATCACAAGTATGAACATTTACACATTTTAATTGTATGATCCACACCTGATAGTTGTTTCATCTGAGTATTTGGCTCAACCACAGTTATTTATGTGCACTGTCCCTGTCAAATAATTGAAATGAAGTAAATTAAGTTAAGCGGTATTGCAAGAAAGCAGAAAACTGTATTTCCCAAAACTTTAAACTCTTTCTTTGACAATGATTCTCCTCTGTTCTCAACATTTTGCAGTGTATAAATGCACCCCGCCCAGCTCTGACGTTCACCTTGTCCTCGTCCTTGGCTGGATTCGATCCCTCTGCTGAGCTGGCAGTGCCATGCTAAACTGTGCAAAACCAGGGGACCTGTGTTGGCAGAATGGGCCTCGCCCCGGGCAATAATGCCCTCAACTGTGGCTCATTGGGTTATGGTTCGATAGTGCTCCCAGGTTCTCGGGTCAAAACTCCAGTCACATGCAACAATGCACTAATGGGTATGACTCTGTCTGTCCCTGGGCCTCTGAAACAAGTCAAGGGCAAGTCAGCCAGAAACCCAGCCGTGACTCGGGGCTGAGCTGTAAGGCAGCGTTTTTTTATGGCCGTCATCTGGTGAGGCTGCCTTTCTGGCAAACTGCACAAAATCACACACTCTCATGAACCACCCCTCGTGTTTCCTCTGTCTGCCTCTCTCACACACAGCCTCGCATCCACAGAGAAACTTCACATACACACACACACACACACACACACACACACACACACACACACACATGCACATGCACCTGTGCTAGATGGCCTGTTTTCCACTGGGGCCTAATTGATTGGAAAATGAAGACGGACGCCTGTGCGAGGCGAGCCCTGTTGATTAGCAAGAGACACAGGGTCTATTACAGTGGTCCTGCTCCCGACCCAAACACATCACCCAGACAACAAGTCAGTTACTGTTAACCACCAATCACACTCCTGACTGGATGAGTGACGGAGACGAGTATCCACATGACAGAGCAGCAGCAGGAGATCACCACTAGTTTGGGAGACAGCAGTACTCCTTTCCTGTGCAGCGATACACCACTTTCAATCGGGGAAGGAAATGGGTTGGAAATGGGCAGAGTAATGCTTTCAGCTTCGGCCTCTCTGAGCAATGACAACAGACATAACACAGAGCCATTAACGGCTTCACTGTGTGAGTGTTTGGCTAGCCAGACAGACCAGCCGCTGCTAGCTTAGAGATTGAGGCTGGCCTGATTATTGACATTTTGATGGTTTTCAGGCTCAGAAAAAGTCAGACTCTATGGACCTCTGATAGATTTTGGCTATCATGCTTAAAAAGCTTTTGCTGAACTGGTTATTGGAGTGGTACATCCAAATGTACCTGACTTAATGTGAAACTATTACAAATGAATTAATAGAGTGTGCACTCCAGCAACCATAAAATTAGACAAGATAGTTTTCCACAATATTCCTTTTTTCAATTAAGTAATAAACTAAACCTGAACTTGCTTTATTGTCCTCTGGCACCCTGGGGGGATGGCTGGAGCTGTATTAATCTCATGTAGGCATGGATACACAAGGGAGTATGTTTCCTTTTCATCCGGGCCTGTCCTCTCTCCAGAGCGAGGAACGAAAAAAGGGAAAAGGCAAAACTGTGAAGAGGAAGAGGCCGTTGAAATGAGAAGGGTCGGCTGTTCACTGGAATCCAGCAGTGCATGAAAGGCAGGGAGAAAAATGAATACATCTGGCGTGGAAATAGGAGAGGTGGTTTGTCGGGCATTATGGAGTTTGGAGAGAAGAAGAAAGGAGAGGGGAAGGGAGAAGACAGAGAGTAAAATGGGGGCTAATCATGAAAGAGACAGAGCTGGGAGGCAAGAAGAGACAGGATGACTAAAATAGGGTCAGTGAAGTAAGAGAGAGAGGCTCAGAGTGAGACACTGAGAGATGGAGATGAAATGGAAAAAAAAGAAGAAGGTAAAAGAGAGCAAAGTGTGCGGCTCTAATCATACGAGCACATTGTGAAACTATAGATTAGGGGGAGGTGATTTTAGCTCGAGGAGTAACGTCTCCATCCGGAGCCGGAGCTTTGAGCGCACACAGGACGAGATGTGGGGGAAAGAAAAAAAATGAACGCACCTCCCCAGAGTGGGGAGCGCTGTGTTACCATGGTAACAGCTCTGACGTCAGAGCAGGCATTATGTGATTACTCATAGAGTCTGTTGAGGAGCGGGCCAATAAAACAGGGACCATTACTCACACACAGGGAGATGGCCAGAGCTCAGGTTACACACATGCTTGCATACGCACACGTACTCACACACACATACACCAGACACACAATAAAAGCATATGGAAACACATTTTATACACACACAATTCATTCTAACAGCTCCACCTTAAATAAAACACAGACTGATGGTACACTGTATGAACATTTTTACAATCCAGACTCAGTAAACTCGTCACACTTTTACAAGGGCTCCTGAGTTGGAATGCAAAATGTGCAAATTCAACGTTTGCTTGATAACGTCGGTGCTGAGGAATGAAGCAATAAGCTGAACACTTAGCGCCCAGCGCTAAAGCCTCAACACAAGTGTCCCCTCGATGACTGCAGACCACAAGTCTGACTCTCCACAACGAGGAGTGCAAACACAACCTCATCGGCACAACCGCAACCAGGATATCGCTGGCAGAATCTGCGTGTTCTGCATTCCACACACTCTGACCCACGTCTGACAAAGTACATCAAACATGCACGCTGAAATGTACACTATTGTGCGTCACAACACACACACACACACAAGCACACTTCCTCTCACCATCTCCCACACATTCTCTACTGGGAGTTAAAACACTGTTAGGGCTGATAAGGATCCAGGCAAACAGTGTGGATAAACAGTCACTTTGGTAATTAAGAACCATGGGCCTATCAGAGAGGAGTATGCCCGAGACAAACATGTGATCCAGACTCCATTACTGGGGCCATACACATTCTCACCACAAAGACCATTAGGTGGGTTCAGACAGACGGCAAAGTCACCAGAACTCAAAAAGCCCAGACTGGCTCCAGTAGCTGTGACCATATTAACTGTGTTTCCACCCAAAATGTCTGCTGTGTGTCTAATGTTTTCTGATACACACTGCACAAAATTAAAACAGCTACACATGTGTGATATCTTAATAAACGGCTATGTAATGATATTTTCGGACATGAAATAGTCACAAGCAGTGAGTTGAAAAGTAATAATATAATGGGGATGAGATAGTTCAACCCAAAACCAGAACACATATTTTTCCTCTTACCTGTAGTGCTGTTTATCAATCTAGATTGTTTTGGTGTGAGTTGTCGAATGTTGCAGTTATCAGCTGTGGAGATGTCTGCCTTCTCTCACATACAGTGGAATTAGATGGCACTCAGCCTGTGGTGCTCAAAGAGCCAAAAAATACATTTGAAAAACTCAGCAGCAATGTCTCTTTACAGGAATCATGACCCTTCTTACCCAAGATAATCCAAAAATAATTCTCCCATCAACTGTATCACCAGGCAGAAGGAAGAGGTGCTTCTACTGCTAGCTCACCTAGCACCACTGAGCTAGCTAACATTACAGCTCAGCCGCGGAGGACACCATTAACACCATCAATGTTTACATCTCGCACCGTCATGAGCACAAGCCTCTTGTCCATGAGTAGATGCACACCTCCTTCTGCGCAGTGAGACAGTTGGCAGGTGTATCTCTGTAGAAAGAAAATAGTTCCAACGTGAAACTGCTCACCACGAGGTCTGTGGATTATTTTGAGTAACTAGGTCATGATTTCTGGAAAGAAACATTGCTGTTGAGTTTTTAAAATGTATTTTTTTTGCCAGTTTAACACCACAAGCCCAGTGGCATCTAGTTCCATTATATTCAAGAGAAGGCGGACATCTTTACGACCAATATAACACTCTGCAAACTCACACCACAGCAATCCAAACTCATAAATAGCACTACATGTGAAAGGAAAAATACGTATGTTTGACTTTGGGATCAACTGTCCCTTTAAAACGTGTTTTGCTGTTGAAACCTTTAAATGACCAGCACAGTGTGGGAAACTCGGCCCTGCTCCTCGCTGGTGAACTCCCCTGTGCAATTCATAATTTATTAATGTAGGAGGGGAGGTTGCTGGTTATTGTGGTTGCACCATTTTTTAACATCTTTTGTCCTGGATGGAGAGGGGAACAAAAATAAAATACCCACTGTATGGGTATTACTTTTAGAATTAGAATTTATCTTGTCTGCAAATAGAAATAATAACATTGTGTATTAATCTACAAATTCATGTAAATAAAGTCACAGCCTCTCACAGAAAATGGCAGATACTTAAGTAGTACAGTGCTATACTTCTGCAGTCTGAAAAAGATGTAGGCTGAAGCCACAGTACAGCTTTTAACAGCAACCCTTTTGGCAACACATCACATTAAGCAATCAACAAAACAAACCAAAACAGACAAACAGCAGTGCTCTTAAAAAGGCAAACAAGATGAATATTTAAGCTCAACTATCAACCTTCACATTAATGTGACGGCCTTAGTTGGACCATTCTTTCAAACAATTTTTCACTTGTCTTTTAAGTACAGTACTTATTATAAACACAAAGATATTTCCACTTCTTTAAAGTATAACATGAAAATAATTTGCTATAATTATGAGCATACTATTCCAATTTTGAGATTCATTTTGCAGTAAAAATACATTAAATATTGCAGACTGATGCCTCTCTTTGGAATGACTTTGAAAAAAAGAAAAGTCTGCAGTGAGTGAAACAGATTAGCGCTGATCAAAAGACACACTGTAACTGCAGCTCTAGTCAGAAGTATCTGCCGCACACCCTCTGTACATGAAGTTACATGTGTGAGCTTCATCCAGCGTCAGTCTATCTCCCTCTGCAGTATCTGTATTTCCAACTGTCCTTAATGTGCATGACGCAAGTTCAGTTATTGCATTTGGGACAAGTGCTCCATGTCACTTCTCTGCCACAAATGTGACTGAGCTCTGGCCAAAACCTGATATACTATACTCTGCAGCATCACTAATTTGGTTACAATGATACCATATCTGAGTTGATCTGATTACAAGCCCAATAGCTCCCCCTCCCTCCGTCTGTCCCTGCGTCGTGTGTGAACGTGCCTTATTTGTGCAAATCATGGTGAGCACACATGTGTAATGTACATGCATCACGGCGCGACCGTGTGTGTGCCATGTGCGTGAGTGTGCATGTGCTAAAACAAGCTGCAGTCCACCTGGCAGGCCAGTGAACTTAATGAGTCTCGTATTCATGCAGCATGTGCAGCCACATCCGCTGCCCGAGGCTCTGACCAGGTGCTCTGACACAACACATATTCAAACAACGTGAGCAGAATCCTCCCAGAGGGCCGTATAGCTCTCGTAATATCACCGTGACCGACAGCGTGCCACCCAGAAGGAACAGTTCTCTTTAAAACTTTGCTCTAATAACATTACCCAGCTATAACTAACTTTTTAAAATATGGGAGGCTCTCCAAAAATGATTGGAAACAGGGTGATTGAGTTACCTTTCCAAATGTAATTTATTACTGACTAACCTCTGAAAAGTATAACCACATTGCGTATGATCATATTGCTTTCAACTGCATTTATAAATGTGGCATATTAAGTTAAATGGCCAATCTGCTCCAATTTCATGGCAGTAAAATGATTTAAGGTACTCAAACTACTACTACCAGCCTAACTGGATTTATGTGAAGTTATGTCAAACGCAACTCTGTCTCCTAGAAATTACTTTTGTATGTTACTGTGTTGCAGCAACGTAATCACTGCCTGGATTATGTTCAGGGACAACATTTCTTTCAGGTAACGAAACACTACAGTCATGTATTGTGTAGCCTTCGTAAGGAGGTGGTTGGGGAAGATTGTGGGTGTACAAAGTGCAGGATCACATAGGAAAGAAGCAAGCACTCTCAAAATAAATCCACTCAACAGGTGCACGGCCAAAAGCAGCAGAAAAAAGAAAAGAAGCCAGCACTCACAAATGTCCTTTTGGTAAATTTAATAAACCAACTTGGGTGGCGTTACCAGAAACACAGACGTTTCGACAGAAAGTCTTCTTCAGTGTGTGACACACTGACACACTAAAGAAGACTTTCTGTCGAAACGTCTGTGTTTCTGGTAACGCCACCCAAGTTGGTTTATTAAATTTACCAAAAGGACATTTGTGAGTGCTGGCTTCTTTTCTTTGTACAAAGTGCAGGACCTTAACACCAGAACTTTGGATTCGCGTCCAGACTCCTGTCTTAGGTTTAGGCAACCAAAGCACTTGGTGAAGGTTCAGGGGAGATCGTGGTTTTGGTAAAATATTAATAAAAAAGGTAATCATAATTTAAAAAATGCTGTAGTCACTACCTGTGGATACTGCATTGCAAGTTTGCCTAATTTGGTGGAAAATGACTGAAATACATTTTCAGTAATACGTTCAGTATCAACATTATGTAACTGTATTTGCATGCAACTTCCTCCGTTTTACGTAGCCTTGATTCAGTGTACCATGCATTCCTGTTTTATTACAAATGCAAAGTCCCTCATTCATCACTGCATTCTTTATGAATTGGTGGGTTAAATGTAACTGACCACTCACAGTCAATAGCACTGGTATATTTTTATCTATAAAGCAATACTGGTCAGCCTACCTCTGCACCCATCTGTGTGTCAGCTCTGGTAGTTACTGGTTAAGTTGTTGCTTTTTAATGTACCCCTGGTTTTAACAGATCTGGGGAGAACTGAATTTTCCTACTCTGCACCTTGGACGTAGAGTAATCTTCAAAAAGATCTTAAATTAGACAGACTGGTATCCACTGATGAATTTAAGGGCATCATAAAGAATGTGGTGACAGAGACATTTCTTTAGAGGCCACTATGTTTGAACAGTTGTTGTTTTATTGTGGATTTTTTGTATTAAATGTTGTATTTGTTGCATTTTGAATGTGTTTTGATTGGCTGCTACCTCAGCCAGGTCTCTCTTATAAAAGAAATTTTCAATCTCAACAGGACTTACTGGTTAAATAAAGGTTAAATATATAAATAAATAAATAACATTTTTGCGAATTGCCAGATAAGTTGATTAGCAACATATCATATGTCTCTCAGAACATATCCGCTGTTTCAGATTAGTTGTACACCTAACTTCGAGGAGAGTGGGCTGGTCAAATGTTGCTATATGTCTTTAATCTTTTACTCAGTGCCCTTTTTGTTTGAGTATGTTTCTGGACACTCAACACTTTCAGATTTTTTAATGTGGTAATCCACAGATTTTCTCCTTTACAACTATGAAGAGAAAGTGTTGCATAAAGCAGTGTAATATTATCACACATGGGTCACAAGATCATGATCAAACACTGTTTAAGATAAATTGCTACATCTGTCAATGATGTTGTAATCATCTCTGTGATTAACCAATGCAGGAAAGAACCAAACATCTGCTCAGCTAAATACTGTAATGTCACCATCACGCCGTATTGTTGTCTTATCAAATCAGCCACACCACATCAAATCTCCCAAACAAAACCTCCCTCACATTCATCAGCAGGGCTGTCGTCAAGACACTGAATCGAGTTTAAGTCATGTCCAAGACCAGGTGCAGTCGAGACCAATCCAAGGCCAAATCCAGAGTGAATTAAGTCCTCTTCAAAACTATAACAGGCAATACTGTCTTTCCAGTGCTAATACAGCAATGAAGGAGTTAGCACAGACAGAAATAATCTATACACTATATAAACTCAATAATATCTCACAAATGTCAGTAACAATATTCCTGAAATCAGGAAAAGTTTAGAAGGAATCAATAACACAGACATCAGTCTGTATCAGTCATTCATCCCCTCCTGTCCTCCTCCCTCTGCTGCTGCTGTGATTCACTGCCTGCAGATATCACTGATAGGGGAAGGAAGGGCTTGTTTGTCTCAGCCAGCATCTAAGTTAACAAGAATTTGCCAAATTTTAAGATATGTGGCAAAGTAAGGTTTATAGTTAGACCATAGACGTATACATAGACACAGCATTTGCTATTAGCCGAGATAGCGCGCTTTGCATGTATAAAACACAGCGCAGATGGACTGCGGACAGAGCTGATTGAAATAGCCTGAGACCAAGACAATGTCAAGTCCAAAAAGGCACTCGACCAAGAAAAGTGCATGACCTCAAAAAGTTGTCTGGAGACCGGACTAAAGTACTACAGCCCTGTTTACTCATTCCCAGTGTAGTAAAATGTGTCAAATAAAATATACACAAAACATATGGCAACTTTGATATTCAACAGATGCATCAAAAACAATTATGTGTCTTAAATACAGTTCAATACAATCATGTTTTACCCATTACACATTTAATAGGAAAGTCAATTCACTTGTGTATAAACGCAGTGAGAAAAGTTCAAAGGTATGGGGGCAGAATTGTTGGCCCAGGAGGAAGTATCCTGGCCTGGCCTGCCCTTGGTCCATACACAGTCCAGTCAACTCAGACCTAGCAACACAAATATACTAATGAATCACAGCTGCAGGGTCTAAAGAGAAGGACTCCTCCTTACTTTACTTCCCAAAAATCTTTGCGTAGCACTCCCTCACTCTCCCACTCCTCTCCTTTCATCCACACTCGCTCCTCTCCTTTCACTGAAGTCAAGCAGGTAGACCTGCACTCTAGAGAGCCATTGCGGCAGCCATTACAGTAGGTTTTTCTGCAATAATAACTGTGTTGCTACTGACGAAAGACCTCTCAGAGTTCACTCTCTCCCACGCCCTTTACTCATGAACAAATGTCAAACTTTTCAGGCCTTGTGATTCAAGGAGTGACCCGGGAGGAGATGAGTGTTAGAATTTGTTATGGCTCCAAATGTGTGAGAGTAAGGGTTTTATTTGCAGCCCGCAGGGTAGCGGTATGCTCCGACCTGCATCCAGGCCCCGTGGATGTGAACGACTTGGCCAGAGCGATGCTACCAGGGAAGCGGTGAAGGGTACTATAGGACTTTGAAGAGTGTGAGTGTGTGTCCAACATGCATCATCTCCCCTAATGTTTTCTCTCAAATGTGACCCCTGGTTCCAGTTCCTTTCCAGCAGCTGACCACCATATGTAAAAGGCTCGCACAGGTCCACTGAATCCCTGTCTAATGGGCTGCACAGATGCCACTTTCCTGGAACAATTACTCCTGTGTGTGTGTGTGTGTGTGTATATGTGTGTGTGTGTGTGTGTGTGTGTGTCCTTGTCTTTCTCCGTGCAAACAGACTCTAACGTTCCACACGCTTCCTTCAATATGTTTCACCACTGTCTGGAAACAATGAAAGGTGCTGGCCGAGAAATGAGGAGGGGAGAAAAAGTTAAAGAATTGTGGAAAATGGCACAGTGGGAGAAAGGGAAACACATAAAGGGGAAAGTTATGCTGCTGTTTGGACAAGCGTTGTTGAGGGTAAGTAAAAAGGGAAGTACGTAAACTAACAGCAGGTCAGTCGTGAGGGGAGGAGGAGGAGGAGGAGAGAGTGAGGGAAGATTATTGACTTAATGGCAGAATCGAGGCTGTCAAGGGCTTCAGAGACACTGTTTGTGTAGTTTGGACTGGGCCTGGTAGAGCGTGCGGCATGATGATGGAAATCTTACACTCACTCAAAACAAGCCTGCTGACCTTTTCATCTACCGGCCCCTGAATCAGTCTTAACATTCTGCAAACGTGGAAATGAATGAGTGCTTATTACATCTGTGGCAACATCACAGGCTCCAGCTCCCTTTACGCAGGTGTGTGTGTTTCATGAATGTGCGGGTTTCATGAATGTTTGTACTTCCTTCGGCATCCGAAGTGCATTCCTGCCATCAAGCAACAATATGGGCACATGTGAAATGGAGCAGGAATAATCTTTATAAGCATGTAATGTTGTCTGCTCTCGGCTCACTGTGCCTCAGAGTACACAACGGCGAGGGGCAGGGCGTGACGAGAAACGTAAAGACCTCAGTCACAGTAAATTGGGTCGCTTCTTGAAGGTGACCAATCTTCATTACCACTGACATTTCAGAAATAATGAGCTCATCATAGACAGCACGGGCTGCCTCTCACTGGAGGAGCCGCCATTTTGTTTTCTGGACTTTGAATTCTGAACACAGAAATAAGGCCCGACCCAACATCTGCCTGAGAGGATACACAGCCTCTGACTATTCCCTGGGGAAAAATAAGAAATGAAAAGGGCACGGCTGCCAAAATGGAGCTAAATTAAAAACTAAACAATATCAACATAAAAATAGCACGAGGCTAAGCTTAGGACTGAGATCAACAGACAGTGATGTTTTCCATAGATCCGGGATATTCTGCAGATATTTCTCAGAAATTGGGAGGTGACCGCCAGCTGCGGCTTGGCAGATAGTGCAGCAATGCAATTTTTTGAAATGGAGAAATGTTCTGACCCCATTATGGACAGAGAGACTTAGACGCAACATAGCTGATCACAAAGACTCGAGGGAGAATGCCCTGAAATTAGCTGTTTATATGAATAATGAGTCAAACCTGTGATGTCCATATTCAAATCAAATGAACTCTCAGATTGCAGCCTGGACCGAATAGCTGCCAGAAAGCATTGTGAACATACTGCATCCATGATTTGATTTAATCAACTGAAATTTGTGAAATGCCAGAGTTTTTTTTGTCCCTCATTACAACAAATTATGTCGAGGATCGGTTACACCACAAATTGTGATGTGTGTATCAGGTTTAGGAGATGAAATCAGATTAGATGAAACACTATTATCTCCCACAGGGGCCTGAGTTCAGATTTAAACTTTAAACGTGTTGCTTACTTATTGTACACATTGAGACACATCAGTGTGACATGTCTTTGTCCACCTGACTTATGCAATTCCAATATTCACCCTCCTTTTGGCTCTGTTTTGGTCTCCATTAACTTCTGAATGAAGTATCTGGTTCTTTAGCTGCTAAATGCTCCACTATGTTCACCAGCTAGTCACTTGCTGGGCAGGTAGCATGCTGTAGTGAGGGTGAAAATGAACAAACACATTTTTTTGAATAACTCCTTTCAGTGTCAGGTATGTACCAGATTAGCCGACGATCGTCTGAATGCTTGTGAATCCATAATGTGTCTACTGCTGCAATGGCACTGAATGAACAAGCAAGGATCGGTTAAATTGTACTCGAGTCAAGACCCCTGTTGGCCAAAGCCAATGGTGTACTTATGGGCTCCTCAGATGGTCGTTGTGTGTGTTCATTAGCTTCAATTTGGGATGTAAACATGTTGTATTTGATTGCTCCAAGCATTTAAACAACACATTAAAAACGAAGAGCAAAGGACACAGATCAGGTCAGACATGAAATATGATTGGGAACTAATTTTTCAAATTCTTCTGACACAACATGAATGCAGCATAATACTGTAGAGGTAACTGGGATGTCTGCTACTTGCCCCTCAAAGAACAATAGATGGTTGGTCACTGGCATTTCTGTAACATCATGTTGAGCTTACAAAGTCTACATACAAGTGGGATGCTAAATCAATACATTAAAGTGAATATTTTATCTTTATCAATGTGAATCTACATGAATGAATGGTTTTGCTTTGAAGAGGAGTTTTGAGGGGCAGACACCACTAGCTGTCGAACGTGCAGGTACTATAACAGAGTGTCATGGAGGAACTGATGCTATATTCTGCAAAAAGTATCAAAACTCGAAAGGTTTTAAAGGGCCAGTGTGTAATATTTGGCATGGTTTACTGTCAAATCTGAATCTGAATCTGAATATTCTACCCATTAATATGTTTATATAAGTGTATAATCGCTATAAAATAAAATTCGTTTGGTTTTCGTAGCCTTATAATTATGCTTTTATGTACATATATATATATATATATATATATATATATATATATATATATATAGCAAGGGCCTTGCTTTAGAGAGGTCGCCATCTTGCGCCGTATGTATGTACGGCAGACCGAGCAGACAGTCCAGCCAGCCAGAGAACGTGTTTCGCGTGTATAAATAAACCAACGAAGACAGCGGAAGGAAGGAAGAAGGAGGAGGAAACAGCACAGAGTGTTAGTAGTTCGTCAATAGAGAGTAGTGAAAAGTTTTTTTAGTTATAAAGTTTGCGAATGGACCACACTTACAACGCAACAGGAGAGAATGAACCCGAACGTCATCTGCGAGGAAAAGAAGACGCAACTTCACTTCTTGCGATGCACTCTCTGCGGCACTTTTCCTCTTGGTGATATATCTCCCCAACGATGGTAGCACCGAATCCCATTCTGTGCAGCAAAACGGGAGCGGAGGATTCAGCCTCTCTTCTCGCCCGCTCAGTATCCAAGTTCCTCATCTGTATGCTCCGGCTCAAACAGGTATGGCTCTGGGTCTGTGTCCGCTACAAGAAACTCTTCAAAATCGCGTTCAAAGTCGTCCATTGCAGCTGCTATAGTCCGGAGATATTGCTAGGCTAAATAAACAGCTGAGCTCTGTTTACAGGCTACGCTGTCAGTCAGTGTGCGGGCTGGAGATTGGCAGAGCAGAGAGGGGAGGGGGGTGCCCGCTAGGTATCGTAAACGAGTATGTGTGTATGGAGTGTGTGTGTTACGCCAGAAGAGTCAGAGTTTGGGACGGAGTCTTTTACCCCCTGGAGTGTTACTGGAGTTTCTGGAGTGCTCAAATAAACGGGCCTTTTTCCTGAACGCTCCTCTGGTCTCCTGCTCGTGAGGGATTCATTACAATATCGTGGTTTATGGTTTAGATTTCTAAATAAATATTCACCTTGTCACTAGATAGACCTACTCCTGAAAAACTCCTGTCTGCGCAAGGCTTTTTGTCCCTACGAAGCCACCGTCATTTACCCGACAGGAGGGGTGAGCGAGTGAGCCCTGCAATCTAGAATTTGACCACTGATGTCACTGTTTTCAACGGTTTTCAACCCATTTTACACACTGGCCCTTTAAAGCTTCGATACATTTACACCTAACAACTCAAAGGAATTGATGCTCAGAGTTTTTTAATGCTGTCATGATCGAAACAGCTCCCTTCTGCAGCTAAAAACAACGCTGTGGGAGCAGAGAGAATGAACTAAAACAGTGAAGCAGTGGGCCATAAAACCAAAGCAATACGGTTAAAAATGCTTAAACGCTCCACAGAGGGGAACTGAAGGGAGCTGCAGAGTTGAGTGATAATTATCTGAAGGTTTATAACTACGAACGCCTTTCACATATGTGATTCCTTGTTAGTAAAAAACATATTGTTTTTAACCACTTTAAAATTAAAATACAAGCAAAGTAACACTATGGAAAGCCCAGAAAGCTTTGGTCTGCATTTTGTGGTGCTCCAGTGGGAATGCACGACAGCCTGGAGCCGACGGTCTACCCAGTCTCTTGGAACAAACATTACAACGGGCCCCTTTACATTTTCAATAAAAGGTGCAAATAGCACTGAGATAAAGAGAGCCTATTGCAATCTAACATGCCTAACTAACTGACAGACCAGAAAGAAAGGCATTATGTAACGTCTGAAAGCGTCACAGTGATGGCAGAGGGGAGGAGGAGGAGACTGCCCCCGGCTGACGGGCAGGATGGAGCCAGTGGAGAACTGAACGAGCGGTTCTCTTGGGCCCAACATCACCTCGTCTTTCCTACATCCACCTTACGTAACAGGAGTGATGTAGCTCAGAGGCATACTGTGGAAGCTGCTTCAGGTTCTTTTCTACCCCTCAGAGGAAACCCACCTGATATGGCCTGAATGACCCAGTAACACCCTCCTATTTGTCATGCTTTACCTCTTCTGCAAACGCACACGCTGATGACCACATCAGTTCACGCCTGTGCACAACCACAAACCCAAATGAGACCCGGCTACAGTTCCTGTGCCGCTGATTCTTTTTCTGTGGGTATTTTAATGGAAAATAAAGGCAGAGTTGAAAGTGTGCACACAGGGTAGGTGCACAATTTGTGCGTGTCTGCGTGTGTGTGTGGGTGCGCGCAGGCTCATCTGTGCAACATCTGCTCAACCAGCCCAAGGCTCCTCGCCTCTTGAGAAGTGGGTCACGTTTCATGATGACGTCAAAAGTCCTTCTGCCTCTCCAGCTTGTGGAGCTTTGCCAAAACCACCACATGCCATTCCTCGTCCTTATAATGGAAACGCTCTCTCCAAAAAAGCCTTGATGAATCACCTGCCAAACCTCTCACAATTCTTAAATCTTAACACTGAAATGGGTCTGACTATGACAGCAAGACACAAGGTGAAGGGTTAAATATTCACAGAGGGAAAAGAAAACATGATAGAAGATGTTACATTAGCTCAAAGAGGAGACCAACAAGAGAGAGGTGCAGAATTACAGACAATGTTGGCAGCGCCACTTTGTAAAAGCCGGAATCTGCGATGTGGTCTCAGAGCCATCATTGTGATCCAGGATCTGAGGCTGCTAAACTGCCTCGAGCCTGAAGACCTGACACTAAACTCTTTCCACCGTCCGTGGAGAGGACAGATCAGGGAAAAAGAAAAAGACAAAAAAACAGAGAGAAGAGAAAAGTCAAGAAGAGAAGAGCTACAGTAGGTGTAGAGATTTCATTTAATCTGTCCAGTCCCGGAGGAGACGACGCAGGGATCGGCGAGAGTATGAATGGAACAGCAGCTAATGGAAAACATTGTGGAGAGAGGTGGGGGGTAGAAAGAAACCTGAGGCAGCCCCAGGCACATAACCACTAAAATAAAGGCTCAGTACGTCTATTCTAACCTCATTCACATTGTTCTGAGTCCCACTTTCAATGTTCACTCTCTCTTAACAACACTGACAGACTGTATTATTGGTATTTTTGTATGTTTTTATTGTAAGGTGTCCTTGGGTGCTCAGAAAGGCGCCAACAAATAAAATTTATTATTATTATTATTATTAATATTAAAGGAGCACACTGAGCATTTGTGCTATGCGGATTCATTTGAAGTTTTCTCAACAATGCCATGGCGTCTTATCAACGAGGCTCACACGTCGTCATGCCACGTCTTCTGTCACGTCTTCTGTCACGTTTTGTTTTCCAGGCATAGATGTGACCCGTACTAGCGCTGGTGAGCTTACTGGACAGGAAGGGCTGCTTCTGCTGGAACCAACAGCCCACTATCTCCACTACACAGGACGTGTTTCACCACACACACACACACACACACACACACACACACACTCACACAGATATGCACAGAAGAGCCTGCTGTTCATAGCCATCGATTGTGGCCGAGTATAAACGGATGTCACCTACACAAGAACACGTCAGCCCTGACATCGTTTAGTGTCTCCAGGCAATGCAGAGGATAGCAGCAACAAATCAATGAGACCTTGCCTAGCCAGTCTGCTGGACTGTGTGTACGTGTGTCCGTGTGTGTGTGTGTGTGTGTGTGCGTGTGTGTGTGTGTGTTAGCTGGTGGTTACAGTGTAGAAAAGACAAACTGGAGGAGGTCACCACTTTATCATACTTCTCACGGACAAAGAGCCAGGGGCCGAAGCAGGGTTTGGGGAAAACGGACTGAGGCCAAGCTGTGGCTCCTGCCTTCGTCTCACCAATTCTCTAACA
Source organism: Epinephelus lanceolatus (assembly GCF_041903045.1). Classification (NCBI taxonomy): domain Eukaryota; kingdom Metazoa; phylum Chordata; class Actinopteri; order Perciformes; family Serranidae; genus Epinephelus; species Epinephelus lanceolatus. The sequence continues at coordinate 17,629,390 of NC_135738.1, forward strand.
ACTGAGCAGAGACTCACACTTTCAAACTGAATAATACAGCGTGTAGCTGAATTCTTGCAAGAGTGGGAATATCCCAGGGCCCTCTGGATGTCTTGTCCTCACCATGTGCCTAACAAGTAGATGTCAACTTGAGATGACATTCACTTAAAAAATAAAATTAAATATTCATTGGGCTTTGCACATTAGGGCAGGGCTTGACAGTGCGAGCATTTCACCCGCATTTGCCCCTAAAAATAGATCCGTGCAAACCCAAATAATAATTTAGGAACACAGTGTGCGGGTACATGATTATAATCTACTGTCATCTTTCCCCTGTACTGCCCAGTCCCAGAAGTTTACAAGTCACTATGCACCAATCACAGTAGAGTTTCTGTGACAGGTAAACAACATGGAAAACGTATCAGTACTTAAGTGCAGACATGGCTAAAATTGGAGCCAATTTATTTTTTATTTTAAGGGGAAAGTGATGAGGAGAAAGAGGAATCCTGCCAAGGGGATTCGGAAGATTCAACAAAATCAAGAGGCTTTGCACTTTCGTTAACGTAGGCAGCAAAAGTCAACAGTAGCATGGCGGCTAGTAACAACAGGGCAGCTGAGAACAATGTTTGCGAAGCTACCGTGACCTGCTCTGTCACTTTAACATCCACTGGAGCCAGTGGAGAGAACATATAGATATAATGTTTTAGTGTCTAGAGAGAGCAACAGCATCAGATAGACGGAAGAAGCAACTGACTCTGCTAGTTTTGAGCTACAGACAAAAAAATAAAGACTCAGATTGTGTCTGAGACTGTTTTCCCTGCTCTAATCAAAGTAGTGCTACACTTTAAACATTGATAAGGATGCATGGGTGAGGATAATATCTGGTGCAGGCAGGTTTACAAAAGAAGCTCAAGGAAAATGTATACATTATAAGATATGTCCTCGATATTATTCTACACCTGTCTGTCTTTGGCACCTTTATCTATGTAATGTGGGCCTGTCCTCTAGTTCTACCTTTCTGGAGAGGGATAATCACAACAATACAAGAGTGGCTAGGTGTGCTTGTTCCTGAATCAGCTCTACTTTGCTTCTACCCAAGATCTCCAAACCAGCATTTGCTCCTGCCCTGACAGGCTTTATCTCAGCTGCTAGGGTCATCCGTCGCAACTGGAAAAGTCAAGTTAGACCTGAATATAGAGAGTGGGTCAAGTTAATGACAGAGAATGCATCAATTGAGTTAATGATGGCCAATTTGTATCACCAAAGAGAATTATATGTGCTTGTCTGAAATCAGTTTTGTCTTTTTAAGAGGATTAAACATGTCATAGGAGCCAGACACTGTACTGAAATGAACTACAATTGCATAATACAGATGGAGAGAGTGGGTGTTTGTTTCTTTTGATGTGGCTGTGTAATAGGGACCTTTTGTTTGTTTGTTTGTTTGTTTCCAGGCATGATGTGTAGAACAGGTCACCTGATGATAAAAGGATTAACGTTGTGTTGAAGGACTTTGGCATCATAAATGTTATGAACACTGCAGAGATGTGTTTTTGTTTAGTCTGTGCTGTTTGTGTTTATGTACTTGTCTTTGTGTTGATGTTCTTAAAATAGAAAAAGCTCAATAAAAAACTTGAATGACAAAAAAAAGTAAAAATGTAGGCTGCGCTATACATGGTGTATTAATAAACTCTCTGTTATATGATCATTTGTCACCGTGCTCCTAAATTACTTTGTGCTCCTATTTTTTTATTTAGGAAAGTTATCATTGATTCCTATATTAAAGAGAAAATAAATCTTCTAAACTTTTCTCATGTCCCACACTAATAAATGATAATATACACACTTCTAAAACTCCTCACTCGAGGAGTGATGCTAACAAACACAGATAAATAGGAAACACTAGGATTGCAAAACAAAAATGTTTCTTCAACTTTTAAAGAAACCAGCTGACTGCTTTTTAATTTGTGACTTCTTTCCCATTTATTGGTATTTTTAATTAATAAAAATAACTTATGTCCTTGAGCTGACCATAAGCAGTTTCTGTTTGCAGAGTGGATTCAGAAATGTGACCAAAGCGGTACAAAAATAGCTCTTCACTGAGAATCACCACCAGCATTCCAACATTGGTATTTGTTCATACACGGTGAGTCCAGAAAAAATCCAAATCGTATAGACACTGTATACCATCATGCTAATTCAGCACAGCCCGACAACTATACATTCCACTTTTAATATCTGACTAATTGAAAGTGACTGCGCGAAAACAGCCCTTAACCCAAACTCTAAGACTCTCGCCGCTGCAAGGGGTGAAATAAGCCAACTGACAGACAGATGTACAGACAGATTTTTTTTTTTCTCTCTAACATATTTAGAGAGTAAAACATAGCACTGAGCAGGGAACAGCAGAAGCCTTGTTGGCTGCAGGGACAGACAGGCTCATGGCAAGCCTGTGAGGCAGCGGGCTGGACGGACGGGGAGGGCTCACCAGGCAGAGGTTACAATAACACATTTCCTTGCTCCACGCCATCCAGCTAGACAGACGTGCAGCCTGCTGACATGAGAGAAATGTTTCTACACTGTTTTACCATTATATTTAACTGACTAGTTGCTTTACAGATTAAGATTTATACAAAACATAAGATCAGTTTCTAAAAGAAAAAATAGACTTTGTGAAGAAGTTGTAAAATAAGCTAAAAGTTAAAACATGCTTCTTAAATGTCTATGAATCAGTATATATATATATATTTATATATATATATATATACATATAGAGTTATATACAACTCTGACAGGATCTAGTCTACTGCAAAACAAATACTGTTGTTTTGAGACAATTTGTTAACCAAAACTTACTGTACTTTTGAATGTGTGAATTTTTCTTGTAATAGAGTATTTTCATATTGCTGTAATGCTACTTTTACCCAAGTAAAGGACCTGAATACTTCTTCTGCCACTTGTATTTTGAAAATAATGTGCAACAGTCCTGTGGTGAAATGGCAAACCTATCACCAGAATAAATGTTGGCACTGAATGTTTCTGCAAACCACAGATATGTTACATTTGTATGTTTCATATGTAGCGGATATGTTGAAACTTTATATGTCTTTCCATTTCAGTTTTCAGTTTTATGTTGTGACAGTGCTATGGTTAACATGTGGTCAGGTTTAGGCACATAAATTACTCAGGTTAGGACAACGTTTTGCCTTAAAATTCTCACTTTGGTCGCTATAAACAGGGCTGATATTGTCCCAAAGTCTTGTTAAAAAAAAATCCGGTTTGGTTGCAACAAACATGGCTGGAAATGCCCCGAGGTCTTGCTAAAAATACTCAGTTTAATTGTGACAAACATGGCTAAAAATGTCCTTAAGTCCTGTATAAACCACTTGGATTCGTCACAACAAACATGGCTGGACATGTCCCAAAGTCGTTTTAAAAATACCTGGATTTGTCGCAAACAAACACGACTGGACATGTCCCAAAGTCTTGTTAAAATACTTGGTTTGATCACGACAAACATGGCTGGAAATGTCCCAAAGTCTTGTTAAAATACTTGGTTTGATCACGACAAACATGGCTGGAAATGTCCCAAAGTCTTGTTAAAAATACCTTGTTTGGTCGCAATAACCATGGCTAAGAATGTCCCTACGTCTTGTTAAAAATACTCAGTTTAGTCGTGACAAACATGACTGGAAATGTGCTGAAGTCCTGAATAAACTACTTGGATTCGTCGCAACAAACATGGCTGGACATGTCCAAAAGTCTTGTTAAAATACTTGGTCAGTGGTCTGCTACTTGGCAGCCATCTTGCCTAGGTGTCACACCATCAACAATCCCCTCCTCCTCCTGATGAAAGGGTGTTTATAAATAAAATTTACTTACCTACTTATATACTACATATAATCTGAATTACATCATGTTAGAAACATTGATATGATGAAACATGCAAAAATAACATATCCATGATTTGGAGAAACGTACAATACCAACATGTTATTCAGGCAGCTGAGCTGGAAATGGAGAGGCTGTAATGTTTAGAAGGAAAAGTATGCTGCATGAAGAGCTGGAATCAAATAAAATATATGCAATAGCCTGTCCAGTTGTGGCCGTAAGTAACCAACCAGGCAGTGGATTATTAAATACAACCATCCATCACTGAAAACAGCCTTCCATGTCATGCTCCTGAAATATATAATCAGTTGATAGCTGTTTGGGTTTATTGGACGGTCCCAGTCAGAGAGATTCAAAATGTTCCTGCTTGTTAAATGAATGATGGCAGCAGCAGCAGCGACTGTGGCCTGCTCTGTTTCTAGTGGAGACACAATAGCCAGACTGCACCTGAGGGACTTGTTGTACTTCCTCTATGAACCCCGGCACCAATCAAAGGCCATGAGATCAATTTTCATGTCCCAAATGTGCACGTGAACACTTTCAGAGGGGAAATTAACAGTTGTTTCTTCCATTTGTTTTTCACACATTCTACAGACTGCAGCTATTTACGCCTCAGACCGCTCTCCCCCTTCTCGCTGCTTCTACCTCCCTCTCACAAACACGCACACTCGCGCACACACTTCCCGGGGTGATGTGAGAGTGTCTATTCATTCGGCAGAGGCCAGCTGCACACCTGGTGACAGCCCAGGATGGTGGTGTTGGCTCAGGTCAGGGTGTGCGGGGAGAGGAGGGCCGGGAAGGGGAGGGATGGGTGAATGGGCCCACAGGCCATTCCTTCAGGGTCTGCTCAACCTGCACATTCCAGTTCATTTAGCGCCGGGGCAAGCGCAGGAATGTCCCCTCATGTAAGGGATCACTGTCTTAAAGGTGGGCTCCTTGTGTGATTGAAAAGCCCTTCAGGAGGATAAATACAGATGAAAGCCAAACGTGCTGCGTTCAGCTCCCCAAAGGGATGTGCTGTACCGGATACGCACTGGCATCCATTAACCTGCCCATCCTTTAAAGCAGGTTACACACAAGAGCCTAAGTCCTTTTTGGTATTTAGGAAAAGACGTTAGAGGCTCTCCTGCTAAATACAAAAGGGTTTGGCAGAAAACAATGTTCATATTTCTTCATTTAAATCATCAAGAGAAGTATCAAAGGTTCTCCTCAGGAGGATAGCGATGAAAGCTGCCAAACCAAAAAGTGATGTGCTGCTGTAACTGAGACATACCAGCACCTATGAAGCTACCCGTCCTTTACAAAGCAAAAACATTGCTTCAGCATTGCAAACACGGGTGCCTGCCTCATGTGTACAGCTAAGAATCAAACTGCAATCATGTTTTGGCCCTACAGATCAAAATATATCCATAGCCAAGTATTAAAGGCTGTCAAGTGCTGCAGGTTGGGATTGAATGGAAATTAGCGAGCCTCTTGTATGGCTACTCATACTGTAGATGACACTATAGGTGGAGCGAGATGGCTTTAGCCCCACCAAGAAATGACTAATGTTTGACCTATAAAATCCTGTCTGATTCTCCCATTCTCTAGTTGATCCAGTCCAATCCATGCACCAGAATCACCTGAATGAGTTTGACATTTACGTATTTAAGTATACAATCATTCTCTTTGCTGTGGTTAACTACAAACATGCCAAAAATGCATTGTCTCATCATCAAACAACCTCATCAAGATGCTCCAGAAACTCGTGAAAATGACAAAGCCGAGACTGGCATTGAGACAGTGTGTCTGAACAGCGGGGGGAGACCACCTGTGGCAGGCTACAGTGCCTCCTCCAGCGCTGCACAACAAACACAACCATCATTTGAAGCCTGAATGAGCAATAAGTCTGCTGGAATATTCTCTCAGTAACTTTTTGTAGACATTTCCTGCTGTCCCTGTCAGTATGGCTTGTTTGTCCAAACATGTAGTTTATGTGTCATTTTTCAGTCACCTTTTAGAGTTTTCTTAAGTTGACTGTCGTCTATTTCTGCATTTGCCGGCCTTCTGTCTCCACCTGGGTGCTGTCAAGCTTTCCTTGCAGAGCACTGAATATCATCTTTTACTTCGTTATTGCTATCACTAATAAACAGTAGTTTACCAATATTAATAGTAGTCAGAAGTCAGAACTGGTTGTTGGAGGCATTTCATACTTTATTGATGTATTCATTATAAATTGCAACACGCTGTCACCTCCAACTTGCCAAATACCACAACTTAATCAGTGCCTCTGTGCTTCAAACTATGACGCTACAGGTACCCGTTTATTGTCAGTTTTGGACGTGTCAGTTTCAGTGTCAATTTCTGCTTATTACATGCATAGTGTCTTTTCAAAATACACCATGTTTACAGGAAATGTAGGCTTCAGCACCAAAACTACTTGGTTGGAATTCGAAAAAAAGATCATGGTATGGGTTAAGATAAGTGTGGTTGCTACATAACTTAAGTTACTGTAAAACTCAGTTGAAAGCCTCGTCCCAGTTAAACGCCTAGTCTTGTTTACTAGCCCGGTGTGGCTACACATTTTGACAAATAAAGGCCTGTCTCAATTAGAAGCCTGGTCTGGTCGCCAAGCAGTTCTTTTCATAGAAGTTCTTTGGTTGTATAAAACCAGGTTGTTGACTACCCACTTCATCTCACGTGAGTTAGCTGCTTAGATCAAAATTACAAATATAAATGTTTAAACTTTTGTCAGTATAGAGATGCTAGACATTGGCTGATTTCATTTTACTGAAATCACGAGGACCAGAGAAGACCGTAAGTCATAAAGATTTACCTGAATGACGAAAAAACAAGGGGTGACTCTCTACATTACCTCTGGAGCTATCATAAAGTCAGAATATGTGTCCATTCCTCCATTATTCTGTAGGTAATTCATATTCCCTTAGTCTGTAGGGTCCACTGATCAAAAGAATTAAAAGTGTCTTTAATAACAATTAAAGTTGTGAATTGAATGAACCAGTATTAATGTTACTTGAGAAACAATAGTAATAGTATTAATACTGTCACTGACATTAACTAATTTAGGAAAACTCAATGTTGACTTTTGGTTTCACACCCAACACAAACAGCAACGTCCAAGGTGAAAGTCCAGTGTTTGTTTGACCCATCCATCTCCCAACTGCCTCCCTATGTGAACTTTCTCGCACTTTATACTACGTCAGTTGCTCTGAATGTCTAATATTGCCACAGATGGGTTTACTCTAGAGTTACGTTAATGCCCAGTGTGTCTCATACAGATACTAAAGGGTGCCTTGTGCGTCTGTATCAGACGCTGAGGACCACTAAACAAGCTGCGCCATTTGACGCCATGGGAGTAAGAACAGGTCGCAAATTATAGTCCCACCAATAAATAATGAAGCACCCCAACCAATCTCAGCAATAAACAAGCCCACCAATGTGGCTGCTTGTGTTTTGACAATATGCAACATTTGAGAAATTTGTCTTTGGCTAGTTCTGCAGAAAAATGTATATATTTCTTAGAGCAAATTATTAACAAAAGTATCATCAAGGTAATGGTGCCGAAACTCAGGTATCATATTGGCTATAGTGTTGAAAAAATAACCAAACAATATGCAGCCCCATTCACTCACACATCTAGCTTATGCACATATGCAAATTTATCCACTTCCTCACAAACACACAAATACTCTCCTCTCTCTCTCTCTCTCTCTCTCTCTCTCTCTTTACACACACAAACACACACATGCACAAGCACACACACCCACATACAGTACGCATACACACATTTGTGCCAGGAACATTCTGTTCACCTCCATCACTGAAATAGTCGGTCTCTTATGGTAACACAGAAAACTTGAGTGACATAATTGCCTTAGTCTAGAACAGACAGCAGAATAAAGTACAGCGTGTAATCTACCCTTCAACACGCGCAACAAAAAACACATAATTTGCTTCAGATTGTACTATTCTATTCAAATGTGAGGCAGTTATTAGGATCCTGAGGTGTTAATATGTGTGCTATGTGTCAGGACTGGAGGCCTGTGCCTGTCTAGCAGTTCCAGCTGCGTTGGGTTGCGTCTGTGGTTTGAGGCCCTCCGTGTTTCTACGAGCGGATTCAACCTCTCAGCCTGCAGCAGCTGGCAGCCATCAAGCTGCTGGCAACACACACAAACACACACACACACGCTTACATGCACACACATGCTCACACAGACGTCCTTCCATAATTTCCATGGTAATCAGTAGGGAGCCAGATCGTGGTCGTGCCAGAGGTAGGGAAGAGAGGAAAGAGGGGGCACTCAGCTTAGTCCTGGACCTCTGGTTTGGTTGGCTTAGGTGATCAGAGACACGGGGCAAGAACCAGGATATGAGCTGCTCTGGTTGCTGTAAATGAAGGTAATGAAGGGATTGGACACAGATGTATGAGCCATGTAATGTAGAGTTTAAAGGATAATTTCGCTTTATTACAACTCAGGTTTTATTTTCTGAGATTTGCCCATCCTTGGTATCGGTAATAATAAAATTGTTCTCACACACAGTTTATTGTGGAGATCTAGGAACACAGCAGCGTCAGGAAAAAGATTTCAAATGGGGCAATGAGAAGGCAGTCAGATAGTTGTACAGGTTTTAAAGGAATAGTTCTACATTTTGGCAAATACTCTTATTTCCAATTTGCCAAGCAGCAACCTGCAGGGCTGAAAAATTAAGCCAACAGGGAAGTGCTAAAACCTGCAGCTCTTTGAACAGCCACTTGAGGCTGGCTCCCCGTCAACCCCCACAGACCCCCATGTTAAAATGCCAAACTTTACAGCAGAAATAAACATATTTACAGCCTGGTACCAAAAATGTTTTGGTTCCTTGAGGTGAATTTTTATATAACTCACCGCTTACATTTTATTAAGGCTCAGAGTTACACATAATTAAGGGCAGGACGCTTTGAACAACAAGCTGTCTGCCAATAGTGTTCATGGCCTCCCAGTCAGATCCATCCCTCTCTCTTCCATAGCTCCAGCCTCCCACCAAAATACAGTCACTTCTGACGAATGGCGTGCTCGAGGCTTCAAAATGGAAGTCCACAAACCAAGGGGTGATGTCATGGTAGCTACTTCCATTATTTATATAGTCTTTAATTTTAGAGAGTTAAATGGGAAAGTCGATATAACTGTCATGATTACATGAGGCTACAGCCAGCAGCACTTATTAGCTTAGCTTAGCATAACAACAGGAAGAAGGGAGCAACAGCTAGCCTGCTAGTTGTTATACAGTAGCAGATTTTCTTTAGATTTAGAACAATGCTGCTTCTTCCTGTTTTTTAATGCTGAACTTATGTTAAATTAGATTTCCCCTCTCCACTAATAACTTTAAAACCCATTTTGATACCCATCTCTTCTCCTTAGCCTTTTAATTATCATTATGACGACATGCCTGACCTCAGTGTTTTTCATTTTGCTTTTATTTTATTTTGTCGTTTTTGTGTTATGACTTTATCAAGATACTGCATGCTTCTATTACTTGACTTACATTCTGTCTCTGTTGTAATCTGATCATGCCTTTATTTTATTTAATCTCTTTGTGAAGCACTTATGTCAGTTTTTTTAAATGTGCTCTACAAATAAACCTGACTTGACTTGTAAGAGGTAATCAGCTGCTGGTTGTAGTTTTATATTTACTGTAAAGACATGAGAGGGGTATCAAACTTCACATCTAACTCTCTGCAGCAAAGTTAGTAATCATATTCCTAAATGTCAAACTATTCCTGTAAACTGGAATCAGCAATTAGTAATATTTTGTAAGGGAGGCTAATAGTAAAATTTCTACCCAATCTTACGTGCAGGTAATGACAGCTATGATTAAGTTTGGCAGAGTGATATATAACATGTGAGATGTCACTATTGTTGTCGATGTTTAGTTGTCCTATGTTCTTTTTTTGGACATTGAAGTGGATCAATTTACCCATCGAAGCTGTTCCTGTGCTCTTACTTCACCCACAGCCCTTTGAGATAATTCAGTAACTAGTATGTTTATAGGTAAGACAGGAGAGAGAAACCTGTCTTACATTATTATTATCAGGTACACTGACCCACGATAGAATGGAAACAGAAGGGGTTTTTTTTGGTAGAACAAATGCTTTATTATAATTACAACTGGAAACCATTTTTTTCAATGGAAGTATGTGAAAAATGTCTGACAGGGAGTCAAAGAGAAAACGAGATGCAGGCGCACAGGTGAGATTCTCCGTCTCAGTACCCTTCATAAGCAAATGTACACAGTATGATACCTGTCAATTTTCATACCATGGTGTACAATTTCGCCGTACACTGCTGCAACCCTAGCAGACCATAACAGATTCAAATGTTTGCCCAAACTATGAAAGTAAAACCCAGGTTGTAAAGAAAACCCCCAAATTATTCTCTAAACATCTGGGAGCTGGCCATCGCAGCGCTGTGTCCAGAACATGTCTGTTTGGTGAGACAAAAAAACATGTGGCCAAGAAGCTCTTGTTTATGCCGCCACAGACTAAAACCCAGTGTTATGTGGCTTCGCGCTGGGTAGCCAACATGGTGGAGAGGTAACACATACAAATCTGGAGCGCAAGCATGCTTGGAGTCGCAACACTGCATCAGTCAAACGCAGGACTCTTCCACCGTTCAGGGGGGTAGCAGTAAGCCTGCTGTTTTGCCTGGCTACTAAACAAAACCTCGAATGACCTACTTTCATTCCTACCCCAATTCTTCCACCCCTTGCCTCCTCACACACGCACAGCGCAGCTAATACACTGGGACTGAATGGGGATTGAAAGTGTGAAGTGGATCGCCCAATCACAAGACACACAACCCCATGCTGATATCAGCTTCCTTTCCAAACGCAGGGGGAGGCTTTCAATGAGACCGTTTCTAACCCAAAGGCCAGTCCAGTCAAAAAAAACCCCATCATATCCCACGAGGCTATGTGTTTAGAATACAAACAAGCTGTTTGGGATAAGAGCGTGCAGTGGCCCAGTGGTAAATCACTGCCCTACAGGCTATCAACAACCTCCTCCATCCAAATCACAATTCAATTATGGATGGTGCAGCAAAAATAGAGTAACAGGAAACATTTACAACAGCAACAGTAATTGTGTTTGGATCCCATTCCACAGGAAGTCATTACCATAGATTTCAAGAATATCTTTATCATCCAAGTTAAGAAAGAATTTCCTCCTCTGGTTGGGATAATATTTGTGTTGGTGTCAATGTGAGGACAGGGAGCAGAGCGCTGTGGAGAGGGGTGGAGTCGCTCACAGAGGGGAGTGGCTCTCTCCTGAAGAGACTTATTTAAAAAGCAGAAGTGTTTCGCTTATGTCCACTCCCCTTCCTGGCTAATCAGCTGAAAACTTTTGCAGCTCAGGTAGTTAAAACATTGGATGTGTGCTGGCAGCGCTGGCAGACTGCTTCCCTCTGAATGAGGAATGACAGTCTTTGACAGTGCTGATGTCTGCAGCAGGAGAACCTTGGACTCAAATTTCCTTACACGCTGTGAAAAGCGATCCACACCACAAGTCCACACCTCTTCCTCCAGTTCAATAACCCGAGCTGAAACACAGACGATCGGCCTGTCATTTTGTATTAACCCAAGAAGGTTCCCGCAGAGGCCCCCGCTAACCGCTATCAGATCGGCTGATAATGACTTTCTTTTATTACGCTCATGATGGGAAGGACGACCCCAGCGTTGCAAAATGCATCTACTTAGTGAACTGATAGACGCTGGCAGCCAATTTGTAATCAAAAGGAGGGAAAATGGCTGTTTATTAAATCTACAGTTGTGCCTCGGAGCATGGCTTTGGCAGAGCAGCGGAGGGCAACATGGCAGCTTTAAGGCTTGCAAGGAAGAAGAGACAGAGGGATTCCTCTTTGCTCTATTTATTTTCTGAATAAACTGTTTTTACACAGTGACTATCAATCTGAAGGGCCTTTATATAAGACTCTGAGGTCTGTGGGAGACACTTCCTGAGAAAAACAAAGTTAAGTATCTACTGTAATCCTTCCTCCAACCTCACACTATTCTTCAAACACTCCAGACGCACAGCACTTATGCAAACATTGTCACGTCAACAAAGTGCAGATCTACCCCGTGTCATGACGCTCTTACAACGTCTTTAAAACATCATAACTCTATTGAACACAGCAAAGCGCAGAACTGTTGAAGCGTCATTCAGCCTCTTGAGGTCATCTAACCGAGGAGCAGTACCTGGAAAATGACGGCCGTGTCACTGCCACGCAGTTAGCCTTTGTTTTGTCCTCCAGGCAGAGTCAGTTAGACGCTTTATGCTGCCCGACATCTCTGCTGTTCCCGTCACCATGTGGTGGTTGCATTGTGGCCCCCAAACATGCGTCTGACCCCCCTTAGGGAGGCCAGAGCCCCGTGTGAGCAAGGTGATGACTAGTGTGGGTCAGCGTGGGCTTGTTTACACATTACAGACCACACAGACAAGACACGGTTAAGACAGCATATGTACGCCATGTGTGTCTCAATTACAGGCAGGCCGTGACTGCTCAACTGCTTAGCACCACCGCCAGAGATGAGAGCAAATGGTAAAACACTCAAGACTATCTATAATATTCTCAACTTGACTTTCACACACTATCAAGACAGTCTCACAGTCTTTCTGTCCCACAAACAGAGACATGTAATAGAGATAATCTCTCAGCAGAGGGCTCCAGCAGGGCTGTGGTGACAGCTAGAGCAAGGAGAGGCAGAGATGTTTTGCATCTTTGTTTGGTGTTGTCTACTTTGTTTGTCTGGTAGTTCCATCCCGCTCAGCTTTTATTGGGACACAGCCGCAAGAAACAAAAAAATGTGAAGCAGACAAAAACGCGTTAATTGCAGTAGTTGCATCTATGTGAGCTGTTTACGACTAATGTCTTGATTTTAGGGCTGTTTTTATTGTTCTTTGAGTAACTCCATCTTGAATCCCTTAAAGTAAAGCAGTCTGATCCAAATGGCAAAGATGTGAAAAGTACAGCCTGGCTCCCTAATGCCTAAGTTCACTCCTGCCATAATGGAAACACGACTATGTGAAGTGGAAAAAACGTGAATTGTTTTTCTTTCTCTTTCACCTATATGCAGTTTCCCTCTTGTTTTTAAAGCCTTCATTCATGAGAGTAGTTTTTGGGTGGATGCAAAGGACACGCCCCCCTTAATATTTAAAACACGTGCATGTGTCCCCACATGACAAAATTAAAAATATTTGCACCATAATTTAATGCAAAAATGCACAAATTGGTTCATAAAAACTCTCCAGGATGCAGGAAATTACTTGTTTGATGTATAGCTACACAATTGTGGCCAAAATGATAATCACGATTATTTTGATCAGTATTGTTATTTTGGTTATTTACGACAATTCATTGATTTTTAAAAAATGTTCACATTAGAGCGCTGCTTTCACTTACATGTTGTGCTACATTCCTGCTACTTAACAAATCTTTGCATCAAAGTAAGACTTAAAATAAGGCCCTCCTTCACCTGAATTCAGTGCATCTGCTAAAAACAAAATATAAATAAAATTGTACCCCAAATATAAAATAAATAAAAATAAGTGTCACTACAGAAACCAAATGAAAACAGTGTTTATTGGACACACATCTCTGGCCAAATGTAATGTGACTGCACTGTTTATTTCAGTCTGTCTCTGAGAGCTGGATGGAAACGTATCCACTGCTGTATTTTTTAATTGTTTATTTATGTAATTAGTTATGTATGCATTTATTTATTTTTTACAGCGGTCACAATGCTGTGAAGTGCTCTGCAGAGTCACTGTTGTGGATTTCTGAGTTTGCTCTTGACAAGGACTGAAATTCAGTGAGGTAACGTTTGCCGCGTTATTCTTCTCGGCCTTCATGCATTCATCGTACTGCATGTTGTGGTGTCTTCTCATTAATTTCATAGATAAACAATTCAGTTGTGTATGTTTGCGGAGCAGACACAAGCCTCATGTGCTCTTTGCATATGATTTGTTGTCTAAATCTGAAAAACTTCCAAACAAAGGATGTGTTTGGAAGATGTTTGATGAGCGGATGATTTTCGTTTGCACTTGCAGAAAACTTTACACAAGCTGCTGCTGCATGGTGCGTGTGTAGTGGCATGACACCTCTTCAAAATGGAGGCTGGCTGAGAATAGGAAGCGCTTGATTTGATATGCGGTGTTGTATTGTATGAGCAGAGCTTGAATTTTAAACGTCAATATTGCAGTCGATCATTCTCATTAAATTATGGGAAGATAAAATCATGTTCCTGATTAATATTTGATTAATTGTGCAGCCCAAGTTCGACACTCACATTTTCTGGAAGAGGACCCCCAAACTCCTCATTTCATATGTGCCCGCCCTAATGTTAAAACAAAACCTACGCCCTTGATAACACCAAAAAATAAATACTAGCAACAATGTTTACTAAATGCATTGTTTCTCCTTCTTAGTCAATTATTTGTAAGACTGAAAACATATTTTTTTTCTGTCCATCATTTTCAACATTACGAAAGTGTAAAATAATCTGCCATCAGTGCACTACCTGTTTACATCCATACAGTAACTATTCAGTGTAAACTACAAGGGCAGCCATCCTCCAGCTCATCACTCATTTATAAACAAAGACACATCCTGACTCCATCACTGCAGCAAACCACCTCCTGCATATCAACTAATGACTGACACTTGAATGAGCTTCAGTCGAGAAATCAAACCTAAATCAGAATAAAGTGTAAACTCTAAAATATCTAAGAGTCTTTTCATATCCAATTTGTGTATGTGCATGAGTGTGTGAGTGTCACCACAAAGAAAAACAAACAAGCACACTACAACGCTAACTAGCCTGAGAGCTGAGGGCATCTTTCAAGTGGCTGGGCCGACAGTGCAGCCTCTCATCTCCCTGCCTAACCGCACTCACAGGTCACAACGAGAGCTTTGATCACTCCAGAAGTCTGTTTCCCATTCACACGCTCAGCATGCTCATTGATTTTCCATAAGGAGGGCTGAGGAGCTGATATGAGTGCTTGAATGAAGCCCCCCCCCTCCTCCTCCCAAGTCTCCTTTAAACACAGGTATGCATGTGTATCAGTATCAGAGGAGGTTTGAAAGCCAGAGCTGCTACATTCCTGGAGTTTAAGGACAGAAAGCTCTGATAAGAGATGAGGAGTAAGTGGTAATAAAGTCCAGGACAGATAGATAATAATGTATTTGTCAGTTTCGTGGCAATGGCTCAGAGATCATCTGGGGAGAATGTATGACATAAATAATTACGGACGGGATGAATCATTGACATCATGTCCTCAGCTTCCCTTTCTCATCAGCACTTGAAAGCTGCTTCTAAAATAGCATCCCTTCAGCAACAAAATACCAAATTTGGTACTTTATTTTCAAATGACAGAGGAGAGCTACACTTGCAACTACACTGTATATATCTACATGCATGAAACAGCATCTCGCTCTGACAGGGGCGACGATTTCAGAGAAAAAAGAGGAACATTTAAAAACATTTTAGCTGAAAATAGCACATAATTTGTTATATTAAATAAATAACTATAATGAAATATTGTATAACAACGTTACTGAGAAGGTAGAGTAGAAAAAAATATTGTAAATAGATAGAATTCCATGTTTGCCTGCGAATGGCTGCAAATATCCCTACAGGATATAAGAAGATGTGAGTCCAGGGATGATCTGTGCAGATCAGAGCAATAACAGCAGAGCAAGGATCAAATCACATGAAAACAAACTGTAAAATCCACACTGCGATGTACAACAGGAGCATGACATGTAAACACAACAACAACAGCAACAACAATACTAATGCATTATTGCTATTATAATCACTGCTGTTGTTGCTGTGTGTTACACTACATGACATACATGATATGTATAAAACCTATGTGATCCTCACTGTATGCTTTAATAGCAATAATAATAATTATGCATCATTGCTAGAATTATCATTGTTGTTGTTGTTGTTGTTGTTGTTGTGTGTTACACTGCACACATGATATGCATGATATAAAAAAATCCTCTGTAACCCTCACTATAGGCCTTAACTGTCATGATAATAATAATACAAAAGCTGCACATTCTAATCAGTCACACTATAAAAGGCCAACAGTGCTTATCTTAGTGCCATTTTACTTCTCCCTCCTCTCTCCCCCCTTCATCTCAAACCCAAAATCTCGTCAGTGAAAGCAGAAAACAAGCCAGAAACAGAAAAGTTTAACGGGACAGAAACTTCTTACCTGGTCCCTCTGGATGCATGGCAGAGAGGTCCGGCGATGTGACTTACTGTTGGGCTGACTGTGTGCCATGTCTGAGGCTATCACAGAACTGGACCTCCTGCGCCTTTTAAATACAGGGATCTCTTCCCTGGCTCCAGTCACGGGGGTGCAGCCCTCCTTGTGTCTCCCTTGGTTGGGAAGGAGCTTGTCAGCATACCTCGCCAGCAGGATGCCCAGCACTCCAACCAGGTACGCTACGTACGGTCTCCAAGTGGCCCGTACTTTGTGCAGCGAGAAGAGTGAGATAGTCCTGACCAGACTTATGAACACGATCACAGATATGCCCTGGTTCAGCCGCGCTACCATGAGTGCGCCGGTGGCCACGCAGATGAGCACGACCACGGCTGCTGTCGTGAATGAAAACAGCTGCTCATCTGTCCCGTCCAGGAGAGTCCACGCAGCTGCTTCGCCCAGGTGGCACAAGGTTAGGAGGGAGAGGGCGGTCTGGATTAGCACTCCGCAGCGGATTAAGTAGACACCGACCCAAAAGAAGGCACATACGAGGGTGAACAATGGGGAAACAACACTCCAGCAAGTTTGCAACAGCTCCGCCGCGCAGCCTGAGACCAAGTGAAGGGGAGACGATGAATGCGAGAGTCTGTTGTCAGCGCTGCTGCTGCTGCTGCTGGCTTCAACTCTCCAGTCTGCACATTTGACCAACAGAGCGAGAAAAACCGAAAGCGACCCCACGCACACCGCACTCCGGAGTCTCTGGGAACTCCATATTTTTGTGAACATTAGCCTCACCCACGACTCGTAATCTCGGTCACGGCACAGTGGGATGACACATGTTTTCACATAACCATTGCGATCCGGTGCGCTGAGGCTGTTTTCATGAGTGCTGCTCTGCGCACCGGTACTGTCAGATTCTGCAGGCATCGCCATCACTCATGGCAGATATGAAGTATGAGGAAGTCTATAATGCATCTATACCAGTGTGGTCATGGGACAGGAGATGAGTTAGTGACAAAACAAACATCATTTATTGTACGCATTGTGAAAAAGTACAGCGAATACGCGCCGGTGCATCTCCGTTTACGCATGGAGATGTGCTGCCACTGAACGCGTTCCCTTTGTTTTTCCAGGTGCGGATTGAGAAAGTGCTGCCCGAGACAGCATAAAAGGAGCCTGAATGACAGAGTAACTCAGATGTTATTCAGATCTAGGGCACTGCTTCTCTGCTGCACACAGTCGTCCCGCTTTGCCCTCCTTTGTGGAGCGCCGTCTCTTTGACTTCTGCTGTCCTCCTCGTCGCTTTGTGGCTCCTCCACGGCCCGGTCCGTGCAGCAGCAGCAGGAGCAGCAGTCTTTGCAAAACATCAGTCCCGTTCTGTGAACATTCAGCGATAAAACGCGCTTTATATGTCCATTGTTTGGCCACTTCCCGGTCCGTCCTGAAGCAGTTGAAGCTCCAAAGGTTACTTTCGAGGATAAACGCTGCTGAGGAATTTAGGCAGTTTGAGCGAGTGTCCGTCAGGTTATTGCTCGGTGTTTTGAGGGGCAAATCCGGAGTGTTTGTCACCAGCTCTCCAACCAGCCGCGAGTCTCAGCTCATTCACACCCCCGAGTTCCGATTCCACGCATGGAGCAAGATATTGCAGCAGCAGTGAAACCCCCAAATATTTCCTCACTCAGCCCAGCAGGCGTTGTCCTCATTAGATCTCGCTTGTGTTTAGATATTTTTCTCTCTCATATTTTAGTAAAAAGAAAATCGTATGTTTTTTTTTATTTTAACAGCATCAAAACCTGTTTTTGCACAAATGGGACTGACCTATATTTTCCCAGTAAGTTCCTTTCTGAATGGAATAAAATGTGGTGTATTTAGAAACAAATATTTCAGCCCATGTTATATCTCAATGGCTGCATTCTGAGTTGTGGTTTAGATGGCCAAGCAAACCTGAGGCCTTTAAACTGCCTCAACATGAATTCATCTTTAACCAGGGAGAAGTGTCTCCATGCTGACGACAGAAACAGGACCTCTTCATGCAAACTGTTTTGCATTTAAATACTCAGAATAGTCCTGTGGTTGCCCTGCAGCTTGACTCCTAATGTCCCCACTCCACCAGGTCATTGAAATATTCATCCCACTCTAAGTGTCACCGATGATGTGCTGCATCACAGTGGAAGTTTCTCCATCAATGTTTCAGCGTGCAGATCTTCTGTGCATAAGTTCATGTTTTCACAGCTCAGGAGGCACACGTGTACACCCTCAGATGTAACGCTCCCATGGGACCGCAGCCTCTCACAGAGATAGACATTTACAGCCAAGCAAGCACATGTAAACTGGCTCATGTTTGCTGATGCACACAGGGAGCTGACGTACACGTTGTGCGTGTAGTCAGTATGTTTCTCTCCTGATTCTGTAACTGCTTTTTCTCATTCTTTCTCACACACACTTTCATACTGTACATTTAACCCTGAAGCTTTTCAACATCTGGTCTTCTCACAGCATCTAAATAAAGACGGAGCATTCTGCTCTGTCATGCCACGCTCTTGCTTCTGCAGCCCCACGTCCTTCATTAATTTATGGAAATCCCGCAGCCTTCAAAACACAGAAGCTGCATATTTAGCAGGACTCACGCCCTGTGATGCTGATGCTCTTGAAATCTCGGGCCCCCCTCAATCCTCTCTCTCTACCTGTGCTCATTCCCCCCGGGCCGAGACAGGTCAGCACGACTCTTTCTATCCGTATGTGTAGACAGAGTCCTGTGTATCCCTTGTCAGTTGTGATTAGTGGGAAGCACAGGAGGAGAAGAAGCGCTAACAGGGAGCGATAGGAGCAGGAGGAGGCCAGGTCCTGTCCATCACCTTTCAGCACATGCTCACTGAGTGCCAGACAGCCCTTTCAATGCAGTGTATCACACAGGACAGATGCCGGCTCCGAGTGTGAGCAGAGTTTTGTGACAACATCTGTTTTTTCCAACTTATCAGAGCCCATGGGTAACTTTTTCTTTGGAAGAGTTGAAACAATACTGCTTCATCTGACTGGTTTATTTCAGGGATGACAGGAACAGAAACATTCCCTCTTTACAAACAGAAGATAAGAGCAAGACAAAGGAGAGAGGAGTTGAAGTCAGCCAGGAAACGGGGATATGCAAGCGTTCGTTTTTCTTGTAGGATACCGTGGTGCACTCATGTTGTGACAGTGTCAGCCCTCTTTTACATTTCAGAGGCAAATCCGTCATGTGAGAGGCAAAAGGTTGTCCAAAATAACTCAGTCTGTGTGTGGTAATGTACTATAAAATGATGCAGATTATGTTATACGCTGGAAAAAGAAGAGATAAAATTAGTTATGCCAGATGTGGAATATCTGGAACAACACCCGTGTTATCATCTGTGAAAGCAAACAGCTGTCCTTGTTTTCCTGCAAACTGTCAATAGCCAGGATGAACGACACTCATCATAACCTGCATCTTTCCCCTTTGAAAAGCATCACTTTTTGGTTCAGATGACGATGAATCACTACAGTCCTCAGCAGCCACTAATGCACGCAGCATCTCCAGACAAGATCATTGTGAAATTCTTTTTCCGGTTTCCTCTACAAACACGTCTAGAGGCCATTCTGAATTACCCGTAAGAATTTTAACGACTGGAGAATGCACACGTAACCGTCTTACCCTATTTGGCAATGTCACGGTCCATTGTAAAAGAGGAATCTTTTTATGAGGAGCAATTCATCAGACATCTGGTTTGGATGTTGCATGGGGGGCAGTCATCTGATTGAACCCTGTGACCTCACTCAGACCTACCCTGGCCTCTGGGATTGCTACCGACACATCTGATGTATACTCAGGAAGTGTGAACATCCTACAGTGTTGTTTTCCATGAAACCACTTCATTCTGCGGCCACTATATTCTCTGCTCATCATAAATAGCTGTCAGTAATTTTAAGGGTTCTATATGTGAATTTGAACCTTAATATAGCAGCTAACAGCTATTTGCTATGTAAAGATATAATGGCATCACGGCATCCTGAGCCGAAAAGGGGGGCTGTTGGGGGCCCAGTCACTATGGGGGGCCCATGAAAGTCACCAATAATCATGTTCATCCTAAATATAAACAATGATAGCCACATTTATTTTGTACCAAAATATTCAACATTGCTTATTAAAACAACAAAAATAAACAATGTATTTATTGTTGCTTGAGTAAAATGCAACCTGTTTAATAATGACCCCCCCTGATGATAGTAGGCAGCCAGCCACATAACCTGAAAAAGTTACTAATCTAAACTAACTATTTGCTCATGATGGAGTGAATCGTTAAATCAGGATACCAGAAAAGACAGTAAAAGAAATAGAGGGAGCTGAACAGGGCTTTATACCCAAATGATAATGTACTAACTTTTTTCAGTCAGCTCAGACAGCTGCTCCCAGCCATGCTGAAGAGACAAACAACAGTCAGGAAGTTAACATTACAGCTAATGTTACTAGCCAAGAGGCTGCTGGCATCACTGTTTACGTGTATGTGTTGATATCGTAGACGTAGCTTCCGTGACGTCACCCATTCGTTTGTGTACTGCTGTTTTGGTAAATGGTAAATGGAACTGCACTTGTATAGTGCCTTTCTGGTCACTTTCTGGTCACTGGTGGCCGAGGCTACCATACAAGGTGCCATCTGCTACTCAGTTTTTAGCACATTCACACACCAGTGGAACAGCCATTGAGAGCAATTTGGGGTTTAGTATATAGCTCAAGGATACTTCGACATGCAGACTGGAGGTGCCGGAGATCGAACTGCCGATTTTCCGATTGGTGGACGACCCGCTCTACATCTGAGTCATAGCCTTGAGTTTGGCATTTCAGCTTTCAAAATTTATTCTGTTTTGGATCCAGCCTCAAGTGGCCATTCACTGAACTGTAGTTTTTGGCACTTTTGCATTGGCTTCCTTTCCCGGCTGGAGGTTGCTGCTTGGTTGACATGAGTAAAGCAAATTTAGGGAGGGCCTGTTCACTGCATGTTTTCAGGGGCCCAGCCACTTCTGCTGGGGGGCCTGCACGCTTCCTAGTGTGCGTTGTAATCCAAGCTTCACTGTTCGATGTTTTGGTAGCTGCCCCGGCCAATCCAGCACATTAGCGCATATAAGTCCTCTCCATATGCCCCACAGGCTAGCTAATCCCGGTCACTCTGCACTAAGCTCAGTTACAGCTGATAATGCTGTCCTGACCCACTGTGGCAGGTTAACAGCGTTAGCTCTGTCAGCACTGTTATCGTTGTTAGCACTGTTAGCACTATCAGCCAGGCTTCACTGCTAGCCGGCGTCATTTCATCCCAGCCACCTACCTGCTTGCCTGTGACGTCAGAGGTGAAACCATGTGCAAGCAATCCTGGCTCAGACTCTGCATGTCGTACATAGCTCCTTTAAATATAACTATACATCAAGAGCAGCCATCTGTTTGATCACACTCTGGCAGGAATTGAGACACTTTGGCAGGAATTGTAATGAGACTCAAAAAGCAGATTGAGCCATCAAATGTTGGATCATCTATACATTATTCCAGACATAATTATACATGAAATACAGAGTGATTCAGAGTTTAAAGACGAAGGAACAGAAGGGAAAAAGAAGAGCGAGCAGCTGAATGGAGTGATGGAAACAAGTTTACATTGTGTTTGGCACTTGTGTGCAGAGTAAGATCCATCGCAGCGTGTTTACAAGCCCTCATGGGCAACGGTCGGCTCGTAGCCAAGTTTCCACTAAGGTGCTGTGGACACCCGTCCCTTCACCCTCTACACACACACACACACACACACAGACAAATGCCACCACCATCATATACACGGACATGCACGTGCACACACTTCCTGACACAGTCATTTATCCACCCATGTGTTTGTACACACAGTTGTCCAAAGAACAGGGGCCTTCTAGGCTGGACGTCCGAGGAATCAACAAGCTTCCTTTCTCTTCAGAAACACTGATCCAACCTGACTTTTTTACCCAAACTGTAAATAGTCTGTGCGATCTTGTATTACACAATCAGAGCAAAAATGGAGCAGGAACCTACAGCAGAGCCAACTGCATTATGTATAAGCCTGGGTCAATGATTTCAACATCTGCCAAACTGTTCCCATCAATATTACAGTTTAAATCATGTACAATCCAGGGATCCACTCAAGGATTTAGATGTCTCGATACAACTTTATAAATCCTACATCTACTGACATGAAACGCTCAAGCCGGTGATAATGAGACACAGCCAATACTATCCACACAAACTGTAAGTCCACTCTAGTTTAATGACAAATACAGAATCAAGAGCTGCAACGATTCACCAATTAATCGATATAGAAAGATTAATCTGGAACAATTTTGATAATTGATCAGTATATTTAAAGCAAACTTGCAAAACATTTGATGGTACAAGCTTCTCAAATGTGTGGACTTGCTTCACCTTGTCTTCTATTACAGTAAACTGAATATCTCTGGCAAAAAACAGTTTATGACCTCATAATGCGCTTAGGAAAATTGTGATAATTTAGCAGTTTTCTCATATTTTAAAGATCAAACAAAGACTGAGTTCACAGAGAAAATGATCTGAAGATGAATCAGTTATGAAAATAATCTACTGCTTTCAGTCCACTAGAGCGTTTCATCTGTTAAAGAGGAGGGGCTCTGTCTGCCACCTTCCTCCTGTGTTTGTTGGTAAATAAAACCACTGACTCTCTACACGGGGCAGACTGTAACATACTGCATCTAGGAGAAGGGTTCTAAAATGTCACACCAAAACAGGTGTCTATATACAGTACATGCCCACACAAGCTGACTAACACTGGAATGGATTTTTTTGAAAGCTGATGCCTATCAAAATAAGCTTGTACAGAGACTGCCAACAGTTGTTTTGGTTTTGATTCAGTATCTGAATTGTTGCTATCACTACCTGAATATCTGCTCTAAAATTACATTCAACCAATGGGTTAAAAACTTTTACTCAAACCCATGTTAATTCATTTCTTTTTGCAACTCTAGGTCTGATAAACAGAAAAGCAGAATGTAAGATATTTAACAGACTGTAAATTGAAAATATATTTGTAGAAAACACGACAGAATCACTAAACAAACTAAACTAATGAAGAAAATGTGCACAAATCTGCTTTAAATCTGCTTAGGAGAAATCCTACTGATGGCTGTTAACTAATAAAAGGTCAACTTGGCTGCTTCTAAGTCTATTCATAACACACGCATAAGCTAAATGGAGGAATGCTGAATGCTAAATACAGCTGTGCTGGTGTAGTTTTGTGGTATTTGAACTTTACTTAAGAATTTCTTCTTTATGATACTGTAGACTTCCACACCAACACATTGCAGAGGGAAATGTTATGCTCCACCTACATTTATTTGACAGCTACAAATTAAGATTTTACCTAAACATCCCACACACAATGAGCTCTTAAAATATTATACATTGTTATGGAATAAACTACCTGTTAAAACCTTTACAAAACAGTTTAAATTAGCTCCACCTGTTTCAACTATAAGAGTAAAATTCCACTGACACATTAATATGTTAATAATCCAATAACAGAACTTTATAAAACTCACAGAGATGCAGGACTTTTACTGTACAGTAGTGTTGTAGTATATCCACTTTAATTTAAAGGAATACTTTGCCCATAAAATGGGTATTTCTATATCATCTACTCACCCCCTGTTACATTGATTTCATGAAAATTGCTTTTCTCAAATGTCTCCACAGTGAACAGAGGATCCCAAAACAATCAAATTCTTAACGAACTGGATAAAGGGGGACACATTTAAGGGCCCAGACACACCACACTGACTTTAAAGAACTGGCAGTGATGAACACCCCCTGCTGCATCACCTGATGTTGCTGTGTCTCGGCCAAAAAAGTTGCACATGAATACACACAAGACTACAGCCAATTGTCAACCAGCATGTATGTTATGCGCCTGCGTGAGAGGAAATGACTCCACACTCGCAGACGGTGGTCATCTATAATCCTCATTCAAAAAGAGAAACAGGGAGACTGTCTTGACGCTAGTTAGCTAGTAAGCACACTAACAACACAATCCAGTGCTATAAGAACAGAGTATATTTACTGTGTGCCAGTGAACAATAACACAAAACATCACAAAACGCTCCTGCTAAAGAGCTAACGACTGAAGAAAAATAATCTTAATTTAGGTAACGAGTTTGTTTTGGTCTCACTCCTTCTTCACTTTAGCTCTTTGTTTACTTTCCTCACTTCCTTTTCACATCTTGCGCGCTGAGCTGCACTTCCTATCAGAGTGATTTCATTCACTGCTGGGCTTCACTGTGCTGATGCCGATTCATCTCTTTTTACTTGTTAGGGAAACAGGGGATCATGGGTAAAGTGCTTCAAGGCAACTTTCCAGTCGGGAAAAGGGATGTGGGTAATGGACAACCTTTTCCAAAAGTAAAAAAAAGCAGATGGGGTTGACAAGGGGCAACAGTGCAGGAAACCCGCCACCAATGAGGGTAGCAGACACTCACCAATGGCCCAACTTAACTGACTGACTGACGGACGGCTATCGGCTTGGTGTATTGAGGCCTAAACAGCAGCAAACTATATCAAAACATCCATCTACAAACTCTCGTACAACTCATGCAGTATAATCCAAGTCTCTTTTATCTAGTGGTATGCTCAGTATTTCCCATGTGCATTCCATTGAGCAGAGTTCGAATACACATGCTTACCCTTTTGCATGTGTTTGGAGATTACTGAGCATATGACTGGAATAATTGAAACTTTGATTAGTTTGATCGTACTGCACGAGTTGTGTGAGAGTTTGTAAATGGATGTTTCAATGTAGTTTTGCTGTTAAACACGGCCCCCCTTTTACATCAATCATCAAAAATTCTCCCTTTTTTTTGGATTCTTCGTTCACCGTGAAGACATTCAAAGAAAAACAAAGTTCACTCCATGAATTGAAAGTAAAAGGGTGTAAGTAATTTATATCTAAATGATCATTTTGTGGGTGAAGTATTCCTTTTCAGCACAAAATTTAACAGAGTGTACATTTGTACAGATTAACTGTACATTTTCTTTTAGATAAACTCATCGTATAATCTCAATCTGCCTACAGTATCTGGCCTGTTTAGGTAAAATGGTTTTAAATGTCTCCACCATACTGAAGGGACACATGCACGCTAGTAGGGCTCCGTTTTTGGAAAACGATGGGGGAGAATATTGGGATTGAATTAGAAGATGGGTACTTAATTCACTAGTGTGGGTGGGAGCACTGCGGGCAGAGAAAGAGAGAAAGTTGAAACACTGCCTCAGATGAATAATGCAATTCCAAGGTTTGAGTGGGAAAGGAGCCACACATTTTATTGCATATATATTCAGGAGAGTTAGGAAAGTTGCATGTATGAGTTTTGAATATTTCATATCAAAGTTTTCAAAGCTGCTCTGCCACCACAGCTCACTCAGACCATGTGGCAGTTAGCTGGCGTGGGACGCGCTGCTTGTCTTAGACACTAGATATCTGCTCTAGCCTGGGATTTATGCTAACCCAGGGAAACTGCAGGAGCTTGTATTATATATCTCTGTCTCTCTTGTTCTTTGGAGTACAGATTTACTTCTTAAGTCTTGTCAAATAATGCAAAATAAAACTGTAGATCATGGCTTGACACACCAGGCAGCCCAGTGTAATTGGTCTGTGTTTGTTCAACACATGCCAGGAAAAACACCGGCCGTCCACCTTGTATGAGAGTTGTCCAGCACACAAAAGTCAGCTTTCATACGGGCATCTGGACCAGGCGAGAAAGGCCAAGGGAGCTGACTGCTCACTTTTATTTTTTCGACGTCAGTTTACATGTTTTCCTAAACATGAGGAATGCTGCTGGGAGCGCAGGCCCAGAAACAGATCCTTAGGCTCTATTCACTTGTTAGGGAAACAGGGGGTCATGGGTAAAGTGCTTCACGGCAACTTTCCAGTGGGGAAAAGGGATGAGGGTAATGGACAACCTTTTCCTAAAGTATAATCTCAAACAACAATCAAACAGATTCTTACTGACTGCAACATACTTCTGCCTTGTTCTGTATGTTTAAGTAACTAATTATCTGGAACAACCCTCAAACGGAATCATCACTGTCGGGAGAAACTCTGCAACTACAGTGTTGTTGATTTACTTCAACTGAAAGATCACAAGGACCTTTACGGGATGACAAAATCCCATGACTGATGAAACTCTTTCCGAGCCAAGTGGAAGAAGTAAAATATGTCTGACTATTTTTACTGTTTGCTAGCTTGAAATAATGAAAAACAAGCCTGTATTTTATAAGTATATGATAAGTTTTTAAGTGGTTGACAGTTTAGAGACCCACATTTTAACTTTGTACCAACAAAAATGGGATTGATAGATTATCTAAAGCCAGCTGAACACAATTATGTACATTTACAGTAACTTTTTCACATCAAAATGTCAAAAAACAACTGGACCATTGCAGTTTTGTTCAACTGTGTACTTACATTTTCCCAAACGTTTCCATCGATGTTCAAACCCAGAGGAACCTGTAATTTTAATCAAAAACACAGTCTGTTTGGTCACCATCACCTGTCAGTGGCGTCATACCTCATTTATGTTGTTACATTTTGTCCTGTTTTAAGTCACATTTGTGCTACTTTTTAGATCTTGGTCTTCTTTAACTATATGTTTCGACTGGATGAAGGATTTCAGCCATCGAACATCTGGATCTCAAATTATCAGAGAAACAAGCTGACCAAACGTTACCGGCAGCTCAGCTCCAGCCCCTACTGTGCTGAACAGCATTCAGGAAATGCTTAATTTTAATGTGAAACTGCTTTATTCAGTGCTTGTAGCAGTTTGAATTACCAGGGCCATTTGTTTTGAAGAAGAAGAGACCTCTGTGGATAATTCGGCTTCTGATAAAAACCTCCTGAATGTCTGGATCTTAAGTTATCAGAGGTAAAAGAGGAGCACACATTAGCAGGAGCTGGGCTAGCAGCCCCTTCATGACAAACTGAACGACAGAGGACTAAAAAAATTCTAACGTGAAATTGTTTTTATTCAGTATTTTTTTCCATACAAATAAAAGCCCAAAATGGCATACACCAAAAAGTATTCATCAATTTCTACAATTAGGCTTCCACCTCACCATCTATGTCACCAGTTTCCAGTCTCCAAAATGCTCATAAGCATCGGTAAAAGTTTCTCCCATCAAGTCTGTTTTTATAGATCACAAATTTCCCTTTAGAATTGCTGTACGCCTCTTTCAGGCCAGGTTTTGTGCATACGCAATGTTTATGAAAGAGTCCCCTGATCCATTTGTTTTGGAGAGAAAGAGACCTCTGTGGCTTCCCAGTAAAATCTTCAGAACACTGAAAACTGAAGGAACTCTAACCTGGAGAGACTGATTGCAATGACAGCATTGCTCCATCTTATGTTAGTTTTGATTGAGAGACCCATTGCACAGTTACAATCAATGTGTCTTTATCAACATGACAACTATACTGCTTTGGTTAACTCGTACTGCTCTCATCAGTGTTGTTTTAAGGGTCCTTTCCACCAAGCAGTCTGGTACAGTTCAGTTTGTCACACTTAAGAATGGTTATTGTTATGTTTCTGTTGTCAAAACTTGTGGCCAGTGCCAATAAAACCATTCCATTACCTCCTGTTTTTGGTTTCCACTCTGTTGAGGTACCTAGCACACTGATCCAACCTAAAAAGTGGAACTAGAAACACTGTAACCCATTGATTGGGTGAAAATGACTGAAAATGTCGGTGTGCAACCCTGTTGAGCAGACAATCAACAAGAGCTTAGGTACATGTCTGTATTGATTACATACAGATTCTGATGGGTACAGTCCCAGAAATGTTTGGTGGAAACAGTAGAAAAGAGTACCTGTTCAGCACCAAATGTCAGATAAACAAAGGAAGTGACTAGCTGGTGACTATAGTGGAGCATTTAGCAGCTGAAGAGAAGCTGGTGGAGACCAAAAACAGGGAAGAAAGAGAGTAAATGTTGGACTTACATTTGCCCGGTGGGCACAAACATGACTCCAAATGAGGGATAACATTGCTCTGTGTCTGTTGGATGTGTATCTGTTTGCTAACGTGTTTGCCATATCAAAGTGATATGTTGTTTTCACAGCTTGTTTTGAGGCCAAAACATCAGTTAAAGGTGGAGTCAGCGATTTTGCAGAAATATTGTTGATATTTGAAGTTTACAATCTGACAGACTTGCTGTCCCTGTCGCTACCACTGCCTTGCTTTTGATACATCCATGGCCTCTCTCCTGTCCTGTGCACGAGCATGAACGCCACCTGTTGCTAACTGACTGGTACAGTGTTGTGTATCTCGGTCCGGGGCCACTTTGTTTCCCATTTAGAGAGCCAGAGCGGTGGATGAACAAAAGACAGGAAGGACTTTTTTTTTCCAAACAGAACAGTACAAGTGTTGTCTTTTGACCTTAGAGTTCTATGTTACCTTACACACAGATTTTGAATTTAGGAAAACACGAGCACTGGTATTAGTTCTCTGTATTGGCCCTGAGTTCAGGTACAACAATCAGTGTCAGAGGAGGAAAAAGTCAGATTCCAAGCTCTATGTAATAACTTAGTGACACTGCAGGCTGGCAGACTGCTTTATCCTCCTGGGGTGTAAATATGCTGTTGGAGAATGTGTCTGGCTGCTTAGGGAGGACTTCATGCACAGAGGAATTTGAAGTACCCGTTATTGGCCTTTCAAATGCCAGACACAAACAATCATCAAGGGTGAAAACCTACGGAACAATTTAGGGTACCACTCAAAATCAGCCAAACAGCTGTGGGCTTTCATTGAAGCACGCAAGTCAACTTTCCTCTCCTGGGGCCAAATCCTCCAAACTTCAGACATTCATAAAAGTCAGTTTTTCTGATTCACTTGTCAGGTGATTTACCGTAAAACACGATTTAGCTCCATGATGAAAAGGAGAGAATGAGATTTCAGCTCGAGGTTGGCTGACCTACGGAGGGCTGGCGTTCAAAAAAGCAGACAGACAAAGACAGCAGACTGGCACCTAAACAGAGGGAGACACAGAGAGAAGACAGGACACCACAGCAGACTTCCTGTCCCCATGAAAGCAGCAGCAGCAGCACACTCGAGCTTTGTCCAATTAGCTTGCATCTCACATGGCTGGTCTTCATCTCTACATTCTGACAGTCCCTCTCCCTGTTTCTGTTTTTTTGTAACTTTTATTTGGGACAGAGGCTTTTAAGCTGCCATGTATCCCCTGCTGTTTGTACCGTTTATCCTGGTTGCCATCACAGAGCATGGCGCCGGCACACGTCAGGCCGTTCTTGGACCAAAGAGGAGGAGGAAGTGATCTATAAAGTGTGTGGTCCCTCAAGAGGAAGCAGGCAGAATGAGGCCTTCATTTACAAACTCTCACTCTCCACTCTTATTCCCTTCTCTATCAATAACATTTTATAAGAAACACCTACACGGTTGACACACCAAACAGAGACTTTTAAGGCAACGTTTTTGCCTCTTAAATTGAGAATATAAAGCATCTCCGCCCCTTCACTTTTCTCCCCTCATCAACTGAGAAGGAGGGACTTCTCCCATTAAGAACTGCATGAGGACAGTTGTGTAGACGGCAACAGGCTTTAAAAAGCCCTATTTAGTCTTCCCAGTGGCTGTTTGACGTCATTTAATGGAGGAAAGGCTGTCTTAAGTAAACTGACAAAAATGAGAAACCTCTCTAGCAGCTTACAGTTGTCATTTGGTTAAGCCTGAGAGTTGTAAACATCAGGGAAAAATCGCACATGAGCCTCTGCTGAGTACAATATGTGCTATAAGGTAAGTTTTAACACCGCAGAATTTTAAAGGCTATTAATTTTGTAGTTCATAATACAGGAATGAAGTATGTATTACTTGATAATACCTTAACACCCTGTTATAGTTTCACAGATCCAAGCAGATATATACAGCATGACATAAATCATCATGTCATTCATAAATGAAAGCATGACCCCAGCGGTAAAAAATTAATAAGCAGCTTTACAAGTCCAGATGTGCTGCAGAGGTAGACTGAAGGAGGAAAAACAGCTAGGGCCTATACCTCTCAGGGTTTGTGAACCACCTTTACTTCTTCCACGAGTAAAACAGCAAACTTTGCTTGTTTTAGAAATGCATTTCCACCCATACTCATATTTTCTACAATCTAAGCATCACTGAGTCCCAAAATCCACAAGGTGCAGCCCAGGAAAAGGGAGACATTTAAGATGTTTTGGCTAAAACGCCAAACTGACTGGGGTGAGATTGCAAATTTGACTTGTTTTTTTTAAACAGTGACGTAGTACTCAAGATCAGTCTTGGTCTCAAGAGTAGAGCTGCAGAATTAGTCAAAATATTTTCGAAATCGCAATATGGCAAAGTGCAGTGTCCGAATTGCAGGAGCTACACATTTTTTGATAAAAGTAAAACTGTGTCACAACGTATCATTTTAAATGAAGCAATGTGGTGCTACAGAGATGCCGCGGCCAAAAAAATCTCATTCCAAATGTCAGGGAACATACTTGTTCAGTAAAGTTAGCAGCAAATGAAATACAGAAATTACTACCACCAATCGCACTGCAACACATATCACAATCACAGTATCTGTCAAAATAATTGCAATTACAAAAAATATGATTTTTTTTGCATATCATGCAGCCCCATTCAAAGACCAGCCTCAATACCACCAAGATCTCGTTTGGACTCAACTGCATTGTTATTGGGTCTAGTCTCTGGTATGAGTATGTGGATCTGTCAGATCAATCTACAGTTTGTTTGTTTTAATGTAAGCGGGTAATGCAGTTTGGGACTCACCCTCCCTTTTTCATGAGTTGCACTCGACCCCTTAAAGTCTTGATACACTCTGGTCTTGGTTATTACTTGGGCCCAATTCCAATACACCCCTTGGCCCTACCACTTAGCCCTAACCTCTCCATTTTGCACATTCACGTCAAGGGGCAGGGTGCCCCAAATTTTGGGGGGATAAAAGGAAATGGTAGGGAAGTGTTGGTACTACACAGCCTTCCAAATAGAAATCTTTCAAAAGCACACTTCAAACAGAGAGTTACAAGAAATCATTGGCAAGATGGCTGCACAAACAAGAAAAGAATAATGTTAATAAAGTATTAAAAATTACGACAGTGTATTATGGTAATTTTCTTTATAACAAACATATTAAAAAAATCGCTAGTATGCCAATGTCTCGGTAGCTAATTAGCTAGCTGGCTAACGTTACACTGTTATTGGTAATCTGTGAGTGACAGTCGCATATTTTGACATATCAGCTTGTGGCACCTCCGCCCAGTTAATGGCACATGACACCCAAAATCAAGTCCTGCAACGAAATTGCTGCACTTGTTACCACCCCACTAAAATCAGTGACAACAGGGTAGGAACATGGGTTGCTAACATTAGCCTACAGAACACAGCTAGTGATCTGGTAATGAAGGGTCTTTTTAAAGTGATGACATTTGATCGATAAGCGAAATCGTTTCACCGCTAGGTTTGCTGTTGTGCACTGCCTGTAGAGCAAAACAAAGTATGTCATGAGCCACTCCTCCCTCTACCTCTGCTCTCCATCCCCCACCCCTCCCACTCGCCTCGTCTGTGCCGGCGAGTACCGCAGCATCTCCACGGACTATCACATCCAGACGGTCCCGGTGTTTCTTCCGCAGACTCCGCTTCACTCAGCTTCACTCAGCTGCCTGATATACCCGCTGCTTCTTCCCACATTAACCTGAATAACAAACCAGGGCTCGGTGCTCCGGTTGGATCCAAACGGAGAGCTGCTAGCTGGGAAGCTAGCGGAGGCTAACTGGCTGTGTTAGTGGGTCCATGTCATTGGTCCGACAGCCCATTGGTTCGACATCCCATTAGTCCGACTGTCCGCGGTGCTGAACGGCTTGCGGCGGCCGTATGGTGTGCCGCGACCGGCTCTGGGTCAGCTAGGAAAGGCTTGAGGCGGAGCAGGCTCACGGCTTATGTGTTTGCCACTTTCTTTTTCATTTTAACCCACACCATGATCTTTTCCTGACCCTAACCAAGTGGTTTTTGTGCCTAAACCTAACCAGACCTTAACCACAGGGCATCATGATGATTTCGGAACGGACTTTGGAACAATGGGTTTAATATGGTCGGAACAATGGGATGTCGAACCAATGGGCTGTCGGACCAATGGGCAGTTCCCGTGTTAGCAGCTGAGTGAAGTGGAGCATGAGGAAGAAGCACCGGTTAGCCCCCGCTTTCAGTGCAGGCAGATTCACTCGCCACAGGGGTGAGGAAATAAAACCTAAACAGCCAACTTAGTTTAGCAGTTAGCAGTGTCTTTCACGCACTCTCGGTCTCTGCTGTGTTTAGCTATTTCCCTGCTTTCCTGTTAGCATTAGCACTACTCAGCTGCCATGCTAACGCTCCAACTCCAACTGAGCCGGGAGCCAGGCTCACGGTCTCACGGAGAAGAGTTGGAACGTTAGCGTGGCAGCCCATTAGTGCTAACGTCCCCACGCTTCTCCGCCAGGCTCAGTGAGTCGGAGCCGAGAAGCGTGGGGACGTTAGCGTTAGCACTAGTCGTCTGCTATGCTAACGTTCTGGGAACCTGCTTAAGCGTGGGGACGTTAGCGTTAGCACTAGTCGGCTGCCATGCTAATGTTCCAACTCTTCTCCGTGAGCCCGTGAGCCTGGCGGGCTCACGGAGAAGAGAGGAATGTTAGCGTTAGCTCCCAGAGTTAGCACTAGAGCTACTACAGCTACCGGAGTAGCTTGCAGCTATGGAGCGCTTCTACCAGCTCTTCTAGTCACTGAGCCTCGCCTCCATTTCAGCAAATATATTACAGGTATTTATTACAGGTACCATCATCATTGAAGTAGGCAGGGGAATAGCTAAACACAGCCGCCAGGCTGCCCGCCGGGCTATATTTTACAGTGCTAATTGCAAATGTTAGCTGGGCTGCCGGGCTACTCACCTAACACAACCGAAACGCCTGACCCATTGCTGGGACCGAGCCGCTAATAACTCAAGCTCCGGACATTAACCCATGCTACGATTGTAACATTAAATTCAATTGAATCGACATAGCGACATGTGCTTAACGTTACTGCAACACTAATTAAAACAGACATTTGACTTTATATTGTACCTGTCCAGGAGAAGAAGAGCTAGCTCCGAGTCAGATTGTAGCCCCTTTAGCTCTTGCAGTGCTCTCCACCTTGGAAATGTAAGGCCAATGTTAATCTGAGTTCTGTCCCTTTCTTTTTCACATGAACGTACATGAACGCGCAGCTGGACCGGCTTGTAAACAATAGGGTGACCATATTTTGATTTCCAAAAAAGAGGACACTCGGCCAGCCACGACATAGCCTACTTAAATGATACTCGCAGTTTACTCAAAGACGCCTTATCATTTTAATATATTTAAAATTTATATGTATGGATAGAAAATTCAGTTATATTACAGAATAATATCTCTCAAAGACAGAAATTCAGATAGGCCTCTATAGGGGACACATATACACACTAGAGTGTGGCGATCCGAGCCCGACGGTAACTGACGGGTCGGGCTGGGTTTGGTCAAAAATGTAGAGCTACATTTTTGACCAAACCCGGCCCGACCCGTTATAGCTATATAAATTGTATTCGGGCTCAGGTCGGATTCGGTCAGCTTTCAGGAAAAATGTAGTGTAAAAATAAATAAAATCCTATTGTCTGTCCTGTTTATTGCTTGGGCTCTGTTATTTACGTGACAACACCTGAACATCACACACACACAGACACACATTGGCTGTTTGTTTCTACTTCTGTCCTTGCTGGAAGTCTCGGACCTCCAGCCGCCCGCTTCCGCCTTGATTAAACGCTGAAAATAAAATAAAAGAGGGAGACAGGTTTTTCCTATTTTATCTTATTTTGTATTATGTCTCCATCTTCTCTCGCTGGAAGCATCGGAGCTCCTGCCGTTCGCTCCCGTCTCAAACACGGAGGTCTCCCTCTCCGCTGAGCACGCCCGGCCTGTTAAATAGCCTGTAACCACTGTGTGACACAAACTCAGTGCTTTGGTCATTAAATAATGTCGGGCTCGGTTCGGGTTCGGCAGAAATATGCGGCCTGTGCCGCGCTCTAACACACACACACAAACACACAGAAAACCGGACATTATCATCAGTTTATAAAACCCCCCCGGACACCCCGGACGGGACGTGAAAAGTGGACATGTTGACGTTTGGTCAGCCTAGTAAACAATGGCCTGGAGATCAACACAGAGAGAGCGTGTGTGAGGTCATGCTATACTCCAGATGAAATTACACCTCTAGTTCTTCACATAGCAATTTTTTAATTCTTTCAATCTAGAAATGATGAATTTCGCTTATTGCTCCTTTAACTTGTGAATAAATCCCAAGTGTCCTTACAACAACGAAAGGTTGCCTATAGCCACACAAGAGAAATCACCAGCATTGATGACTGCTAATGACGTATCAAGGTCTTAAGGGAACGTCCCATTTCAAAGGGGAAGATTTTCCCCACTGCCTCTTCAAACTCTGTTCTTAGGAACAAGGTGGCACTCAAAAATGAGGGTAGGGAAAAGAATAAGAAATGCGATCGGGCCTTGGTCTCAGTTCAGGTGGTCTTCACACTGTTGTTGAAGAACTTTAACCTCTTAACCTGTAATCTTCATGATCACGTGTTAAGTGGCTTCCTCTCAGTTGGTATGTATGTATGTATGTATGTATGTAGTATGCAACCCCCTAAATATGTTTACTAGATTGAAAAAAATATAATACCATCAGTTAACAGTGGCTCAGCAAAAAGCATTTGACTGGATTAATCTATAAATGCGGTGCTTTGTTGGTAATAGGGATTTCTCTGACTGATGTTGTTTAAACAGAGATTCAGAGTTGGCACAGAGAGAGGACGAGTGTTTAATTTGCCACAAAACCAGAGATTTCATTGCAATATTTAAAGGCATAAAATTACAAAAAAACAAAAAAATTTTTAATCCAAGCTGTAATATTTGTCTCTCCCTGTTAATGGATGATAAGCTTTGTCTGACTGCTCTTTTGTTTAGAGCAAAAGAGATTTGGTACAATTTACAGAAGGCAAATGTGCCCCGGGATACACTGAACATTAGCTCCTGTCAGGAGTGTTTATAAGAGGCTGGTGCATGCACAGACACTCTGTACTAACAGATCCCTGTTAACCTTTAAAGGCAAAGCCAGCGGAGATACATGTTATGGTTGAAATTGTGATCGAGAATGAGGGATATACATGTTTCAGTCTGATTTACCCCAACCTGAAATTTAGTAACGCAGTTATCAGCATATAAGTCAAACAAAGGGAGCAAGAAAAGGTTTTAACTTCGCACTTCAAACATCAGGCACTCTTCCTCTAAAAGTATGTTACATCACCGTCAGTAAGTATCGTTTGAGTCTGTGCATCTAAGGTGGGGCAAAGGACATTAAAGGGATAGTTCAGGTCTTTTGAAGTGGGGTTGTATAAGGTATCAATTCATAATCAGTGTATTACATTGAGAAGATGTCAGTTGCCACACCCCCGGTTCGGAGAAACAGGCAGGAGTACTTGCATGGAAGCTATGCAATGTATTGCTGCAGATGGGGGCAGCAGCAAAACGTATCTTAGCCACCTGAAACAAATCAATAACAGTTTAAGTGTACACTATATTGAGAATATTTTCAGCACTTTACCTTGCTTTCAGATAGCCGTTTCTGACAGGAAGCTGTTCACAGCTTCAGTTCCCCATCTATGCTTTCCTCTAAGCCACCAGACTCCATTGATAAAAGTAGTAATTTTAGCTTGCCGAACACAGGAGCTGCTAGTCTGCTGCTGCCTGGATCAGTTAGTAAGTTTGTGTTACAGTGTGACTTTAGTGAATTCAAACAAACCCTTTTAAATGCCAAAGTCACACAATAACACAAGCTACTGTATCTGAAGACTCTGACACACCAAGCCAACGGTAGGCCTTTGGGCAAAGTTAGGCCATTGGTGAGGGTCTGCTGTCCTCGTTCGGTACGGTGCGTCCTGCACTGTTGCCCATCATCAGCCCCTATTGGTTTTTCTTTGGCTGATTCAACATTTTGAATGGTTGATAGATCTGATTGGCAGTTTAGCTCGGCACACAAGAAACCATACTTACATAAAGTAAGATTATTTTTCTTTAGTCATCAAGCTCTTCGGCAGAAACAATTTGTGATGTTTGTGTTATTGTTTACTGGCAAACAGTAAATATGCTTTGTTCTTTCAACACTGAATTATGTTGTTAATGTGCTAACTGACTAACTAGTGTCAAGACGGTCTTCAGGCTCTGCATAGAGCTGATGCACAAGTCAAAACCTTAAAGTGCTGCTATAACATAATGTTGTAGTGAATAAATATGAGGCCAAATATAGTAATAACCAACTTTATTTATTAACTTTATACATTACACAAGAAGATGTGATTCAGCTTTTAATGAATGAGATGTAACCCAAATCTGATCCACTCTCTCTTTACCTAACCCTTCATAGCTAGCTAAACACTAACTTAGCATTTTCTCCAGGGCTTCCATTTCCGGACCAAGGAGCAGTGAACGTGGACTCCAGCTGCAGCTATACGTACTTGAGCAGCTCATAAGTTGAGACACATTTACAATGGTATTCACTAAACTACAGGAGCCTTCATGAATGAATGAGTCAGTTTTAAATCAAGGTCATTTGTTTTCATGTTGACAAAACATTTTGCTGACTCTCAAACCCTGTGACGCCACAAACCCCTGACTGTTTCTTTTTTTCTTTCTCTTTCAGGAAACTGTAATGAGTACTACACTGAGTACAGACATGAGCCAAATTTCTCAGAATATATGGTGCTGAAACATTTCTCTGGCTCTGCATTATGCACAAGTTATTCACGGCTCACTGGGAGTGTTCAATAATTAAAGTGCTAAAATGGCATATGTTTAAAAATTTAAACACCCCCCCTTTTGCCTTAGTTGTGCACTGCACTGTTCCTCTCACTATCCCACCAGTTTAATGTGTGTGACATTGTTGTCACACAGAACAACCACAAAGAGATAAAAAGACGAGATGAAGAATAGAAATCATCATAAAACTTCTTAAAAAAAACAGCATTGGGACTTGTGAGTTCTTTTTATAACTTTGATCAATATTTGGCAGTCATAATTACAATAATGATTTTTCTGTTGGAAGCATGTTGGTGATGAGATCATTCTGAGCTGACTTTGTGGTGATGCACTGGATTCTAAAATATTAAGACAAAACGCATTAATGGAATTAATAATTTAGGGGAGACATCATCAGAAATCAAATCAAACAAATACGGTCTCCTGTGCAGCACAAAAATAAAATTAGAAACTGAAAAATTCACTGGAAAGACTGAATAAAATATCCACAGGAGAGTGCGATGGGAGCTGCTGAAGTGCGTCCTATCCCTGTGGTATCAGATTAAGGGTTTAATGACTTCCAAAGGCCCAGGTCATTTCCTGTCTGTGTTTCCTGGTGCTCAGACCTATGTGTGCTGGACTGTCCCTGCAGCCCTCCACTCTGCTTGGCTTCAACTGGACTGTCCTCTGGGGACAGGGCCTAGTCCAAGTGGTAAAAGCCAAAGACTTGGAGCTCTCAGACAGACCAAACCATCAAGCCCTGGCTCTGATCTAATCTGTGCTGGGCAAGAAAACCCAGCGCAGCTTGTTATTACTCCGGTGCACGTGGAAAGTACTCCTTGTGCTCTGTTGTCGGCCTCAGCGGCCAGATAGGCCTACAGACTAACTAACCACTCAGGAATCCAAAGACAGAATCTGTTAGGGAAACGTAGGCCTGTGGATAGACGTATGAGCATGTAACCATGACTGAGTGTGCGTGACAAACTGAGCCTGTAGCTATATTTGCGTGCGTATGAGAGCATTTTATATTTATTTGTATGCGCAGCTGAGGGCACATGCACATCATGTTTGGCTGATACAGCAGGCACGCCATCTGGGAAGAACATACTCAGTATTTTCAAGTTTCCTTGGCTGGATGTTTTGCTGATCCATGATGACTGGCACAGAAGCTGTATGGAGTTTCCATTGCGCCAGGAAGGAGAAACACTTGCTCTGTAGTGTGGTCTGTAGGAGACATTGACATCATGTGATTTTATTCACTGACCTTGGGCCGACCCAAGGTAAGCCTTTAAAAAGCATACCGGTGTGGTCGGACATATACGCAGGTATACAGCATATACACAGGATTTATTATACCCACCTAAAAATAGCAAGAGGTCAAGGTCCATCACTCAAATGGAAGCCAGACTGCAGCTGATGAAATCATGTCATTTTCCAGCTCTTCATCGTGCATGCTTGATTCAGCAGCGCCATCGGCAAATGTATTAAGCAATCCATTTGATTCAACACGGAGAGCACTGAGTTCATATTTGTCCAATCCAAAACTACAACTAGCTCACCATTTTACTCATTACAATCTTTAACAGAGGCTGCAGTAGTCAGAAAAACTGCCAAGATTTCAGTCATACTGTATGTTTGTCACCGGAGAGGGAATATTTTGTTTAAATATTGGTTAAAGTAGACAACAGCCTTAATTGATGAGCATTCAACTCCAATAATGCTTCAGCCTAATACCTAACAAAACAACTTATTGATCCTAAGCACCACCTCTTTCCCTCAATACACCAGTAACAGCTAAGCACACACTCTGCCAACCTTGGTCAACTGTGGACATCCAAAGACAGCAACACTTGGTATCCTGATCACGCTGACAGGCCTACAACAAGTGTTTAAAGTCAAGAGTGGATTAACCTGTGCAGGATACTCCACAGTCTGCTTAACATCAGTACTATCACTAATGACACTCACTCACATCTGTTCAAAGGTACCATTAAAATGCTAATTTTCTGTTTAAGTAACAAGCACTGGATAGTTACTTCACATTTACTGTAGTTAATGGCCTTCCTGTGGTAAGTAAAGTTGAACTGCAATGGGTTGCTAAACAGTATAGATGTTGCCATAATGCTGATTCAAAACCATTTGAGTTACAGGCACTAGTTGAGCAAATGTTAACCAGAAAAACAGGAGGCAATGTAGCCCTTGTCGAAGGAGCCACTGGTTCTGGAAGTATTCTTTACAACATTGCCAAAAGAATCCAAAATGGATTTCAATCACACCACTTCCACCAATCAGCTGACGATGGGTGTTCCTTCTCCAGGTTAGTCAATCAAACTTGACACAATCTCCTTTAGCCATTCATGGTGATGAGAAAATTACTTTTTATACAGACAAACTTGTTAGTAACAAAAAAGGTTAAGCTTTATGTAAAGGGACAGAAGTGTCTTCTTTCTGAGTTTTAGGAAGAAGAGTTTTCCTCTCAGTCCTGTTTCATGAGGATCTAATTTTACAGACATGATGCTGTCTCCACATTCAGGCCCTTAGATCCGGTTTACCATTCACCATTCACTCACCGCTGCATTTTTTACAATAGGGTTGGTTGGTCTTCCCTGACTGAGAGACGTAATGACCACTGGAGTTTATTTATCTTGAAAGCCCCAGTCGGAAAATTGCCATCTTAAATCTCATTTCTGGAACTCTGGTCCATACTTAAGTCGCTCCAACAATTGGCTGATGGTTCAGGAGCTCATGTTAGAAGTGATACAGGAGAAGCAGCTTTTACTGTACGCACAATGATGTCATGGAGTAATCTACAAAGCCACCGAAAGGCAAAACATGTTTACTCTTCTGTTACTAAAAGATGTACAAAAATCACTCCGTATTTATCTATAACTGCTGTATCTGAGCCTGTCTGTTGTGTTGAGAATTCCCACATACCCTCTGCCGTGAAACAGAATGTATGCTGAGACAAACAAAAGGAAATGAATATACTTTTACGCGGCATGGCGAACTCTGCAGCTACAACTATGAGATGTTTTGAGAATGCATCAGCTACTTTCCTTCCCGCACTCGTTGTGGCTCTCCAGCTCACATAACAGCTGCTGGTAATGCAAGTTGAGAGAGCCAGGTTCAGTCATCCGACCGGCAGTGTGTCTGCAGCATGAATGAACACTGCATGTGTGAGCTCCAGGAGCAAAGGCAGGTTATATAGCTTCAGGAGGAAAGAAGCTTTGCACAGAAACAGACATATTACATACAACTATATAATGGCGCTTTACTGCAGCGATGTTGGCTGATATAGTTTACCCTGCAATAAAGGCTATTCATATGTGTTGACTCTTAATATTCAACTTTCTAGTTGGCTGAGAGTGTTAAGTTGACAGCTATTTGCTGTTGTTTGTGAGGTAAGTTTTGAATAGTTTGGTTACTGAAAGCAACAGAGTGCGACTCAGCAAGCGGAATTTACTTGGGGAACAAGGGGAATAACATGTTTTTGTGTGTCTTTGGTTAAGTGAAGTTGCTGTTTCACCCCCAACATAAAGTCAGCCGATGTGAATCCTCCTGGTCAGTGACAAGCTAACATCATGTGTAAGCATAGTTGGGTATAACGCGTTAGGTGTAGGTGTAAAGTTTTGAGAAAAGATGAGCCAGCTCTAGTAACATAGACACCCCGCTGCCGTTTGAGTCTGCTCTGTACGACAGCCATGGGGCAACACCAAAGGAGTCGTAGTGAGCGACCACGACAATAGTGGGCAGGTACAAAGTAACGCGTTAGAGTACTTTGATTACTTTTTGCAGTAACGAGTAACCTAACGCGTTAGTTTGCTGTTTGAGTAATCAAATACTTAAGTACATTTTCAAACAAGACATCAGTTACTTCCGTTACTTTTAGAACGCTGGTCCTTGAGCTCCGAAACAGCAACAGCTGTCGTTTGGTTCTAATAACGGAGATAACGTAAACCTATCAGTCTGAAAAAAGCCACAGAGCCTGTGGCTCGCTACGTGGTCGGAGAAATGCTGCCGTTGTCTACGGTGGAGTCTAAATAGGTAGAGTAGGACTCGCTGACAGACATTTCAGACTCAGGACTTGCATTATGCCTGGTACACGCTACACGCTGGTACTCACCAATTATCCCCGGTCGTCTTTCACGGCGTGTGTGATGTCATCGGGTTATTCTTGTCCTATTTTTATTACTTTCACTATTATTTGAGTCACTGCCAGAACTGTGTCTGTTCATGTGCCAGCCGACGTTGTTGTAGTCACCTAAAAGCATCAGCAGATGGCAGGAGCTACATTTGAAGCGACATACGTAAACTGTCAAGCTACTGTATCTTCCACAGGAAGTTCTGACAAATGTTTCAGAATAAAAGCCTATTTAGAAAATGGAGGGATTCTCTCAGCCGAGGTTATAAGGGGCTTTTAATTTGAAACAAGTGTTGAGTTTGAAATGACGGTGCGATATGTTAACATTATAAAGACAACGGAGCAGATAAAAAGTAAATCTATAAACACACAGAGGGATTAATAAATAACGGACCGTCTATAATGTAGTTTGTTTCAAATGAAGCTGGGAGCCTCTGCAGTTGTGGTGAGTAAAAGCCCCGCCGCTATTTGTTAATGTTATTACTTTATGTCCGACCGTGAGGATGTACCATTGTTTGCTAGCTTGATGCTAATGACAGTAACGTTAACTCAGCGGGTTGACAAAGTGCCTCTGCTGTTTCACACCATCATTTCCCCTTTTTACTCTGTGTGGTAACATCCCTAGAGGAAATATTAAAAACGCTGGGGTGTTGTTGTCATACAG
The DNA here is from genome assembly GCF_041903045.1 of Epinephelus lanceolatus. Taxonomy (NCBI): domain Eukaryota; kingdom Metazoa; phylum Chordata; class Actinopteri; order Perciformes; family Serranidae; genus Epinephelus; species Epinephelus lanceolatus. The sequence continues at coordinate 17,671,227 of NC_135738.1, forward strand.
TTGTCTACGGCAGCAGATCGTTCTGTGTTTCTACTGGTCAAAGTGACGGCTGTGATGGGAGAACTGGATCTCAGTGAAGGGCAAGTGGTCCGTAAGTTTAATTTTGGAGACAAAAAAATGTAGGCTTAGCGCCCTGTGGTCCATTGCCCAATAGGAAATGTAGAATACTCAAAAGTACTTTAGAAGTGCTTGAGTTACTTTTCTCAGGGAGTAACATTGGAAGTACTTTTAAAGTAACTGAGTTACTTTACTCAGGGAGTAACGCAGTAAAGTAACTGGTTACTTTTTTCAAAAGTAACGCAGTAACGTACTTTGATTACTTTTAAAGTAACCCTTACCCAACACTGTGTGCAAGTCATTTTTTCTTTCTGTCTACATAATGTCAGCAAATACTAAAAAAAAGTCCCTCACAATTTTAAATCTAAGTTCACGTCTTCAGTGTCTTGTTTTGTCCATGCAACAGTCCAAAACTCCATCCAGATATCTAGTTTAATAAAATAGATTACCACAAAACCCAACAAATATTTCCATTTCAAAGCCGTAAACAATTCCTTTTTGACTGTTTTTGTTGAAAAAAAGGAAAAAAGCTTTAAAATTGGCTATCAAAATGGTTGCAAATTAGTTTTCAGACTATAAACAAGTCAACAAAACACCGCACAGTAATGTCACAGTGCTAACTAGGGCTGGCATGATATGAGATTTTCACTACACAGTTACTGTGGCCATGATGGTAACGATATGTATTAAAAAAAAAAAGGAAAATAGAGACAATAATGCTATTAGTCAAGTTTATTTTGTACTTTAATTATTGTGTGTTTTTTGTCTTTTTTAGGTGGTGGAAAGAGAGTCTGTAACCATAACTGTCCAAAATCGTACAAAAAGAGCAATTAAATGGTATTAAATGCTGAATTATTTACACAATATTATCATATGTGTATTATTAACATACTATTAATATTTCATTTTTAAATATCACTGTTATTGTCAGTGTATCACAACATCCCTACTGCTGCTAACAGTGCAGTAATAATAATAATATAATGTAATGGAACAGTAATTATGTTCCCATTAAGCTGATATGCATAATTATTATGAAGTGATATCAATAAGCAGTAATTATGTCTTTATGCATGGGGATGCTGTGTGTATTCATTTGCATGCACACATGGTGGGAATCAGGTCCAAGGCATTTGGCTCTATTATAGTATAGCACCCATCTACCCAGACACCAATAAAGCACTCAGCAATAACGATAAACGACAATCAAATGATTACACGGTACGAGATATATTGAAAAATACCTTTAGAAATAAAATGAAGCATAGTTGTATCTCAGATCTTAATTATGGCAGACCTATTACCGTGCTAACCAAGTCAACACAGAGGCAGTTTCAATTTAGAGGTCACACAAGTCACAGTTAATAGAGTTTTGTCAGGATTACCAGGGCTTAATTAAGATTAATTGTAGCATTTATTCCTCTCCACTTAGTGTATAAATCAAGTGTGACAGCACAGTATTGAGTCTAGCTGCAGGGCTGGTGGGTATTACTATAGTCACTTGACATCTACACACAAGGTCTCTCAAGGCAGGTGGTTTTAGGCTACAGGGATTTTGACAGGCTCCATTAGCCAACACTTGACTCTGACACTGAGGAGTGAATGCAGGCTGGAGCTCCCAGACCCCCCTGGGCCCTGTTTACCTTTCAGACCACACTAGACGATAGTCTATCTGACAAGGAAGAATGTGAGAGATACAGTCATACTAACACTGCAGGACACCCACAGTGTGATACACATATAAAACAATGTTACAGCGAGAGAGAAAATCAGGGTTGGAAAAATCTATAAAAGCTGATACATGAGAAATAAGACATTCATGTGTTCAATTCACTACGCTATCAGTATTTTGCATTTTGTAGACGGTTTCATATAGTTTCAATATCAGAAGTCATTTACAAACTGCTGTGGGGGATCCTGCAGTTGCGATGGAGTGCAAATCAAATCCTTGACCCTTCCCCTACACATTTAGGGAGGGCATCTCTCAGGGTAACACAAGGCTACCCTGCCACCCTGTTACCCAACCAGTGTTTCTTCTGTCTGCTTGTGTCTTCAGGGCCAAATCTACAAGGGAAACTTTCCAGCTGGCCTGTGTGTCTGTGCAGTAATCAACAAAAGAATCTGTTTGGTTTGCAATGTACAATTAGATGGTTTTTAGAGCGTTCTGTAAGAGACTGGATTTATGGCCGGGAAGAGGCCCGGCGTTTAAAGCGGAGGAGATAAAGTCCAGGGATAAAAAGCTCAAAAGTTTCAAAAGAGCATCTCATAACTGAGATCTTTGTTGTTATTGGATTAAGATTTCCAAAAAAGATAATATTTGCGCAAGAAGTCAGCTAAACCCTGCCAGAGCTTTGTACTGTCAGCTCTGAAACACTGCAACACGACTGACCCTGACCTTTGACCTCTGAGGAAATAGCAACATGAATGCATATAATCTGTGTCTATGATTTCGACTATTTAAAATCAAAGTTTACACATCTCACTAGACTTAGAGAATTATTTTTGTGAGATGCAACTACATGACTGATTCTATATTATTAAGCTAACACACTAACGATCAGCTGTTCTCTGGCAGACTGACAAATGTCCAGACCATTATGATACAAGCGTGCTAAGATATGTTATTGTAAATCTGCACCTGATTAACTTCTTTCAAACACCAGTGAAAAATTGATTTGTTCATCTTGGATGAAGTTTGCTCGGGCAGCTGCGTTCTCTTACTGTGAAACCGAGGTAATGTGAGGTGGAACTGGCTGGCACATGTTACCATATCTCACAGAGAGCAGCCTTTTACTGCAGCTGGGCAGAAGTTAATATGAAACTCAGGGACGTATCTTATCTAAAAGATATCTGAACTCTGAAATGAATCTGTCATAAAACTACAGATCAAAACAAGAGTAAAGTAATTTAAATAATCAAGTGTATAGCACCAGTCTAACTTACTTTTTCTAATGTACCTTATAACCTAAATAAGGTTAAACATTTTGAATGAAATTAAGTTAATGCAATAATATTTCATAATGAATTAGTAATGAATATATTTCAAAACACTCCCATAGCTTCAGTACAGTCAGAAAGTTCAGATGAATTTACTTGACCAAACTGTTAATGATTTGCTCAGTGTTTAATTCTGTTTACTTTTAAAGATATTCCAAAAAGATTAAGACCAAAAGATCTTGGTGATGTCTCAGTAGCTCACATTTCCTCTCTAAAAACTATAATTAATGCAACATAGGTCTGTTGGTTGGTTCAGGGATGGAGTAAACAAAAAAAAGCTTACTGACGATCCATTAACATCAAATGAGGCTTTATTTTTGCACTTTAAAGGGACAGTTTGGATCTTTTAAATTCGGACTGTAGGGTAAATGGACCTGCACTTGTATAGCGCTTTTCTAGTCTTCTGACCACTAAAAGCGCTTTTACATTACATGTCACAATCACCCATTCACCCACACACACATTCATACATGATGGCTGAGGCTTCCATACAAGGTCAGTAAGGATCACACCGATTTAACAGCCAACGGGAGCAGTTTAGGGCTCAGTATCTTGCACAAGGATACTTTGATGTGCAGGCAGGAGGAGCCAGAGATCAAACTGCCGATCATCTGATAAATGAACAACCCCGCTTTACCTCTGAGCCACAGCCACTCCAGGTATGAGGTACTTATCCATAGTCAAGTGTATTACCTACAGTAGATATCAGTCAGAACACTTTTACAAGAAGATAAACAACAGTGATTTTGACAGGGACGACAAGATGCCATTCACTGTGGGGAAAAAAGGATGCCTTTATGAACCAAACCAGTGTATACAGAGGAAGAACTTTTGCAGAGAGAGATTGAACGGGTCGAACAAAAAGAGAGATACAGGGGAAACTTCTTAGAAACTTGAGGCCAAAACAGAGCACACACTTTTCTGTGTATACTGTAAACCCATGATCACAGACCCAGAGAGCTGTTGCTGCCATGAGTGGGACTTGGTTACAACACAACCTCAGGATCTTTCTGAATCAGAAGATGCCAGCACTTTACACTTAACTGGTTGTTTGATAAGTCATTTGATTTATTTGAAGGTATTTAGGGTAATTTTACCCAGAGATGGGCAAAAATACATCAAAATGTATTTTGATACAAAATACAAAATACCCCTCAAATAAATGTATCAAAATAAAATACATGTATTTTGTATTTTCAAATACAGAAAATACTTTTTTTGCTATTTCTTTTCAGCAGCGACCCGCAGCTCTATAGGTCACTCTGTCGGTCGGCCAGTCCACAAAGCTTTTCGTGAATAACTCAAAAAGTCCTTGACCAAAAACGCTCAAAATTTGCATACTGCAACTAGAGACCATGAGCAGAGTTGGGTAAGGGTTACTTTAGAAGTAACCAAAGTACTTTACTGTGTTACTTTTTAAAAAAGTAACCAGGTACTTTACTGCGTTACTCCCTGAGTAAAGTAACTTAAGTACTTTTAAAGTACTTCCAACGTTACTCCCTGAGAAAAGTAACTCAACTTTTGAGTATTCTACATTTCCTATTTAAGCAATATCACACGAGAGGGAGTGATGTTATACTCGTATATCGTCACGGCTGTGATTCGGTGTGTATATATATATATATATGATGATAGGTTTAACGTTATTGTTATTAGAACCAAAAGACAGTCGTTGCTGTTTTGGAGATGAAGGACCAACGTTCTAAAAGTAATGGAAGTAACTGATGGCTTGTAGAAAATGTACTCAAGTATTTGATTACTCAAACAGCAAACTAACACATTAGGTTACTCGTTACTGCAAAAAGTAATCAAAGTACTCTAACGCGTTACTTTGTAACACGTTAGAGTACTAACTACTTTGTGACGCGTTATACCCAGCTCTGACCATGAGTAACTATACCAGAAAGAATGCCCACGATTCATCCATAGGTGGCGCTATACTAACCGATTCAAATATTTTTGTGAATAACTCAAAAAGTCCTTGACCAAAAATGCTCAAAATTGACATGCTGCAATCAGAGACCACAAGTAACTATGCCAGACAGAACAATCATGATTCATCCATTAACAGCGTGATAGTAGCAAATTTGGTCGCAGCTATTGCAAATTTGCGCTTGTTTTCTCACAATTTGGTATGACAATCTGTTGAACTTGGAAGACGTGAGCAGCAAGGTAGTCTACTGGTAGTGTGGGTCCATCCACGAGAGCAGCATGCCTGGCAAGTCTAGTCTAGCTGTGCTGTGAACTGTCCATCAACGGTCTAGCTAAACAGCAGCAAGATACTGTAGCTACTGTACACTATAAAGCTTATAGTTAGGGCCGGCTCAGGCTTGCCTTGTACGAGCCCCTAGTTAGGCTGACTTAGGCCTAGTCTGCCGGGGGGCCTCCTATAATACACCGGGCACCTTCTCTCTCTCTCTCTCTCTCTCTCTCTCTCTCTCTCTATTACTGCATCTTGCTAACTCGGCCGTACAGCATGTCACCAACTCGGCTTCTTCTCCGGAGCCTTTGTGCTCCACTGTCTCTCAGGTTAACTTATATCACAGCCGTGCCTGGACAGCGTGACGTGTGTTGTTGTGCTGCTGCCGTGGTCCTGCCAGATGCCTCCTGCTGCTGCTGTTATCATTAGTCATACTTCTACTGTTATTATACACATATGATTATTGTCACATATGTATACTATCAGATATTAATATATACTTTCAATATATTGTACCACAGTAGCCAGAACTATAATTATAATATTATTACTTTCATTAATGTTGTTGTAAGCTACTGTCATTACCTGCATCTCTCTCTCTCTCTCTCTCTCTCTCTCTCTCTCTCTCTGTCTCATTGTGTCATACAGATTACTGTTAATTTATTATGCTGATCTGTTCTGTATGACATCTATTGCATGTCTGTCCGTCCTGGAAGAGGGATCCCTCCTCAGTTGCTCCTCCTGAGCTTTCTACCATTTTTTTCCCCTGTTAAAGGTTTCTTGGGGAGTTTTTCCTTATCCGCTGCGAGGGTCATAAGGACAGAGGGATGTCGTATGCTGTAAAGCCCTGTGAGGCAAATTGTGATATTGGGCTTTATAAATAAAATTGATTGATTGATTGACTGTAGCTAGTTAACTTGTTAGCTGTCTAACTTGGAGCCTTTGGAGCCCTGTGTTCAACTTTTTTTCAAATGAAAAAAAGAAGAAAAAAAAGCCAGGGACATGTAGGCTAACCTAAAATGTTATTTATTGATTCAGATTTAGATTCAGACAACTTTATTGATCCCACGTGAGGCAATTCATTTGTAGCATACTCATCCCAAGCATCAACCACAACAACATACAATTTCCTATGTTATGCACAATCCAGTAAAACAGACCACTAGGTCACTGAAGGGCACATTGAATGGCCCAAGTTTAAAAAAATATATAGATTAAAAAAAGAATATATATATATATATATATATATATATATATATATATATATATATATATATATATATATATATATATATATATATATATATATATACATACACATATACATATATATATATGTAAAGTAAAAAATATCATTACATCCAATATTATAAGAATATGTAGCCTATTATTTTTGTTTTTTGATTCGTGGAGAAAGTATTTTGAGTATTTTAAATACAAAATTACTCCACTCAAAAGTATTTTGTTACAAATTACATTTGCTTTTTGTCGGCTTTATCAAATACAAATTACAAAATACTCAAATGTAATTGAAATACTTATTTTAAATACAAGTAGAAATACTGCCCATCCCTGATTTTACCTGATGGTTTGGTACAGCAGCTCTTTAGCATGTGTCTCTCTTGCTTTTTTGGTGGTTTTACATAATCCTCTTCAGAGAAATGTTTGCTGCAAACACTGTGCAGGTGAAGTGTTGATGTCTTTAATCAGTGTAACTAGGCACAGCTGTTTTCATTTCTTTGTTTGAGCAGCCCGCAAAAACACATCATCTTTGAGATCTCAACAGCTCCGTCTGACCTGAACAGCTGACCTGTGGCGTAATACAGTGCGTGGTACAGTTGCGTTTATGAGTAGAAATACCAAAGTTTTACAGTTTAGAAAATGTAGCGCCAAAGGAAAGGGCTGTCTGATGGTACGGTTAAGTGTTGAAAATATTCTCAGTACAGCTTTCACTTTGACTGATTTGAATTTTTATAGGAAGGCCTTTTTTAAGTGGCTAAAATAACCCCTGTCCACAGTAGTAAACTGCTCAGCTTCTGTGGCGGTACTCCCATCTGCTTCTCCAAACTGGAAATGAGCCAACCGCCATCTACTCAATGTAACACACTGACTAAGTACCTCATACAACCCCACTTTAAAAGATCCAAACTATCCCCTTAAAGGTCTTCTTGCTCAAACAAAAGCCCCAGACAGATCTCAGTTTCAAAGACCTGAAAAAAATCCAGGATCATGTACATTAATCAACAATAAAATCATCCTACTTAGTCGTCCATGTATGAAGAACATGGTAACAACACTGGTGAGGAAGTGGTATCGTATAAAGGATTTATTTTCCTTTATCGTAATTTGTTAATGTCTCAGGATTAAACAGAACCAACAGTGTTTACTGCTCTGCCAAGCTCAGTAAGGATCACCCCTGTCTGCGTGTTAATTATATACTTGTTTGGTTTATTTCCACAACGAGAGAGACAGATGTGTTCTGGTCCACTTCCACTGTTTTTCAAGGGTCCACTTCATCAATGTGTCTGTTCCCGGTCCAGATAACAAAGCTCCGGCATATGAAACAAACAGGGAGTCCAAGTTTTACCCAGTGAGAGATTTGGATGGAGCTGCCAGACTCTTGGCACCCGGAGTCGTCCTCATCAGCAGGGGAGAGGCTGGACAAATGTGAGAAACCAATGCCCAGAGAGGAAACAATACCAGAGTGCATTTAAGGCTGCCGCGACAATGACACAAGTGTACATGAAAACAACTAATAGACGATGATTAAAACAGGACTGAAGAACCATAATCAGGTTTTTCCTTTTGATCACAATGCAACAAACTTCTTTAAAGGCTGTTATTTTTATTCTCTACACGTCGGGTGAAAACAAACAATCTCAGACTGGGAACAAGGTGCCTGAAGCTGAGAGAAGTCTTGCCAGTGGTAAGTGAGTGATGTCAGGAAATGCCTGTGTGGCTTAGTTTGAAAGTCCATTAAATTCTCAAGTTCAATCCATTTTGTAGGAAAAGAGGAGCTACAGGCCACAGAACATGTATACAGATATCAAAAATGGCTTATGAAGATATACCTTGTCTATTAAGGTTGCAACAGTATGAAATTTTCATGGTATGATAACCATTTCAGAAAATATCGCAGTTTTGCGGTATCACAGTATCAAGGTATTACAGAATTTATATTATTATCATTCAGAATGACCCTAAAAAAAAAAATAAAGGGTTAAAACTGAAGGGTTATTGAACTGAATAACTGCTGTTGAACAGACAATGTATTACTATAATTGAAACTTGAAACCATTTTGATAATGGAAGTATGTGTAAAAAGTCTCCCCTTATAAACAAAGCAAAAATAAAGGGGAGATTCAATGTTTGGTTGCATTTTTTTTTTTAATATTGAAGATAAGCAAAGGTACACAGTATAACAACTGTGAATTTTTATATCACGTTATACCTTGAAACCGGTAAATCGCTGCAACCAATATTAATAGTTGTACTTCAAGGGATTATTTTGTTTTCAACCAGCTCTGTATCGTAACAATGTGGGTAGTGTGTGTAAATTAACTGGGGCAAACTTCCCTCCATCTTACCAATGCCCAGATCTCCCTACTCATTTGCGTCATCCAGCAGATTTTTGCTGGCTCTCGGGTTGTTGCTGGAACTACAGATTATATTTCCTTATTTTGGTATGCCCACCATCACACACACACAGAGTACAGAAGTGGATCAAGAGAGAGAGCTGGCTCTCATTCTCAAAGTCAGATCGAACTCAAAACAAACGATAAACTAAGCGTGCTGATCAAATATGAACCAAGATTCTGTTACTGTGTCGCCTGTTTCTTGCTTCTTTTGCCTATTTTTTTCTACCTCTTGAATAAATACCACAGCCCTTTTCCTCTGTTTTCTCTCTTCATATTGAACCAAATTCACAAGTATTTGCTTCTCTCTACTGCCTTGACAGCAAAAGCATCTTCCCTACAGTGAAATACTTTTTAAAAGAAGAATAAAAGATAAGAACAAAGATTGCAGAATTCATTTAGGTTTCAAGGCTTAGCAGTTACACAAAATTAATAGAGATGTATTACAATGAAATCCAGTGCTATAAATCTTTACTAATTAAAGTCCCTTTCAGATCTTTTTTAATAACTTTAATATAGATGTTGAATGCAGTGATGAAAGTAGGTTGTTCCTACTATTCCTAAATATTCTAACACTTATCTTTATATTTACAATTAAAACCTGATGTGGGTGGCCAACAGCACAAGGTTTTAAGCACATTAACCTTTGCGCCTCCCTTAAAAAAAAAGACTAAAGGATAAAAATGTCTGCGTAAAACAACAGCCATGAAAATATTATATAATTAATATGTTTCCACTTTCACTGAGTTAAATCATTTAACCAGCTTCAGTCCTGATAACTAACAAATATTCATTCATTTTCAAAATGTAATACTTTAAATGCCAGTTTGTTTGCACAATGCCACAGATGTCTTTTATAACATAAAAGTGTAAGTATACTAAATGCAAGGGGGACTTTGGTTCAATATGGTGGAAAACAGTTAAACTACAATTTTGTATCCTGGGCTCTAGACTGAAGCCTGATATCATAGAATGCATGATTTTATGCTGTAATAGCCATGGCATCAAAAATTGTGGTTTTAATGGGTTCAATGGGGACATTTTTGTCCTTAAGGGTTTGAGTGTCTGTATTTTGGCTATACGATTTATTATGGACTTAGTGTAGAAGCTAAGTTTGAATTTCCAGAACAAAATGTATGCCATATGCATTAACACAGCCAAAATGTTTGAAAAATAAAAATGTCCCTAGGGAGGCTCAAGGGTTAAACAGCCAGTTGGGGATATAAGAATGTGTAACATCTATATTTTGTTTTATGTGAATTAATAAGAGGATGATGAGCAGTCTATCTATATTATCATCATTCACATCATACCAACAGTAATACCACAGTACACAGCCAGCGTCACTGCGCTCCTCTCCAGCCATAACTGTCACACTCACTTGAACGAGGCTCTGTTCATTTCAGTATTAAAATGTTCAGTGGAGCTGAAGTCTTATAGTTGCTGACTTGGCCTTACTTGACAAAGTTTCACTGAGCTGGCAGAGATGATAGATTCTGTTGGTCGCATTGTTTTTCCAACATCTCCATTTGGCAGTCCTGACCCTGTCATTTATAATGGCCCTGGTCCATGTTTAATTCATACAAGCCCCGCGGAGCGAGGCTCCATACAGGAAGCTGACTTTACAGGCGACAGCCATTCCACTTTCCTGCCTCAGATATTTTATCAAGACGGAACTGCGAGCCAAGATTTATGTTCAGCAGGCTGTACATCAAACGTGAGGGATAAACGCCAAGTCCGGCTCTTGCACCCCTGCTAACCTCAAATTTCAGATCAGTGTACTAACAACTTCTCCCGGCTATTCTCCAAAGCGGTCAGCAATTACATCCTGAATGTAAAATCCATGCTGGGAGTGTAAGTGACATGGCGTAAACACTAATCAGTTATTTTGCAGGCTTTATCTCATCAGTGTTACTGTGTGGTGGCATTAGCTGGGTGCCTTCCAAGTTGCATCAGAGAAGCCCTCGCAGAGGTGCAGTCTCCGCAGCCTAATTAGGCGCTCCAGTAGCTGCTGTCCACACAACCATCGTGGGCTTCAAAGCGCAGGCTCAAGCTTGTGATCGGTTTAAATATTTCTTTCATGAAATCTTCGTCACATCAGGGCTGCTATCACAAAAAAAGGTCAGTGAGAGAAAGAGAGGAAGGAGGAGGAGAGACTGGAGTCAGGTGGTGAGACTGAGCCAATGGAAGTTAGCATGACCCCCCTCAAAGTATTTAAAGCTCTTGTGCATGTCACGAGCAGATCCAGAGGGACTTCTGTGATGCATGAAAAATCTCTTTTCATCTGTCCTCACTTACACCCCCTGATGCTGCACGGCATTGCTCCAACGGTCAAAGCTGGCTGATAGTTTGCTGTTGACACCATGTCACACATAACTCAGTCCATGTTTACACCCCAAATCAAAACTGTGACGAAAGGAAAATCTTTTATTGTGCTTCACCCAAAAGGTTTATGTAAAATCTTGCCTACACTATAGATCATACTATATAAAGAATGCGAGGAGTTTCACACACCACAAAGAAAAGAACGGCTTACCTAAAGAGCGAGCGCTGTGGTTTATCAAACATACTGTACAAGCAATCCCTCATAACAATCCACATTCTGCAGGGGGAGAATTAGCCTACACTGCTCGAGCTGAGGGTGGAAAGATGGTTGAGAGTGAGTGCTACAGACATTCTTGGAGTGTTAATGTCATCATGATGGCCTGACCATGGGTCCGCAAACTGACAGACCATCATCTGCATCTGGCCTCCAGGCACGCTTGTGGTCCCGCGTCTCTCAAGAATGAAGCGGAGGGAGAAATCTGCAGTTGTTTAAAGGGTTACATAACACAATATTTGGAGGTGATCTATTTCTTAGAAAGACTGTGGCAGCGGTGGTGACGGCAGCGGTGCTTGTGGTCGGGCTGGAAGATTCTAATCACATACCGGCTCTGTGTCTACTGCAGCTCAGAGTATGGATGTTAAATTTCCTGCATAAGAGGAGCAACAAGATGGAAACAAAAATGCATGAAAGAATCATATTTCCACTAAACATAAGGGGGATGAACAATAGACTCACTCTATGTGTCCTTCATGATCCCATGGAGAGATGAAATAAGACAACATGATGCAATGTAAGAATGCCAGTGGCTGTTGGGAACCTCTTGAGACAATACATGCATGTACCAACAGTCATATGCACGCACACATGAGCAGTATACATGAGTGCACCCATTAAAGTCTCACAATGCCCTTCATTGTTTTTCCATCTTTTCCTACTCTTCTTACGAGCGTTGTGTATTTTTGGTGCCAAGATTTCAATCTCAAGAGACAAACCTGGTTAAATAACAGTCAAATAAAAAAATACATGTAAAAATAAGACACGTTCTCTCACATGTACGCAAATATTCAAAACAAAAAGGCACATGATTACACGGACACGGAGCCAACAAGCTACACTACACCAAGTTATAGGAACAGACACTCAAACCCGCAGCGAGAGCATTCAGAAAACTGACATCCAAGCTCATACCAGTGATGCACATGCTAGATTATTACATATTTTTTTATCTATGGCTTCATTCAACATTTAGCCAGTGACACAAACTCTGTTTGTGGCCATTCATTAACTAAAGCTTTGGCATTAAATATGTGGCCCCTGACAAGGACAACATTTACGTCAGCATCTATAAGAGATCAATACGCCCACGTGCAAACACTGTAGATAATTAACACTACACTTAACCATTCAACGCCTAATATTGGAGATGATATCAAATCACATAAGTGAAACATTTTAGGAAACAGCAGGCCGTCATATTTCACTAAGGTGCCATAAAAGTCTCAGCGAGTCCATAGAGCAGTATTTCTCAGGCTTCCTGTCACCAGCCAGGTAAAGTTACCTCCGGTCACACTGCACACTTCCTCTCAGACTTCCATAAATAAAGATATAAATTTGTTGTTTGGTAATTCTTCTCTCAGAGATGAATGCCCTCAGATGTTATAAAGAATATTCTTTTTTCTTCAGAAAGTGATTGGAGCTGCTCTTACTTAGCGCAATACAAAAAAGCTACTGCAGGTAATGTTGAAAGGTAAAAGATAACCAATGTGGAGCAAAGGTATTATATTGTACTTCAGCACTGTAACTACATAACTGCTCAACACATTCTCACTCCGACCTCATCACATATCGACATTTGATTATGGACTTTCTACATTCACATACAACATACAAGGTACCCTGGGTGCGTTGGTTGTTGACGACAACACCACAAATGTTTTTGTTTTTTTTTACCTCTAGCAAAAACGTGAGGATGGGTTTAGGAAAAAAGAAGGTTTGAGGTTTGGCTTTCTAATCTCATGGGACACGAACACCGCTCTCCCAGGTGAAGGTCAATGTCTGTTAGACCCGTCCACCACCCGTCCCACCCGCCCTATTTGGATTTTCACCACATTAACCTTCGTTCTTGTCCCGCTGTGTTTCCCCCTGACATCGCTCGGCACTGTTAAACTATAACGGTGACATTAGAGCTGAAGCTGCAAGTCACTGCCCAAGTGCCGGATTTCGACGACTTCTGAGTGGGACCGGATTGAACTGTTAGAAGCTGAGGTAACTCCATTGCACCTCTTCAGTAGTGCCCCCAACAGTGGGCAATGACCCCTCCAGGCAAAAATAATTAAATGCCAACATTACTGTCTTGAATAGGCTACAGCGCACTCTTTTTAAGATAGCATGAGGGTCCCAGTATCTTTTGAAACTAGACAACCTAGTCATCCATTGATATCAACCATGTCGACATAGCCATTAACCATGTCAGAAAGGGTGCTTAACAATGCACCAAACTTAGACTACATTTTGGCAAGGGAACAACTGGCATTGCCATTTTTAAGGAGTCCCTTGAACTCTCAACTCAAGATATCAGAATGAAAATGGTTTCTATGGGGACCCATGAATCTTCCTTAAACTCGAGAAGGCTTGTTCCCATGTCTTGCTCCTCAGAATAGATGTACTCCTTCAAATTAAAGCTGTGCATTTGTCTTTTTAAGGAAAAGGAGAACTATAGCCTATTTGAGGAATAATGAATCACCTAACACATGTACAGATACATAATAGGGTTGTTGTCATTTAATTAGAAATACTACCTGTAAAATAACACACCAAAGTATATCAGTGTGTGATTCCTTAACCCTCCATACTGACATAGCTTTCAACTGGACTATAAACTACAACAGCATAAGCAAATTTCTAAATAAAAATGTAGATATGGCCAACCACAGGGACAAACTGGTGATGGCTAACCAACCAATCATCGTGTTGATCGACAAACAACAGAATGAGGCAGTGGTGATAGATGTGATACATTTAGCAATACTGAGGGACAGCAACATCAGGAAGGAGGAACACAATAAGCTTGAAAAATACCAGGGGCTAAAAGAGGAGCTAGAAAAGATGTGGGGAGTAAAGGAAAGAGTGGTGCCAATGGTAATCAGAGTATTTGGGGCTGTGACCCCCAAACTGGGAGAGTGGCTCCAGCAGATTCCAGATACAACATCTGGGCTCTCTGTACAGAAAAGTATATATATCATATATCATATCATATCATATCAGAACTTTCATTTTATATTTACAAAAGCAGCAGACCTTTCTTTCTGTTAAAGAGAAACCCCTCTTCAATAGCACGACATAATAGAGGCACAGATGCACAGAGGCATTGCTCCCAAAGCAACAACAGAGAATGTTATTCCTTCTTCATCATAGGGATGTGATGCAGAGGTTAGACTGAGATGAGCAAAGGCTGCTGTCACCATAATCAACCCAGTCAGAGATGGGAGCATGTGTCATCAGAGATGGACTTAAGGTTATCGTGGTTCAGGATGCTCTGCTCTCCCATTTTCTCTCTATCTGTCTCTATCTTTCCCCCTCTCTTTCTCTGGGCTCCCCAGCCTCCTCCTGCATCGCTGTGAGCAAACAGACCCTTTCCATCAGCCTCTGCTATCTCACAATGCCAATCAAACAGAGAGAAGAACTGCAGGCGACACATTTTAAACAACCATCGCAGTGTCAGCCTTGGATTAACCACGGGGCAGGACACAGGAGATGTGCTTCCTCAAGTCCTATCAAATCAAGAGACCCTTTGAATTTCAAAGAGTGAATAAAAAGCACCACCACCACCACAGCGAGTTGTGAGGCAACATGTGCTACAAGCTGGCCTCTAGCACGACATCAGCCAGTCACCTGATGAACACCATGTTCCGAGTAGCTCCACGTTTCACCAACATGAGAAAATGCATCAAAGCCTGAAAACAGAGCCATTAAGGAGGCGACTATTACTGCCAGGAGGCACAGTGGATACAGAGGTGTCCGTGGATACAACACAACATGGTACGTCGCAGGGCAGTCGCTGCACTGTGGCCCTGAGAATCACAGATCTTTGGTGGAGGACAACGTAATAAATCAGGTGAGTGCCTGTTTTAATGTGGGCCCTGCACCATATGCTTTTATCTTGGGTATTTAACTACTGCGAGCCTGATAGATGCAGGCAGTAAAAAGGAAGAGGTCTGATAAACAGTGCAGAGGGCACCACAGTAATCTGTCACAGCCACTTCTGGGTTTGGCCTTCTACTGTCGTGCTGACAACACCAGGAGATAATCTGCCGCATCATTGGATAACCTGAAGGGTGGGAGCCACTGAAAGAGTTGAATTTCAGGTAACATTTAGAAATCTAAAAAAAAGCAGGGTTAAAAACTTCCTCACCGTTTTTTAAAATTACTCTAAAACCCATAATTTACATAGTTAGACCAACAAACAAACGCAAAACTTACAATCCACCAACTAACTTTTTATGTTTCATTCAACTAGAGCTTGGCAATATATGGATGTTATGCTAATATCATGATATGAGACTAGATATGGTCTCAGATTTTAATTTTGTAATATAAGTTTTGTCTTTTCCTGGTTTAAATGCTGTATTACAGTAAAGTGATGTGATTTTCTGAACTTTCTAGCTGCTCTCTTCATTAGAAACACTGATGGTTAACGTGAAATTGCTTTATTCAGTGTTTTTAGTGGTTTAAATCATTGGGCCCAATTGTTCTGGAGAGGAGGAGACCTCTGCAGAATATTCAACCTCCTGAACATCTGGATCTTAAATTAGCCAAGCAAATAAGGTGAGCGCACATTAGCAGGAGCGGGGATAGCAGCCCTACCGTGATGAGCCAAACAGCATCAGAGAAACACTGATTTTTAATGTGAAACTGCTTTATTCAGTGTTTTTACTGGTTGCACCTGGTCTGTTTGTTTTGGAGAGGAAGATAATTTGGCTTTCGGTAAAAACCTACTGAACAATGAACACTGAAGGAATACTAACTGGGAGAAACTGACTGCAATGGTGGCATGGCTTCATCTTTTATTGCTGTGATTAGGGACCACTAGCAGGGACCACTGCCCTAAGCAAGCTTCCGCTACCCCCACCCCAGATGGATTCATCTAGATCCATATATCGATGTAATGATCAACGATCCAGTATCATTGATGCAAAGTGTAAACATCGATCCATACCGTCATCCAGAAGTTATGTTTTCATTTTGAAAGTCTGTGTCACCGTCAAACAGCAGCAGAAAGTGTTCTCTGGAAGAAAGTCCTGAAGGTTAACCCATCCATGTGCTCTTTTATGCGTGTTAGTGGCATCAGAAGTAAAAAGAAAGGGGCGGCAGCTCCTTCTGTAACAGATTGTGTTAAATGATCATATAATATCATCTCCTATCGATCACAGACCCTTTGCATAGCAATGAATTTAAATTGTGTTGGACAGAGGGATGTCGTATGCTGTAAAGCCCTGTGAGGCAAATTGTGATTTGTGATATTGGGCTTTATAAATAAAATTGATTGAACTGATTGATTGATTGTGGCAGACTTTGTGATATCGGCTAATATTACAGTTTATCGTTGTCCACAGAATCAATGTAATATTGTATCCTGATGAAACTAGTGATTTACATCCCTAATATAAATATATATATATATATATATATATATATATATATATATATATACACATGTATTTTTGCACCTTTCCTAAACTGACAATCTTGCAAACGCGCTTACTTGCAGCATGAACTGGCCAGGTGTGCAGAGGTGTGAAAGTATGCAGGATTTAGACTTCTCTCTCAAACCTCTCTTCTCCATACTTCACGCAGTTACTTCTGTCACCTCTCATGTGAGCAACTCAATGCCACATCACGTCTGCCTTCACATCTCAGTAAGGTCCTTGTCCCAACATGCGTGCAACAACATCTCTTTTGCAGCTGTGTGTGCAATGACCGCGCATTAATTAATACATACATACTCATACGAGTCATCCTCTCTCTAACACTGTAGTGGGAGCTGTGGACAGATGCACATGTACAGCAAAACACAGAAGGACCATTGTTGAAAAGGAAATTGTAAAAACGCTGCATGTGACTTTTGTGAATTTTTTTTCCAGTGGTTGCATGTCACCATTGTACTGTGCGCAAGTTGTTTCCTACTTGCTTCCTCATTCTCCTTGTCTATAAAAACACAGCAGCTCTCTGGTTACTGGTGTGTTTTGGGAGGACGTGGAAAAGAAATGATTTGGTCGTGGCTTCCACAGACCAACAAGTCAATCATCAACAGTTTGGCACGGCTGCAGACCGATGTTCCACATTTCAAGAGGCACACGCCGGGTTTCTGCGCCAGCCTCAATTACGCAGCTGCAGGATTTGAGGGTGCACATGTGAATGTGTCCAAAATTATGGACCATTATCCCCATTTGTACAATTCATTGCTTTACTCGCCATGACGCCAGGCTTCGCGCTATGCCCAGAGTGTGGCCATTCGGAACAGATATGAACACGTTTGCTTTTAGAATACAGTTGTGTGAATCACTATTGTATCGTACAAAAGCACTTGTTTTTAAAAGCCAAGACACGGGACAGCAGGTGTAAGCACAGGGACATTCCCATAATAGATATAAACTCTTAGAAACACTTCAGTCATCCTTCTTGAATCAGAATAACAGCTTATTGTCAGAGCTCACAGTTTGGACATGCTTTGGATCTTTATCTAACACGACGTGAACTGGGCAACAACTCTTATGAATAGACATACTGTATTTATCAGTTTAATAGAAACACAGCAGGTCAGGAGGGAGATCTGCCATCAGTGAAGAGTGACTGATGACACTGACGGAGGTTTTGGGGGCTTTCTGTCTCTATAGTTCACTGACCTGTTTGATTTCTCTGGCTCAGTGAGAAAAGGTTCTTGCCAAAGCAAACTGAGGACACGATTATCTGTCTCCCATTTTAAGCTCCGCACTAATCTCTCTCCTGTCCTCTTTAGAGTTGTTACATTTGCAGACAGTACATTCTTTTGATGTGGAGAAAATGAAGAGATTGTTTCCCAGCTCTGGCACTGTCTGTGTCTCCTGTGACGCCTCTGATCACTGCAAGGAACCAAAGTTCCACTCTCATATCTGTCTGCCAGGTTAACAGCCAGGAGCTCAAGAGACAAACTCCCTTTTTCAGATCACTCCTTTCTCACTTATCACTGTTAGGAAAGCTCGCTGGCACATCTGAGGCCACAGACAGCCCTAACACCAGGATAAAATGTTGGCATTATATGTTTCTGCACATCATGTATGTGTTACATTTGTACGTTTCATACGTATGACGTAGTTTAGATTACATGCATATGTGCTGAGTTTCTCATCAGGAGGAAGTGAGCTGCTGAGACAAACACAGCTGGTGAACCCACAGTTCAGGACGTGTCCTGGCATGTCTGTAGTGACAAAACTAGGTTATTTTGTAACTGATAGTGTGGGACATGTCCAGCCTTGTTTGTAGCGTCAAAATTGGGTAATGTATAACTTATAATTGGTGTGTTTGAAGTGACCAAGCCTATTTTTTTAAACATATTTTATAAGCATTTTAGTGTTTTTTTTCCAACAATGAACCCCCTCCCACCCCCCTCAGCCAAGGTTGAGGAATGGCAATAAAATCAGCAACATGTCAGTTAATAATGACAATAATGAGTGAGGGACACTAATATAAAGCAAGGGGGAGAAAAAGGAGTAAAAAATACACACAAAAAAATAAAATTAAAATAAAATGAAATTAAAAAAAAAATTAAATTAAATCAAAATAAAATAAAATAAATATGTATATATAATAATTTTAAAAAATATATCAAGAAAGGGGAAAGTGTACATGTATGACCCATACATGTACACTTTCCCCTTTCTTCCCCTTTCCGAGTGGGTTTTTGTACCTAAACCTAACCTTTGCGTTAACCACAGCATAGTCACATCATATAACTTAAATTTCAACATATCCACTACATATGAAACATAATAAATATGGTATATAAACTGTATATATTTGGACTGCAATTGTATAGTGCGGGGGTTTCCAACTGGTGGGTTGTGGTCCTGGTTCATTGTGAATGGACCGCAAGTAACTCGCAAACGTGTCAGGTTTGTACAAAACACACTTTATTTTTATGAACAGTGAATTTCCAGCACAGAGCTTTTATTTTGCAGTGCCGTTTCCTACTGTAGAGTGAGTAACTAACTGACAGCTACTTGAGAAAAATGGCAAATTAGCTTGACGACATGGCCAAACACAAGTATGTCACTGAGTGTATTGAATTGTCTGGACCCCCTGGCTGGACCAGATTGGACCAATATAGCGCTTTTCTAGTCCTCGACCACTCAAAGCACTTTTTCACGACATGTCACATTCACCCAATCACACACACATTTGCATACTGGTGGCCGATGCTATTATGCAAGGTGCCACCTGATATTCAGTAACCCTTCACACGTTCACACACTGATGGGACAGCCATTGGGGGCAATTTGGGGTTCAGTATCTTGCCCAAGGATACATCGACATGTGGACTGGAGGTGCCAGGGATTGAACCGCCGGTCTTTCGATTATTGGACGATCCACTCCACCTCTGAGCCACAGAAGCCCCAACATGTATCCAAGGTTTGCCAGAACATATAATGCCAACATTTATTTGGGCAACTGGACTGCCACAGAGGACATGTGGTCACTGTCCTTGTCCGATGAGCTATGAATCACACTATCAGGCCAGCAGGAGTGGGTGAGACCACAAAAATAGAGGAGTGCTATCAACACGTAATGCCTCCTGCCAGGTGCTGTGTCAAGTGATTTGTGCCATCAGGAAGAAGAAGTCCAGAAACATGAAAGAAACAGACGTGCATCTTTGAAGCTATTCCTATTTCCACTCATTAATTCATTCTGTTTACATTATTCTCTTTGACTCATGTGGGCCAGACAGTAAAGAACTCAGGATCATATGTGACTGCATGTATTATAATAATGTGATCTGTATGTATGTCACAATTCATAGAATTCAAATCATCTTTCAATAACATCACGATGCACTGCACATTACAAGATGTGACAAGACAATTGGATGATATAAATTCCTAAATTATAATTTAACTCCTTGGATTGACCCTGAGCTGCTTCTATGTGCAAAGTTATACTTCCATCATTATTTTGATTGGCATCTTATTCTGTTGAAATTCTTAAATCCATCCTGACAGAAGTGCACCGAGTGTGATTTGAATCTTGAGGTGGAGCATTTAAAATTGAAAGAACGAGCATTCTTCATCTGTGCCCATAAATCTATTTTCAGTGTCACGTCTTCTTCTCAGATGATGAATATATTATGATGGTGAGAGCTCTAATGTAACCAGCAGCGACTGTCAGCATTCTCAGGTGATTTCCTCCCATCCATTCTCCATGTAATCAGTTCACTGTTTAATTTCTGTCAGGCCTCACACTGCATTGTTTGTGGAAAACTGTTCATGCTTCTGAATTACTTAAATCAAGGTCAGTGTAACGGTGTGGACTGGTGCACTGATAAAAACCTTTATGGAAAAGACCAGAGTTTTGTAAAGTCCAAAAGTCAAAATTTATTGAAAATAGATAGATGCAATCATGAATTGCATATATTTGTATAAAATTTATTTAATACAAGAATGACTTATTTAATCTCATCAATCACTTTATTCAAATTGAAGATTTTCATAAGTGATGATGTAATAAAATACGACAACAGACAGGCTGCCCCCTCTTAGTCGTTTCATTGGTTGCTTAGTTGCAGAAAAAAAAGCAAATGTGAAACTCTATTAGGAGCTGCACTTTGTCAAAATAAATTAAAACCTACATGACTGGACCATGTGGGAATTTAATTTGAAAGGAGAGACACAGGAAGTGGCCACGCTCAGCAGTCAGACAGGAGTCAGGTTAATTTCCAGGGCTGGTACCTGCAGTTATTCCACAGGCTAGTTAATAACATGTCGGGCAGGAAATCCAAAGTGTGGGATCATTTTGAGAAGGTGAAGGACGAACCCAAGGTGATATGTAAACTCATCTTCATTGGTCGACTACAAACATGACGTATCATCTGAAACATGTCAGTAGCTACATGCCCATTAGCCACTTAGCACAATCATTACTGCTTTGCCGACAGGGTCATTAACAGGCGGCTTGCTCAGTGTGTGACGTGCACTTGTAGATAAAATACAGGCCTATATTAATGAAGGTTCATTAGTACGGTTTTGTATTTCTCTGTAATGTAGCACAGTGTTAACAATGTTACTGATACTATTCCTTCTCACACCTTCAACTCAAACCATTGTGCTGCCCCGCCAAAATATATAATTTAACAATTAAATTAACATCGTAAACATGCGGGCAACTAGTCGACTAATGGCCCTAAATGCCGACTATTGGTCGACTAGGAAAATTCTTAGTCGGGGGCAGCCCAACAACGGACATTTAAAGCTTCATTTAAAAACCCCAATAGAAACTCTGAATGTCAGAAAAGAGGACATTTTGAACAGCCCTGAAGGTCTTTTAGAAACTGTGACAGATGTAGGTTTACTCTGTTTTGGAGCCAGCCTCAAGTGGTGGTTCGATGAACTGCAGTTTGGTACCTCCACACTTCATTTTTCAGCCTCAGACGTGGCAGCTTGCAGAGAACACAGCCTTTGTGCTAAGCTAAGCTAACCATCTGCTGGAGGCAGCTTTTTATTGAACAGACAGACATGACAGTGGTATCAACTTTCTCATCCAACTCTCGGCAAGAAAGGGAATAAATATTTTTCCCAAAATGTAAAACTATTCCTAAGCCCAAGAATGTTGGCCCCTGGACGTCTCTTAATGTGATGTGTAGTTGAGTAATACCACATTGTGAGGTTACGGATTTAAAATGAAAAATCAGATTGGACACATACCCTAGGTTAACAATTTAAGTATCTGTATCAATATGGGAGAGGAAAGGCGTCATCGTGATAACAGTGTGGTCAAAAGCTGAAGGAGAACTGCCACAGTGTCCCCACATGCACCCAAAATCATCTCTACTGTATCAGCTGACACCTGACAAAACTTATCAGATATGACAAGTGAAGTTCTCCACACATGCAAATGTGTGACAAATCTCTTTACTTAGTACATCTGATCTCTTTGTATTTCATCTAGTTCCAGCCTTTCTAAATTTACACAGTGTAACATTATCCCTCTGCCGTGGAGCTCAGATTCAGCTGAAAGTGAGCGAACAGAGGGAGAGAGTGATCAAATGGTCAGAGTACTATGAGCTCTGTGCCACAGTTTAAAAAGGAAACTCTGATCCGAGTTCTCCTGACAAGCTGCAAATGTCACATCAAGCCTCATGTTCAAAGTGTTATTCTGCAACAATGCCATGTCTATTGTGAGCCTCTTGCCATGTTGCATCACGGCTGGCTGATGTAAGCTGGTGAACACAAAGGAAAACGCAGCAGTTCATGCTCAGCATCATTACTTTGGGGAAGCCTGTCCTGCGGTTTCTATTGTCTTCTAATATAGCCCCCGGCCACACCCAGACACCACTCCAAACATCTGCCTGTGTCTGGCTGTCCTAATTCTGGCAAGACTGCAAATCCCTTTCAGCCAAGTGCTGGGATGGATGGTGATGACAATGTATCCTGAGAACAATATGAGAACAGCACTACGAAATCTGGAACATTCTTCACTCCTTTCAAAGACAGCAGCAGAGAATATGAATTAGATGAAAGAGAAGGATCCGTGAAGAAGAGGATGATCAAAACGCAGGAGCGATGTGGGTGGCGGACTTTTCTAATGAAGGTGGGGGCTGTTGGAGGCAGTCGTCTCTGCCATCATTGGCGATGCCAAATTCTGTGACACATCTAAGAGTTGGCATTGCGTCCTGATCTGAATTCAATGAAATGGAAAAAAGCAGGGCGTCCAATTTTATTCATGTGAATCCCACCCAAACCCACTGAACTTCACCGGTGCCTGATTTTCCACTTCAAAGGAATATTGAGCGAGTGGCCTTTTTTTCTGCTTTGTGCGTAACGGTTCCAATCAGTTTGGGACTCGGTCGAGGTTTACTCTAAGACTGACTGTAAATGTGAAATCAGGCATTGGAAATTTTATTAAAAAAAAAAAAAAACCTCTCTCTTCCTGTGGTGCTCTCCGTGGAGCTGGCGTACTTTTGACAGCACCTCAGGGACAAATGAAAAAAACAAGAACAAAGCTTAACTTTGTATTAGAAGCAAGGCATATCAGGGAGGGTTTGAACTGGACAGGACATAAGGGACTGAACCCCAGGAGGACGTCAAATGACTACGCAGATTTTGACCCACTTAAACCCCTATACAACCATTGCTCTTCTTTATTTTCTATTTTGTAACTGAACTTAAACAGTGACATTTGTTGAGATAGAATAAAATGCAAATTTCTAATATACAATACACAGAGAGAACGCAATTACAAGCTGTTGGGTTGGTGGTACTTCTCTATCGATCCATCATGGACAGTCTAGGTCCACTGCCCACATGTGAAAACACACCACAGTTCCTCTCATTACTAGAGGAGCTGGAGCATCAATAGAGCTCACAGGTTCCACATTAACCCCAGTTATGGTCGTACAGCTGGGAGACTTTTTCATTATCTGTCTTTGGAGCAGCGCCTCATTTGACAGCTCATCATGTATTCTCTGATGGTACAACTCCATCACTTACTGGTTCATCTTCCCATTTATTGCTCTCATTTTTATTGTTAAACGTTTATTGTTGTTTTCAATGATTGACTGTTGATTATTATCTTACATGTCTTGTTCTGTTTTAGAGCTTGAGTGATGAGTTGATTAATGAACTGGTTGACCATTAATCTCTTCAGTCACATTTAAAGCAAAAACATCACACATTTGTTGGTACCTGTCTCTTAAATGTGAGTATTTCCTGTTTTTCTCACAGAGACACACAGAACGAGACATGTGAAGAAATGATGGGCATTTGGCTCCGTTTTTAGAGAGGAGATATTCACACCTCCAGCTACCTCAGATTCCGGTGTGTTGGAAAGAATCACTTGAGTCTTGGAAAGGGAAGATCCCACACACTGCTGTGGCTCAGCATAACAAAGTATTAGTTATACTAATGTTATGGTCCTTCCAGATCTTTGTAAAGAGTATTTTACACAATTTAAACAACGAAAATCACGGTTAGTTGTAGACAATAGATACATGAAACTATTTATAACACCAGTATGACTTCATGAAGGTATTTGTCATATTTGTTGGTAGTATTGAATACATTAGAAAATTTTAAGAATGAGAGCCAGAAACACCAATTTTACCCCAATTTCTCTGATTTTGTAAGTTTTATGATTAAAGGTATACTGAGCTGGATTGTCCTACAAAACATTGTTAGAGTCAGGGTGCTTTCAGACCTAGAGTTATCTTGCTTTGGTCTGAATCAGGGACTAATTTTGTTACAAAGTTGCATAATTGCCTAGTGTTGGTTCGTGTTCTCACGGCAGCATTTCCAAGCGGACCAGATAAAATGCCTTGCACGAGAAAGCTGCTCTTGATTGGTCAGAATTTCCATGCAGGAAAAATCCAGGAAGTAAACAAATAGTTGAAGAAGAGTACACTTGCAAGATAAATGTGACACTTTCTAATGTCACAATGGAGGGACAACTACGCAGGTTGATTTTAGCGCTGCTCATCGTGGACTATATTGCTGTCATTGTTCATTTTAGTCAAACCATACAGTTTGAAAACGAGGTGCGGCTCCAACTAGAAAACAATGTTTTGATGCATTGGATGTGCTGAATGTGCATATTAAGGCAGTACAGGAGGAGGCGCACATTAATAATCCTCCAGGACTGTAACATGCTCATGTTTAACCCAAACAATGTGTCATGTGACTGCAGGTGGTTCGGATCCAGGTCGGAACACGTTCTCACCACAAACGAACCGCACCAGAGTACCACCTCTTCAAGAAGGTCTCGGTCCAGTTGTTTTGGTGCACACCCAAGTCCGATTGCTGTGTTCACACCTGCCCAAACGAAGAGGACAAACAAACATGAGTTCGATTGAACCGAACCAAACAGGGTAGGTGTGAAAGCACCCTCATACAAAAGTAATCCCGTTCAATCATCATGTATGACCCACTACAAGTGTGTGGTGGTGTTTTTATCAGCAGAGACTCTGCCCTCTGCTTGTATCTTCTTATTTTGCTCTTTTCAGGATATTTCTGGGCACAGCGCCCAGGTATGGTCGGGACTTTATAAAAAGGTAGTGACCAGGTGTCAGACCGTAAGCAGCACATATCCAAGAGTAGGCTACAAAAATGTGGACACAATGTTGAAATAAATCTCACAAATTTAGCAAATCTGGGCCTGGCTTTCACTTCCACTTTCGCAGGTGGTACCGTTTACAAACAGTCGCCAACAATTCCTGCATACTATACCTTTAACTACATCTACTCCACGTTTTAATAAGATTCAAGATCAGCGATAAGGATCATATGAAACAGAGATAAATGTTTAAAGCTGTGGAAATATAGGAAATAAAGAAAAGATCATTAGAGACTTTGTAGTATAAAGTAGGACAAGCCATAATTTTTGCATATGCAGCATGTCGGATCTTATCTGTTTCATGGGTGGTTGTTTGAATTACAAGCCCAAGGAACACTGCAAGCATTTCCCTGTAGCTGCACACATGGGACAAGGATAAATCTTGCATGTTAATAATTTCATAGGAGGGATTTACTCAGAGTGTGACTGGCATGCGAGAGTGTGGCACTAAGAGTCTGGTAATTGGTTTGGGATTTCAGAGGTGTGAAACGTGACTGCATGTGTGTGCATTTTTTCTCATATACAGTACAAGCAGGAGCACCATAATCTTGACGGCTGTGCTTTTGTGCAGGCAAATACTAGTGGTGCAAGAGTGTGTGTGTGTGTGTGTGTGTGTGTAGCAGTTCTGCAGAAGGACAGCTTGGAGATAACCTGGTGACGTCACAGCCAGAGTCAGGTCTGCTATCTCTCCCTGACAGCAGGGCCGTGCGTCACTTCTTACATGCCGAGCCAGCGAGAGAGCGCGAGGGAGAGAGCAGAAAGGATAGTGTGAGGACAGAGAGAGGAGTCAGGGAGGGAAGGAGGATAGAAAGGAAGATGCCTCGGATCATTTAGAGGAGGCGAGTGGGACCTGAGCCAGGGCCACGCTAAAGTGGGAGAGTTTTTAATAAGAATAGGGAGGGACGGAGGGAGGAGATGGGATGGGGGATGGGGGGTTATGGAAACCGCTCTTTACAGTAAGTGGTAATCAGTGTGAGACGGAGAGGACAGATAAAAACCAGCAGGGTAAACATTCTGTTTGAAGAATAGAAATGCATAATGAAGAAATGAAGGAGTGGAGGTTATCTGTAGTGACAGAGAGTGAGATGTGAGCAGGAAGAGGCAGGTCCACAGTTCATCATATGATAATGAACATTTTTACAAGGAGAAAAAAGAAATATGATTCAAAGAATCTGGAGCAAGGTTCGTCATTGTGTCAGAGCGCGCCAGCTTGCACTCCTGCTAATTATAAGCATTGTTGTGCGATAATTACATTCATGCCCGACTCTTTTGAAGAGGAAGATTTCTCCCTGTGGAGTTTTTCCATCACATTGCTCAAAACTCCGGTGTCAACACAACCACAAACATATCTGCTTTTCATTTATGGTTTTGGTGTTGACGATTAAAAATGTGAAGAAAGTTATGTGAAACAGGAATTAAAGGAAAGAAGTGTTTATTAGCTCCAGGCGTGTGTGACACATTCTAACCTCGTCTCTTTGTGTGTTTGCATATTTGTATGAATATATATACATAATGGCTCTGCCGCCATTTCAGACACACAGTTCACGTGAAACTAATAATGTGAATTCAGGCTTCATACTGTACAGAGTTCGGTAAGCAGCAACCATCTTCTCACTCCTTGTATGTTCTGCCTTCATGTGAAGAACCAAAAATTAGAAATACCTTTCAATATAACATAGTCTAATACAACATCACCTTTAACAACACATTCTCACTCAGACCTCGTCACATATAGACTTTTGGTCATGAACTTTCCACGTCCAGAT
The DNA here is from genome assembly GCF_041903045.1 of Epinephelus lanceolatus. NCBI lineage: Eukaryota > Metazoa > Chordata > Actinopteri > Perciformes > Serranidae > Epinephelus > Epinephelus lanceolatus. The sequence continues at coordinate 17,698,560 of NC_135738.1, forward strand.
ACGACGTGAAAGGTACCCTGGGTGCGTTGGTTGTTCACGTTTTGGGATGCCATGTCAAGTTCTGCCTGTTACATGCATTGTCTTCTTTCAAAATACACTTCTGTTCTACAGGAAATTTACTGTTTACATACAGTCTCTTTCAAAATGAACGCACTACGTCAGGGGAACTGCCCATTGGTCCGACGTCCGTTCCGAAATCATCATGACCCCCTGTGGTTAAGGTCTGGTTAGGTTTAGGCACAAAAACCACTTGGTTAGGGTCAGTAAAAGATCATGGTGTGGGTTAAAATGAAAAAGAAAGTGACAAACACATAAGCCGTGAGCCTGCTTCGCCTCAAGCCTTTCCCAGCTGACCCAGAGCCGGTCGCGGCACACCATATGCCCGCTGCGAGCCGTTCAGCACCGCGGACAGTCGGACTAATGGGATGTCGAACCAATGACATGGACCCCTACGTCAGTACAAGACCCTCCTTTCCCTTCAACAATTAACGTACATAGTTGGGTTTAGGCACCAAAAACACATGGTTAGGTTCAGGAAAAAAGAACAGGGTTTGGCTTTATAATCTTACAGGATGTGAACACCGCTCTACTGGGTGAAAGTCGGAGTTTGCTGGACCCATTCGCTGACCCTCCAGCCCGCCCTACTCAGACTTTTGCTGCCTTAACTTTCGTTCTTGTCTCACTGTATTTCCCCCTGATGCCGTTGAGTGCCGTTAAACTATAATGGCAACCGGCCACGAATCATGGCGCATTAAAGGACGGCTTTTATCATCAGTGTCTTATGCTACCCAAGCGCCAGACTTCGACGACCAGGTTTCCTTTAATTTTGGCCTCAATAATAAACATTGAATTGAATTTATACATTTCCAATAATGTCAGCAATAACTCAACATTATTAACTTTGCAAAGGTACAATTACAAATGCAACAATTTATGGCAGAGCAGTAGTGTTGAATGGCTATAAATTGTACAGGTGTACCTAAAAAGTGGCCACTGACAGGCAAACAAATTATGGATTTCCGCTGCTGAGAGCACCACGAATATTGCATCACTCACAAATGCTAACTGCGTCATCTCAATGCCTGATTCACGAAAGATATTGTGCTCATGATATTACAGCACAAACATGCCCATAAAGTTTTGCTGAAATTTTCAGACCGTGACCAACAGGTGCTAACTGTTGATGTACAGAGGCATTCCTCTAAATTCCAGGTGAAGAATTTAAGAGTGACAGAGGGAAACTGTATTTGGGTCAGTGCTATGTGTGACACCCTCTATAAATGCACTTCAGTTACCACCAACTCTCTGAGGACGCTAATCATTTCACTGTATCTGTGTGTGGCTATTAGCACTGATCTTTGTGAATTAAGATTTGCAGTGAGGTTTATTTGCATAGAAAGGGGGCAATTTTCCGCACCAAATGTATGTATGTTACCTAATTTAAATACATGCAAGTAGCACAGGAGCACTGAGATGCTATTTGCTTGGCGGCGCAGTTAGGGGTGAAGGTGCTTTGAGAATTACTGTTTCTTTTTTCCTTACTTGTTTAGGTTTAGCAGCTGCAGAAGCCGCTCAATCCTTTTGTGGATTTGCCACAGTGTATACATTCAATCACACCAAGGCAACCCATTTGCAGGAGCAAGCTACACTTATTAAACACACAACAGCATGCGTTGTGGAGCATGACAAACAGATGACAATAGCTTAAGGTCGGCAGTGAGGATAGGCGTAGTTTCCAAAACTGTGACACTATTCCTTTAAGTTGGATACATGCAGCAGCAAGTAGACTATGTCATGTTAGTGTAGCAAAGCAGCCTGAGCTCTTCATGAGCACTGACTTTTAAGCTTTGCTCCATTTCTGCACCATTCATGCACACACGCTTAAATATATGCGGTGGAGTCTGGAGTTCATTCGGTCAACATCACAGGAACGTGTTTGCTGATGAGGAAGCTCCTGCCCTCAGTTCCCTCTCCATATCAATGAGCTTGCACTGGGTTGTGCGTCATCAAAACAGATCACAGTATTTACAGTCAACGTCTCTGTCTGTCGGTGAACACTCATGTGAAACCTGTATCCAGAGAGGCAGAGAGAGAGAGAGAGGGAGGGAGGAAGAACTGCATTCACACAGTCTGAAGGAGCCGTCTGTCACAGATGTCCCACATATCACTCTACTGTTACAACAATCTGTTTACAGCTGTTGTTAAAGTCATGTCAACAATGACTATGAGCTGGAGTGGGAGAAAAAAAGATTGATTCTAAGATGCATCATGATTCTCTCTTGAAAGTTTATGACTTCATACAGAAAATTCATTATGACCACCTGTAACAGTTCTGTAAGACCAAGCTGTAGGTTCGTTACAGCTTTACTAATTGGATGGTGAAACCTAAGCATTTGTGTCGTGTTTATATTATAAGCTAGGCTGCTTCTTCAGTTTTAGTGAAGATCGCTGAGCGTGAGCTGTTGTATACAGTCTGACCAAAATATAAGTATGTTATGTTTTAGGTAGCAAAGTAGCAAGTTGTCACAAAGTGCTCAAAGTGAGAAAAAAAATCATGTATAGAAATAAAAAAAAAAATTTGATATCAAGGTTAGGCTTGCGCAGAATCACAGTATTGTGGTATACCAGGGTACTCAGAAATGGAGGCTAAAAAAACTGAGATTAAAAGGTAAAACTAGGCAGCACTGATCAAATATAAACCAAGATTCTGTTACTGAGTTGCCTGTTTCTCACCTCAGATGTTTTCAGGTTTTAGCTTAGTGTTGAACTGTAATACAAGATCGTTTCTTGTCAGCTGGCCACCATTGTTTCAAACGGATGTGTTCGCATTACTTCACCCACCAGCAGGAGTGTTTATTGGTCTGGCAGTGCATTCTGGTAGTTGTAGGTTTTCTCCCTCTTGAGCAAAAGCATCCCTTTTCTGTTTCCTCTGGTTCTGTAGTACCAATTTCAAGGATTTACGTCTTTCTACTGCATAGACATTGTAGTTTCAATAGAAGCCTATCTTCCCAGCAGTGAAATGCTCCATTAAAAAGGTAATTAAGCTAGGCTTAGTTCAGGAAACTTAAAGTATAAAGGGTGTACGGCTGTACTGACATAGACACATTGAAATTATGTGAGTTCAACAGACTAAAACAGCTAGGACAGCTTATGCAACTTAGTGTACTGCCCAAGCCTAATCGAGATGCATTGATAATTGTTTCATAATCGCATTATAGCCCTCTAAATCGGAATCAAATTGTAAGGTGCATAGAGATTCCCACCCCTACTATGAGCTGAATAATGACATAGAGTTGAAGTGCATCAGTGAGTAAAATACATATCCTTATTTATTTAATTCTATGTGGCAGGAGCATTGAGCACGGGAAGTACAGGCATCATTCACTGACATTTAACATTTTGTGCAGGGCGAACACGCAGCAAATTGGTGTGGTATTCCCTTTAGGTTAGTCCGGCAATTGAAAATGCCCAAACACGACAAACAAACAACTAGGTCCCTCATGTTTTGGCTAAATATAATCCGAAATGTTGTGTGTGATATATCAACAATTAAAAAGACAATGATTATCCCCCTTGGAGCTGTTAGTAAATCCTAAGTGTAGGTTGCATCATTAATTTTATGGCTCATATGTTGGAGCCAAGCCACAGTTTAGTTTGTAGGGCTTATGTACTGTGATTACAGCAGGAAGTTTGAGTCACATCAAGAAATAATGCAGATAGCAAAACACGAAACAACAACAAAAAAGAGATGATAATAAGGACATGATATTGGAAAAACAGATGCATAAAACAACAGCTGCAAAACAAGCAGATACATAAAATTTCCCAAGCAAACAGGAGGAGTAAAGATCTGCAACAGTTGTGGTTCTTGACCTTTTTCAGCCCAAGAAGCCCTACATTGAGACACATCAGGTCACGCACCCTCGTTTGATAAGATTTCCCTTCAGGGATCTCTATCTGAAAAGATTTAGGTTATTAGATATGATTATGAGCAGAGTTCTGAAGTTGTGAACCACAGTTTGAGGAGATAACACAAGAGGAAGTGAAACCTTTGATCAGAGCAGTCACTCTTATGACTCTTACTCAGACTGGGCTCAGCTTTAGAGTGAATTAAATAGTCAAAATAAACTATTTCTTATTTTTCTGGGGACCTTCTGGAACTCCCGGAACTCCCTCAAGGGCCACTTGTTGAGAACCACGTGCAAGAAGAGCATGACTAGTTTTAAGCATTTAAAATAAACACTGTGTAAACACTGAAAGATTTATTTAAAAGGCCAAATACACAGGCAGGAGTCTTACTTTCTGTTTCTATTGAACTCCCAAGCCTTACGGAAATGAGCAAAAGTATTTCAAGACTACTTAGAACATTTTATTTTGTAGGATACAAGAACTTAGTTTTGGGATTCTACATTAACTTAATTTGCTAATTTTCAACATGTTTTACAACTATAGTATTTAAAAATAATATACACGTTTTAGTATGTAAGTTTCCATCTTTTTTAGATAAAGCCAGTTGCATACAATCACTGTTTTAATTATTATTTTAACTTATTTATTTTTATTTTAATATTTTAATTTTATCATTATTTGATTTATTATTTTAATTACTATTTTATTTATTATTTTATTTTTTTAATTTATTATTATTTATTTTAATCTGGTAAGGATGAGAGCCCCAGAGGTCTTTTGGCTGTTGGTGCTCTTTCATTACTTTGTGGGTAAATAAATAAATGAGCCATTTAAAAAAATAAAACCTGGTGTATTCCTTCAAGGCTGTGTAAACATGTTCATGGTAAACAGAGCCTGACAGTCTCCAATTAGGACTGTTGTTTTCATTCATATGAGTAAAGTTCCTGTGTTCTCAGGAGAGCTAAGGAAGCAGCGAGGTTCATAGAGACTTATGACTTCCTCCCTCATTCACTTTCTTCCTTTCCTCACCATATCTCCATCTTTACGTTTCCATACACACACTCATTCATGCATGAGGAAACAGGCTTTCACACAGCACTCACAGGTCGAGCACGACTGCTATTTCTGCACTTGAACTGAGGAAACACAATGGCTGAGGTCATTGTCTGCCATGTTTTGGGCTCCTGGTGAATGAGCACATGAATGAATCTTACTTGCACCACAGTGCATTAGATTTACATGAATTTTGCATGGGCGATGCATTTGATGGTGAGGACAGTCCTGTGGTCAAAACGCTGCGAAAACATAACATGGTCTTGTACGTTATAGGAGAAACAGAATGCCATTGCCCTACATCCGAGCAAATGAATGATGAGTGATGAAGGATGAGGGAGAGAGAAGGAAGCAAAGAGAGCAAGGACAGAGGAGGGAGAAGCAAAAGAGAAATAAAGAGAACAAGTGTGGAGAACGACTGTTTATTTGACGAGGGGTGATTACGATCAGACAAGGTGAAGCGAGCACTTTTGCGAAGGGTGTGATCCCTGAAGAGAGGGAAAATTGGAAGGGTAGACAGAATGAGGGGGCAGAATATGTGAAAGGAGAGAGACACAGATAGAAAGGGAGCATACGCAGAGTGGCTGCTTTAAAAAACATCTGGGAGCCATCAGGGAGCGGAGAGAAAAACGCTGGACTCAGCTGAAACTCTCGGCTCCCCTCGCTACACTGCTTGCCTACTCGCCTGCTTCACATCCAACTAACACCTTCCCCCAAAAGACACAAAGAAGAGGAGGGAGAGTACAGTCGATCAGAGAAAGTCCTTGAGCTCTGCGAGTTCCTACTCCCCTCAGACTACAAGGAGTGCTGTAAAAAGCGGACCATGCATTGTTAACGAATGGGATTCGTCTGAGGTCAACACATTGCAAAAAGTTGGCTGTAAATGACATTCAGACACGCAACTTTTCATGTCTGAGATTCATTTGAAACTGTAAAATCCAACACATAAAAGCTGCACTATTTGATGTTTGGTGCGAACACGCAAGGTCCATGCATACACTGTGCTCGCCCGTGTTCCCACCGTGCTGTCACCTGCACTTATTGATCATTTAAAAAAATCAACATATGATGTTTAAGGAGGCGGCTCGCTTCCAAAGATGGCTATAAGAATTTACCTCCGCAGGCGTTCACTTGAAAACACAGAGAGACATGGAGTTTCCTGTGTGGTCACAGTGGTGTGAGCAGAGGGTGGCATCTGTCCATGTCTTCAGTGAAATGGCACGGCTCATGTGATGGCATTAGCAGAAATGTCAGTCACCCGGTCCCAGCGGTTGTGTAAAGGGCAGACTTCCTTTCTCCGTGGCACCACCACAGCTATCCACTAAACCAGCAGATTCCCATAGCATGTCTCCATTTCATTTTCAGAGGACGGAGCAGGCAGACAGCTATAAATGATACATGCTTGGACACTGCGGCCTTTAAATAGAAAAATCTAAAATCAGGTATCCATGTTAAGTGAATTACAGTGTGAGGAAGTAAGACTAAAATTCTTATGTTTTTTGTGATGCTGGCACTATAGAGGAAAGGTCATGGGATCATGGGACCTTGTGTTCTTGGGAACATTAATGGTCTCCAGTGCCAGCCTGCGTCTAGGATTACAACATATCTTGTGCACAAAATTTGACATTTTGGCCTGAGGTAGGAGAAAAAAGGAAACAGTTCATATCCTAATTGAGACTACTTATACTGTGCTTTGAGAATAAATAGTACTTTTTACACATTTTTATTTCTCATTTATTGTTGTCTTATAAATAATGTTGATAACAAAATACAAAACTAAACACTAACAACCTGATCACTTGTTTCAGATGCATTAGTCGCCAGAAGGAAATGTTTGCATTGAACAGTTCTGCAAACCACATTTATACAATACAGACCTATCAACGTTTGTACAGAGATGTATATAAGCTGACTTTGTCATCAAGAGGTGGAGGAGATGGTGTGACATCTAGACAAGATACCTGCCATGCTGCAGATCACAGTTTGAGACCAACAAACAGCTAAACTGGATGTTTTATAGAGACTCACTGCAGTGTTTTCAGTGGTATAGCGCCATGAAAAGTGATTATTTTTCACAGAGACATTGCTGCATTTCCAGCAGCTTTTGAGCCACCAGACAGAGATGTTCTTTAGAAATACATCACTGTGCTTTAAAGGGCCAGTGTGTAAAATGGGTTGAAAACAGTGACATCAGTGGTCAAATTCTAGATTGCAGGGCTCACTCGCTCACCCCTCCCGTCGGGTAAATGATGGTGGCCTCGTAGGGACAAAAAGCCTTGCACACGAGTTTTTCAGGAGTAGGTCTATCTAGTGACGAGGTGAATATTTATTTAGAAATCTAAACCATGTTATGATATTGTAATGAATCCCTCACGAGCAGGAGACCAGAGGAGCGTTCGGGAAAAAGGCCCGTTTATTTGAGCACTCCAAAAACTCCGATAACACTCCAGGGGGTAAAAGACTCCGTCCCAAATTCTGACTCTTCTAGCATAACACACACACTTCATACACACATACTCGTTTACCATACTGAGTGGGCACCCCCCTCCCCTCTCTGCTCTGCCAATCTCCAGCCCGCACACTGACTGACAGCGTAGCCGGTAAACAGAGCTCAGCTGTTAATTTAGCCTAGCAATATCTTCGGACTATAGTAGCTGCAATGGACGACTTTGAACGCGATTTTGAAGAGTTTCTTGTAGCGGACACAGACCCAGAGCCATACCTGTTTGAGCCGGAGCATACAGATGAGGAACTCCATGTGTTTGATGCTGAGCGGGCGAGAAGAGAGGCTGAATGCACAGAATCGGATTTGGTGCTACTGCTGCCATTGTTGGGGAGATATATCATCAGGAGGAAAAGTGCCGCAGAGAGTGCATCACAAAGAGTGAAGTTGCGTCTTCTTTTCCTCGCAGATGACGGTCGGGTTCATTCTCTCCTGTTGTGTGGTAAGTGTGGTCCATTCGCAAACTTTATAACTAAAAAAACTTTTCACTACTCTCTATCGACGAACTACTAACACTCTGTGCTGTTTCCTCCTCCTTCTTCCTTCCTTCCGCTGTCTTCATTGGTTCATTTATACACGCGAAACGCGTTCTCTGGCTGGCTGGATTGTCCGCTCGGTCTGCCGTACATACATGGCGGCGCAAGATGGCGACCTCTCTAAAGCAAGGCCCTTGCTATATATAAATATATATATATATATATATATATATATATATATATATATATATATATATATATATATATATATATATATATAAATAAAAGCATAATTATAAGGCTACGAAAACCAAACGAATTTTATTTTATAGTGATTATACACTTGTATAAACATATTAATGGGTAGAATATTCAGATTCAGATTTGACAATAAACCATGCCAAATATTACACATTGGCCCTTTAAACAAGACATGGCTGTATTTCCAACTGGGATTGTGCCACAAAAAGCTTTTTTTCTTTGTTTGGTTGTTCAATGTCCCCAGAGACAATCTGCGAGGGTCAACACACCCCTGCAAGTGCCTGCCCCTGCCCTGACACAACGCACCCGGCCCTGATGCCTGTCCCTGCAGGTGCTGGGCCCACAGGGTGGCTGGGCTCAGCCTTAGAGATAGGGTAAGGAGCTCGGACATCTGGAGGGAGCTTGGAGTAGAGCCGCTGCTCCTTCGCATCAACAGGGCTCAGTTGAGGTGGTTCAGGCATCTGATCAGGATGCCTCTTGAGCGCCTATCGCTGGAGGTGTTCCAAGCACTTCCCACTGGTAGGAAGCCCCGAGGCAGACCCAGAACATGCCGGAGGAATTACATATCTCATCTGAGCTGGGAGCCTCATGGATGTCTGGGGTGCTTTGCTCAGCCTGCTGCCGACTTCGGATAAGCAGTTGAAAATTGATGGATGGATGGTTGTTTTAACAGTGTTTTCCTGGGGTGATTTTTAGAGATAGCTATTTGTTTCTAGTCAAGATAGAGCACCAAAAAGCAGCTGTGTTTTCCTAGACATTACTGTATTTCCAAGTGCCAAGAAAAGCGATAGATATTGCTGCGTTTCCAGCCGGAATAATGCCATGAAAAGAGGCTGTTCTTCTATATTGCAATGTTTCCAGTGAGATTTTGCCACCAAAACTGGGTATTTTAAGCTAAAACACGATCTTTTCCTAAGCATAGTCCAGTGGTTTTTGTGCCTAAACCTAACCACAAGTTAACCGCAGCATTGTTGAAACAAAGAAGTTTCAATGTACCACGACACTGCAAAAATCTAACATATCCTTGGTTTGCAAAAACACATTTATTCTGGTGACTGGGTTGAATCATGAATTTTGACCTTGAATTTGCAACATTATTTCTGTTAAAAAGTTAGCATCTATATGAGGATGTATTTTTTTAATATGTGTATTCTCAAAATAATCCATTATCTTTCACCCCTGGTCACGCCTTTACAGTTTTGTCCTGAAACTCCCTTGTGGCAACTTTGTACATCTGGACTCTACAATGACAACTCTGCATCAGTATTCATGTCAGGCAGAGAGAAAATGCATTCTTTTATGAGCCATTTGGAGAACGCTTCTTTCCATCAAATCTGTAACAAGTCCAATTTCTGTTGGTAATCCCTTTCTGAAGGAACACAATGATATGTAAATTGTCGTCTCAGAATGGCAGGATGGTTATTAAAAAGGGAACACAGATTGAAAATGATTTAGGGACGACCCCGGTGATATATATTCATACCACGGCAGCACGCTCCTGTCCCAACATGTCCTACCTACAAGACCCCGTGGATATCTCTCTACCCAAAGTGTCTCTATTTCCTCAGAGATAAATGGGAAGTGATTGGTTATGAATGAAAAAATGTAGGTGAGAACAATTTCGCCTGGTTAGTTTTTAGGCCACTACTGCAATCAAATCCCCCTCTAACTCTGATCTGCATGTCATCATTTCTTTTAAGTGATTTTCTCCACTCTCTAGCTGCTTCAGTCGTCCCCTCCCCCACTCCTTTCCTCTGCCCTCCTTTTATCCAACTTCCATTCTTGCTCTCCTCGTCTCCCCCACACACACCAACCCCGCCTCTTTCTCCTCTCCTTGCCTCCTCTTTTCTGGCACATCCCTCTGTCTTTGTGTTGCCATCCTGAAGAGGTAGCGGTGACGATAGCAGTGATGCACGGCCTGGGCACAGTCCAGGACAGTGTTGAGGAAGAAACACGGGCATCATCATCACCATCATTGTCATCATCAGCCAGATGAGGAGAGCCAAACTTGAGCTCTGTCCATCCCCATCAGGCTGGCTGACAGTCACAAACTCATCTCTTATTCACTCCACTCATCAATTATACACAGGCCAAAGGAGCCCTGAGAGGCAGGAGGCTGCAAAGGCCCCTCTCCACGTGTTGTCGCCAACTGCAGCACAAAGACGCATCGCAGCGCTTCTGTGCTCAGCCCTTATCATCAATGTCCTCCTTCAGTCTCTTTGAGAGCAGGAGGCAGCTTGTCATCATGCCTTTAGCCACTGCTGCTATGTGCGGATGTCATGTATCTCATCGCGAGGCTAAGGTTAGATCATCTGGCCAACAATGACATGACGCTGAGAGAGTGCAGACCTGGTATCCTTTCTCAGTACAAGTATTCCATTAAATGCTCATTTGTGGCGTTCTCCATTGGGATCCATTAAGAGAGCAAACATGATGTCAATATTTATATTTTGAGCTGGAATCTGCAATCTGATTGGTCGCTGCCTTCGGACGAATATGCACTGACCAAAACAAAACTGACAGATAGCCAACATTAATCCTGCTCAGGTATTTATACAAGCCTCCATTTTTCAGTCCGCATGCTGAACCATTGTTTCGCCAACTGTGATTTACCACACAAGTGGGACCAATAACAACTAACAAACATGACATATAGTCCTGGAAAACAGATTTAGAAAGGAAAAGCAACATTTAACAGTCGAGACAGACCATTAAAAGCTCCATCTTGGGCTTGTGTCAGCAATGTGTCAGCCAGGAGCAGAGTAAAATAGAGCTCAGAATTTACAGCTTTGTCATCAGAGATTAGATCTCTTTTGATGTTGTGTTCAAGGAAACATCTTTAATATGAGACGAGCTGAGCCTCGTGATGTTATCTGGAGGATACAGCTGTCAAGTGGTCACTTCTAGCAAGAAAGATCAGAGGCTAATGGTTGAGTTAGCTATTACCTGTGTGCAAACACCGCTAATTCTGACAAGTACAAAACCCTCCCAGCCATTCTGGGAAAGATATACCGGTGGACTATGTGGCAACAGAAGTGCTCTTGTGTTGTTTATGGCTTCATGATCTTACCTCTTAAAATGCTGCACAGACAAGACTTTTTTTTCTTCTTTTTTTTAACATGCGGGTGGTTTGATGGTTTAACAAGACACAAGCATCCTCTCACACTCTCACACACCAACAGTTTTGCAGTCACTAGTTATTTCCATATCAGGCAATGCAGCTGGCGTAAGGGAGCCCATTCAGAGAGGTGGGCTGGCCCTTACATGAAAGAGGTAGCATCCATGCCAGAGTTAGCGTGACATGCCCATTCCTTCTGTGTGTGCGTGCGTGTGTGTGTGTGTGTGTGTGTGAGAAACTGGTCACCACTGCATAAAGTAATCTGACCTGAACAGGCAGCTAAACACTAACCTTGCAAGTCAGCCGGATCTAACAAGCTCTGCTCAACAGTTTCATTTGCATGAGACGTGACTGTGACAAACCGAGTGTAATTAACAGGACTTGTTTTTCTTTTACTGATTTTAAGATTGTGACTATTTCTCTGATTTATCTCCACTGTGAATGTGTTTTTATACAGAAATTCCTATGATGTAGGTCATAATTTTGGCCCATTGCTCATTTGGGGCTTGTCTTTTCACTTTTTATTTATTCATTTATTAATTAGTGACTTAATGTTGTCATTATATTTCGCTTTTTTCCCTTTTTACTATAATTGTCTTTTTATGTAGTCCTCTATGATAATTGTTCCCTTTTTGGATAATTCAAGCATTTTATTGAATTTTTGATGTAGTAGATTCTAGGGCTGTATCGAATGACTTTTTAAAAAAATATATACATTAAGCTTTTATCAAGAATTTTAAATGAAACTTTAATTTCTGTCATCGTATTTAATGACATCACATCCTACATAAAATAAAAATAATTTAAAAGACTGCAATTTGAATGAAATGATTCATAAAAAATCATATAAAATACAATACGACACGATACCATTCGATACAGTATACTTTTTTTTGTCCCATAGGGAAATTTGTCTTGGACTCATATGCGCTGCATACAGTAAAAACACAGACAAACAGTACAGTAAACATAACAACAAATAACACATGCCCCCTCCCCAGTGCAATCCAGTCGGCTATAAATAACAACATAACAACAATGACTTAGCCTATTGAATAAATTCCATTCCATTATTGAATAAATGCAATCTGGAAATCCATCGGTAAAAAAAAAACTATACGTTACTATATCACCGTTTAGACTAATCTGATGTTTGTAAAGTCCATAAACACAATGATTGAATAAACATTACTATTTCTGTGTGCACGTTTTGTAATTAATAACATGGTTATCATAGATTAGCTGGGCTAACTGGGGCTGTTAGCCGTTAGCGGTGTCTGTAGTAACTCAGTAAACTCAATAAACGGCCCGTGAAAAAAATATTTTTTCCAGTGGATAGCTTAGTTACAACATGATTGAGCTAGCAAAGCAGTTTTGTGTTGCTATGTGTGGTATTTATTCAGTTTTTGGAAATCACAATGTCTAGAGAGCATCAGTGGCTGCAGCTGACAGGGACAGCTAACAGCAGCAGCAAAGCTAACATCAGGACGTCATCTGTTAAAAGCCTCCTGAAATTACGCCAGTTAGCTCAATCATGTTGTAAATAAGACATCCGCTGATAAAAATATTTTTTTCACATTGATGAGACGGTGTTTTGGGTGGAGCGGTCGCCATAGACGGGGAGCTTGCTGTTTCTGTATGGACACCTGCACGTCTCGGCCCCGCCCCCTCCATTGTGATTGGCTAAAGCGCAGCATCTTCAAACTCAAAGCTCCGCCCTCCCCCCCGTGTAGTCGTCTTTCACACAGGGCCGCTCACAGATTCTACAATGTAAATTGCAGAATCTGTTTTGAGAGATTAGAACGTTTGACTGTTCCGTTCATACAGGTGCAAACAAGTATTTTGCCCGCAGTAAAAACGTTTTTTGTCTAAATGCCAACAAATATGATTTGAAGTAGAATTATTTCGTTCGATAAAACTGTCAGACTTTGCAGCGCTCTGGAGTTAATGGAAATGTTTGGATCGCTAGAGTCAGAGACATTCCAATACAGCCGCCACTGAAATCTAATTCTACAAATGGTTTGATACTAATCATATTAGTGTGGCCTGATCTTTACCTGCAACTGTGCAGAAATACCAGCTTTATACTGAAAGAATATACATGCAAAAAAAAGTGCAGCATTTTAAATCTTGATTAGAATGCAAATGTCAATGTTATGAATGAAGCTTTGAACCTTCCAATACAGGCATGTAGATTCAATATGTTTTTCATACAATCTTTTGTGTCTATTTTTGGTTGTAGTCCTTTTATAGAGGCATTTTCCAACCTCTAGTGTTGTCTTGTGCTGCTCTGATTAGTTTTGTCTGGGAGCAGATTGATTACTAATCATGCTGATTGCAACCACCTGACTAATGAGTGTGTTGGTGTATATGCATATGTGTATGTATATATAGCCTGTTCTGCTCTGTGACTTGACGAGACGAAGATGCTCCATTGTTGCTCCACTGCATTCAATTTACTGAGTCATCAGTACAGTGTGCAGATCTTTTGTCTAATTTCTGCCTAAACATATAACATCCTATGTGCCTATGAATGTAGACAAAAGTTGTATCTGTCATCTCTAGGATTGCATTGCCATCATCTTCTTTACAGATAATTCAATGACTAGTTCAGAGATATTTCGCTTCAAAAAAACTACTCCTATGAGAGCTGTATTGCTGCACATCCTGAGAGATTCATGACATGACCTAATGCAAAATCCTGGCAGCAAATCTTCTGCTTTGTTTATTGTGTACATGACAGCATAGTGTCAACAGTCGCTGTGATGGTTACACAGCACGCTGCTGTGTAACCAAAGAAACATGTTGGCCTACAATAACTGAGCAAATAACACACTATGTAAATCCCAGACATCATATTCTGTTTCCTGTTCGCAGTCCTGCCAAATCCATAAGGGACTGATGGACTTTCATCTAACTCAGCGATGAGGAGGATGTAGAGAAATCGAGATGTAGCTGTCAGGGCCTAACGCTTGATATCGTAAGAAGATAATGAAGGGAGGAGGGGATGGAAAGAGGGTGAGAGATAAAGATAAACATAGAAAGAGACAGAGAGAAAGAGACCACACAGAATGCTGGGCAGCTACTCTGACAAATCGCTGAAGCCTGGAAAATGGGAGGCTGCAAGAGGAGCGGTAGCGGGCCAATCACATTTTAAGGATAAATGTTTTTAATCATGAGAAGAAAATGCAGCTCAGATAGAAGAGGGAACTCAACACAACCAGCAAGCCCCAAATACTGCACTGATACATACCTGTATCGGGGCGATGGGGGAGATGCCAATGATGACGAGCTAATGCTGATGAGCGTCAGCCATACTGCTCTGGCAATGATTAGTGCAGAACTTGATGTCTTGTGAGTAATTTCTTTTGACATTATCTTGCACAATAGTACAGTGTTGCACCATCTCCCCCTCATGTGTCCTCTTTGTCATAGAGAAAGTAGTTTATATTCTTTCTGAGGATGAGGATGATCCCGGGCAATGTGACGTGAGGGAATTGGTTAAAAGGCGGACAAGAAGCATGACATTATTCCCATATGGTAACCTCAGTCACACACACATCCATCCTCCACAGATATATGCATGGGAAATATGTTATGGCACAATACCTAAAGGATTGAGACTTATTCTATTTCACATGAGGTAGAGGAGAAGCTGATGCTAGGCATGGCTAATGTGCCTTCACTAATTGGTTCTCCCGAGAGCCTGAGTTCAGAACACAGAAAACAGCCCTAAACATTTATTTCTGTATCTGTCATCAGTGCGCAGCATACTGCAATCACTATCACCCTGTCCGCTTCCCTCGACCCTCATGAATCAGCACGTTGACCTGTCACGATTAAGACACAGCGTCAGAGCCGAAGCCTGGAATCAAATGTGCCGATACTGAATCAGGAATGAAGCTGCACAGCCTAGGAAAATCCATCTCCACTCTAATTCTTTCGCTAAATTGTGTATCGTCTGTTGTAAACTGAAATAAATCTAGAGGATGTAAATTAAATCTCACGTCACTGCACGCAGCACACAACTGGAAAACCCTGATTTACAGATAAATAAATGAGAACAAATAAATATCAGCAGCATAAATCATACACAGAGGTCAGAAACATAAATTAATGCTGGTCTGGAAGCGGAGCATAATTGGTTTCTGTTTATATTGGTGATTATTTGTCAAATGATGATCACCAGCTGGAGGTCGTACAGTTTTATCTCTGTGCACAATCTAATCCCACCAGATCCTCCCTTATTCCCACAGAACCAGAAAACAAACATGAAAAAACAGACGCTGCATGATATATGAACAGTGTTTCACAGCAAATCCAAACACAGAACATTATTTTGGGCTGAAATAGGAGACATAATGCCCCAATCATATATACTGTGTCTCTCCAACTCCCCACTGTTGCTGTTTATCCTCTGGTGCTGATGACACTGAGAATCTGATGAAATACTATCATCTATAAATAAAAGCTGGTACTATTGTTAAGCTGCATAGCCTGATGGGAGAGTGGAGAGGAAGCGTGATGCTGGGTAAATGGCCAAAGGGCCATTCGACACTGTAGCACAGCCTGAATGTTGCAACTGCAGTGAATGAGTTTTCAGCGAGCACAAAGACAGAGCTTGACATTAACCCATTAATGCAGGCCTTCCCTTTGCTCGCAGTTCAACCGTAATGACAACTTACATAACCTCTACACACTGACTTTGCCACATCAGAGGGTCATGCTGGGATATTTGCATGATGTCAACCGAGTCCATTGGACCGGTTGTACTTATGAAGCAACCATGTGCCTCTGTGGGGAAGTCTATACAAGGACAGGCATGATATATTAAAGTTGGAGTGCAGGACTTGCAGCCTTTTGACTTACATATAAATGAACCTATACCACAGTTGTGGTGTCTGGTGTCTTGTGGCAACTCTTCCGCACTGGGGCACCGGAAGTGAGGCGTTTCCGGTCAACCAGCCAGGCTTAAGGGGGGCAGGAACGGACTATAGCAACGAAGCAGCGGTGAGAAGTATGGTGAAACCTAGTGGAAAATATCCTGAAAGTTTCTGGAGTTGATGGTCCAAATAAAAGAAACTCAGGGTTCAGAGGAGGGGTTAAAGGTCCCCTGTGCTTCTGAGGGCAGGGGAAATGCAGCAACCTCACCTGCAGGCATACGTCATAAGCAGGCGTCGACTGTGTTTGTTTAAGTACTCTGACTGCCAAAAGGGGGAGACAAAAGTTCTGCTGTCCAGCTTTAAAGGAATACTTTGCGTTCCGAATCACATACCTTTTCTCTTTACTTTTAGTATGTACTGCAGCTGCCCTTAAAGTGTACGTACTGTTACATGCATTATGCACACAATCAGGACATACTACTTTCTCATAACATTACACCCTGAACTTTGACCCTCTTGCTTTTATATCTGATACCTTAGAGATAAATACGCCACAGACGGAGATCAACCCAAAGAGATATGCTGTTGTTACTTTGCAGTGTATGTAGTTTAACCTTTAAGTTATAACTGCACAGACTGTAGATTCTAACATTTTATATTGGGGACATCGGCACTTCTCTGTCACTGTTATTTTTTTAGTTACATCATTTGTTGTTTGTAATATTTATGGTTGTTTTATTCACTTAATTAATTAATATTCCAATTATTACTATTCCACAGGCTGTCATCGGTTCATTCGATGTAGTCTGAGTGGGTGGAAGTCCGCTGCAAAGATCAGCCTCTCATTGGGCGGAACGAGCCACCTGCTGAAAGTCCTGCCCTACCACCTCCGGTTGCAGTTTTCAACACGTCCTTTACTAACTTTTGCGGTGTTTGATCTTGCGGGGATGTAGCCATTTTTCTGCCATGGTTCGCGTCCTGTGGGCGATATTTTTGTGGGCGTGTTACACCAAAACCTGTTTCCCCCCAGCAATATTTTTGCGAGTGCACCGTTGCTGTGGCACCGCCAAGAACGATTGTGATTTGTTGAAAGAAATACAAGCAGCCGGGGTGTTTTTTCTCCAATCTTAAAGTGAGAGTGGGCACAGCCAGACCTTTCTTTTCTTGAGAAAGGTCTGGT
The DNA here is from genome assembly GCF_041903045.1 of Epinephelus lanceolatus. NCBI lineage: Eukaryota > Metazoa > Chordata > Actinopteri > Perciformes > Serranidae > Epinephelus > Epinephelus lanceolatus. The sequence goes on from NC_135738.1 coordinate 17,715,943, forward strand.
GAGCGAGACTAATGAGAATGAGACGTATCGTCCGCTGTGCAGAGGATTGTGGGTCAGAATAGACAGAAAAGCATGCTGGCTTGCATACTGCAAAATCGGACCGGATGTAGTAGAACATCCTGGTAATTTTGGCATACTGTATTGGGACATTCTAAATCTTTTCCTGGCATACTATGGTAATATGGGTACTGGAACGCACAGTTTGACATTTTGGGAAATATACATATTCATGTTCTTTCTGAGAGTTAAATAAGAAGATTGGAACCACTCTCATATCTGTGCATTATGTTTAAAACTTGAGCCAGGAAGGTGATTAGCCTAGCTTAGCATTAAGACTGGTAGGGGGAAACTATCAACATCTGTAAAGCTATAGGCACAATGTATCTCTCTTTCACTTAATCTGCGTATAAACACATGTAAAAACAACAATTTGGGACATTAAAGAGTTACATGGTCTAACTTTATCTCAACAGACAAACGTAACTCCTCCTAAACTGCTGTTCTTACATTCCTGTTTGTATATAAAGGAGACACAAAAGGCTTTAGAGATGCTGGTTGGGGGATTTAAACATTTGGAGAGAGACTTGCTAGCTGTTTCCCCTCCCGTTTCCAGTCTTTATGTTAAGCTAAGCTAACGGCCTCCTGGCTCCAGCTCCGTACTTAATACACAAACATGAGGGTGGCATCAATTTCCTCATCAAACCCTCAGCACAAAACATTAAGACGCGAATACACATTAGCCATGCATGCATCCCAGACATCCATCTTTTTTGTTTTACCCTACTGAACAAAAGTTCCTGCTCAGATGTAACCCCTACTCTCAAGCCATGGCACAATATGCTCATTTGATTATTACACTGAGATTCAGAATCAGACTGTTCTTGTTACCAAACACTGCAGAAACGGCTCCTCCACCTTTATTTGGTCAAATTGCTCCAAGATGAAGAAAGAAAAATTCCTGAGCTCCACAAAATCTGAGATAAACTGAGAGGAAAGGATACCCTGCACTGTAACCTGGTGGCTAGACAGCCTGAGACCACCACGAAGGATTAACTGGCTTCCCCAGCTGGAAGATGTTTAGACAGGATCAGGTCCCTGTGTTGACAGGAGGGGTCAACAGTCAGGGCCACTTAAGGACAGATTATTGACCGTTACTCCATGCAGTCTGCACTAATGGAAAGGTTCAAAGCTGTCAAAATATATTTGTGCACAATGCTTAAACAAATGAATAAGCCATCAGAATGAATAATACAAGGAGATAAAGCTATGGATGGACAGTTATGTCACAACACAAGATGTGCAGCATCTCAAATAGACTTTAAAGAAAAACACTGAGATAGAGTCCACTCAATAAAAAGACCATTAGGGCTTCTTACTGTAGCAGACGAATCAGAAACATGATAGAGACCCAGTTAAAACGACATCTACAAAGGAAGAATTAGGCAGTTTATTAATACTCCTGCACCTGATATCCCCCGTCCTCTTTTCTGCAGACACGCAACCTGTGTTTTTTTGTTCCAGGTCCCTGATTGAATTCCTTATATGGTCTATTGTCGTGCTGGTGCTTATGAAACTGCCAGTGTCATGTAAATATGATTTCTCTGACTCTGTGAGATGTTGATTATTTCAAGTTTTTGATTATTTCTTGCTGAACTAGTTGTACGAAATGAAGTACGGTTGTCAAAAGCATTGTACTTCTTCGAAACTATGCATTTAAAATGACGCAATCTCTATTAGATCGCAGCCACTTTAGACAATTCTTGTAATTACAGCAGATGCACTACAGCACATTTCAGAAGTCACAGAACTTAATAAAAACCGAGAAAGTATAGCTGCAGCAGCTTCATGACTGCCTAACCAGCTACATAACTCACCCACCTACCTACATGTCAGTCCACTATCAGCCCCCTTTGCTTCCTGGCCTGTAAGTGAAACCCCTTGACAAAAATTTGAAATTAGTGATAAGCTAGCTATCAAATATTAGGCTACAAGAGGTGGTTAAGGTTAGGGCAAGGGTAATGGGATAGGTCACATCTCGCCACTGACTTGTAAAGTGGATTATTGCTACGTTTGACCTATTTGTTCATTTAAGTAGTGCCTCGCAGCAGGGTTCAGATAACCACTGCATAGTTGGGTTTGTCTTGTACTAGTGGTGAGTGTAGATTGTAGGGGCGTGTTGTGTACGCTACAAATGGAATGTGTCTGCAGCTATAAATGTCTCATAAAAAATACACACCTTTTCTGTTTTTGACGGAACCGTGGCACATTATACAGAGCAGATCAAGTTTTCCTGCTAACATGCATTTCATGAAAAAGGGTTGATACAATATAATTGTGAAGATTAATGCATTTTAAATTATTAAAACACAGCCACAATTCTTTTGAAAGTATTAACGTTGTCTGTAGGCTACAGCACAACAAAGTAGGAAACCACAACAATAAACAATTAAAATAAACAATTAAAACAGACAATAAAAGAAACCATTGTATACGCAGCATGCTTACTTACTTCAGGTAGAAGCACAGATATCAAGGAAAAATTACCAAATCAATTGACTCTTGAAGTCTACAAAATCAGACAAGCAAAACATTCTACTTCTTAAATGCCTCCGGTGTGGTATGACGCTGTGCGGAAGATGGAACAAAACTGGGTGCGGCGGTATCTGGTGGAATTGTCCCTCCGTTACAGATAAGAAGTTGGCAAAGATACCAAAAGTCGAGATAGGACCAAACTCTTCATCTATGGATGTCAGTTTTTGAGCTACGACAAAGGTCAAAGGTGGTCTGCAACAGGCTATTTAAGGCTTGTTGTTTTTAGCTGAGCTGATTTCTATAAAACATGTCCCCCTGTTAGGAGGAGTGAAGAATCAGCTGTCAATGATGGTATAAAACAGTCAATTAGAGTCAGTTTTTCAACAACTGTGAATCCACCAACTGTGAGAGATCCTAAATGTGCACACAAAATATTAGGATGATTGGTCCGGTAGTTTGCTAGATTAGCTGCGGACTGACAGATAAACATACTCACACAGGCACACACAACCAAACGCTCAAGCAATAACAAAAAAGAACAAAAGAACTCCATTTTGTGTGCCTAGAACTTTTTTTCTTTTTGGTGTGGGATCAAAAGAGGTTTTTTCAAAAGGTTTTTTTCAAATACTACTATTGTATTAAGTACAAAGTTTAAAATTCTGGTATCATGACATCAGTATGAAGTGAAATTTTATAGTATAAAGAGACAAGAAGAAATCATTAAATCTTATAACCACTGTTCCTAACTCCTAACTTTAATGTTATTAATAGCCTTAGCATGCCACAATAATTAATGAGGCTTTAACATAATACTCCTCACTGAACTCTTCAGGTTTACTGGTGAACATCTCATTTCTTTCTGTGAAATATCTGAAACAGTGAGGAAAAACAATTCCAGTCCAGGATTTAGAGCAGCAGCTCATCGCTTTTGTTCTTGATGTAATGCTTTCCTTCTTTACTGAGACAGCACTGCATGTAGCCAAAGCAAAGGGAAGATTTTGTGCACAATGAGAAACTCAGATGGATGATTCAGGACCAAGTGTAAGAAGAGCTGCAGCTGATGGAAGATGTCCAGGTTTTAGCAGTTGGACCGCAGAACCAACAGACAACACTTACAGACACAGTGTCACACATGACTAATGGCCCGGCTTAATGAGGTTCACATGTCACAGTGCATAATGTGCTTCCATTACTGGTGTAACTTAGATCAATATTAAATACAGTGACGTCAAGAAATTCACATCTGCTGACATGCTGTGATTAATCCAAGACAACAAAAAAATGTTTATCTGGGATTTTCCAGTGGAGATAGAGGCGAAGGGATTGGCATCATCCTTGGAGGAAGAGGAGCTGAAGGAGGGAAACTCATCTCATGGGTTGAGTGAACAGTCACTTCAGGGTAGGATCCCAGCGTTTCCTTCACAGACAGGCTGAGGAAGGATTAGGTTCTGCAGGCAGAGCTGCTGTCCGCTTTCTAAATCTGCCTGCCAGCTTTCTATCAATCATTCTGTTCGCTCCAACTGATGTCACTTCTGAAGGTTCGGATGAACCTCCTTAACAACGTGCTATTGTTTCATTCAAAACATCCTGCAGGAAGTGCTGGAAATATGATGCGCTTAAGAGAAATGAAGACATTTAAGGAACATGGATACTCAACCCAACACGAGGATTATCAAACCTTGAAAGTGAGTGGTTTACAATAAGATTTATCAAACTCAAGTTTAGCAGGTCGAGATTATGGTGGGTTAAAATAACAATACAAAAAACAAAAATGAAATAAATGTCTAGTTAGTCATTGATGTCAGGGCACATTCAAGGAATTCATAATAAAAATAAGTGAGCGTAGAAGCAGTGATTTACAAAGTAACAAAAGCAAAACAATGAAGCACTTTGCTAGACTTAAGGGGCGGTTCACCCCCAAATTAAAAATACATATTTTTCCTCTTACATGTAGTGCTGTTTATAAATCTGAATTGTTTTGGTGTGAGTTGCAGAGTGTTTGAAATATCAGCTGTAGAGATGTCTGCTTTCTCTTTAATATAATGGAACTGGATGACACTTGGCTTGTGGTGCTCAAAGCACCAAAAAAAAAAAAAAAAATACATTTGAGTTACTGCCCCAACAAGGGAGTTCAAGTATCTTGGGGTCTTGTTCACGAATGAAGCGTGAGATCGATCGGCGGTTTGGCAGCGTCTGCAGTGATGCGGGTGCTGCACTGAACTGACGTCGTGAAGCAGGAGCTGAGCTGGAAGGCAAAGCTTTTTATTTGCTGTTCCATCTCCGTCCCAACCCTCAAATGTGGTCATGACCACTGGGTAGTGATCCAAAGAATGGGATCACGGACACAAGCGCCTGAAATGAATTTCCTCCGTGGGGTGGCTGGGCTCAGCCTTAGAGATAGGGCAAGGAGCTCGGACATCCAGAGGCACAGGGAGCTCAGAGTAGAGCCGCTACTCTCGCGTCAAAAGGGGTCAGTTGAGGTGGTTTGGGCATCTGATCAGGATGCCTCCTAAGCGCCTCCCATTGGAGGTGTTTGGAGCATGTCCCACTGGTAGGAGGAACCAGGGGAGACTGAGAACAAGCTGGAGGGATTACATTCCTTGCCTGGCCTGAAAATGCCTTGGGGTCCTCCAGGAGGAACTGGAAAGCGTTGCTGGGGAGAGGGACATCTGAAATGCTTTTCTCGGTCTGCTACCCCTGCGGCCCAGCCTCAGATAAGTGGTTGAAAACTGATGGATAGATGGATGTCTCTTTCCAGAAATCATGACCTGGTTGCTCAAGATAATTCAATTCACCTGAGCAGTGAGCAGTTTCTTGTCAGAACCTTTTTCTTTCTACTGAACTACACCCGCCATCCATATCACCAAGCACAGGGAAGCGTGCATCTACTGCTACTGTACCACGGAGCTAGCTAACATTACAACTCAGCTGAGGAGGACGCCATTATTGTTTAGCAAGCTTCCTTTTGCACGGTGATACAGTTGGTGGGTGTAGTTTGGGAGAAAAACAACAACAACTACAAAAAACTGCTCACAACAAGGTCTGTGGATTATCTTGAGTAAACTGGTCATGATTTCTGGAAAGAGACATTGCTGTCGAGTTTTTATTTTTGGCACTTTGAGCACCGCAAGAGAGAAGGCAGACATCTTTACGACCGTTATCTCCAACACTCAGCATCTCACATCAAAACAATCCTGACTGATAAATAGCACTTCAGGTAAGAGGAAAAATGTGTCTTTTTAATTTTGGAGTGAATTGTACCTTTAAAGGCCAGATCAACACACAGACCTTATGACATGGAATTTTAACACTGATTCTGCTAATGCTTAACAATCCTGTAAAAGGGAGGGCAGTTCACTGAGGTAAAGGTGCATTTAATTATAAACTGGAGATCAAGGGAGAGGCACATCAAGCAGATTGTACTGTAAACATGCAAAAAGTACCCCGCCTTCCTTCTGAGTAATATTGATAATGATTGGAGAAAGCACTGCAGATTTGGCCTACTTCCTGTTTGTAACCTCGACTCCAAGTTTGTCACAGCCAAACGGTCTGCAGTTAATTAATCGAGTGTTATCCATAGAACTGTGGGAATGTTATTTACTCACTGATACAAGAAACTGATAGGTCTATTCAACTGTCTTGCACTGTGACTCATGAGCAACTGAATTATTGCAAATAATGTGCGCACTCTAAACTCACAGTACATGCTTATCATTGAGAACTTCCTGCTCACTGATAGCTTTAAATCTGTGATCATGTGATAAGTTCGACACTCTACTTGCAAGCAGAAATAAGTGGGTGTTAAAGGCAAATTGAAGCAGTAGGATAAACCAGTAACTTTAAGTATAAACTTTTACTTGAAATGGTTTCTGAACAATTGTTATGGAATAAAACAGAATATTTACACACATAAAAAAAATTACTAACATGAAGTTAAATTGCTGAATGGGTTGTAGTATGAAAATAATCTGCGTATGTCACAATAAAGGCATCTCAATGCTCCTTTCTTTTGCATATGACTGAATCAATTCTGTAGGAGGACAGAAATAAGTTTGACTTAACCATTTAAATGGACTTGCTGTGACCAAAACTTAAGAATACATTCATTTTTCCTTCATTTCCGTAACCACTTATCCTAATGGGGGTTGCAGCGGTGCTGGAGGCAGGGCACACCCTGGACAGGTCACTAGACTATCGCAGGGCTGACACACAGAGACAGACAACCATTCATCACATTCACACCTACGTGCATTTTAGAGTCACCAATTAACCTGCATGTCTTTGGACTGTGGGAGGAAGCTGGAGTACCTGGAGAAAACCCACGCTGACACGGGGAGAACATGCAAACTCCACATGTAGTGCCCCCCATCCCAGGACCCTCTTGCTGTGAGGCGACAATGCTAACCACTACACCACCATTCCAACCCAACTTAGAATAAAAAGGTTAAAATGTGGCGATATGTAAAAAGGTTATAAAGCGTACACAGGCCTAATGGTGCTGCTGCATGACTTGTTTGTACGTAAAAATTAAAGTTTCTATCTCTAAGGATAAAATTTTTAAACTTTTTCAGACTTCAGGGCTCCATGTGCTGGACTTGCATAGAGACTGGACAATTTTTTTCTTATCATTACAGCATTGTATTGGTTATGCTTTTTCCCCAGACACATTATTTTGCTTACAGTTGGGAGTATTTTTTTTTTTTTTTTTCACAGTGAGTGATAACAGCATCCAAAAGGCATGAGATATTAAGGCTGGCTCAAGGTTTCACGGACAAAAAAAAATACATTTAAAAAAAAAAAAAAAACAGGAGAGGGGGTGGTTGTGCAAACATTCAAATGCCGGCAAAATAGAAAATGGTGAGTGACTTTAATAGTTGTTGTTTTTTCTTTCTTGATGCAAGAACACAGACAAAGATATCTGCTGACACATGAAAAGGTTCACAATTCACTGTAATGCAAGTTTGTTCTTCAGGTAGCGTCATTGTAATGACTTCAGAATGTGTTGCCTGAATATCTTGGACTCATCTCTTATCGATTTGCCACGAAGCAGTTCCAAGAGCTGCCACAGACCATTGCAGATACAAGAAAGACGTAAAACAAAGCACACAAAAACAACAGGGTGCCAGAAAACTTTCAGTGCTTTCCCAAACAAAAGAACGGAACAACACCTGAAGGCCTCATTATATCACATGCTGGAGTCCTAACTCCCCATGAATTTTGTATGTGTAAGTGTATAAGTGCATGAGCTATTGAAGAGCAGGACAGCCATATTGTAGAGGACCTCTCTCTGAACTCTGTTTTCTCTGCAGGCATGTTCACTAACAGCTGAGGCCAGCAGGGGTTCTGCCCTGCTGGCCCAGTCATTAGCTCCTCCACAGCATGCTCCCAAAGCTGTTCTGCTAATGGACGCCAAACAATCCAGCCAATCCCTCCAACGCACACATAAGGAACTCATATTCATACCACGATGGATGAACTGCTCCTTTCTGCCAGTCAAACACCTTGCATTCTCATCCTTACAAGCAAGTTGCGTTCATCAACATCTGCCGTTTCCCCTCATTTTATTACAAACAGAGTATTCCATTTCAAACAGGGACAACATACAGTAGAAAACACATCTTTTTTAACAATAACTTTTAAGTGCTTAAATAGCAGTAATGTAAATTTACGATAATGATATACACAGTTCACGTTACTTGAGGAGGAGGAGGAGGAGGAGGTGGTGCGGGTAAGTTGTGATTTACGGTCCTGACACACCAGGCCGACGGTCAGCCATCGGTTGGGCCATCGGTGAGCATCTGTCGCCCTAGTTTTTGCAGTGTGTCCTGCACCGTTGGCACAAGCAGGCCTTTGCTGGCTCTTTTTCAGCCAATTCAGCTTGTTGAATCGGCTGCAGAACCGGCACAGTCCATCGGTGAGAGAAATCCCTCTGATTAGGAGTTCAGCTCAGTGCACAAGAGGAGAAACGGAAGTGAGGAATGCAAGCAAATGGCTACAGTCAGGAGGCCGTGAGGTTGAAACTAACTTGTTATATTAGTTAAGATTATTTTTTTTCGCCATCAAGCAGAAACAGTCCGTGATTGTTTGTGCTATTGTTTGCTAGCACACGCTAAATACAATTTGTTCTTTTAACATTAAGTTGTGTTGTTAATGTGCTAACTAGCATCTTGAATCCTCCTGTCAGTCTTCCGGTTTCCTCTTTTGAACGACAAATACAGACGACCATCGTCTGCTGGAATGGAGAATTATTTCCTCTCTTGCAGGTGCAGAGCATACGTCCGAGTTGGCTGTCAGCCACAGTCTTTGCAGTGTGTTCAAGTGCAACTTTTTGGCCGATACACAGGTGACATGAGGTGATACAACAGTCGGCCTTCGTCGCCGCTAGTTCTTCGATGTTGGTTTGGTGTGTCTGGGCCTTTACACTTGTGTGTCCTGAAAAGTCATTTCTATACTGTACTCTCCACAAACTGGGTAAGATTAAGTCATGTCTAACATGACTGGAGCAACCTCAAACTTCATTGTCATACACATGAATAAAAGTACTGCATTCAGTAAGTTTAAATAAGATAATCTGTTAAGACTTCTGTCATGTTCAATGTACTTACAACTAGAAATTTCCAAATATTCCTACAAGTGACAGTTACCATAGATTATCACAGTAAATACGGTTCTATTAAAACCTTCACAAAAGTCCACAGTACAACAGCATTTTCATGGTATAAAAATAAGTTACAAATCTGCATAAATATTTTTACACAAAAACAGTTATAAAATATGCTGTATTTTCTGACAAGGTTACACAAAACAGTCTTTTTTTACACCATTGGGTATTAATATTTTCAGTTTGGTGCTTGTTATAAAAACATTTAACTTTTTAAAAACTGTTAGTCCCATTCTCTGCCGCACTTGGCTACAACAGTTGTTCAGATATACAAAAGTATGAGGGAGAAAAAACTGCAGCATTGCCAAGTTTCACTTCCCTTTATCGCCACTTCACTCCCCTCGTTCGGGAGAGACAGATGAAGAGCGTCCCATCCCATATAGATAAACCTCCCATGAACAAGCATTTCCCCACAAGTATCAAGTCCACAGATGACTCCTTACAGGCTGAGCACAAAGACAGGAGAGAAAGACAGACAGAGAGAAAATGAGTTGTTCTCAGTGTGCCATGAGAGAGATTACAGTATGGGAAATAGGCTTTATCCTGGATGTTCAGACATTAAGCTGACTTCCTTCACAGACACATTACACTGTGTATTTTACAGCTTTTTGCTACACTGAACTACTGAGGTCAATTAATGGAATAATGAACAACGGCCAAATGTGACCTCATGTTTGAGTGAGACTAGGGAATGCCAAGGGTCGTGGCTCCAAAATGGCCTGCTTCCCAATTAACTGGCTTCACGGTACACAGGAACTGTGAAACTGTGGGCGATAAGTAATCAGCCACGATGATGTTTCACCACAGGAGAGCCAGAGCCACGGGTAATACTGCAGATGCACGAACATTACCATACCATGGAGGCATCAGCATTGTTTGATCTCCATTATAGCACAAAGAATATGGAAATTTTAAATGTACAGTATAGACATGGGGGAGCTAACAAGCAAGAATAAGGCAGAATGAGCTCTGTGTTGTCTGCATACACAGACCAACATCACTGTGAACTTCTAAAGCTGCGCACGGATGTTGATGAAAGATACTGATGTTGTGACATTAATGCGTCACGCGGCTATCTTTTATGCATCAGCCTACCCTCTCTGTGCATTCGTGACTACAACATTACTGCTACAAAATATGCCAGTGCTGCGCTTATTAAACATACAGTTAAACTCAAAACTGACTTTGAGGGAAATAATTGAAAGAAAAATAACCAAGAGGCAAAATCCCTTGATTTAATATATTCCAGAAGTTTTTAATCATCATTTGTGTTCTTGAAAAAAAAAAAAAAAGTTGACTTCTATAGTTCAAATATAATAGCTGCATTACACTTACATTCTTATATACTCACAGTGTGTATATGTGGTTGCAACACTGTGCAGTAGGACCTGTCTACAGCAATATGTGAGGTTCTGTTTGTCCAGTTTTTAGTTTAGTCAGCATCAACAATCAGGTCAAATAACTTGTGCACTTGTAACTGATCAACACAATTCTAATTGTTGGCTGTGAGGTACAACCAGACTAAGTTTCAGCCAAACACACACTGTGGTATTGTGTGTGTGTGTAGAATTGGTATCTAAATATATCTTTAAAGGTCCAGTGTGTAGGATTTAGTGGTATCTGACACTTCTCCTGGGTGCCAAGCTTGTAGAAGAACTATGGTGGCCGACATGAAAACACGAAAGGCCATATCTAGAGCCAGTGTTTGGTTTGTCTGTTCTGGACTACTGTAGAAACAACATGGCGGACTCCGTGGAAGAGGACCCACTCCCTATGTAGATATAAACAGCTCTTCCAAGGTAATAAAAACACAATGATTCTTATTTTTAGGTGATTAATAACTAATGAAAATATACTTATTACATACCGTTTCTGCCAATCGAGGCCTCGAAATCTTACACACTGGACGTTTAAGTGCGTTTAAATATATTTCTTATCTCTATCCAACATAAATATGCATGTGTTGCATGTGTAACTGTTTCAGCTTACCTGCGCTTCAGCCGCTTTTGAGGAAGTGCTCTGAAAAGACAGAGAAAGTCTGTGAGGCCACTGTGCAAAAACACAACGTGATCATGTGTGTGAGCTGATTTCAGTCCAGTAGGACTTGTGACAAAGTGCGAGAGCCTCGACATGGAAACACTGTTGAAATAATATAATCCTCGACTGCCGCTACGTCAGTCTCATCCTGCCATCCCATTCACATGCAGAGGGGTTCAAACACCCTACTATATTTACAGCCACAGGCACCAACCACCTCATTTGTTTGGGGATTTCATGCATTAGGACAACCTTGACATAAACTGGCTGAGTGCTGACGGTTATATTCAACTATGAAACCAGAGTCCAGCAGCAGCCTCTGCAGTTACTGAGCCTTCAGGTCTAATTAAAATCAGCCAGCCTGTGTGCTGATCAGCACACTCGCGAGCCATATATCTCCGGTAAGATGACCACTCTGTTATTTTAGGCACATTGTTCCTCTTTCAGGATTCATTTTCAGCCTTTTATGGGGTATCATAAAGCTAGCCTTGTTTTTTCATTTCAGTGATGAGTGAACTCAGTCTTGCAGAGCTGCACAAAATCCAAATAATATCACAGTTAATGTTCACTGGAACGTGGTGCACTTGAAAGAGAAAATATAAGCTGTGGAGTTACATTTTCATGGAAACAAAGTTTATTTTTCCTGGTTTAAAATCTGTAACTGTGATAATTTCTATTATTAAGTATTACTTAGACCGCACTTCCTCAAATAAATCATCATGTGTCAGTGACCTCCTTGATTAGGTTTCTCTGATCACACACACACACACACACACACACACACACACACACACACACACACACACACCAAAAAGTACTTTTTCCTCTGCACTTGTCTTTTTTAACCTAATTGTTGTAGTCAGGAGTTGGTGCCACCTGGTGGAACAAAGAGTTAAGGATGCTGCACACAGACAAACACAGAGCCCCACACACATCCACATTCACACACACACACAGGTGTGGAGGGCAGAGGAAATGCTTTCAAACACTTTCTTGTGGCACTTATACACAATGAATCCCACTGAGGATTAGATAATCTTTACACATGGGCAACATGTGTTTGGCTGAGACAAAATGCATCAGCAGCAGTGTGTTTTTGTGTGTACACAAAGATGTCACTGGCATCATCACACACACACTCACCTATAGATGTTTGGGTCTAGCAGCATGGCAGTGTCCTGCGGTAACTGGGATAGGTGCACCACTTTAGTCTTCAGCTGAGATCGCTCCGTTTCATTCACCCACACGTCAGGTAGTCTGCAAGACAACACACACACGCAGAGAGATGACATGTGGTCAGGGTTTAAACTCTAACAAGAAAGGGGGAGAGAAAAGGGGGGAGGGTGAAGTGGGAGTAGGTTGAATGGAGCAGGGTGAGAGGGATGGACAAAGAGCCTCTTTGAGTTCAGCACACATGTTAACACCTTCCCCAGAACACTGAGTACATTTCCATACGTAACATGGCCTTGACCAAAGCACTGGGACTGACACATACACATGGGTGTACACAAACAAACAGAGGACAAAGCATACTGTCCTCCCATGTTATTAATTATTGAGCAACTTCAACACTATATCTTCTTGATTACCTTTTGTTCACTTGTGAGAGAGCATTTTTGTGCATTTAAAATATGTGCAAAATGTGCACCTAAAAATCAAAACAGCCTCATTTTTCAACCTTTTTAAGCTCCAGCATAGGAGATGATGTCTCCAGAGACAGCTGCACACACACATACACATGTGCACATGTTGTGCCGTACTGCTCAGCTGCACCTTACTGTACCCACAGCAGTGTGATCCCCCAATGAAAGAAGGGAGTGTGTGAGCACTGGCGTGGCAAGTCGAGGTGCAGAAGAAACAAAGAGCTTAGCAAGTCGACTGAGCCTCCCCTCCCTCCTCCAGCGCCCCCTCCGTCTCCACCCCTAGCATTCCCCCCGTCACTATGTGCGTCATCACAGGAGCCCCCAGAGATGCAGACACACTGGTGCGCACACACACATACACACACACACACACACTGCAGGCGGCAGTTAGGCATGCAGGCAGCCACCCAGCCAAATCACTCATTCACATGCCTAGTCAGCCCATTCAGTGTTGTGCAGGTAGCATTTCACATGCATTGCATTCAGCGCAACTAGGTGCAGGTAAGAGGTGGAGAACAAAGGAGGGCAGGACAGAGGGAAAGAGGAAAGTGGAGAGGGAGGGGGAAAAAAGAAATGGCTCATGTTAATGTACAACAACTCACTTTAAGAGTGGTTGCAAATCCTTTTATAGCATATTTTAGTGGCTACAGGGTGGGGTTAGCCACACGGGATAATTTAGTAAATACTATAAAGTTTAGAAAGCCACAGCAGTGTACTTAAAATCAGTCCCACCTGAGGTGCTACATTAAACAAATCCTATCACTGTAAAACAGAGAATAATTTGTATATAACCTCTATATGACCTTAGCTTTACTAGATAGTCATCACTATGACAGGCAGGGAATTCTGTCCATCTGTCTGTGCCCTTTACAGATCTTTTGTGCACACATGCAAGCATTACACAAAGTGCCCGCAGACAAGTACACCTCTCCATTCATGTCACGACGTCAAAAGCCCAACGCACCCCTTTGCTTAAAGGTATATTATGCAGGTTTACTGGTTACTGTTGGTAAACATGCTCACCAGCAACAGTGAAAGTAAAAACCAACCACTGATTCACTTTGGTTTGGCATTACGCCTCACTGTATTTGTGTTTTTCAGCTCGGCCCTATGCCTCTTGGATGCATGCCGCTTACTGTCTGGCACCTGGTTGCTTCCTTTTTATAAAGCCCCAACCTCACCTGAGCGCTGCGCGAGTACACACCCACAAATGTTTGAGAGGAATATAAGAAGAAAACAAGAAAATACAGGCAGCGAAATACACCACACACTAGGGGGTCATAGGTGGTGAGTGAGAGGGATTTTCTGTACGAGTCTATGCATTGTTTTAGGAAAATTTTGCATAGTTTATTATTTTCAATAAACTGTCAACTGACAAAATTAAGCACATCGAGTCAAACTGAATTTTACACTTAACATACTTGTAAAAGAAAAACAAAAAACACAAGTAAAAGAGCAAAATGTTTTCGGAGCAGGTTTCCATCATACAAATAAAACAAAATCTAAAATAAAGAAATTTGCCCATTTGAAAGTAATCATGCATAGATGTGAGGCATATGGCAGCAATGATATGTGATCATTGTATAGCTGATGGGAGTTTTTACCCCTAAGTATGGATACATGGAATTTATTTAATAATGCTTATATATAGATTAATTTTGTTAAATGCACTGAAAAGTTTTTTTTAAAAGTAATCTCTACAATGTAGCCCTGACACTAGGGCTGCACGGTATATGCGGTAGACGCTAGAAATGCTATAAATTTGGCCCACGGTACAGATTTGCGCTCTACCGTCCTGTCGTCGATGACGTCATCGCACCTGCCTCAGTGTGAAAATGGCTGCGAGCACAGAGACAGCGGAGCAAGAGGAGCTGGTTCACGTCCGTGATTTAGCGTAGCACGTGCACCATGTGTTGCTGGAGAACTTGTGAGTGAGTGAGTTAATGTCTTATGAACAGCCCCGGACTTCTCAGACTCTTTTAGCGACTTACCACTCAGAGTGAACTCATTCAGTGTCTCCTCTGGCAGCAGCACAGCGTCTCTCCTCTCTCGCCGTGCGCACATGGGAGTTGGTTTTCAGCAAGAGAGTTTGTCATAAACCTTTGATAATGTAAACCTATGTGACGCTAGGGGCTCCACAAAAAACTCCATATGTGAATGTGTGATAGTTGTGGTATCATAGCAGCCTGTCACAGGTTACAGCGTGATGATTAGAGGAGAAATGGCAGAGCATAAAGGTCCAGGTGGAAAAAACACAACTCAGTCATTTAGGATTTTGCTAAAAGAAGGAAATTACCTTTTGATATAGATCCCAGGGGACATTTTGCACCATAGAGTACTGGGTTTTAATTTTGAGTTTTGAGATCTGCATTCTGCACAATAAATGCTCTAAAAAATACATTATATCTTTGCTTTTGTTGTTGTTGTTTTTTTTTATCAATTTAGCTTTGCTAAGGGACTACAAAACCCATTCAGAAACACTTCTATTTTAACGTTTACACTTAAATTTATACCGCGATATATACCGTTACCGTGAAGGGATTCGATTTATACCGTGATATAAATTTTAGGTCATACCACCTAGCCCTACCTGACACTTGGTTAAATTGTCTATTTTTTTATTCTGTAGCGCATGGCAATAGTGTCTCTATCCCCGTTAATGGTGGGTAGAGACTAAAGAGGAAGTTGAGAAAAGGCAGGGACAAGATGAGAAACAGTCCCCTTCGAAGCAGCTTCAAAGTTTTGGTTAGTCTTGAGTTAGTGTCCTTGAGCTACGCAAACCTCAAATGACAGACGAGAACCTGCTGAGTGTTAAATATGCAGTAAACACCCGTGTGTGTGTTTGTGTGCGTGCGCGTGTGCACGCTCACATTCCCGTTCCACTCCAGAGTCACCGTAAACATGTCGGAGCGAGTGTGCTGTGGTACTGATGAGTTATTACATTCTGATGAATGGTAGGCATAGGAGGGCCATACTGGAGGGGTCAACATGTCACACACGTGTCACGCATACACATATATACACCCAAGTGTTCATATCCCTCCCTTAAAATACACACACACACACACACACACACACACACACACACAGATTTTCAAAGACATCTCCACCCAAAGACTCCATTCAGTCACACCAAACCAAATAAAAACAAATGGATTTATTCTATTTTCCAGAGGAGACTGTTATTTGGCTCACTTCTTTATGAGCTAGAAATGTATATTGTGAGTGAGGCCTCAGTGGGGAGAGCTACTGGGGGTGCCTGCCAGAGTGAAGCCCGGTCTTCCAGCCTGGATTGATGGCTAGCTCCGGGCCTTGAAGCTCCCAGTGGTGACAGGAGCAATAAGTTTATCACAAAGCAGCAAAGTGTGTATAAAATCGCTAACATATTAAATGGCTTTATATGGAACTCGGCAGGAGTGACTGCAGGAGTTCACTGTCCTTATAAACTGCATCATTCTGCAAAGCAGAAGAGAGCGGACTCAAGGCCAATTTCCACCAGATGCGTGTTGGTTGCGTCTGCGCTCCGGCACGGCAGCGGAGCCGATAGGATTCCATTCTAGTCAATGTGTGTGTTTTTACCAGCTGCGGCTGTGCTGCGTTCCGGCTCCGTCTCAGCTCCGGCACTCCGGAGCCCTCCGCAACAGATACGCAGGACTTCTATTTTTGCCGGACGCCGGAGCACGACGCAGCAATTCAGCACAGAGCAGATCGTGCGGGGCAGGAAGTCGTGCACAGAAACACAATAAAACATCCGGTTAATTTTCAAAATAAAGTACATAGTGTTCACGGCGGATCATATTTCCCTGCACTACACCTTAAAAACTACATAATGGGCAGAGGCAGGCCTGAAGTCAACAGGTCAGAGGTTTTCAGACGTCATTTCACCCCGTGAACACCATGGACGAGGAGATATTAATCATGGCAGTGCACCAAGATGTCTTCCGGCGGAGCATGCAGTGGATAACCAGCGCTGCCGTTCTGCAACGGACACGCATCCAGTGGAAATCCGGCGTCAGAGAGCTGGTTTGGGGACTGCAAAGGTCACTGCAGCCCAAAGAAAAACCTTGTCTGGCAAAAAGAGTGGGACTGCAAAATTTTAGCACCGTCAGCGCGGACCATTGTTCATGAATGTGATTGCAATCGAATGCCTCAGATGGATGTAGCAAAAGTATCTTTAGATGCATGCATCCACTTGCTCAGGTATTCATGTACATGCACTGAAGTTTTAAAGGGGTAAAAAGTGTCAGTCGTAGTTACTGCTGTTCAGACTTGGTGTTTTTTCCCTGCCTGATATTCTCTCCTGCCTGCAGCAGTTTTAAGTTCAGTGCCACTCTGTGACTCGTTTCTCTCAAGCACAATTTTCCCTCTCAAAATTTCATGTCTGCAGGCAAAAGAACTGCAAAAACATGAAGGTGTATGGCCCTGTTAAAATGTGAAAAGATTAAAAAAAAAAAAAAAACTCCAAAAGACCCATCAACCTCACGCTGGTCTTCCTTAGGGTCACACCCAGGGTTGTGTCGGGTAAATCAAGATGAGAGCTGGATATTATTTACTATTTATATGACTGATTTGCCTGTGTGTGACCGCTTAACCCTGAGGAAGATCGTTTTATTACTATTAGATCAAAGTTGCGGTTCCTCTATTGTTTTACAACACGTTTATAAACTGCAGTGAAGCATTTCCGTGCAGTTTTGTTTCTTTTATTCTTTCGTCTATAGAGCAGATATGTAAATGTTTATGGTGCAGAACAAACGGACACTCCCTGCTGTTGCAATATCACAGCAGGAATGCAATTAAGCAGGGACAAATTGGCCATATACAGTACAGGCCAAAAGTTTGGACACACCTTCTCATTCAATGTGTTTTCTTTATTTTCATGACTATTTACATTGTAGATTCTCACTGAAGGCATCAAAACTATGAATGAACACATGTGGAGTTATGTACTTAACAAAAAAAGGTGAAATAACTGAAAACATGTTTTATATTCTAGTTTCTTCAAAATAGCCACCCTTTGCTCTGATTACTGCTTTGCACACTCTTGGCATTCTCTCCATGAGCTTCAAGAGGTAGTCACCTGAAATGGTTTTCCAACAGTCTTGAAGGAGTTCCCAGAGGTGTTTAGCACTGGTTGGCCCCTTTGCCTTCACTCTGCGGTCCAGCTCACCCAAAACCATCTCAATTGGGTTCAGGTCCGGTGACTGTGGAGGCCAGGTCATCTGCCGCAGCACTCCATCACTCTCCTTCTTGGTCAAATAGCCCTTACACAGCCTGGAGGTGTGTTTGGGGTCATTGTCCTGTTGAAAAATAAATGATCGTCCAACTAAACGCAAACCGGATGGGATGGCATGTCGCTGCAGGATGCTGTGGTAGCCATGCTGGTTCAGTGTGCCTTCAATTTTGAATAAATCCCCAACAGTGTCACCAGCAAAACACCCCCACACCATCACACCTCCTCTTCCATGCTTCACAGTGGGAACCAGGCATGTGGAATCCATCCGTTCACCTTTTCTGCGTCTCACAAAGACACGGCGGTTGGAACCAAAGATCTCAAATTTGAGATTTCCACTGGTCTAATGTCCATTCCTTGTGTTTCTTGGCCCAAACAAATCTCTTCTGCTTGTTGCCTCTCCTTAGCAGTGGTTTCCTAGCAGCTATTTGACCATGAAGGCCTGATTGGCGCAGTCTCCTCTTAACAGTTGTTCTAGAGATGGGTCTGCTGCTAGAACTCTGTGTGGCATTCATCTGGTCTCTGATCTGAGCTGCTGTTAACTTGCGATTTCTGAGGCTGGTGACTCGGATGAACTTATCCTCAGAAGCAGAGGTGACTCTTGGTCTTCCTTTCCTGGGTCGGTCCTCATGTGTGCCAGTTTCGTTGTAGCGCTTGATGGTTTTTGCGACTCCACTTGGGGACACATTTAAAGTTTTTGCAATTTTCCGGACTGACTGGCCTTCATTTCTTAAAGTAATGATGGCCACTCGTTTTTCTTTAGTTAGCTGATTGGTTCTTGCCATAATATGAATTTTAACAGTTGTCCAATAGGGCTGTCGGCTGTGTATTAACCTGACTTCTGCACAACACAACTGATGGTCCCAACCCCATTGATAAAGCAAGAAATTCCACTAATTAACCCTGATAAGGCACACCTGTGAAGTGGAAACCATTTCAGGTGACTACCTCTTGAAGCTCATGGAGAGAATGCC
Source organism: Epinephelus lanceolatus (assembly GCF_041903045.1). Taxonomy (NCBI): domain Eukaryota; kingdom Metazoa; phylum Chordata; class Actinopteri; order Perciformes; family Serranidae; genus Epinephelus; species Epinephelus lanceolatus. Next base: position 17,735,020 of record NC_135738.1, read on the forward strand.
AAGAGTGTGCAAAGCAGTAATCAGAGCAAAGGGTGGCTATTTTGAAGAAACTAGAATATAAAACATGTTTTCAGTTATTTCACCTTTTTTTGTTAAGTACATAACTCCACATGTGTTCATTCATAGTTTTGATGCCTTCAGTGAGAATCTACAATGTAAATAGTCATGAAAATAAAGAAAACGCATTGAATGAGAAGGTGTGTCCAAACTTTTGGCCTGTACTGTATATGCCTACGACTGACTCACCCATATTCACTGGCAGCTTGTTCAAAATGCTTTCAGCCATCCATGCACTGCTGTTCCTCCATGATCAAACATACGCACAAAGAAGGGAAAACATTTTCACACCCTGAGAGGATGTTGCTTACGAACCATTAGTGTATTTAAAGGTCCTTGATCTCTGCCATAATTCTGCATGCTGAATTAGCAGTGCCAATTTGATGCAACAGAGTTCTCAGGATTTTTTGTACATTTCATTCACTTATGAGCTCATTAGTTTTTACTCTTGAATGTTTAGGTTGGGGGAATTTGTTGAAAGAGTTATGTGTTGGAAATTGTCCTGTTTTGTTAGCAAACTACCATGAACATTTTATTATTTTGGAAATTGCGCCATATATCCAAGTGTGCACAACTGCTATTCATGACAGCCCTACCAGCTTGTGACATTTTGTGTGCAATTCCAAACTAGCTAACAAACGTTTTCAGAGATAAACCCATGTCGAGCATGATAAGCACCGTGTAGTTTGTACCAAAATGATGTGGCAGCATGCATTCACTGGCTCGAGGCGTTCACTGTCACCGACCGTGTATTCTTCCGTTTGTTATTCTGAAGTGTTCAACAGCATGCAGGGGAATCCATTCACCTATCCATCACAGATTAGACAGCAATTATGGTTCTCTCTTTCTCTCCCAGCCCCCCCACCCCCTCTTCTCCTCCTCAGCAAGCTGCTGGTGCTTCATGTTCAGAATGGTTCATGTTAATCAGTTACTCATTAATCCAAATGGAGTTAATGAGTGTCAGTCAGAATGTGAATGGTTCGCTCCAACATTAATAAACATGACTTCCCACATTCACACGGCTAATCATTGACTCAGTGACTGAGAAACACACACGTACACACACTTGGTGTTGACCTCTGTGTTGAGGGTCATGACACTTGATGGAGGACTAAATGACCACCAGATTGCCTGTCAGATACGAGGACATTACACTGAGACAAAGACTAAATATTAACTTGGCCAAATTGACACTCACTACCAACCATCCCTGTCTCAGAGCAGTTAATGCTAAATCCCTCCTCTTAACAGTGACAGCATGGCTGTAAAGCCTTTGATTTCTCCACATGTTGATATGGTGTGCATGAGGCTGTGTGAGGATTCCCACACATGTTAATTAATGAATTTTAAAAACTTTTGCATAATGTTTTACCACATTTCCATGACTATATTTAAATAGTTTTAAATGGGTAGGCCTATAAAGTGATACAGCCATATCTGTATCACTATGAGCAAACTGCAGATAAGCACACTGCTAGGGCTTGCTAACTTTATTCGCTCATTGGACATTCCTGCCCCCAACTACCTGCATATGCTACAAGACGAGACCAGCACATATTGGTTCTCTGCAACACGTCAAGGCAGCGCACCTGTTTGAGGGATAGCAAATCTAAGATCACATTTTAATCGCATTTTAATGTGTTTGGATTGCAATTTTGACAAATTTGTGTATATTTATTTCTTGATTAAAAAACATTTGTGTTACAGACATGTCTAATAATTGTTTTGCAACCTCGCTTGAATGTCAGCGTACATGATACCCAAATAAATACAGGTTGACCGCTGTCATGTTCCCTTCTGGCTTCCCCTGTCCAAGTGGATCAATCCTGCCCTTTTCAACCTGTACATGGATGAACTATCCAAGCAACTGAGTGGGTGTAAAACAGGCTGTATGACTGGTAATACCTTGGTAAATCATTTTATGTATGCTGATGACTTGGCCATTCTCTCACCAAGCACTGCTGGCTTTCAGCATTTATTGAATACTTGTTCTGAATATGGGGTAGAATATCATGTTCAGTACAATGCTAGAAAGAGTGTTGTCTTGATATGTAGACCAAAAGGGGACAAAGATCTGTGTTTCCCGAACTTCTATCTGTCTGGTTAAGTATTGAATGTCTCAAAGAAGACTAAATATTTGGGACACTACATTACTGACAACATGCATGATGATGATGATATATACAGACAGTGCTGAGTATTATATGGCCAAGCAAACATGTTGGAAATTTCACATGTGCACATATGATGTTAAAATAAGACTTTTCAAAACATACTGTACCCCTCTGTATACTGCTCCTTTATGGACAGTGTATAAAAAGGCAAGTATGCAGAGACTACAGGTTGCATACAATGATTGTTTTCAAGAGACCCAGGTCATCCAGCGCTTGCCACCTGTTCTGTAATGCAGGGGTCAAGACCCTGAAGGCACTGCTAAGGATTTTAATGTATAAGTTTATTTCCCGTCTAGATAAGTCCCAGAATTATATTGTTAGTGCGCTGGTGAATCCCAGATGTAGTGATGTTAGGTATCAGTCACCCCTGTGTAAGCATTGGTACAAGTGTCTCCTAGGGGATAGTCCCCATTGATGTTTTTTTTTTCTTCTTCTTCTTTTACCCTACTTATCCTTGTTTATCCTGTTATGTGTTGTTACGAGCTACATGTGTCTCGCGTGTGTATGTCATGATTTGGACCCTGTGTCTGGCTAATAAAGTGATGATGATGAATAAACCAACACCGCAGCCGTATATTATAAATTTCTGGATCACAATACCTGGTGATTAAAATATGTATATCTGATATTATCACCAGGTAGTGTTAGGATCAGTGTTGTCTGTAAATAACAAACCTGTTAAAAGCCAAACCTGTTTGATCTATAGACTTAGATTTAGTTGGAGACGACAGTCTGATGCTGCTACTGTATATCCTATTTAAGCTTAGCCTTTCCAAAAACACAGCAGTGAGGAAAAGATAAAACAGTGTGTTGATCTCCTCTTAAAAAGACTGCAATTGTTTGCATGTCTGGCAAACTAGCTGATGACTATCAGATTTTAGGCTAATGCTAGCAGCTGTGTCCAGATATTTAGTGAATCTGGGAAAGTTTACAGCCCAACAACTCCACCAAAGTCACCCGAAACACCTCTACTAACTACCTCTACACTGCAATACAAGAACAATGCTGTCTCTTTATTCCCATTTCAATCAACAACTGGTGAGAATGCTGACTAGGACAATATCATTCCACAGTGATTAGGTAGCCAGAGAGATACACATGCACGCACGCACGCACGCACTCATCATTCATTCTGTGGTCACGATGCCATTACTCCACTAAATCTTTACATAGCAAATAGATGTTTGCTGCTATATCAATGCGCTGAATGTTACGTACAGCACTGTTAATGACCAGAACACTCGCCTGCCGCGGGAAAAATATTGGACTCAGTATCATCGCCGATTTCTTCTGCATGGACCAAGCCAAATAGCATCTCTCTCTTTTTCTGTCTCTCTGTTTACTCCCCATAATTCACTCTGCTTTCATTCTGCCTCTCCTTCACATTTCTCTCTCCCACAACCATTTTCTTCCCACTCTCATTTCTCACCTTCTTCAATTCTCTGTCTCCCCCATTCTCTCCCTCATCCATTCTGCCTCTATCTGTCTTTGAGTCTCGGTATCAATCTCCATCTACGTCTCTCTGTTTGGAATTAATCTGAGGAGTTTTTCCTGATCACCAAACTTCATCTTTCTCCACCTCCCCCTTTCCCTCATTATTTCTCTATGCACAAGATTAAACTCCCACACACAGGGCGAGGAGGAGATAGCAGAGGTGGATCAGAGAGGGGAAAAGGGAAGGAGGAGGAGGAAGGATGAAGCAGCAGAAGGCTGAGAGAACAAGGGTTTAGCTGCAGTATGTTCATCGGAAGCTGTCAGCTGCAATCTACTTCATGATGCATCATCCGGTTTTCTTTGCCCAGTGCCATCGTCGCCAAATCTGTTTTTCTCTTTGTTTTCCAGCCTCTTTATTGTCTCCTTTGACCTTGTTCTCTTTTCCCCTCATCCTCCTCCTCCTCCTCTCTCTTTATTCACCTCTTTCTGCTTACTTCCTCTCATCTCCCAACTCCTTCACCCTCTTTCCTCCGCTCTTTCATGCTTCCTCTCGCTGCTCTCTGATCATACTCAGAGGCCGTGCAGTCAAACCCTTTAATGGGAGTGTGGGAGCGTTGAAAGTGTGGTGGGAGCTTCCCCTGAGCAAGAGCCCCCCTAAATGTTACAGTGCTCTCTGAAGCTCCCCTCTCTTGATGAGACCGACCCATTTCATAAGCACAGTGGCGAACCTGCCTGCCCCATCTGCCAAACTGCTCAAATGAGCTGGGGCTTAAGTGGTGTCAAGGTTCACCTTAAGTGAACCGAGCCCGGTGAGGCTAGGATGGGAGCAGGTATGTAGCTGCTGAGGACTGGGTGGACCGGCTCATGCCCCAGTGAGCTTTGCATGATTTTTTTTAGTGCAAGTTCATCCAGAGGTTACACCAAATACTGCAATGGACATTAATTGCTTAAACTGGGAATTGAAATTTACCAGAGCCACAGAAAAGAACAAATCAGCTTCCAAGTAATTCTGGATGCTGATCGCCTGTTTAAAAAGAAACTTTAGTGGCCAACTTAAGGCTTATGTGAGTAAGTCCAAGCAGAGCAGATGGTATAGAACCAGCACCACACCCAGACAGGAACACAGACAGACTTTCTAATGGCCAAGTCCCGTCATCTCTACATCAGCACTCCAGGCACGAATGTGGCTGTAACACTGAGTGAGGAGGCTGGCTGATAATAATGGCTGATGCCCTCAGCACCCTTTAAGGAGAGCCCTGGGGCTTTGAGCAGAGTTGCTAGTGTAGTGTGGTCTCTAAGAGGACCTGGAATCCCCACACTATGAGCTCTCCTCAACAAATATTGGATCAGCCAACGAAGACAGGCTGGGAGGATTTATAGCGAGCCGTGACGTGGAAGAAGCCCACCATGTTGAGTGCACAACTGGATGGGAAGGAGAGTCATAAAACTATCAGAGAGATACATATACATTGTCGATGTTCACTTGCACACGCATGCACCCTGCTGCTCTAAAAGGAAATGTCTGTGTGACAGGCCCTGGCTTTACATGGTAAGCATGTGCAAGAGATTTGTAAATGTGATCTTGAGTTGCCTGTTTGTAGATCACTGACATTTTAAAGGCTATCTACAAATCTTAAGTGTTTATGGACACATCTGTCGTATACAAATGCCTTACTTAAATATACAGGACAGTATTTCAAATCTACCTTGTGCAGTTCCCCAACAGGAATAAAGCTACAATTATCTCCGCCAAGGAGGTTATGTTATCGCCGGCGTTGGTCTGTTTGTTTGTCTGCTTGTCTGCAAAATAACTCAAAAAGTTCTGAACGGATTTTGATGAAATTTTCAGGAAAGGTTGATAATGGGACAAGGAACAGATGATAAAATTGTGGTGGTGATCGGCTGAAGCGAAGTGGATAAAATAATAAAATGGCTGAAATCCGAGCTGCTTGGCAGAGGTCTGCGCTCTCCGAGTGCTTTTCTAGATTTGTCATGTGGTTGAGTCATCTGGCAAGTTTACCCAGAAGTATCTACAATGCTATGCAGTTCACTACAACAAGGCAGGCGATTTGAGAGTGGATAAGGATGGATGCCATCCTCCTTGTTCGGTTTTGGGTCTGGATCCAGACACCCTCTTCCTACTGCTTTGGGTTGGGGCAGCAGCAAAAAGGTATTTCACAGTTTCACAGCTTTCCATTGCTGTCAGACAGCCCGTTCTGACGAGGAACTGAAGCCATTATCTTTGCTCTCTTCAAAGCTATCAGACTTCTTAGACGAAAACAGTATTTCTACCTAGCAGAACACAAAAGTTATTGGTCTACCACTGCCTCAATCAGTTAGTTCATTTGTGTTATTGTGTGACTTTGGGGTTTTGAAGGGTTACTTCCAAATTCACGAATCAAGGCAGCAGTAGACCAGCATCTTCCGTGTACTGAGAATTTGAAGAGAGCTTTGATGGATGGGCAGTTCCCTGTTGAATAGGGCAGAGAGGTAAAAAGGTGAAAATATTATATTCTAAATATAGTGCAAACTTAAATTAATGTTGCATTTTTTTGGGGGGTCATCCCTGATAATAGATGAACAAATTGCTTACTGACTACAACAGCAACCGGGATTTCCAGTGGAGAATGTTGAGGTTTCTATTCTTTTGTCTCCTCAATTAGAATTTGATCTTTGCATCTCTATTTGTTCTAGAAAATGTATTTCTCTATCTTTTAAAAGTCTATCTTAGCTGGTGTAAAGGTTCATGCAGATGTACAGTAAAGTACTTGGGAAGTTTTACTCACATATCTTCCGGTGTCCAATGTAGGAGGACCTTCACCTTGCCAGACCCCTCTTTCCTTCTGGCTAGCACCTGCACAGAGACAATTGAGCAAAAACACCAACAATAAGCGCTAAGAGGCAACGAAAATGTCTACTTCTGTTCTCTCACCATCATTTCACGCTGTTTGTCTCTGCGGTAATGTTGGCGTCTGACATATGCTTAGCCAAGTAACCATCTTCACTGATGGAAAGAAACCACCAAAAGTAGAAATGCATATAATTTAACCTACATATTATGGTTAATTTCAGGGCCGTTTGTGATTTTACAAGTGTCAGATTAGCATAAATGTGTTGGGTTTGGCTCTTATTGCAGCATTCACTCTTGTCTGTTGAGAACGGGCTTCAAAGACATGTCCCCATCCTGGCCCCGTCTCTCTGACGAATAATGAGGCTACATGCTTCAAACATCTCACCAAGTGATACAGTGGCTGATCATTACACTAATAAGCAATGTGAGCACTCTTATTAATGCATGCAAGACCTCTGTGAGATTTCTATTTTCAACGGGATCTATCCCACATTCCCCTGCAACACAGTGTAAGACCAAGGAATTCAAATCCAGACAAAAGTTAGACATCTCCTGAGTATCTGGACTTAACAAAGAACTGCTTATCGCAGCTGGCATTCTTGAGATCCAAGAGCAGATACATGGAGTACACACTGAGAAGTTATCACCATATACAAGTCACTGCTCTTATTGTGGATTATGTCAGCACTAGACGCTTTAGACGGAAATGTGTCTGACGTTGAGACTGGCACCCACATTTGAACATTTGCTGCAGTAACATGGCAAGTTGTGCTCATTTTATCTGTGTTTTGTCACCTGGTTTAACTACTCAAGACTTAATCTGCCAACACAACCTCCAACTTCAAGGCTTTTCTCCTTGTGAAAATACAGTTGAGACAATACCAGACTTCCTGAATAGTTGGCTCTTTTCATGCATAACATTTCATCTATCATGCTGTGTTGGTTTATAGTAAAACTGGTCTGGAATTCACACAAATATTGTCAGTGGGGGAAAGCAAAGCTAGAAAAATAACCAGGAGAGTCAAAAATAGCCGCAGATATAACCTCTTACGTCAATTGGCTCTTTTTTGTTAGGAATGTCTATTTTTAGGACAGAGAATTAGCTCACATGTGAAGAAGTTCGCTTACGCACATGAATATCTGAAATTATTTTTGTGACTCCAGGGACTGGCTGCGGCATTGATGGAAACTGGTTTGAGGACAGGAGGGACGAGGCTCCACTGAGACAAGAGACAGAGACAAAGACCTAGAATCACTCTTTGCCTCACAGCTTTTCTTGCCCTTCTACTTTTGAGCCAAAACATGCATTAACTTGTTTGGTTTTTGAAACCTTAATCAGCTTATTTATCTCACTGATTTGCTTTGTTTTTTAAATGCTCTGGTCCATGTTTTTGTCTTCTGTCAAGCACAAAGTAAAAATGCATGTTATTTGTCTCTTTCCATACTTTCTTTAAGCTAGAAAGAAAAAAACCTCCTCCCATTCTGCTGTGAGTAAAAGAGGGGCAAGATAAGGTGTGCAAATCTATATTTATATTTTGATAAGCTTCCAGGTATAGAGCTGTCCGACACAAATGCGCTGCACTTTGATTAATTATTTTTGTAAGAAATATTTAGGCTCTGTTGGCAGACATGAATTTTGTTGTTTTTGGCTTTGTGCCTTATTATTTGTCTGTGAGAAGCTTTGCAAATAGCAGCCAAGTTGGCAAATCAGCCCTGTTGTTGCCTCTTGTCTGTAATACAGTGTTCAGGCAGAAAACTCTTTTGAGTGGAAAAGAGAACAAGTAGACAGTGTAACACAGCAGTAACAGCATCAATGATGAGCAGAAAAAATTTCTTGGGCATCTCACACTTAAACATAAACACTGCTGATGTGAAATCTAGACCTGCCTATGACCTGTAAAAACAAATATGTGGACTTCAGTCTGACTTTGTAGGCAAATATATGTTGATTTCTGCTTCTTTTTCCCTGTTACTGTATCATAGGAAGGATGGATAGAGTGATACATGGAGCTGACATTATACATCAGCTGACATCCTTTTGTATTTGAATATCTAAGTGTGATGTCATTGGTTAGATTGCAATGTCAGAGCCACAGCCCTCTCCTGCTTCATCAGTGTGTCAACATACAATTAAGTAACCAGGTGATAGTCAGCTTTCTCCAGTAAGCTAATTTCTTAAACCGACATATAAACATGAAATCTGGTTGCTGTAATTGGGTAGGGATTAAGGAACCCGATTTCCTCAGGATTTCTCCTCCATGTAACCAGTAAAACAGGTTTCTAACCACCTTACCCAATATTTTTACGCAATATTTTCACTTCAACTTTTACTTCAAAATGATATAATTAGTAGTAGTGGGAATCACTGAAACTCCATGATACGATATTATCACAATACTATCACGATACAGTACGAGTGCAATTTTAAAACGTGTTGCCATATGCTGAATATTGCAGTAATACATTGCAATTTATTAACTTTTTTCAACTGTAAATTATGTCCCTGAAAGACAACTTTATCTGATCTATTGGTAAGATAAAGTTTTCAGTCTGTTCATCTCACTTCAATCATTTTAATTGGAGTACAATTTATCTTGTAGATGGAAAAAGCAATAAATGTTATTATTCTAGTTGACTATCTTAAGTTAAATTTGTCTTTGTAATACTAATAATTTCTATAATAAAAAATCAGTACATGACACTGTGTGACGATACTATATTGCCACATAAAAATATCGCGACACTGTGCTGTATCAATTTTTTTTTTTTACCTACCCCAAATTACTATCTCCCCCAACATAAGGAAAAAAAAACACTTTGATGAATTTTGCTAATTTTTTATATATTTACAAATACAAATTCTGTTGATCTCCACTTTGTTTACTGCCTTTTCATCTAAGGTTTGTTGTTCCAATTGTGCCTTATGAAGAAATAATAAAGGTTGTGATTACTACAATTATTGTTGTATCAATACTGATCTTATCTTCTTTCTTTTTTGGATCAACTTTTATTCTATTTATCTACTTACTTTATCTTAATCCTTTGTTTTTCACACATTCAATTTTCAATTCAATTCAATTCAATTTTATTTATAAAGCCCAATATCACAAATCACAATTTGCCTCACAGGGCTTTACAGCAAGAGAAAGCTACTAAAATTGTGATCACAGTGCAGGAAAAAACTCAAATACAATGAAACACAGACATTGGACAAAGCTCATTCTAAAACCAGAGTGAATCTGGGGTTGACAATTCCTGCACAGTACACCTTAAATGTCATGTATTGTTTTATATGTGTATAAATATATAGATATTTTTTTTTACAGTTTTTCTTTTATTGATGCTTTTTATTTCTGTTGTTCAACTGTATATATGAGCACTGTAGTATAAGCTATTTATAGAGTATTAAACTTGATGTTGACATATCCAAATCAATCTTTAGAAAATGCAACAACACCAGCCCGGCTTTTCAGCGCATTAATCTCGCCTCATAAATCAACACTGTCATTTCATTTTGTTCTTGATTATCTGCCACTGCCTTTATCTGCTACCTTTCCACCAGGGCTTGGCTGACTACTGCTGCTTCACTGTAGACCAACACAAAGGAGGATAGACAACTTCTCAGAGTCAACAACAGGGCCTGGCTGCAGCATTAGCCTGAATCCTTTGCTGGCTGCAATGGGCCCTACAGTAAATGTCTCAAGCCTCACGGCTAAGACGCAGCGCACCAGATGCTGCTTCACTGCCCTTTTAATTAAAAATGCATAGCTGTTAACCTGTGCCCTCGGGGTCCTCACAGCACCAGGTTAATAATCACAAGCTCAGGCTACACTTGAAGAGGCCATGACCATGTATGTAAAGGCTGAGGATGAAGAAGTGGGCTTGTGTTTAAGCAGCATGAAGTGATTTGTGAGCTGAGTGGTTTGATGATGACAGTTGGTGCTTTAAGGGACAGATCTTAATCCTCTATAGACTCAAGGGAGGGAGGTAAGAGAGAGAGAGAGCAGGAGGAAACAGGGAGTGGGGAGTGGATATTAGTGCCGCTCCAAAACAAGGCAGAGAAAACTGCAGGACCAAAGCCGGGGGAGGGCAGGCCTGCTAAAACTGGGTGCCTGTCTAGTGTCAAGGGGTCAAGCTGTGGATGACGCAGATTGGCGCAATAACAAAAATATCCCATCATAAACATGACTGAGCTGCTCTGGCGTGTCAGCAGGCCCGCTAGCCAAACTCCACAGAACCCCTACGGCTCTACTCAATCTCCCCAGGCCTGGGAGGGTCTGCTGGGGCCTGGGGTCTGATGCAGCGCCGCAGTCCTTCTCCACCACAATCCTTCTGGGATTAGAGAGAAGGAGAATGTATGCCCAACTGGCCAGATCCCCTTCCGATTCCATGACCCTGAACTTCACTTAACCCCCTTTTCCTTGTCCTTTCTCTCCAAGTCTCTGTTTCTCTCCATTTGTTTCTCTCCCTCCCCTCGCTGGCTCTTCCTCCTTCTCAGTCTGTGTCCAAATATGTGGTTACCTCTCTTAACCTCTTCCCAAGCTTTATCTTCACTTTCTTTTTTTTTTCCTGAGCTTTTCTTTTAAAATTCTTGGCTGCTGGTGAGCAGTTGAGGTTTGTTGGGAGCAGAGCAGAAAAGAGTTGAAAGGGACTGAGCAAAGAGCAGACAAAAACTGTGTTGAGGGTAGCACTGATGTCAACACTCTAATTACACTTTAACATGAACAGTAGCATTAACAATGAGTTTGTCTGAAACACCACTCAACACTGCACATTTTTATAAATGCCTAAAGGGACGGTTCACCCCAAAATCAGTAATACATAATTTAACTTTTACCTGTGGTATTATTTATCAGTTGAGATTGTTTTGGTGACAGTTGCAAAGTGTTCCTCAAATATAATGAAACTAGATGACACTCAAAAAATAAAATAAAATAAATAATAATAATAATAATAATAATAATAATAATAATAATAATAATAATAATAATAATAATAATAATAATAATAATAATTTGAAAAACTCAACAGCAATGTCTCTTTCCAAAAATCATGATCTGGCTCAAGATAATCCACAGATCTTGTTGTGAGCAGTTTCATGTGTGAACTGTTTTCTTTCTACTGAACAAAGCCGGCCAACCGTATCATCGTACAGAAGGAAGTGTGCATCTACTCATGGACACAAGGTTCATGACAGTGTGAGATGTAAACATTAATGGCGTCCTCCTCGGCTGAGCTGTAAGGTTAGCTGCTTCAGTGGTGCTAGCAGGGTGTCGATAGGTATAACCAAGTTAAATTTAAGACCTTTTTAATACCACCTTATATGAAATTTAAGACCAAACCTGCAATGGAAATACACATTATACTATATACTGTCATAAATGCTATTTATTGTTGCAATTCTTCAGTCTGTCCAATTATTGTCAACAGTCATTGGGTCTGTCTGGCTAGAGAAGTTTTCGTGGTAATGAACATATTTAGGAGGAAAGAGATATTGTTGTTGAGTTTTTCAAATGCATTTATTTATTTGCATTTTGAGCACCGCAAGCCGAGTGCCATCTAGTTCCATTAATTTGAGAGAAAGCAGACATCTCCACCCCCACGACTGATATCTTCAACACTCAGCAACTCACACCAAAACAATCTAGACTGATAAATACACTGACGGTTAGAGGGAAAATATGTATTTCATTGAATTCTAGCGTGAACTGTCCCTTTAAACAATAAAAAGGGTAAACATTTCTGTTGTACTAATGATTCTGCATGCAAGCTCTATTATAATCAAACAAATTAAGATTTTCTTTTGCACAAATGAAGAAATTGATCTCATCTAACAGTGGATCTCTGTTCTCGGCTTTGGTAATGATATAAACATCGATATCAGAAAATATCCTTATTAATATGATGATAATAATTTAACCAATACTGCCCATACCTGTAAACCACCCTCCTACCTGCTGTGTGTGTGTATGTTTGTGCCTTTAAATGTTGAGTATGTGGTTTAAATCACACGTGAGGTGCTCCAGGTGTTGTTTCCACATTTCTCTTAATGGAGAAAATTTAAAATCTTCCCATGAGCACGCCGGTTGTTTCCGACGGTGGCGGGCTATAGCACAACACATTAAATGTATAATTTATATACAAATCGCTAATTTTATCTGCAGGGTGCTAGAATCAGATAATACAGGCCACTTTTCTGCCCTAAGGTTCCCACTGTCACTGACTTTAAAAGTAAGACACACTGGATGACGAGCCTTTCATTATTCCACCCTCATGCAGAGTGAGGCTCTTGAACAGGAGACAGAGTGCTCCCTAGTGGAGCTGCACAAGAAAAGCAGTCATTCAAAAAAAAATCTGCCATTCACATACAGAGAGTCATTACAGTTAACCTCCCTTAATATTGAAATAATTCCTCCACTCTTTGAAGCTGTTGTCAGTCAGAGACAGAAAATCTTTCACCGGAAAAAAAATGTTTTTTTTCTTCCTCCTGTGAGTGCTCATACGAGCCCTCTGTAGTAAGGTGCAAAGGCATTTTAGAGCTCATTAATAATGCACCACGCACTGGGCTCAGAATTGGATTGAACACCATACACGAAAACAATCCAATTGTCTTTCCTGTGAAGCGTGATTCAGAGAAAAACAACATCAAGCCTTGGGGCGATTCACAAGGTTCACTTCAAGTGCACGCAGAAAAAAAATCTGCAAAGAGGCTCATTTTCAAATAGTGATTCTTTCACGCCCCCTGTTGTCTAAATTGAAAATAACATAAAATAAAAGACATTTTGGAAAAACCAAAGGGTGCACAAATATTAAAACAACCATGTTAAATGACTAGGCGGATTGTCTTTTCAGTATGCAAAAGATAGTTTGTTAAAATCATAATCTCATAATCTAAGTAAAAAAAAAAAAGAAAACTTTATATAGTTTCAACAATGTCTCAACAGAGATCTGATGATGCATTGTCTGGTGAATATCAGTGTAATGGCTAGTAAGGCTAGTTAATAACATGTCGGGCAGGAAATCGAAAGTGTGGGATCATTTTGAGAAGGTGAAGGACGAACCCAAGGTGATATGTAAACTCTGCAGGCAAACCATCTGAAACATGTCAGTAGCTACATGCCAATTAGCCACTTAGCACAACCATTACTGCTTTGCCCACAGCATCACACTGATAAACGTCAGTGTGTGATGTGCACTTGTAGATAAAATATAGGCCTATATTAATGAAGGTTCATTAGTACGGTTTTGTATTTCTCTGTAATGTAGCACAGTGTTAACAATGTTACTGATAATATTCTTTCTCACACCTTCAACTCAAACCATTGTGCGCAGCCCAAAATATATACTTTAATAATTAACTTAATATGGTAAACATGTGGGCGACTAGTCGACTAATGGCCCTAAATGACGATTATTGGTCGACTAGGAAAATTCTTAGTTGGGGGCAGCCCTAGAAGTAAGTCATTTTAAAACATAATCGTCAATTTGAGCCTCTGAAGTCTTGTTTTCAAATTTAAAATTTTAGTAGTATAGCACAGTAATCAAATAGTCCACTTACAGTGTTCTTTTTGGGCCTTTTCATCCATAACATATGGAAAAAATATCAAACTATTGTGATTCTATTTCTTCTTTTACTTTACTCCTATGATACTTTGCCTCATGGTACCCAGTCTGCTTCCAGCTAACCACCCGATGCTGGTGCTGCATATATATCGAAATCATGACGGAAAAAAGAAAGTAATTTTCTCTCAATGAAAAACGTTCACCTTGAAGCTTATGACCCCGAATGCACACGGGGAAAGCACCTGCAGTTAACACTGCCCTTGTCAAGTGGATTTATAATGCACAGTCACGCAATGTCCCCATAATGAAACAGCTGTAGTGTTGTATTTTGAAACAGTCAATAAAATTCAGTTTGATTTATTACTTTACTTTTTGTAATAAATATACAAATACCAATTAGGTATTAATGTGCATGAGTTATTAAGAAAATAATTATAATTTATATTGTGATCAATTTGACCCACACCAACATGTTCATTAAATGTAGTTTCCACTGTACAATTAAAAGTTATCCATTTAGACCTTTTTGACTTGAGGTAGCCTTAAACAGCTCCATGGTTAATGAATATAAATGGTGATTACTATCACATATCACGTTTCTGTTAATGGACCCATGCAAGTATGTAAAACTGGTTTTCATATTTCACGTTCTTTGGTTAAATTCAGTTTCTGCCACATGCTGATTAAGGAGCAGAAAAGAGCATAATTATTATTGCTGCCAATGTTTTGTACAGAGTCGACCGCAGAGCAGAGCAGAGGAGCATCTGGTAATTATAAATGCATCCTTCGACCCTTGTCTTTGAATTCCCTCGGCTACTCGCTGTGTTTAAACCCATTAAAATGGAAACACGTAGCCAGAGGCAAACACTATACGACAAACAAAAGTAGTGAGGCTGCTCACCGTGCTGTGGAAGACCACACTGTGGCCATTGCCCACACTTTCGATGTGGGTGGCAAGGTTGAGACAGATGGCCCTGTGGCGAATAGCGTCCATGGTTTGGGCATCGAAGAAGTCGTGGGGCCTCGCTGGAGGAGGAGAAGGACAGACTCAGATGAGAGCGGAGTCAAACAAACATAACACCAGGGTTCCCACTGTGGCCCGGTATATAAAAATTCCACGGCTTTTCCAAGTCGTTCTGTAACTAACCATAACTACGTCAGAATCATCTCATGACTGAAAAGTGATATTGCTTTGCGGTTTCTAAATGTTGCTTTGCACCAATACTAAAGTTATAAAAGAGGTACAAGTTTCCATTGAAAGCTGTAGTAATCAGATTCTTATGGTTTAACTCTCCATAACTGCCTCACTGCACATATTCAGTGGTAATGATACTGAAACCTCGTGACATTTCTAGTTATTAGAAAATACATTTATTCAGGATTTTGGGCTGAAATCCATGTGAAGAAATCTGTACAAACTTTGCGGTAGAAAATTTAAAAAAAAAAACCCAAAACAAAACAAAAAAAACTTTGCAAGTTTTGACACGTTGGCTCTATTTGGGCTCAACGACCAAACTAGCAGAAACAGAGGTTCTGAACAGTATTTCCTTTTTATGATTTTTTTTTTTTTTTTTACATTGACCCATCTAGGTGACACCGGGTCTCTGCACTGAATCGCACTGGCACTCAATGGGATAATGTATAACTCTTGATAAGATTTCATCATTGATCCACCATAGCCATACCTTTCTTAGTTTTGTGTGTTACTGTGAAATGTCCAAGAGCCTCAAGATGTTTGCAACTTATTTTAGTAGCTACCCTAGCTAAGTTAAGACTGGAAAAATGCATCTTTACAAAACTCTGCAATTAAAATCAAGATTTAATTGTACATGTTGCAGACTTTTCAGAGACAAACCCCTCATGAAGGACTACATTTAGATGGATCAATAATATTACAAACATCAGCATCATCCCTGCTGCATGTTGCTCTGATGCAAGAGACTCAATGGATACACATGTGGGTCCACACGAAGCAGCTGCATGCAACTGCAGCGACTTGCAACAACCAACAGGAAGTGATTAATGCAAGAATATTAACCTCAAGACATCCACTGGTTTCCAGCTAATTCACTTCAGTATAAAACCAACTTGCAGAGACATATGCATTACTTCCTATATTCTGAAACCTTTTTTGTGTTGAAGTAACATTATCATCTAATTGTAATGGAGCAGCAAGTTGAGACTGATCCCTGAGCTGTCAGTGCATTCAAAGACACTTAAAAAGGCTAGAGAGCTCCCTCCCACAACATATTCATTTTCTCATGATTTGTCTTCTGTGTGTCATTTTCTGGCAGGATGTCTCCTGAATTAACTGCTTTTTGGCATTCAACCATCGACTGTCCGCTGTCAAGAGAGTCCTTGAATGCACCACTAAGGAGTTTTCAAAAGGGCCTCTTTTCTAGCTAAATTACCATGCAACAGTGCAAGACTTTAAAACCCAAAAAGTCTAGATGGATCATTACCTCAGGCACTTTTTGAGTCTCTGCAAGTTGATTGTGATTTCGTTCCTAAATGAATGTAAACAAATACCTGGCTACCCAGGAGGTGATCAATGTACAAGTTATGCTGGGGGAAAACAGTTGGTAATAACTTGAAATAAACACAATTTGTTGCTAATGGACTGAAAACTGCAAAACAATTGGTGTGGTCTCTTAAAGGAATACTACACGCGCTAAGTGATCATTTGTATATAAATTACTCAGCATGTGTTAACTTCAATTTGTGAAGTAAACCTTGTTTTTCTCACATGCCTCCGCAATGAATGAAGAATACAAAAAGGCAAATGTTCTTCAAGTCATAGGGGACCATGTTTAACAACAGCAAAACTACAGCAGAACATCTGTTCACAAACTCTTACACAACTTGTGCAGGATAACCCAAGTCTCATTTATCCAGTCATACGACCAGTGCTTCCCAAACACATGTATTATATCTTAACATTATGATCCAAAACACGTCAGTACATACAGTCTCATGCACAGTCATATGCCTGAGCATGCACATGCACGTGAACTTTGCTCAAGCAGAGCTCATGTGCACGCACATGCTCAGGTACATTACCTGTAGGCGAAAGTATTTTATAGTTAAACTTTTTTGTAAGAAATGCATGTGCTTGTAAGTACTGAGAATATAACTGGACAAATGAGACTTGGATTATCCTGCACAGGTTGTGTTAGAGTTTGTGAATGGATGTTTTCATATAGTTTTGCTGTGGTCATAGGTTATCTTCTAATTCATGAAGAGTATTTGCCTTTTTTGGGATGCAGTTTTCTTCACAAATTCAAGGTTACACACGGTGACAAACCGATGCACCAATGGTCATTTTGCGGGTGAAGTGTTCTTTTAAAAGGCCATATAAAGCTTCAGCTAAAACTGTAAGAGTCACAGTAGAGGGAGATGGTGCAGAAAAATGCAACATGTAATCTGCCTGTAATGTAAAAAAAAAAAATAATAATTAGATCACCGCATTTCACCTTACACATATTTAGACAGCAATAAACACTAAGACAAGCAGAGGTGTTCAAGTAGAGTTTTCATAATGCAGACAAAGGCTATCTGAGGCAAAACAGGCCACCAGGTAGGTAGGTATCAACCTGAGCAGAGATGCATCAGCTGAGAGACAATATGCAAACAGACTGAAAACTTGTTCTCTGAAAAGCAGAACATTGCCATGGGGAGAATCCGTCTGTCTAGCTGGCACAAGCACATGTACCTGTTTGTGTGTGTGTGCTGTCCAGCTCTAGCTTCTCCAAAAAACAAGGATGTGGGAGGTTCATAGAGATAGATGAGAATAGAGCAGAAAATCCCTGTTTTTCTGTTCCCATTGTGACCACTGCAGCAGGCTAACTTTCATATACATAAACCAACCTGGAAACATGAACTGAGCTGAGGAAAAGTTTTGCAGTTTATGACCCAACAAAGAGTGGAGTGGTGTGACGCATAAAGAAGAATTGAGGATTTCTGGATTTAACTGCTTTGGGCGCCATACACATGCCATGTTTTTTTGCGCCCTCAAATCCATTGTGTTCTACGTAGAACACAAAAGCAATGCCATCGCAACATGCAAGTGTTCCTGAGTGCCCTGTTTTTCAGGATGCGACAACTGCACCCCGAGATAAACAAAGTTAAACTTTTGGAATGCAGCAGTGCATACCGCATGTCATGTGAAATGAACAAACAATCACAGACGCCAGATTTCCTTCCATTCTTCCGTAAATATCAATCTCGGAAATACGGAAAAGAAGTTGATCATTTTAGCGCTGGGCTACTCAGAGTTTTACATCGGTCCCACTGAAAGTATTTTAGGTCCACACACTTGAAAACAATACCTGGCCGTTCTGGTAAGCAGGCTTTGATACAGAGCTGGTTATGGTCGCTTTGCAACCTCAAACGTATCCTGCCTCAGGGCTCTTGAAAATTGGCACAAAGTAGGCACATGAGTAGCAGCCCCTTTCCAAGCAGTTGAAGACGCGGCATGCGCACAAGCCCTTACATCTGTATTGCTAAGTTCTCAAATTCTTTTTATTAAATGAAAATGCCAGCTCAGTGTGGACGTAGGCTAAAACTGAGTTATCATACGAGTGAGTGTGACACATAGTTGTCACCATGACACCTATCAACAGTTGTATTTTCTGTTGAACTAGTCAAATGATCAAGCCTAACAATTCAATGCCCTTTCTTTTCATTCTGTTATTATGGGGAGGTTAGGACTGTAAAAGTCTGCTCCCCCCACAACAAACATGGCAATGCCTCAACAATGTGTTCAGCTTGTAATCCTTCCCAATAAAGAAAAGAAGAAAATCACAATGAGAAACATTTTCAAATAGGGTTAGTTTGTGTGTCTGTTAGGTACGTACGTAGGGAGCACCTGCGTTTGTTCCTGAGTTTCTTCCTCTTGTTGAGTCCGGCCTTGGAGGGGGACTCCTCCTTGAGTTTGGCCTGGCTGGACATTTTGGAAGAGCTCTGCTGGCTGAAGTGGCTGGGGACGTGGCGAGCTAAACCTCCTTGGGAAGCAAAGCTGGCGTTGCAGCCACCAACTACACACTGCAGCAGAACACGAAAACAAAGACCATTTTGTTTGTTTGCTGCTTAACAGGGCCCGATGACAACCTTTTAAGCAAACTACTAACTAATTTTATTTTAGTTTTGGGCATGGTAGAGTAGGTATTGGTACTTAAATGCATTCATTGACACATATCATCACCAACATACACAAAGGAAACTGTCCTCTGATGATGATGATGATGATGATGATGGCTCAGACTAGATATTGATACTATAAACATTACTCATAAACAGTCTATCACTTAGCAAAATTCATTGATCATCAGAACTTGGAGAGAGAGCTGCAGATGTTCATTGTATCTGAGTTACAATTTAGTGTTTTTTTTTTTTTTTTTACCTTGAAGGGCTTATCTCCACTGTGGGTCAACATGTGCCTCTGGAGCCAACTCTGACTGGTGGACGGTGTGTTATACACCTTACAGCCCTTCCACAGACACACAAACACCTGAGGGACAAAGAGAGACATAAAGAGAGGAGAAGGAAAATAGAAAAAGAAAATGGAAAAAAGTGGGACAGAGTGAAAATAGAGGTTAGCTATCAAAACAGCTTTGAGGGGAGTTGTTGGACAGAGACACTATGGGAGATTTCTCAAATTATATACATCCTCGTCCTTACTTCCACTCTCTGGAGTGTGGAGACTTTCTTGGATGCAGCCTACAGGTGGAAGAGGTTCAAGTGTTCTCTTGTATTTCTTTTCGTCTTTAGTTAAGAAATAGAAAATGTCAATGTGTGAACCTAAATCAATGTGTTAAACACACATTTTTGCATTGCACATGTTCTCCGTACTTCATACTGACCATATTTTATAATATATCCTCTTCTTTTTAAACACTGTTTAACTCGTTTTGTTTTAAAGCATATTTTACTTTCTATTATAATCCCCAACTTTGTTTTCTTCTAATGTTAAAGCAAATTCCTTGAACGTGAAAACCTACTTGATAATAAAACTGTTTCCGATTCTATGTCCCTAAGGAATGATTACTGTGTACAATATAGTGTACTTATGTTACTCTTGGACTGGTGCAGGCTTGTATGACCAGACAGTAGTAAATAAGCATGAGCATGGTGCCAGTGTGCGTGGCTAATCGTGGCCTCTCATGTGTCTGTGTATGTTCATGTATGTGCATGTACTGTGTGTGGGCACATGTACTTATTTGCTTGTCTGTATACATATACTCTATTTTTTATGTTTCTCTAGATGGCTGCTCTCCAGGTCAGGGTGGGTGGGTTGTTCGTTTGGAGTGGGAGAAAAGGAAAAATGGAAATATCATTCCAAGTATATATTTAATGTGTTAAGTAAATACTTACTGTATTTTTGTACTTGTTTGCGTTTCCAAATAAAAAAATATTAATTTAAAAAAAAAAAAAACCAAAAAAAAAAAACCAACTGTTTCCGATTCTGACCATCACAGCTGATTTATTTTGTAAAACTGTCTTGACTTTGCAGGCAGAAACTTAAAAAATATTGTTTGTTTACCACAGCTTTGTACATAAGGTATATTCTGAGTGCTTATTGATTTAATGATGCTGCCAACTAGGTGGCATGAAGTATTGAGCAATCAATAAACTCTGGCAGTTCACATAAAACCACAAAAAATAAATTTATCACTTAGTTACAAGCCATCTAAAAGGTATCAAAAAGCATTACATTCAAGTATGTCAGACCTTTTCAGGATATCTTAAACCACATTTCAGACAGATATTTGGTCAAATCATCTTTTTCTTATCTAAAAATTGCACACATGTAGTATATATGCAATACCCTGCAGAGGTAGGTTTAATGTGGGAATATGGTAATTAGAGTTTGTGAAGTTAATCTACATTTTGCCAACAGGTAAGTGCAAATATAAAGTAAAAAGACAGTCTTAGATTCAGTGGCATGTTTAAAGATTCATATCAACATAGTGTGGACTATCATGCAGAAGATTTTGACTCATTTTGACAAAGACATTAAAAGACAGTTAAATTAAATTAGATAAAAATGTTTGAGGCAATTATGACCTAACAAATTAAAAAATTTTAAATTAAAGCCTAATCAACAACTTTTTAAAGGATTCTTTTAGGCTTTTATTGCCTTTATTACAGTACAGCTAAAGAGTGACAGGAAAAGGTTAGAGAATGGGGATGACATGCAGCAAAGGGCTGCAGGTTGAAATCAAACCTAGGCTGCTGCAAAAGAATCAGCCTACTTGCAAAGGACATTCTCCTGGCTGAGCTAGAGGCCAACCCTTTGAAAACTTAAGGGGTAATATTTATTAAAAATTTTAATTTAAGACATTTTAAGACTTAAGGACCTGCAGACACCCTGAATTACTTAGCTCTAATGGTATCTAGCAATGCAGAACGGTTTAGTTTTTGTTTTCCAGGTTTTAAGATGGAAATCTGCCTCCACCCCGATGAAATGGAGGTGAAGGTTATGTCATTTGTAGTTTTCAGAACATTGACAAACTATTTTTGAAAATGTTCGACAGCAGCATCTCTTTTCAAAAACAGTGCGCTTGCTACTCCAGATAATTCACAGAATGCACTGTGGACAGTTCTCAAAGGGAGTATTTTTAAGCAGAAAGCAGCTTCAGTGCCTTTCAGCGATTTAAACCAACCCTTTAATAGTCAATGGGTGTACGCAGTCCGACTGCAGCAAATCATTCAACTCTGTCTTTGGTGTCTGGACTGTCAATGTTAAGCTACAGCAAAAAGGGACATTGTCTTGCCTGGCTACCTGTCGGACAGAATAAAGGAGATCAAAACGAAGCTTGTCCAAAAGTTTAAAATCTACTGACCCCTCCTCTCTGCCCATCCACGTGAATGCCCCTGATGTGCTCGGCCAGATCAGGACTTGAGTTGAAGTACTGGGGACAGAGGTCCCAGCAGCAGGGGTAAGCCACTGTCTTAGTCCCAGAGGAGCTGGAGCTGCCCTGTCCGTTCATCATAGCTGGGGTGGAGCGCCCGCTTGACCCCATGCTCTCCATCTCCATCAAGGTACTGCTGATACTGAGAGATGAGAGGGTGGTAGAGAGTGAGTGAGAGGGAAAATACAGTCCCATTGTTGTAAAACATGTGTACCAAGGCCATGCAGAATATCTTCCTATCTTAGATGAGGCTTTGCACAGCCATGAAGAACAGGTGCAGATATTACAAGCCACATTAAATAGTCAGTACGCGTGAAAGCCTTCAGGCTGCAACTGATTTTTCACGCATGCCACTTTTATCACTTATGCCAAATCAATTATACTGCCACATTCAATGGTCATAGCATTATATTATTAATTTGCTGTGCTGTCAACATCACCAAAGGGCTCACAAGCAATAGTTTACTCATCAGTCATTCAACAACTAACTGCTACTTGTTACACTTACCAATGTTTTGGTCAGTTTTATGAATGGGATCAGTAGTTACGTTTCAATAACTGTAATTTACCCCAGGATGTTTGACCTTCAGTGTACAGAATGTGCAGCTGTTTTTCTATGAATCAACTGAAGGTTAAGTTTATCTGTATTTACCTTCAATTTGTCATATGAATTATTACATTGGTCTGTTTGTACACAAGACATCTATTGCATGTCTGTCTGTCCTGGGAGAGGGATGCTTCCTTAGGTGATCTTCCTGAGATGTCTTCAATTTTTTCCCGTTGAAGGGCTTTTTTGGGTGGAGTTTTGCCTTATTGGTGGTCCAATGTGCAGGCTGCACAAGTGTGATGGGGACATCTGAAACCTCCTTCACACATGTGCTGAAAATTGACTTTCCACCAAAGAGACATCTTGCATACAGCAGTGACAATTTTGCAATGTACTTTAATAAAATATACACTGATATATTTGCATTTAGGTACATAGATTGTGAATTTTTCAACAAGGGAGTAGGAGTAGATACTTTTTTTTTAACAAGATGGAGTTAGATTTTGGGAGGAAAACTATGTCACAATTAATTAGAGCAACGTATTTGTGTGTTTTAAAACATGTCTGGTCTTATTGTTACTAGCTAATATTAAATAAGAGTTAAAATGAAAATGGAGGGTGTTTTTGGTTCGTGACAAGTGAGGGCATTTCTCATAGCTTGACCTGTTAACTGCATTAACTCTAATTAGGCTAACTGTTATCCGCTGCTCGTTAACGGCTGGGATGAAAGGACCAACCGTCCGTTGCTAACGTTACCATAACCTGTTCAACTGGTGAAGAATGACCGTTTAAACGTCTCCGACCAACCTGTCCTCCGAGTCCATACGGCTCAACGGTTCGCCATCCGAGGATGATATCTCCACACTCGGCCGCCTCTTGTCGCCCAGCTCCCCGCCTCCGGCTTTCTCACCATCTTCACAAACTGTTTTGCTCTTCTCGCAGTTTATCCCCGAGCACCGGCTGTCCTCCCCGGGCTCCTCCTTCGCTTCTTTCAACGCGGTGTCGCTGGCTGGTTCGGTGTTACCTTCCCCCGGGCTTGGCTGGGACTCCGGCTTTTGCTCCGGTTCTTCAGGAGCAGCTACCGCCGCCGCCTCCTCCGCCTCCTCCGCCTCCTGGTTCGCCGTTACAGCACCGTCGTCTGTCACCGCCTCGCTCGCGGCCTTGTCTGCCGCCGCAGCGGGCTTCTCCTCGCCGGCCTCCGTGTCCGCCTCTTCCATTTTCGGTTCTACGCTACCGCCTGGTTTCTCTCTTTCCGGTTCGGCGGGGGCCTTTTCTTTCTCCTCGACGCCGCCGTCCTTCGTCTCTGCGGGCGGTACATCGGTGTCAACAGTCAGCGCTGGTGTTTCTTCTGGAGCCGTTGCGGCCATTTCAGCGGCTTACGTGCCGTGGTACACTTTCGGTATTAAAATTCAGCCGTGGCACCGAGACGCTCCTCTGCAGAAGAAGGGCTGGGTCAAATCACTCTAGCTGCTCTCTGATTGGTCCACAGGCGGCACGAGGAGGAGAAACTCTGACGTTGGTATTTAAACTTTCCATGTGTTTCCAGCTTCTTTTAAATATGGAAGTCTTTGTTTACTACAGCATCACATTAACAGTGCATTAGCTTTAGTTTTATTATTTAATACATCTGATATTATGGGTCTTTAACGGTACACTGCGGTGGCTTTACTCGTGATTAATCATTTTCTCATGTTCTCAGTCATAAGCCATTAATATGACAAACTTTTGGGTTACCAGATTGTGAAAAATCTCTTTATCCTCCTCCAGCAGAACCTCTTGTCTTCTGGGAAAGCCTGCCAGGATCAAAATCAAAATCAATTATTAATATCTTATCTACATTTATAACTCCTTGATGGCTCATTAGAAAGTGTTAAATCCACAGGCATGTATTAATAAACATTTATTTCTGGATAATTGATGTTCAGGAGTCCCACGCTGAAAAGCCAACTGGGTGACTTAAAAAAGACGTAACAGATCGACATCAGTTTTCTTGTGCTGCTTTCGGATGCCTTTCACAAGTCTATTTAACCTTTGCTGAGCAAATTGGTTTGATTTATTTTGAAAACATGGGAAAAAGACAATGAGCAACTTGGCGAGAAATGTCCTGCAAATTGCAAGAAATCAGTAGATTTTAAAAAATTATTTAAAATAAATTATATTTATAATTATTCTACTCACATGTTAAAAAATTGTATCACAGAATTAATATATTCTTTTAAACTTTTTTTATTTAATTTTGTAATTCTCTATAATTTTCTTAGACTTTCACTTTTTTACTTTACTACTTTCTTGCTAATTTTGGGGTATTTTATTTCAAGATGCTCATTGCTTTATTCCCTTTTTTTTGTTTTAAAGAAATCAATGTGCAAGCAAGAACCGATGCTTAAGAGTCCCAGACAAATTTAGGTTATAAAGAAAAGGAAACAAAATAATTTAAAAAGTTTGAACTCAGTACAGGAGAGCTAATAAAAATAAAACAATAAATATATAAATAAATGAATAAAATAAAATAAGTCTTAAAAAGATACCTCCCCTGTTAAATGACAACAGCCAAAATAATCTTTGTCTGCAGCAAAAAAGTGTCTCCTCCTTTTATTATGATGGAGGGAGCTACATCTCTTATAAACTCATCTTTCGCTTAGACAAATGTTCTTTACAATAAATGGATAAATATGAATGGTTAGTTGATGACTGGTGTCTGAAGAACAAAGTGATTTAAACTATTTGCAAATTGAGTCCTTTTCAGATGTTTTTTGAATAATAATGTAGATGTTGATTATAGTGATAGAAGTAGGTTGTTCCAAAGAGATGGTCCTCTATATTTTAATCAATATTGATTTAGTGAAGTCTGACGAATTAATCCAGTTGTTAACTTAACTGGAAAAAGGTTGGATTTATTGTATAGCATATTGAAACATTGGAGGAGCTTGACAAAGGATAAGCTGTGGTCATTTTTCAATGACAAATATAAACTGGAGCCATCCAACTTGGGCTCTGTGAGTTTAAACTCTGGTAAAGATGAGGTCTCTACTGCCATAACTGCTGTGGAAAAAGACACTGCAACATTAATACCACAAGAGGGAGCCATCGTTCTATATTTAAACTGGCTGTCGGTAACACTGAAGACCTTAGGTCAGAAAGACTATATTAAGTCATGCCACGTTCACCTCTGTACCCAAAAATTGAAATGAATCATATGGCAAAATTCTAAATGTTTTAGATTTTCTAGGATATACTTTTCAATATTGAGTCCAAATTCAGTCAGTCCTGAGGTATGTTAGAATAATATTTTGCTGAATCCAAGTCCAAAGTTCATATGTTGCAGGACAAAGCTAAACTTGAGCTGATGAACAAGTTAAGTTTACAAGGCTTTACTCTCAGCTTGTCCACAACAGCTGGCTACAGGAGTGGTAAAAAACAAAACCCAAAACATAACCACTTATTAAGAACAGCAACATTTATTTAACATGATATAAAACAGATGGAATATGAACATTTGCAAATCAAATCTAGTATGTAACCATATGTTGGATACATCCTTCCATCCTGCTGCACCATGTACATTATATACACAGTAAACCTCTGATAATTACACTTTGTACACACACACACACACACACAGACAAAAAAATCCTGGATCCATTAACGTTTTATTTTTATTGCTTTTTACATGTGCTAATCTTTTTGTTTTTATATATACTTTTAATTCCAAGACTTCAAACCAACACGTCATAAAATAGAACCAAACTCTGATTTAATTTTCCTTCTCTCAGTTTAAATATATCTCTCAGCATTAAAAAAAGACAGTATAGAGTGACTTAAACATTCACATATGTGTCGGCAACAATGCGACTGGGACTGCAGAGGATCCCGTTTTTAAATAATTACAACCCAGAAATTACAAATAATCTTTGTCTGCAGCAATATAGTGGCTCCTCCTTTTATTATGATGGAGGGATCTATGTCTCTTACAAACTCGTCTTTCACTTGGACAAATGTTCTTTACAATAAATGGATAAATATGAATGGTTAATTGATGACTGGTGTCTGAAAAACAAACTGGGTGACTTATAAAAGACTCAAGCAAGCTAAAATTATGAGAAAATATGTTTTTAACGTTGTAGGAGAAGTGGTGAAACGTACGGAAAATGTCGTCACAGGCCCTTAGGCTCACAACAGAGCTCAGTCTATTAGCCTCATATATATATACACACACACACAGACGTTGGCCCATACTGAAACAAGAACCTAATAAAACCATATAAATTAAGAAAATAACCTTAAAAGCCTTGTAAAAACTGAAAATGGAACTGCAACAATAACAGTATCAAAGCTGTGTTATGTGGCGCCCCGAAGAGGGGAACTAACAGAGAAATGTCACAGAGAAACTTTTGTTTGTGGCATAAGAGCTTAAGACGTCACAGTGAGCATACAGAAGTCAGAGGATAACACCCCAGAGTACGGAGTAGGCAGTTTCACTCTCTGTAGGCCGTGGCCTTGTGCTCATGTCCTCGGGGAAGTCTTCTGGGGCATCTTTACACCTCCACTGCTGTTTCCTTCATGTGTAGGTTTTCACTGAGGCCAGGGCCTGTGCTGCAGGGAGAGGAGGAGAGCATTTATTACGGGGGCAAAGGTCAATTATGCTGCAAAAATTATACTATACAATCAATATCTAACATTTCCCCAAGACTCAAAGCTCTACTACACACTTAGTGGCCACCTGAATAGACGAATGAAATCCAATACAACTGACATAAAACTATATTTATGATGCCAATAATGTTCAGTTTTTGTTGACACTGTCAGATGTGTTTTATGTTTTAGCACTGAGCTCACAATATAATACAGACAAGTACAACGCCTCCTTCAAAGTGACTGTCAAAGGTACAGTTAGTTAACTTTAATGAAAATAAGTTTGCGTCATATTTGCTGAATTCAGAAGCACGAGTCAGACAGTCTGTGAAAAAAAATCCTGTCCCTCCTCTTCAGAGCCGAGGAGTCTATAAGGCCCCGTTTGTACCGAGCAGTGCGGTACAGTTCAGTTTTCCACTGTGAAAAGTTGTGGATGGTACCAATGGAACTGTTCTGTACTGTCTCCATTTTTGGTCCCCCCTCTGTTGGGGTACCCAGCACACAGATCTGGTACTAAAAGGTGGAGCTGTGAACACTGCAGTCTGTTGATTGGTCAATAGAGGACAGTCACTCTGCTCAGTGCTGAGTTGTGGCTGGTTTTGAGGCTCATGTCACCACTGTTCATACTGTGGAGAGTTTTATTAGAGTGTAACTATAAAATGAAAGGCTGTTTTGCTGCCTCTCGCAGCAGCTGGAGCTGGAGAAAAATTAATTCACTGGGCCGAATCCCGGCGACTTTTAAGGTGGAACGTTTACTTGTAATGTTACTCAATGTATGAGTTGACGACGTGAATTGATCAACACACCTTAAATTTCAATATGACAACTTTGACCATCATTTTAGTTGTTATATGACATACACTTTTAGTAATGAGTGGATCTTTAAGCGTTTACATGTATTAATTTTGACCTGGTTATGTGAACTGCATATATTCTAATCCTCACTCGGAGAAAAAAAAAGCGTTGTAGAGCGTCATTCCTGTGAGCTACGGCAACACTAAACCCCAGAGCTTGCCTCAGAAGGACTAAATGCACAAACCTGCTATTTTTAAATATCCCATGGAGAGAGACTCTCACTGCAGCCTGTTTTATTTTTTTCTGAAAATATCAGCTTGCAGCCTCGTTCTGTGGACGATAAACGAGGTGCAAACTTCCATCTGTGTCACTGATAATGAGAAAATACAGTGAGTGATAAAAGCCCCGCCCACATTTAAGGGTACTGTTTGCAGTGGAAACGCTAGGGTCTAGGTACCATGTGTGAAGGGTTACTTTTGGTTCCAAAGGCACCATACTGAAAGTGTTTGGTGGAAACGGGGCTCAATACATAGGGCTGGGTATCCAACATGGTTATGGGGTCACAAATGTTCTCATTTTAGAGCTAAACAGTACACTGAAATATGTTTCTGAAAACAAATGAGGTGAGAAATAGTCAATGCAGTAACAGAATCTTGATTCATATTTGATCGATGCTGCCTAGTTTGACCCGCAGTTCATGAGCTGTGACTGACACAATTGACAGCAGCATTCGAGACTCCTCAGCTCTGATTGGCTGTTTCATTCACATGCAGTGATGCTATGAGAAAATACAGTAGGCAGAGTAATATGAATTTTTACAGATCAACTGTCTCATACTTCTGTGTGGATACAGTGACAGTTTCAGCAAATGTGATAAAAAGTTATCTTTTTAAAAGTCACCAACTGCAGCTCAAAGTCACACCAAAGAAGGTAACACAATGGTGAGTGAGAGTGCAGCCCACTGATGAAAGCCTCTGCATCTGCGGTATTACAAACTGGGTGCTGAGGGAGACATTCCCGGGAAAAATGACAAGTGGAGCACGGTCATTAATAATCCACTCTCGCACACACCAAAACATACATATATGCACACACCCACCCACACACCCAACCGTCCACGCTGTGTTAACCCTTTTATCTCGCCAGCTGCAGGGCTCATAAAACAAGCTGATATGAATGCCAAACTGCGCTGCCCAGCCCACGAAAATGAGCGTTAATCAACCGCCTGAATTTTATTTTCTAGATTTAAGTTCAAAGGCAAATGGCTGTTATTGAAATGAATACATTTTAAGCTGTACTATTGCACACAATGTTTCTGTAAGTTATGTCTAACTTAATCGTAACACTGCTTTGTCACCGTTTGACCCACCTGCCTGAACCTGTAATACCTTCTAGTAAGCTCATCCAAACCAGCAGGTTGTGGGTTGACTCACACATCACTATCAGCCTGGTTTCAAGCCAACAAATACTGTCATAAGTGCCGCCAAAGAGAACAAGACAGAGATTTTTAAGATTGTAACTTAAACTACGACCTCAGTTATAAACATATAATTTAATTTAGTCAGTTCTGACAATGTCAACAAATACTGACCATTATAAAGTTTGTAAAGGCACACATTATGGCTGAGCTGTGCACTGAATTGCATTAGACCGTACAGGTAAAAGTGGCCACTGAGTGTCTATTACAGTC
This sequence comes from Epinephelus lanceolatus, assembly GCF_041903045.1. NCBI lineage: Eukaryota > Metazoa > Chordata > Actinopteri > Perciformes > Serranidae > Epinephelus > Epinephelus lanceolatus. Next base: position 17,764,676 of record NC_135738.1, read on the forward strand.
ATTTGAGTCTTATAATCATATATAATTATATAATTATTATATAATTATAATTACAGCAACACTGAGTTGAGTCATGTGACGACACAGACTGCAGGAAATATCACATGATGAGAAAAAAAACAGGTTCTACTGCAACACAGGATACATACAAACACATCACAAACAGTTCCCCTTTTTTTTCAGTGTAAACCTTATAACTTCTCATTAACCCCTTCATTCTGACATGCTTTTTCTCCGCAGAGACAACAACTAAAACACTGAGAACACTTTAGCATTGTGAGTATGGACAAAACAGGTGGATGAAGGCCCTTACTGGTGCTACTACACACACATGAAGTGAGACCCATCAGTGAGTTGAGGGGGTGTGTTAGGAGACTGTGGAAGGGGTGGGGAAGAGGACGACGGGCTTTTCACTGCAAAGAAACAGAGCGACATGTCGAACACACGCAGGCACACACACAAAAAACCAAGTCAACAACAAGTCAATGAAGAAGGAACTACAATGATAAATGACTGAGCAAATACATAATGGAGGCAGCTGCAGTTTGATAAACCATAATAAAAAAGCAGCAATCTTTAAGAACATGCTCACGCTGGCTTTTGTTATATCATATGCATTCTTCTGATCACCCACCACCTCCTCCCTCTGCTCTCTAGAGATGTACCTGCAACCAGCTTGCTGCGCTTGGAGGCCTCTGCTGCCAGCTCGTAGGAGATATTAATCATCTTCTCTTTCTCCTGTACGGTAACCTCCACTTCAGTGTCCTCCTCCGGGCTCAGAGCCATACTAGGCAGCACATTCTGCATGCTGGGAGCACACATACACATAAAAAACGGTCTCTATAATATGCAGTATACAGCTGTAACTGTAAACATAGCTTCAGGATAAATACAATTATCCCGGGACGGAGATGCTATCTCTTTTAAATCAATTTAAGAGTGCTGACATTTAGAATAAAATGTCACAGTGGCGAGGAGATGAGAGCGAAAGCTTTTCTGCACATCTAAGACACTGATCTGCATGGGAGGCAGTGTAGCCTCTTCTGAGCCATCTATGGTGATATCCTGATCTGACCCCTAATCTACCCCTCACTTCTAGAGAAAATTTCATGCACGACCTCTGCTGAGAAATATCAGCACTCCCCTGCAAAGACAGCCCTTAGTCCAAAGGATCCCTACCCAACATCAAGCGTCTTTGTAGTTCTGTCCTTGCTAATATAAAGTTACTGGTACAGACAGATTACGATGAGGTGTTTACCTGTTTTTGGCTATGAGGGCTTTGATGCGATCAACCTTCCTCTGCTTATCAGCCTCCTGCTCAGGGCTCAGAGCCTCCTCGGGGTCTGACTCCACGTAACGCTCAGGAATCAACACTTTGTCAGGCACAGAGAGCTGAAGAAAGACATACAGAAACACTTTATATAACACACTTTATACAAGCAAGTGAAATGCTATGCGCTTTACAAACAAACGCAAAAACCACAAGCTAAAAATGTCAACCAAAATATGCAGATATAAATCAGGAAATGACATTCATAAACAAATAACAGATGTTTATCTTCGCCATTATCAGTACAGGGAGGCTGCTCCACATTTTTGGGTGTGTCAGAACTAAATGGAGCATCACCGTAGGCTTTGTCCTCAAGCGAGAGACACTTAATGTGAGACACTCTGCAGCCTGCAGAGATCAGTGGGGAACACAAGCTGTAAGACGTTTATTGATGTAAGCCAGAGAAAGGGCGTGAACTCTTGTGAAAACAGCAAGAAGCACCTTAAAATCAAGTGTATGGCTCATGGCAGCCTATGAAATGATTTTAGTATAAGGAGTGTATACAGTGTAGTGTCATGCACATGCCTTTGGAAATATTCCTGCCTACAGTGTTTTTCAACTTTGCATTTTGGGAGATTTACCGGTACTTCTTTTTTTGTGAGCAAATTTTATTCAGCAATTTGCATATATGATAATACAGTGGCACAGTGTCATGTTTTTCTTTTTAAACAGAAATATCAACCTTTTTAAATAAATAGATAAAGAATATTGATAAAAAATAAAAGCCAGCTGGTAATACTAAAGATCAACATGCCAACCGAACCTTGTCTGCATCCTACAAGATCACAATCCAAAATGTATGTACCCACACTGTTACATCTCAACACACAGTTGTGTCTACACAATAAATGCACCAATATACCACTATATAATATCACCACTTATCTTTCTCTGGTCATACTCCCCAAACTTTAGTCTAAATTTAGTCTTTAGCCAAATTATGTACTCTTACTTTTGATAAATGTTGCTGTTGTCCCTGGATTTATATGAGAAGAGGAAGGATTGCTAGCTGCTAGGCTAATTTATACAATGTAAAATGCCATAGGCTTGTGCTAATAATGTTGCATGATGCAAGCATGATGTATTTGTGTGGAAAATGTGTCCAGATAAAGACAAGTGTTTGTCTGTGAATGCTGCGAGTTATAGTGAAGCTGATTTGTGTACTTGTGTTTGAAATCATCTCGATTAAGCCATGTTTAATGTGTGTTTTATGTGTGTTTTGAATCAACTAAACTATACAGCACTTCACAGAAACCTCCACCGCCGACTAGTGTTTGGAGGTGTAACTGCAGAGTGACACAGACACACCACCGCACAAGTATAAATGCTCACAACGGCAAAGGCCATGGCATAGGGCCTGCAATTTTTCCCCCCAAAAAAGGAGGATTCAACGACAAGCTATGAAAGAGGCAAAAGAAATGACAGTAGTCATTCTAATACCCTCCCTGGGGAAACCAAAGATGAGCTGATGGGTCTAGAGTCAGTTCCAATATCTCTGACATAACATCAAATAAAGATCTCCAGTATTCGACTAGGCTCAGGCATGACCAGAACGTATGAGTCAAGTTCGGTAGACTGACTTCTAACGCAAGTGCTGAATTGCAGCGATGATGATATGAGAAATATGTGAAATATGGTGTCAAATGCACTATGATCCACAGAACTATGGTTCCTCATCTAGCTAACATCAAAGGACAATTATCCTTTTCAAATTTTACCTGTCAAATAGGACAAAAAAAATCCCTTTTAATTTATGCATATTAATTTTGCATGTGTTAAATGAGTTTAATATTGAAGTAACAAGAGGTGTTTTAATTACACTAACACCATGTAATTGTGACCCTTTCATTAATTATTACACTGTATTTAAAAGTACAAAAAAACTGCTTAAAAACAGAGTATTTTTATTAATAATAAAATCCATCACACTATCTGATGTTGGTAAACATTTCCTAAACTATTTGCCTGTAACAGTATTAACCCTCTCAGTCTGATGAGTAGACAGCCAACTGCTGTGCCTTACCTCTCGGTCCACATTTAAATGGTCAGACTGTGAGGCTTCTTTGAGACGGGCGATCTCCTCTGCAGGCGTCTCCTGCTCCCTCACCACCTCCTGCTGCCTGAGTGAGGCCTCCAGCTGCTGAATGTCACTGCTTATCCCCTCATCTCTGCGCCTCACTTGAGACTAAAAACACACACAAAACCAACAAGACAAAAATGCAGAGAGATCAGATCACGACCGGATTCCAGGATTTGATATCAGTTTACTCTGAACTTGAATGCTGCCTTGGTGGCCGCAGCCGTCGCTTGATACCTGCACGCTGCGATAATGGTTTTCTTTTGTAAATGAGTGACTGCGAGAGGGCGTGTTCTCCTGGCTGCCGCCCCGGATGTGGAGGCCTTTCTTTTTCTCCCTGAGGGCACCCTGCTGGTGGCGGCGGATCCTCTCCAGCTGCTCCTCCACGCTCATCCTGGGCCGGCCGCTCTCTGCAGCACACAGCTGCTGCTCCACCGCACTGCGTGGACGCTCCTGTTAGCCAGATGAGGACAACCACAGATATGCACCCACACCACAGAGGCACATAGAAACACAAACAACACACAAGATAAATAGAAGTTAACAATACTGCATCGTGCTATGAGACAAATGTCACCATGGTGATATTTTATTACACAGACCCGCAGTTTGGGTGTGTAACTCAGTGGCGTCATGGTGTGGTTGGGTCAGATCTTATAATGCAACATTTGCAGTCAACAGGGTATTGTTGAAAACAGTTTAAATTTAACCAAGTAGAATAATCGCATGTTCTCCAGCATTACTGCACGTACTGGAAAATCATTGTGCTTCTTTAAACAAAGAAGTCAGGAGTGACATAATAACCACATTGTGAAATGGCTCTTTAATGTTCACTCTCCTAGAACCAAAACCTGACTGGCTGCTGTGCGCGCACACACGCTCCTGCTGGCACACATGGATGCACTCAGAGAGGCTGCGGGGCTGTTAATGCCTGAGCAGGAGAGGCTGATGATGTGAAGTGAACTGAAGAGAAGTTGTTCACTTTCACGTTTGTGGTGTGCTGGAGGGGCTGTCAGATCTGGATTTAGTCCAGAGCCTGAGGACGCAGCCCCCACTGTCCAGATTGTTTGAGAGGCTGGTATCCAAGGGCCTCAGCTGAACTCTAAAAGCCTGTGACACATTCTCTTACAACCAGAGGCTATACGGCCTACAGGGAAGACTACCGTACTGTATGTGTGCATGTGTGTGCAGCTGACATTTTACAGTTCATATGGGTTCATTTATGCTATATGTTCATCTTTTTTCCATACACAAACACATACAGACACACCAAAAACAGGACACACCCCAGTGTGGTGCACTAATGACATGGTTAGTATATTTCAGTTGATAGTGTTTGAGGCTGGAAACTGTGTAAACCAAATTTGGCATCTCGTCATGACAGCCTGGCTTTAGGAGCATGAATCACACCCTGGTCACGTGATGCATGGCCTCCTCTGCCACTTGTTAACTTTCAGCTTAAAGCTGGAGTAGGCAGTTTTATTTTGGCATCATTGGACACAAATCCCAGAACAAAAGTGGACTGAGAGAACGCTCAACTTCTGCAGCACCTCTTAGCTTTGGTTTTATACGATTTAGAAAAACTAGGCTGTGACGGGAGTCTTTGACAATCACAGGTAATTTCATAGAGAGTGTTGCTATTGTCTGTTCTACAGAGGCAGATGTGCAGAATTCCTGATTAAATGGCGGAGAATCCTGCAGAAAAAGTTGCAATTCCAGCACTGGCAACAACTGTCTGCACTGCAAAGCAGCTCAAAAATGCAGAAAGACTTACCAAGTCTAAAAGAGAGTCTGACAATAAACAAAGCAAAGTGTTTCAGAGATGGAGAAAAAATGTTTTTAGTAGTTTGTAGCCTTCTCCTAACTGGAACCAATGCTCATAGCTGCAGCTTCAAGGTCACATTTATGTAACTAATGATAGCTAGAGCCTTGAATCACAGTGTGTCCTCTGCTGCACTCTGCACACAGGAAATAACTGCCAGTGCTTGTGTTTAGTCCTTCTCACATTTTAAAATTAGTTGCTGACAACTGATGGAAATATCTTGCAGCCTCCAGTGGTCCAAAAGATTAAAACATGCTAAGAACTATTTACAGTTTCTATTTGACTCACCGTCCTGGGGTCAGGCCTCTTGCCTTTTCTTAAAGTAACATATGAAGCTATGGAGGAAGACTCAGGCACTGGAGATTTGGTCCTAGGTGGGACGATGCCGACTGGGTAGGACCCCCCTTGCAGGTAAAAAAGATAAGAGGTTAGTAAGTGACCTGGTTCAGTGACAAAGCATTTGCTTTTATACAACATATGAGCAGCAATTAACTGAAGACTACAGTATATTTTAGGAACAATAATGTTTTATGTCATTATTTGCACAATATCAAAATACAGCATGTGCGTGTACTTAAAAGTAAAAACTGTCGCATCAGTTCAAGTATTTTTTAAGTTTCAGGTCCGTGAGACCTTCAAGTTTAACCCCGAGAATGTCTGAAGTAAACTCGACTGACAATTACACTATCTCCCGCAGCATTTGCAGCATCGGCAGGCTGCTACTATCGATTGTGTGGCGGTGCGGAACAAGTGAGGAGCTACAGTGTAATCATTCAACTTCAGAACACCTGCATCACGCTGTGCAAGCTGTTTCACTAAACTTGGGCCAATTTGCTCTTTTAGAAATTCTAAACCATGTTTTCACAGAGAATAATTAGCAGATAACTAACTTCTCCCAGCACTGACACACAAACCTGAGCAGTATTGTGAATTGCACAGTGTAAATTAAATCCAGACAAATGGGTCTGGGTAAATGCCACCGTATCCATGGTAACCACTGTGCGCTGAATAATGGTTGCCATGAGATTTACTTGTGATATACTGACCTGGCGTAATGCTCTGGGGAAAAAAGCCTGACCATGTATTTATGCTCTGTGTCAAAGTGATGCCTGTTTAAATACCACGGTTACCATGGCAACTGTCAGTGCGAGAGACAAGTTTATGGGGTCATACAGTGATAATTTTATCAGGCGACTGATCAACAAAATGGATGAATCACTGGAGAACTGCACAGTTATCAGACAGCGACATCGTGTTTTACTTGGCTTATTGTACCTTTGTTTCCAGAATGTTCTCTATCAGACGGGTGTTCGGATCTGTCCTCACCGTTGCTCTCATCCACTTCTGCCACTGTGGTGAGCTCTGGTTCACTCTTGTACAGCCTGTAGTCTGGACCCTGCACAACACGCGCACACATTGATTTATAGTCACTGAGAGTTCGGGTCCAAAGCGAGATATAAAATAGAAAGTGACATTTTCTCTTACAGGATGACTTCAAAGACAGCAGCAAACAAACATCCCTTTTCTACAAAATGATGCTTTTACAGACTGCGCAATCTTAATGCATAAATATAGACAGCTGGAATAAAAACTCTGCATGTTGTTTGGGTATAACACACAATTTTACAGCCAAATGAAAAAGTAGGCAGCAGTCAGACATGGCTCAGTTTGCAACCGAGGACAGAACACAACAAAACAAAACAAAATAACAACTTTTCAACACAGAAAAAAGGAAGACAAGAACTAAAAAGAGAAAAACAATGACACACGAGAGGCTTAATCCAATTAACTGAAAAAAAAAAAAAAAAAAAAGATGATGGAAGTGTGGCATCAAGAAAAAAAGAGAAATGATCCAACCAAAAACAACCCAAAAGACATGAGATGTCCGTCAAAACAAAAGTGAAACCCATCACAGCAAGCAATGACATGTGATGACACACGAGGGCTGGGTCAACCAGGAGGTCTACGAGTCAACAAGCTTACGCTGTGCGTGCCATTCCTGTGATTGGCCTTCCTGTCCTCCGGCCTGTGGAGCGTTGAAGGGCGCACACCAGCATGAGAGGGCATAGGGGGCACGTTGGGGGGGTTGGGCTCATAGGACTGGGGTAAGGGTGGCCGCGGGGGTACCGAGTCCTCCTCCTGGGGATTATACATGGCATGACAGGACAGGAAGCAAGGTGACACATGGTGCCACCACGCACACGCTCAGGGCAACCACCATCTGGTACAGAGTGGTTCTGGCCCACAGGATGGGCAAACCAGCTGATTAGCCAGAGAGGGAGCTCCGTGTGCTGTTACAGGGTGACTGACACATCCACTCACGTACCACCACTCATACTGTCCATGAGCAAGGCTGGCAGTCTGAGCTCTCAGCTTAAGTTAGTCATCAGCTACACAACTACACGAGATCTGAGAGTAAAGCAAAGTAAATGCTGCAACCACAGATTATTTTCATGATCTGTGATGAGTTTTTCTGTAGTGAGTGTACTGATTCTATGGGACCGAAAGGTGGTCATTTGAGTGGGTCCCAGAGCTGCACGATAATGGCCAAAATGATGGCCAAGATTAATGTATTAGAGTATAATGTATTGAATTCAGGTACACTGTATGAAGCTAAAAATATAAGGTTATTGTCTACTGGCGGTCCTCGGGAACCTCCGTGTCATGCTGCTGACACCGCCGACACAGAGTTTCAGAGAGCGGGATGACGGTGGACGGGCTGGTGTAGGATCTATGCAGAGCACAAAATACTAAAACACCAACACATCACCAACAGTATGATAGTAACATCCATATAAAGTGTCAGAAAATAGCAAAACATTCCTTTGCAATGACATGGTCATATTGCTTGTTTTGTCCAACCAATTGACCTTTCGCTAAGCCCCGCCTCTTTTATGTTGGTCCAACAAGCTGTTGGAGTAAGCATGGAGCCCACACTGTAACTAACTGCACTCCCTGAAGAAATATTATCATATATTTGGAAAAATGAAAGAGTGATTCCAGAGAGAAGCAGACAGAGGGGTCTACAGTCTGTGTTTGAAGGATATATCCAGGATGTCAAACTGACTCAGCAGCAACAACAGGTTAAAAAGACAAAGATAGTTAGAAGCTAAAGCCAAACTATAGGCTACAGATCACAGTGTAAAAGTGAACCACCACATCACTGCTGATCGCCATGCAAGACAATGAATAGAAAGGGAAACTTTGCTGATATTGAACCAGCTCTGTGGCATCGCAGTGTGTGCAGATGCTACCAGACAGGCAGGGATCTCTGGGGGAAGCCAAACAACGTTCATCTGCCCAAAATGTGATAACACACAGCTGGTTGAACATCAGCAAAGTTTCCCTGCTTCCCTTCACTGGCTCCTGTACAGCAGGGTCGGTCTTTATTCACTGTTACAATCATTAAAAAGCAAAAGCAGCATGTGTTTACATTCAGTAGGCTATATCTTCAGTAGCTAGCTAGCTAACCCTACACTTTTCAGGGTTTGATTTTGGTTTTGGAACAGGGAAGAAAGGTATATCTTTTTCCAACCTCTCCAGGTAACGAGTATCATTAATACACGACGTGCCCCAGGCATAACATTTAGCTCCAAATCCACAAAACCAGCCTGAAAATGAAGGAAATCTGAAATGACTGCATTAGAGTCAATGGAGCACAGCTGGCCCAATGTTATGTTATGATTGGCCAGTCTGCTTCTGGGGGCGGGGCTTAGCAAAAGGTTAATTCTAAACCCAAAGATATTCAATTACCAGTAATATTAAAGACAGAAAAGGAACAAATCCTCACATTCTAGATGCTGGAACCAGCAAATGTTTGGGATTTGCAACAATGACACGATGAATATCAGAATTGCTGTTGATTTATTGATCAATGTATTGATTAAAAGCCTAGCTGTTTTAATGCTACAGAATGGTACGACCAGGTGAACTATCTGTTAGTGGTGCCTCACCTCATTTTTGTGCTTGCTGAAGTTGCTCTTGGGCCCATACATGTTCACACCATCAGCAGTTCTCTGAGCTTTATTTTTACTGAGCGCCTCCATCACATCCTGAATCCTCCAAAGTTCTTTCTGGATGCGGACATGTTGCTGGCTGGGCGGCTCGGTCTGGGTGTGCACAGAAAACACACAGAAATTACCAAATATTACCTGCAGATTATTAACGTGGCATCCTGGACCCAGGAGAAGAGCAGAGGAGCAAAGAAACAGGATGATGTGTAATTATCTCCCAATGACAGCTTTGTCTGAGAGTGAAGGGCACTTAAGAAGAGGATGTCCAGGCTCCCTGTAGGCTCTCTGACTTCTCCACTCCGAATTAGCATCAGCTCTGACTCAGGCTCAACCAGGAATAACTGTTAGAACAGTTTCTCTCTGTCTCTTCACTTCTCCCGTGATGAAGGACAAGATAAAAGACAGACTTAATTAAGACCTGCTCTATCATCGCTACAGTCATCAATCACACACTATGTTGCTTTGATCTCTCAGTTACCTCCCTCCTCACTGCAGCTGAGGGCACTGGAGCACAGAAATCTTCTTTACTTTCTCCACAAAGTCAAAGAAAGTGTCTACAAAAAGGATGACTAGGTGTTCAAGGGAATCTGCCACATTTTCAGCTTTCTTTGAAGCTCTGCGGTGTACGTACCCCAACCAAAGTCTAACTATTATGCCATGCCAGTGTTAGACAGAACAAGCGGTGCAAGATTAAAGCTGTGCAGCTTCAGTCTCAAGAATTATCCTACCTGAGGGCTTCCCAGTGCTTCAAGCTGCTCCAGGAGGTTGTTCCTAGCCAGAGTCACATCTCCTTCCAACTTGTCATATTCCCTCCACGACCGCTCCAACTCCTGATTTAGGAGAGAAACACTTTGTGAATGACAATATGGAAAAAAAACTCTTATCTTACAAGCACTCCTAAAGTGTCCAGCGTGAGTGTGCGTGAATGTGCTGTATGACTCACAGATGAGATTCTGGAGAGTTCTCTGCAGGTGCTGAGCAGGCCGCTCTGCAGTAAGTCTCTCTGCTGGATAACACTCTGCATGGCAGCAGGGTTATCAGAGCCCATCTCTATCTCCTGGCTGGCTGAAAGCAGTGCTGTCTCCAGGGTGTGCTGAAGGGACACACAATGGATCAAATACACATACAGTACAGAGTATGTAATTTGTCAATGTAACATTTTATATCAGCTAACTTTAGTCATAATGGATGATTTAAGCCTCTCCTGTCTTAAGCGTCCTAAAAACAGTGTTGCTGTAAGTGAAATATTTTCTTGTTTGTAGTTATTGTTTAGTACAAAAATGATAACAAATACCTACAACCCAATCCTCTGGTTGCCCTCTTTGACACCACCAGAGACGATGATGTATACCTGACTCCATTCCAACACCGTACACTGTCTTTTGTCTCTCCGCTGGCCAGACAGGCGGTTCTAATCAGATGGAGGGATGCTGCCCCCCCCCCACCCATGCCCCGTGACTGAGGGACATTATGCCCTACCTTAATCTTGAGAGTACTCGCACAACATCATTTTGCCAAGTAGGACATGCTCCTGGATCAACATCCCACATCACATTCCAGGACCAACGTTGCAGTGCCTCTTCAGAGCTAAGCTAGTTTTCCATTATCAAGTTTGTACAACTGAACAAAATCCTCTACAACATTGAACAAAAATGTTGTAAATGTGTTAAGTGCAGGAATTTGCAACTCAAAAATGGTATTATCCCTACTCTTTGTTAGTAAACCGCTTACGTGTTAGCATAGCCTACCTACTTAGCAAGCTAACTTGCTAATATTCTAGGCTTTTGGTAAGGTTACTTGTTAGCATAGCTACCTAGTTAGCAAGCTAGCTCACCAATATTCTCATCTATTGGCAAGTTTACTCATTAGCATAGCCAACCTAGTTAGCAAGCTAACTCACTAACGCTGCAGTAGCGGAAAAGGTTTCTGTTCAGTGTTACTGAGAATTTTGTTTAATTGTACAAACTTCAATTTGGAAAACCAGGATTTTTTTAAGATGCACAGGAGCAGCACACTGATGATGTCAGAAGGTTGTGATTCGTTGATTGCAATAATGGTCCAGGAACGCAATGTGTGATGTTGATCCCGGAGTGTACTCTACTCAATTTGTAACTCAGATACTAAGGTGTGGGGCCCCTTTCTGAAACCCTTCCAGAGCTGTCAGTTAAACTTTAGACTTTGTGTTTGTTTCTTGATCTTGTTGCTTTCTGTCAGTGTATACTCTGATGAAGTACTGATAAAGTTCTGACCCTGCCTTTCACAGAGGCATCTATTCTCCTCTCTTTTAATATCAAGCCTGACTCTCAGCTCATCTGTCATTTTTCTTTACTATTCAGGAGATGAAGAACCGTCCTGTTATTTGGGGTTAGTGGAATACAACAATGGGGAGGACTGTGATTGGATTCCATGCTTTGCTCCTTGTCATATATATATGCTTTGTTAACTTTGACACTATTGTGTTAACCTGTTGAACTTTAATAAAAATATCCTTGATACAAAAAACATGATGACAAATGCCAGTCAGCACCCTTTTCAGAGCCAATAATAGAAAAAATATAAGCAGAAACACAAACTGAAGGAACCTTGAACCAGCTATTGTTTGGTAACCGTACTTGCACAATGACTTCATTCACTAATCCACAACCAACACTGTCAATTTGTCTGTCAACTGAAAAATCATTTACCATGCCAATCAGTTCAGGACTTAATCTGAATATGTTATGGTTTATTTTGTTGGTTTTTATGGGCATGGAAGTAACTTACAGTGACACATATCTATAGACTATTTTCTTCTGCATTTTATGCATTTACTTTCATCAAATGCCACAGCTGTGTAAGTAAAGCCACACTTTCGAATGTGTTGGTGGCATCTCAGCACACTAAACTGCCAACTCCATCAAATACACCACGCTCAGCTCCACCACACCACAGACTGTATGGGTTGTAGCTGCTGCAGTAGTGGGCCAATCACATATTTAATTAAACTGAGAAATGCTTGCGGTGATTGGCTGTGAGCAAAACCATATAAATAGTTTTTTTTCTAGATCTGAGAACAAAAAGGATCAAATGCACTTATCTTTGGCTGGAGAAGTTTGATACTACTTGGTACTGGGTTATTTCGGTCGATATCTTAACAGTATTGAGCACAGACACCCAGCCCTAACAGCAACCAGTACAATGTTTTAGTCTGCTCACAGCAGACAGTCAGATATGTTAACTCTGACATAGCTATGAAAGCCAGACAGCTCTTTGAAGCTGTTGACAGTAGCTGGGCTGTTAAGCATTATAACAGACTTTTGTTTTTCTCTCTCTCTCTCTCTCTCTCTCTCTCACAGTGTTGTGCATATAAACTAAACCCCAGCTATTCCTGTGATTTAAACAGAGAATAAACTGTTTATTCTTTCTGTTTATTTTTTTCCATTTGGTCCTGTGCTTCTGTAAGCATTTCAAAAAGTGTTGTGTGTGAGAATGTAATGATGACAGATGTGCGGTGTTTAGTCACCTTCTCTCTGTACAGCTGCTGAAGTTTGTCCTCCTGCGTCCTCACCACTTTGTCCTGCTCACACAGTCTGCTAAGTTTGGTCTGGGGAGAAAACAATAATCATGTGTGACACATCATGTGTAGTTGAATCATGGAGCATTGTGTCCTGTGAGAGCTCAACACTGCACTTACATCAATGTCCACTTCTTCTGGCATACATGTATAGCCATGCTCCCTGTAGCCTTCTGGACTCAACTGTGAAGACAAACAGAGCATTAGACAGAGACACCAAACACGCACATACATATTAGAATCTGGAGATCTAATGCAGTGTCATGGCAAGGCTCTCTCACTGAGCCGCGGGATTTGTCCTTGGGTAGAAACTCATATTTCACTGAATCAGACAATCTAAGTTAGCAAACCGAGAGTGGGAGAGCAGCCAGTCTAAACACAATCTCTTCTCTGGTGATTCTGGTGCCTCGCATTTCATCACCCACAATTGTTTGTCTCTATCAGCACAATGCGGTGGTTTTATTGGAAATGCAAGTGGAAGGCGTGTAAAACAATCTTGCTTACTAAACTCTAGAGTCAGCGCATACTGTAAGCTGCATCCACCAACAGCACATGCTCTGCCGCTGATCAGTCCAAGGACTCTGCCTGTCTGGTAGCTGTGGTCAACTAAGATTGTGCTGCGCAGTGCAGTATTATTTTAGGATAAAACAACAGATATTCTTGGGACTTTTTAGCATACAGTAGTAAGGCTCAGGACAATTTAAACAGCTATTTAATTACATAAATACAGGCTAAAACGCAGACAAAAGCAGTTCAGTGTCAGACTGCACTGCTGTTACTTCTACACCACTTTATTCCATTACATCACTTATGATTATTATATTACAACATCCACATTTATGTAGCTAGGAAAGCAAGTAAAGACAAAAGTAAAACCTATCCTCTACACTTGCATTAATACTGCTCAAGTATGTATTATAAAGAACAAAAAAGTCACAGTGCTCAAACAGGGAAATGATTTCAACTGCATTGGATCCCATGTTTCCAGAAAAACCATTCATGACATACTGCTTCATCATTCATCCACTCTTCTAAATCTAATCTCTACATGTGCAGTCCATAATTATCAGGACAGTGAGACTGTAAGTCTGCGTTGTCTTGTGTTAGTAGTCACATTGGATATGAAATTACATGGCTACAAAGTCAAGGCGCCAACTTTGAGCTTTCATTTACATCCTTATTGGGCCTCAAAATTAGAGGAACCCAGAATAATTGAAGAAGTAATCATTCTTAAAAGAGTACTGTATAAGATTTAGGGGATTTAGTGGCATCTAGTGGTAAGGATTGCACATTGCAAACATCTGAAATGTCTCCCGGTTAGAATTCCTTCAGTGTTCCTCTCTAAAACCACAGACCAGGTGGTTAAAATCGTTGAAAACATTGAATCAGGCAATTTCACGTTACAGATCAGTGTTCGCCAATGTTCTGTGATGATCTATGCTCACTGTTTTTCTGATCCAGATGTTAAGGAGATTTTTACCGGGAGCCATATCATCCACAAAGGTCTCTTCCTATCTAAAACAAATTAACTCAATGATGATTTTGACTAGGACAAACACTGAATAAATCAGTTTCATGCTATAAAAATCTTTGTTATTTCTAAGCTGCTCATCATAGAGGGTCTGCAAACTACATTGGATGATGCGAAAACTCGAATATCTAGAGCCAATGCTTGCTTTATTCTTTCTAGGCTACTGTAGAAACATGGTGGTGCAACATGGCCAACTCTGTGGACGAGGATCTGCTCTCTATGTACATGTAAAATGCGAAGTCTTAAGTAATGAAAACGAAAATTCTTATTTTCAGGTGATTATACACTAAAGAAAACATACTTATTTTATATTCCATTTCTGCCGATATATCCCCCACAATCCTACACACTGGACCTTTAATATATGGTTTCAAATCATCTGCATTCAAAGACTGGTTAGTCTACACCTACAGAAACACTTCTTCCCTCAGACTCTCTGCCAGGCCTGAACTGCAGCCATCTTCCCTTTGTGCTTGTTCTGGGGCTTTTTTGCTTCAAGTCTAAAAGTCTGGTCTTTAACAAGTGAAAAACAGGATCATATTGCAATTCAGATCACATATCTGTTGGCTGCCTTGTTCGTACAGTAGGTTTAGATTTCAGCCCGCACTTTTAAAAACCCCTTCAAGCTAAGAGTCTGCACTTCAGCTTCATAGACATTGTTTAATTTTACATCCAATGTACTGGTCTACAGAGCCAAAACAACACAAAATGACTCACTATCCAAATATTTTTAGACTCCACTGTATATCAACACCCCACACTCACACCTGCACTCGTTCACACACATTTCTCTCAACACCTTTTTCCTCAGCTGAGCCACACAGTACAGTTAAAGCAGGTGGGACCCGAGAACCACATGGCATTCCACACAGAACATGCAGACTCTCCCACAGCGCAGGGGGGGGGGGGGGGCCTCCACTGTGGTGTTGTGTGGTGTGGATTACAAGTGACATGGGGAGGAGGAGGAGGGAGACAGACTACTGGCATCTGAACAGGTGGAAATGCAGCTGTTGGCGGGCCGGTATGCCAATGAATGGGGAGGGGGGAAGGGGGGTGGGCAGTCTTCAGCAGCACTTTTACACCTCATGAGGCGGTCACAAAAGTGGCAAAGTGATGTCATAGCCATCGTCACACACAAGCCGGCCCTCTTTATCCTTTCCACCAGCAGAACAAGAAGAACAGGTGAGAGGGAAGAAATGCAGACAGGTAAAAAGGAAGAGTAAGTTTACCTAGAAGACATTTCCCTTTATCTTCATCATCCCCCACTGACTTTATTAGGTTAAGAGTCTATTCCACAGCTGGTGCTCAAGTGTACTCAGACTTAAAAAACTAAATCCTAACATCAAATACATAAAGCACAGGGTTCCTACAGCTTAAGGCAGGTTAGATTTAAGACTTTTTAATGCCACTAGGAAGGAAATATAAGACCAATTTTACCAATATCAAAACTAAAGGGAAAAATACTGAGCTGACATCAATTGCTGAGGGTTAGGAACCATTTTGCCAAAATGTACTGTACAGCATGGCATTTTGGTCTTGAGGGTAAAACAGAACTGGGAAATACCTGGCGTTATTTGGCAGGTTTTCTTTTTCTTTTTCACTCTGCACCATTCCACTGCCTTGACTCCCAACATGTGGAGTTACAGAAAATTAACTTGCATAAAATATACAGTGCTTCAAATGCATTGTTTTGCACAGGGTCAAGCTATGCTGAAAAAACTTGTTTAAATATCCAATTTTCTCTGAATTTGCACTTCCCCATGTCGTCCAGGATATAGTGACACTCTTTGCTCTGAGCATCCGAGCTGAATACAAAATACAAGTGCTGTTTATTTCACTGTCCTAACCTGCATGACTTCAATGCAAGAGGCATTCAGTAAACTTTTTTTAAGCAGATGTTCACAATTATTTTGAGATTTTAAAACGGAAAGTCAGAAAAAAAAGATTCATAAAACTACCTAGTTCTTAGCATTTTTAAGATTTTTGAAAGACTGATTACTACATTTTAATACCAAATAAGGCATTATTTGAATAATGAATGAATTTAATGCTTCTTAAGACTTTCAAAGATTCACAGGAACCCTGAAAGCTGCACTGGTTGACTCCAAATTAACTGTTTACAGAGGAATAGAGCTTCTGGGAAAGTGGAACATTATTGCGTCCTGCTAAGAGTGAAAATTAATTCAATTTACGCAGTGTGTAAGATTTAGGGGGATTTGGTGGCAACTAGCAGTGAGGACTGCAGATTGCAACCAGCTGAATCTTCCCCCGGTTACAAATCCTTCAGAGTTCATTGTTCAGGAGGTTTTTACGGGTAGCTAAATTATCTGCAGAGGACTTTTCCTCTCCAAAACAAACAGACCCAATGATTAATAATTGGTAAAACACAGAATACACCAGTTTGGCATTAAAAATCAGCGTTTTTCAAACCTGCTTGTCACAGATTGGTGCTAACTACAGTGACAAGTGCAGAAACATGAATGGCCCTGTCTAAAGCCAGTGTTTGGTTTGTCTGTTCTGGGCTACTGTAGAAACATAGCAGTGCAACATGGTGTTCTCCATGGACAAGGACCTGCTCCTCACGTAAATATAAATGGCTCATTGTAAGGTAACAAAACAAAACAACTGTTTGTTTTTTTGTCAGGTGGTGATACACTAAAGAAAAAATGTTTTTTATATCATATTATTATACAATGCACATAACTGGGCACATTTCTTATGTTTACTCAAATTATTTTATTATTTATTAATTATTTTATTTAATATTTTATTTGTTTATATCAGTGTTAAACACGGTAGCATAATGCGGAATTTTATTTTAATTTTAATGCACATTTCATTTCTACTTTATTTTATTTATTGCTTTATACTTTTGTACTTTTATTTCATACTCTTATTCTTACTTCTTATAATTCTGATTCTGACATTATATTATATTTTATCATATTTCTGCTAATATATCCCCCTGAGTCCTACACACTGGACCTTTAAATTATGCCATGAAACAATCCTCCTACAACTCTTTTCCACGTAAGATAAAGCACTTAGTTATGCACTGGACTGAGAAGTGACATGTCTGACAACACACAATTAAGTCACACTAATTAGAGTCCCCCTGCCAAATGCAGGCGGCTTGGCTAATGAGAGGGAACACATTCTGCAAACGCTTATGATAAATCACACACTAACCTTCACTGGTCAGGGCATGAGACAAAACAAGAGGAGCACAGACTAGAGGCTTTGCTTCTTAAATGATCTGGGTGCAACCACAGCTTTAGCTTTTGATTTAGGACAGTCCCACAGCTAGCTGAGTGTTTATTAAACATGTTGCAACTTCTAGAGTAAACTATATCCAGCCCCCGACACACAAACTTTACAAAGAGAGTGAGGAAGGGATTTAACTGAACAGTGAAGCAAACACACCATACTACTCTTTACAAGTCATGCCCATGTTGGCATGACTTCTCATAACAAGAGGAGAACAGTCAAAAGCAATGGATGAGGAGGCGCTGGCGATACAAACGATACAGGGAGAGACCAGTCTCAAGATGCCATGAGGACTTGGACACCAGAGGAGGAGCATTGCAAAACAGACCAAAAGAACAACAGCGACTGGTGAGGATGAGGCGGAGCAAAGCCTTTGGCTGGCCTTACTTGCTGGTAAAGTTGAGGCCTTGGGGCAGAGTTCTCAATCAAAGTGTGAGTCATGGCGATTAAAGGCTCATTTTCCTTCATCTAGTCCAGTGTGGAGAGGAGCGATATGGCAAGTGTCAGTTTATAGCAGTGCTTCACTTTAGAGAGATAACACCGACAGTATTGATACACCTTGCTCGCTGTGTCTCATGAAGCAGACTCAAACAGGGATGGCAACAGGAAGCAGTGAGAGACGCTTAAAAACAGGATCAGGAGGACACTAGCTGCGGTTACATGGACGATATGTCTTCAGTCTGATTGAAATGAGTCTGATTAGAGATTCCAACTGAACTTGTTACATGGACTATCAATTAAGTGACCTGATAAGATGTGCGTTTACATGGCCCAAAGCATTTAATCAGAATATAACTTCTCTGACTTGAGCAGAGTGGTTCCACCCGCTGTGAAGTATTAATCTGCTGAAAATATAACAGAAGAAGTGTTTTTTAATTCAGGACAAAAAGTACAGAAGGAGAAAAAGTGGTTCTGCCTGTTGATACACTTTAGTAAGTAGTGTAAGTCTAACCCAGGTTATTTTTGGTACCTACAAAGTACAGATGTCACATGTAGACTATTGGTAGATGCTACAATTTATCAAAGTTCTTTAAACGTCTCACACACAGGCTGCTACTAATAGTGATAAATGTTTGTGTTCAGCGACTGCCCACTGCACCCTGTAACAACAACATTATATAAGATTACTGTTTCCAAACCGAAGAAATCATTTATTAATTAGAGCACTCATGTAAGAATGCAGCACTAGCAGAGTGCCAAATATTTTTCAAATTTAATAACAATTCTCAGTCAAAGTCAGCAGAGGGAGGCGTGTATGAAACAGCTGTTGCTGCATATTGTGTGCTGCACACAGCTATACCTCCTAATGTTAACCTCACGTGGGGCAAACATGCACAGAAAGATATGTATTTTCCAACCAGACAGAGAAACAATCAATTAAGCGTTACATGGTAGTAAGGCGCTAATATTTTCCTACTGATCAGATTATCAAAGGTTTACACCACCCCTCTCCACCCGATTGAAAATTTGTTCTGATCAGGCAAGTCTCTTCTAACTGAGGTGTATACATGAAGCATATTTACTCTTGACTGGGCTGTTATTCGGGTTGTTAGTGGAATATTAGGGTCCATGTAAACGCACCTAATGTAGTGCAAAGCTCTAGTTGGAGAGCGAAATTACATAATTCTCAGTGGTTACACAAATCTAAGGCTTGCTAATTTAAATATGAAATTACCTTCTCTATATTTATGATCAGAATAGCGTTATTGTGCTTCTGTGTGCTATATATTGCATATTCATAATTACTCAAACTCTCAAAGCACTTCAGAGCAATAAAAAAACAGAAGATGAAATTTCTTTGCAGGCACTTAACAGTATGCACTGTATATGGAAGACATATATCATGTCCACATCTACAGACTATAATAATAAAGTGATATCCAGATGTTCAGATAGTACAGCTGACAGCGAGTTAGGGTAAATAATATTCTGACTGATGAATGAATGACTAAACCCATCTAAGGAAGGGCATAGCAAACTAGCTTAGGTTATAAATGCTGTGGTGTGTGACACTGGTTCATGCTATGTAACTGTGCCTATAAAAATGAACGTTAGATAAACTAATGATAAGCTAGCTAGGCATCAAACAGGAAATCAAATGGTCTTTTTCAGCAGACAGTACTGACTAATACAGTAATAGCAAAGCATTAAATGAGTTCAGTTCATGACAGGAGGAGACAGGGCCATGCAGTCATGCATTACCCCACCTGATTGTCCAAATACAAGAGGTTCCTTTGGAGGTGATGGGAGAGAATGTCGTTCTAACGTCAGCAGCAAAAAGGAGAGGAAATAAAAGGCAACAACAGCGTGAGACAAAAGAAAAGGACGTCACAGTCTCTCACAGATGCTCTCTCTCACACAAACACACAAGTGTGTCATGTACAGTGTACCCAAAGATAACCGGACAGAAAGGAAGGCAGGACAAGTCAAGGTGAAGAAATAAGGTCAGGCAGCAGGTGTGCTAAATACAGGAACAGAATGAGTGTACTATGGGACATGAAAGACTACAGCTCCATAATGACCAAATGGCCACGTACAGACAGAGAAAGCATTAAGCTAAGGCTGAAATAATACTTACATGACATCACTTAAAGTGCAGGTCTATTATCTATTTATTTATGAGGTTTTTATATAATTCTGTAGCTTCCGTCGTGTGTTGTATGTATCCCAATCTGAACTTTCAAGTTTTGGTCGAGGTATGTTTGTGAACCAAATGTGAACTTTTGTGACTGAGCCAATTGAAAGATCGATAACACAGAGTTCTCAAAGATTTGTGTGCTATTGATCCTCTGAATTGGCTAAATTTGCCTAACCAAGAAATGTACTGCTGTGAACACCACATTAGTTGAGTTTGGATCCGAGTCTTGTGGCTTTGAAGAGAGCAATATAACAGCTTCAGTTCCCTGTCGAATTGGGCTATCTGACAATAAGGTGACGCAGTGAAAATACAGTGAATATGGATAAATACCCCTTTCAGTATTAGCTGCTCTGATCTACATCACTGCTTTTTGCTAACCGTGACAACTGAATGGGCATTTCCATTTGAAAAACTCAGAAAAGAATGCAGATGGACCTGCCCTTTAAACCTGGTGTGAGTCTCTGGACTCTAAACCCACTAAGCTACACAAGGTAAGGCAACTACCTTTGGCTATACTGGCAGAAGGAGACTCTCAAATAATTTGTAGAGTAGTCGGTAAAAAAACAGTGCAAAAGCGATTACAAACCTAAATCCTCGTACCCAACCATTCTCCACCTCAGGCCTGGTTGACCTACATCAGGAACAGTCAAATCTGTACTCTGATGTCTTAGAAGAGACTTAAAATGCAAAAATCCTGAATTAACATTCACGTATGCCAGTGGCCTTAACCTCCTTAGTCGGTCACTCTTTAAGCTCACCAATGGCTTAGACTTTCATTTCTGGCTAACATCTGTCCAGACAATTTAGGGAATTATAATGACTCAATCAACTGCTTGCCCAATTTAAAATGGATCAAATATAATGATCTGATGAACTGTATAAAGTCGGACACTGGTTGTAAAAAAAAAAAAGATTTTAGTTTCCTGAGATGTCACACGTTTTAGGAAAAGTTGAGTTAGCTGATCCTGAAATATGATCAACTGACAACTTCAAGCCAAAGCAAACTCCTGTATGGCGAAAATGACGACTGTAGCGCCTTTTCTCCTTAAACCAGCCATGTGTGAAGACCAAAAAAAAAAAATCCCCTGGATCGAGATGGATAATGGAGGTGGTTAAAGATGGCATACACACCACACGCTAACACACAAGCCTGCAGGGGTATCTCTGGGGGCCTGACCTTTGGGTTGTCGCCATCCATGTTTAGTTGCATAAGCTGTGCTACAGTGTGCTCCCGGATACTGTTTAGCTCTGCCTGCTGCCGCCGCAGCTTTATCAGCAGCAGAGTCAGTTCCTCAGGCTGCAAGGGAGGGAGGAAGGGAGGGAAACACAGCCACAATGAAACAGAGACACACCGCAAAGAGAGTGGGAGAGGAAAGGAGAGAACACACCAGGACAGGAGATTTAGAGCTATCAGGCTCCCAATAGGTGAACACTTGCTTTATCTATTGAGTTTTCATGCAGCTCAGGAGCATGAGATTATTGTTGTCAGCGGCATGCAAATTCGACACGTCCAGAAGAAGAGCAGTTCAGCATTTATTACAGAATCCAGTTCACACTTTAACAGCACCATGAGGACATAGCACTGTGCACGGCGTTGACATAAATTCCCGATCTGGCTTAGAGAGTTGTGAGTGACAGGGTTTTTAAGTCTCCACTGATGTGAAGCGAGTCAAAGGAGCTCCTGAAGTGAGCATACCCTAAATCCTACCACTTGGAACATACATTTGAGTTCTGTCTAAATCTGTCTCTAAAGATTCTGTCACAATGTCTTCTTGGAAGGGAATGAAGGACAGAAAGAGGGAGAGGGAGAAAGGGAGGGTAGGTGGCATTATAAAAATAGCCTTGTCTTTCAAAGAAGTCCAATTAAACCCAAATGAATAAGTGTGTGCTCTACACACTTATTCGAGCGTGAAATTACTGGGTGGTGTATTACAGAAATTTAGTTAGAAGATGGGCACGGAGGGGGAAAACACGGATAAGGACTTACTGTTTTGCCTTGGAGAGACTGGGCAGTGATAGTCTGGACTGGAATCCCTGCAGGCATAGACCTCCTATCAGGTGGGTAGGCATACTGCAGGACAGTGAACAAGAAACAAAACAGCCTATAATTTAACACTGTGGACTGCTTTAAACAATCATTCACAGTAAAAAGATTCAAACACAAAGAAACAGTGTGGATACACCCTGCGTGGTATTTTGCCATTTTTTTGTTTTATGTGCCAAAGTATTGTGACATCCATCTTTGATTCCTGTCAACACAAATACAATGAAGATGAATGTAGTTTTGTTTGTGCTGCAGAAACTGGAAACTTGGATTCATTCTTGACCTTCAGGAACAGTCTATGTGACAAAATTAGCCCTAACACTCTAAAGGCGAGTAAATGGACCAAAATAACCCCGTGGAAGAATCCACAAGAAAAGCACTGGAGCACTCAGATAACTTGTGATGAATTTATTTATGATTAACGTTTCGACGCCAACTGCGTCTTCATCAGAGTAAATGGACGTTTAAAGGTATACTATGCAGGAATTCTTGGTTACTGTTTGTAAACAGAATTGCCAGCCAAAGAGAAAGCCAACCCCAGATTTGTTTGCATGCTGTTTTGGCTCAATTCATTTCCATTTTTCAGCGCTGTGTCCACTGTATCTGTAGCTTTCCTTTAGATGCATGCTGCTTATGGTCTGGCACCTGGCTGTTACCCTTTTATTAAGTCCCAACCTCACCTACACGCTGTGCTCAGGGACGTCCTGGCCATAGCACAACAAGTAGAAAACTAGAATTACCGCCTCATGGTTATATGCCTCTGCCAACCAGTCAAGCTGCAGTCAACATCCATGTCTGTCCAGACTCATATGTAGCCATGAGACTAGACCAGTGATTCCCAACTTGTGGGTCAAGGTCCAAAAGTGGGTCCATTCTGAATCAACACCAAGTGATTCACAAAGAAACACACTTTGTTTTAACATACAGTAAATTACCTGCACAGAACTTTCATTTTGAAGTGCTGTTTCCTGTTGCAGAGTGAGTGACTAATGTACAGCTACTTGACAGAGACAGCAAATTAGCTTGACGACAGCCAAACTTACTGTAAGTATCATGCCGAATGTATTAAACTGTGTGGACCTTGAACTCTGGACCCTGTGGCTGGACCAGTTGGGAACCACTGCACTAGACAATGCTTCAAATATGGAAGTTACAAATTCTAATACACGGATGCTATACACACATCCTCACCCCAGCAGCACAGACAATCTATACAATCACCACAGTTTCAAGATGGGCACCCAAGATTAGCGCCACAAATTCAGTACAAATGTCTCCCCATCTGTTCCTAAGACATGGCATTGAGTAATAGCCAGAAAACGGTTTGTGCAGAACATTATGATGTCACAGTGGAGTTGACCTTTGACCTTTTGGCTATAAAATGTTGTCAATTCATGATTTTATCCTTTTGGATGTTTGTGTGAAATGCTGTTATAATTAGCGTATGAATTCTAGAGTTATACCCAAAAAACGTGTTTTGCGAGGTCATAGTGAACTTGACCACATAGATCTTATCAGTCATCCTTGAGTCCATGTGGACGTTTGTACCAAATTTGAAGAAATTCCCTCAAAGTGTTCCTGAGATATTGTGCTCACGAGAACGAGACAGACGGACAACTGACTCCTGCCACAGTAGGGCGGCAGATAAATACTCCGCCATACACTTCTACTGGATCATAAGTGATGATTAAGAGGGAATACTTTTGTGTATACATACGTTTTTGAGTCTATACATTATGTTTTAGACTCATACACTCATAAATGCATTGTTTTTTGTTAGGAAATCTTGCTCAATATACCTTAAAGAACAGACTATTTTATTACAACCCAAAACTACATTTAAAAACTTAATCAGCAACATTTTCACAGAAACAGTGTCGCTGTTTTTCAGGATAATCCAAAGGACACGCTTTCAACAGTTTTTAGAAAGACTATTTCCAAAGTAAAAGGTAGTTCTAATGGAAACTGAAGCAGCATGTTCTGACACAAATTGTTAAAAGAGAAGTTTTAATAAAATTTTTAATGCAGGGAGCATGACTCATCTCCATTTTATATCAGGGATAGATCTCAAAATCTAACTAGATATCACTAAAGTGATACATTTTTTGTAATATGTGTCTTAACTGACCTTGTTGAGTGGTGGCCTGTGCCGCCTGTCGATGCTCATGTCTCCTCTGTAAATAGGAGAAGACACCTCTGAACGAGCACTGTTCATGTTGTAGGATCGCATCGGAGAGTAGCCGCCGTACATAGACAGGGAGCCGTGGGAGGGCGAGGGGGGGATGGAGTGGCTCGGTGCGGCGTGCTCCGACAGGTTGATCATGGTCTTGGGACTGGCCATATTGCTGTAGAGCCCCTGCGGCCTGCCATAGCTCTGCCTTTGCTGCCACTCAAATAACTGCCACATGGTGTCGTCGCGCATGGAGCGGCGCTTGTCGACTGACGAGGGACCCAGGGCCTGGTCGTACAGTGATGGCGATATGCTGCAGATGCTGTCCCGTTGCGCCATGCTATTCCTGGGCATGCTGCAGTAGCCGTCGCCATAATGAGGCATGTAAGGTACCCGATGGCTTGGCATGTTTCTTGGCAGCGTCTGGTACGATGTGATGCTGGGGAGAAAGAACAAAAAGAAGAGATTCATTCAGTTGATCAGCAGAGACGCTTTCATTAGTGTTTCATGAAAGTGGAATAATCCTGCAGTAGCATTAATGACACTAGTATCACAGATACTCATGTAGTTTGTGTCCACCTCAACTACCCACTTTCATATCTGTATATTTTTATTAGAGCTTTGCGACCAGCCCTCAAAAGAGGTACAATAATTTAATTATTCCTCAACTACTGTGTGATTTAATTAATTTATCTCCCTAAAATGTGATATAGACTCTATGTGGCAGGATCAAGGTAGAATGGAGAAGTTGTGTTATTCAATTAGACTTTTATTTCTTTGCACTTTTTTAAATAACACCAAACAAAAACACCCAATTATAACTGGCTAGCTGCTTCGCTCATCAAAGCAATGTCTGTTGTGAAAAAGCAAATTAGGGAAAGTTTCTGGTTTGCCTTTTATAAACTTTGTATAGCTGCAAAACACCTCTAGTCTGGTCCTCCGTATGGACTCAAACCGGACATTTTGTTTTCAAGAACCCCCCCAGGACAAATTAGACCTTTCCAGTGACAACAAAGCTTCGAAAAGCTCCACTTAGTGAGTCCAGTGAGTTCAAAGTCAGTGTAGCTGGCAACGAGAGGGCTTCCTATTAAGACTCCCTGACAGATCGTGGCCAGAACACTCACTGGTCTGTAAAACCCAGAAGCATTAAAAAAAAAGGCTCGTGACTACATGGAAACTAAACATCATTCTGGAGGACATGCGTGTAATGACAAACAGAGGTTGCTGAAAGAGTTGAATGGCGAGGGAACGGAGAGGGAGACTACACGCTTATCACAGAGGACCACCGCTGAAGAAAGACCATGGACCTTGTTGTGGCTTTATCCATGATAACCTTTTTAAATTCATGCACTGCTCAAAGCAAGTATGTCCATTTTTCAAATAAACTGACAGAGGCAAGGCTGTGTCAAACATTAGCACAAGCCAGGCGGCGGTAAACAGATGGAGAGACAGACATGTTGACAGACGGGCAGACAGGCAGGCAGGCAGGCAGGCAGGCAGACAGACGCAGTGAGAGAGCAAGTTTAATCTCAACCAATTAAAAATGGGACTCTCACAGCAGGGTCAGTGGCAGGCAGTAACTCTGGCTAACAGCTCTGCTCAGCTATTGTTTATCCCCAGTTCTTCTTACTATTACACTCAGCAGTGTAATATCAAAGTGTTTAAATCATGGTGAGGAGCATGTGAATCCTCTGGCTTTAAACAACACAGCTTTAGAGAGAACTGGGACTAAGAAGCTTTGGAAAATCAAAGTCTGCATGTGTACTGTATGTGGGAACTCAGATGCTTAAGGAGAATCCCTCCTGTCTCAAGATGTGGTTGAATCAGCATTTTTTCTAGATTATACTGAGTTTAGCCAAGTTCCACTTTTTGTTGTTGAAGTAGGACAAGATTGGACTCTTGTGGAATAACCTGAAAACAACTTGTGCTGGCACATTTTTTCCTTTTGCAGCACAAATATTTTGAGCTCATGTAATGAAATATTTAAACACTAAGGTTATTAAAAAACTGCAAAAGGTCATATAATGAAACCAACCTCCTGGTGTCATCATCCTGGTTGCGTCCTCTCTGTGTGCGGACCCACTGCTCCAGTTGCTGCATAGAGCTGGTCCTACTAAGGGCGCGGTCTGGCTCATGGTTGGGACTTCGCTGAGGAGGGACTACACTCCCTTCAGCTGGACACTGCTCACCAGATCCATTGACCTGGGGGCTGCGGTGTGACCCGTCCATTTCTGTCGGAGTCTGTGGCGAGGTGACGTTGGCCTTGATGGCTGCTGCCTGCGCTGGCTGCAGTTTGATGCTGTTGATCTTTGTGAGCGGGCGTTCACGCTCCGCCCCGTCCTTCTGGAAGCCATAGCGTTCGGCGTCTCGCTGCTTCCTCTCCTCTTCTGCTGTGGCGGAGGTGACTGCTGCGGTGCGCTCACGGTCAGCCTCACGGTTGAGTTCATTGTTCTGGATTTCAGGTTGTGTGAGCGGCGGCCTGTGGTTGGCCACATGGTTGATCTCTTGTGGTCCACACTGTTCCACTTTTAGCCTGTCCAACCTAATAAAGACACAGAGGAGGCATCAGAATAATAATGAGAAATAGTTAGCATAATATATCGCTCGTATCGTATATGATGACACTAGTACAATTTTCAAAATGATGAAAAAGTTTTATACCATCATAATGGCAATAATTGGACTTGTTGGTACAATGATCTTGCAGAGGGTACAAGTCAAGGTGGAAAAAAACAAACCAAACTTTTGGATCTTTTTTGGATTTTTCCAAAAGAGTGGGAAGGAAGAAAAGAAATTAGGACTATGTAGGAACCTTTTAATAATGGTTGCAATTGTAAGATTAATGTCTGACGAAATATTCAAAGGGAAACTGTTACACTTTTGCTTACATATAAAAGTATTAAAAAGACAAAGTATTTTTTAGTCTTTTGTCATATCATCAAGAACATCATTATCGTAAAAATACCCTGTAATATCATGATGTTATTTTATAGCCATATTTCCCACCCCTTATGAGACACATCTTTGAGCCTTCATTAGCTAAAGGCAGTCAAGACACATAAGTTCACCTGCACAAAGATGGAAAGATGATAACTACATTAGATAAGACTGGCAGCAGAGATACTCATCTGTGTCATAAATCACCAGGAAAAGGTGTCTGAGACATTGTATTGAGTACGGCTAAAATAAAGTGCAGACCTAATGCACTGCCTTTGTAAACTCTGCTAATGGGGGCAGCTCTGAAACAAAAAGCAAAGTGCAAAGAAAATGGGTGGAGGTGCACAACGCTTCTTCCAGCTGCCAGAGGAGGCCAGGCGTGTAAAAGGAAATCAGATATCTCCAATAAAACACTGCCTCTTCTTGGGGTATGTCGCAAAGGTGCTGCTCAGACTGCGGTAATCCATTTGCAGCTCCCCTTTTTGCCTCCTCTCTAGAAGACCTATATATACAGCTCTGTGGTCCTCAGGGAGGTCTCCGGAGGTAACTGACACCACTACTCCTTGGCCTTAGACAGAATCAAGGTCACAGCTTCAAAGTTTGGCAAGTTCCCCTTTAGCAGCACGGCTCACTGGGTTAGCAATAGGAGGGCAGCAGGAAAGGCATTCCTTCAGAGTTTCCACTTGTATTCTTTTAAATAGCAGCACTAGTCACGTAATGTCTTCTCCAGCCATCTGTGGCTCCACCAGCCCAGCAGAGCACACATTTAGTCCTGTGAAGGGTCTGTGTGCAGTTACTTATACTTCTTTTAAAGAGATTAAAGAGAAAAGACTTTGCAGATAAGAACAGGGCTGCTGGATCCTGTTCTTCTTTATCACCAGCTAACTATAAGAAAAGATGTGCTGAAATATAATACTGTTCCAAGAATACAATACACCATATACTTTGAAAAGCCTTCAGTCTAGATAGATATTACAATGCTACTATACTAGATAGCCTTATAACAGCATCACACTGTCCTATTTAACAGTGCTATTCAGTGGATTTCAGGCACTACTGCTCTGTGTAATTACAAAGCACTTTACCATTACGCCTCTGCTCACCCATGTAAAAGGAGGGCATTAGACAGGCAGGCTGCCAAATGACAGACATTTAACACAGTTTTAAAAAAAGGAGGAAAAAACCCTATCCCGATGACTCAGTGATCCTCATCAGCCAGCGCAGCTGTGCACAACATCCCCCGAACAACCTGCACCATGCATCCGCAGGGACTGTATGCCCACATGCATGTGGCATTTGTGTGTATGTTACTCTGTAATAAACTTCAACAGTAAAAATAGTTGCAAAACATTAAAGACAGTCAGTTTCTTTTAACAAACCCACAGTCCAGAAATGTCAGAAGCGGCTGGTGAACTGTTGCTTAAGAACTTAACAGGCTTAACAGAGGGATTTGGAAGCAGTTGCTTACAGTACAAATGTTCAAAACAAAAAAAAAAAAAAAAAAAAAAAAAAAAACAAGAAGAATCAGGAGGGAAAAATGAACCAAGTCAGTCGTACTTGTTTGAAGAACTGTCCTCAAATGCCATTTTCAAATGTCTTCTTCTCCATTCAAAAGCTAAACAACCCACTGTAATCACCCAACTTCAGATAAATTACAGGCTCGTGGTGGAAATGGCTATATTAGTGATCCTTTCACAAACCTTTTGACTGGCTCTGAATGCACAAGTGCAGCATCTGTCATTACTTTCATCCAAGACTCCATCTCTTTGGCTGTGTCGCAGCAAAAATAGTATGTCCGCATGTTGGGATGTGTTGCCTGTTTTGACAATGGACAGGGAAAGTGACGCACAGAGAAAGTTACCTGAAAGAGAGAAGAGAAAAGCATCAAGTCAACTGGGATTTTCAGCTCTTTAACCCTAACCAGTGTATTAAAGTTGTTTGCTTTTATGTGGGTTTATCACTAAATAAGAGTGTAGAGTTGTTGAGACACTTTGTGAGGCAACAAAGATTTTAATGCATGTCATAAATGCTATATGATGATTTGTGAAATACACCTGGCTGTTGGCATCTCTACCATCCACATAACAATGAGTGACCTTTGTTTCATGCATACCACTAGATTAAGGCAGTAAATCTGCCACAACACTGTAGGACTCACCATGCAGTTCATTGTATAGCAGACACATTGTTCCGTAGTCGCTCTGTTCCCTTGCAGCAAACAAACCAGTTTATTGTTAAAGCCAGACACAGAAGAGAAAAACAAAATGTTTAGTGAACAACCTCAATATCCTGTTTACCAATGTCTGAAAAAAACAAAAAAAGCACTGTCATTGCTCCAATTACTTCAGAATAATCTCGAGAAATAAGGAACTTTTAATGACATGGCCATTTGGGCCACAACAACAGGAGACAGGAAATATTTAAAATGAAAAATATGCAGTCAAAAAGTCATCCCATTCCTGAGCGAATCACTGTAAACTGACGAGGTCGTGCCCTGCTCTCGTGTTTCTCTCCCTACTTCAACTCTCCCTCGTTCAGGCTGAGTCTAAGTTGGAAAAGGAGTGGGCTGTGTGGTTGGAGAGACCTTGAGCAGACTCCTGGGCGTCTGTGTTTGGCTGTACTTGGCAGGACAACTTTGTTGTCTCTTAGGGTTTATGAAGGACCCACAGTCAAATACTGTACACACCACTGAGATCCCATAAAATATGCCTGTTGCCCTGTAACTTGGGGTTTCCGAGTCAACCAGTATTGCAATGCTCTAGTAGTTCACCACTGGCAGCGGCCAGCACAGACATATCACTGTCAGCAAGTGCTTTCTTTGCTTTCTCAGTATGAGTAGTGTGCAGTTCAAGTTTTAGAAGAAGAAAGAAACTTCTCTCTAACTCTCAAAATGTATACCTGGGATCAAAAGTAACAATCAGCTCAGCATTCTGAGAGTATCTAGCTTCAGTCTTGTGACCTACATCTGAGACAAACATGATAGGCAGGAGGGATATAATGCTGGGAGGAACTGGATTTGATTGTTAAAAAGTGGGTGTGTCATGACAGTAAGGCCATGACAGTGTAAGGGCCCGGTCACATGTGAGCAAAATTAACACTGGAAAATATTTGCCTATCGTTCACTTCCATATGATGCAAACCAGGGGGTGAATGAAACATTTGCTCTTGGTGGAAAAGCAAATTTGCATCTTGTGAAGTTAATCTCTGGCAAACTCAACCAATAGGAAGGGAGCATGTGTGAGGGAGAAACTGATGGTTGCCGTGTCTCACCAGTCAACTGCCACATATCAGAGGTGCTGTCTGGCTGGCAGTAGGTTGGGAGACAGACATGGGATGTAAGAAAATTGATAATGTACCGATACCATCATATTTTGCAGTATTTATTAGCAAGCTAGCTAACATTAGCTGGCAAGCTAGCTTTCCATGTTCGTCACATCAGGCACTGCCCACATTTTGCACAAATAACCCCTCTGAAGCAAAGGGCATTTTCTAAAGTGTCACTGTTCTGACTTTGAGCAACAAAGCAACAGGCTACAAATCATTTTTAATCACAGCTGGCCATGCTGTTGCTGTGTCACTCATAGTGTGAGTGTAACATGGAACATGCAAACTCCGCAGAGAAGGGCTTCCAGGTGGTTGTGGTATTATTGGCTGAAATTGGTTGGTACTAGCTTACGTAAGCACAAATCATATTTTGCTTTACAGGAAGAAAACATGACTGGATGACTTTAAATAATACTTTATTTTTTCTCCAAATGTGCTCAACCATAAAATGTATAGTCTAACAAAGTTTGACAGGGATAAAAACATGCACTGACCTTGAAGGCATATTTTCTGTTAATATGATCATCCACAGACAGCATGGAAACACGAAAGCTTGGTAGGAGGATGCTGCCAAGTATCCCCTCCTCTTTTTCATCTGCAGAAAAAAAAAAGCAAGTCAACAAAAAGCTTCAGGGGCTATTTTTGTCAGTCGACTTCAACTTCACCACAATATTAAACTTAACTCTGATGTGTAACTTAAATTTGTATTTGACAAACCAACTGGGTTGTGAGATAAAAACTAAACGTGGAGTGTGTTGGTCAGATGAGCAGAGTCCAATCAGTGGAAAAGATGAGCATTGATTCAATGTCCTATGCAGCTAGGCCGCTCTAATCCTCATTAAGTTAGCAGACACGGCTCCACATTGACAAAAGAGCACTCTCCGCAGGGGGGATTAGATTGAGTCCCGAGTTTTAAGCAGAGAATTGCTTAACCTCCTAATTTGTTATAAGCAATCTGCGCTGCTTACCCAAAACAGTGCAGGAAAACAAAATGCATCAGGAAAGTGATTGCTGCAGTCCCATATGTGCATTTGCTTTGTCTGCTTGGTGTGTGTGTGTGCGTGTGTGTGTTTGTGTGTTGACTAGAGATGTTATGTAAAAGTCAAGGGCCTCTAACACATATTGGTAGTAACTGGGATGAACAAAGCTCATTGTGAAGGGTGAGTAATATTTGGGGGAACAAGTGGTGGCTGAACACTGGTCTGCCTCTGGTAGTTAAGAGGCAAGGTTTGCCCCGGAGCTGTGTTTGAGCTCTGGCTCCATTACTAAAGGATTGATGGATTGATCTATTCGCCAGCATCAGCTGTACCTGCAGCACGCTGGCCCCACATTTATTTATTCATCAAGCCTCTGTGTCTCTGCGCAGAGGACTCTGCAGAGTGTAAGCTGCCATTGTGGGGGATCCTGAGCTCATGTCTGATAACTGCAGCAGATAGCAGTTGTGCTTAGTTGAGGGGCACCACAGTTCATGACCTTGCTGCCCACTCTCTGCTGATGGGTGGATTTCTCAACATGTCCATCTGGATAAAGCCTTTGGGTCCGCTGCTGTCTGTGGCTTTTATCAGTCAGTGGGCTGAAAGAAGGCGACAGGACTGGCAGACACCAGAAATAACACAGACTAGATGTCATCCCGATCAGCAGAAATGATGACTGTATCCACATCAAGTGAGCAGGGGGCACTGGGATACGTGGACCTGTGCCAGGCAAGATTTATATTTTCTCTGTAGCAGGAGACCTCGGCTACAATTACCTTACAGCCTCATTGATTCACAGTATTCATTTCATTTTTTTCAATAGGGAAGCTTTCAAATGTTCTCGGGACACAGCTGTGTCAATATGTGATATGAACATTAGTGCTGCATGAGATGCCTAGTCAATAGCAGCTCTGTCAATAGCATCTTATAAAAAAAGATCACATCTCACACTTGTTTTGTTTTCCTACTGCGCAATATTAGCAAAGACGAACAGCTATATTTTAATAACAGAATGGAAAATGATTAAACTGTAAAATCTTTTAAAGCCACAATAAGCCTCTCATGAAAATACATGACTAAGATTATGACTGTAATTAAGGTATTAGGTCTGTTTAAATAAAAATAGTAGATTAAATAAAATGTATTCAAGTTTCCACTTCAGAAAATAGTTTCATTACTTGGTTATGAAAGTATGGGTTGTCTTCATTAAATTACAGAACCATGTAAATACCACACATATCCAAAAGGATGATCCCAGTGATAATATAATAGCAGTCCCTCTAATGTGGAAATTAAAGGGGGATCTTTAAATGTTCGCAAGATAAATTTTGTTTAATGCAGCTGAATCCAAGATTTACACCAGCATGCAACCACTGCACAAAAACAGCATCATCTCTGGAAACTTGTTCCGTGACTTAACATTAGTGCGAAATCCAATTTCCTGTTATGCTTTCTCTATCAACATTACGGCTGCATCCCAGCCTTATTTAAAGCCCTGGCTTTGCTTAGGGAAGAGGAAAAAAAAGCGATTTATCAAATGGCAAATCAGACGACAGGAGAGCCATTTCAATTAATATGTCTCCTCAGCTGGTCCTGACAGCCTGCTTACCACAGGGACTTGGATCCAGATATATTAACCACCGCCAAGATCGCGGCTTGTGGCTGTGAAGGTCACAGCAGCCCTTTGAACTACTAATGGAAATCCAGTCAGCATTGTTGTAATCAGTGCAATACTAATGAAACATATTGGCAGCGGAGAGGACGGGACTCACCTCTGTAGTAGAAGAGGCACAGGTCGGACAGCACAAACCACCTCTTCTTCCACAGCTTCATCCCTGTGCTGTCCTGAAAAGACACCAGAGGAACAGGGAACAGTTACTCCACAAACTAGTGGGAATTATCTGACTGTGAAATGACAAAGAAAAATTACTTGCTGTAGTCAACTCAGCTCTTTGAAGATAATTAGCTGAACAGCATCCATATCAATAAGGCTCTGTCCTATTTCTTATTTTACTCCTAACCCTTGTTTTCAAGTGTCTCTTTTCTCCTTGAAACAGAGTTATAAAGGTGTAGTGGCTGAAACATTCCCTTATGAAATGGGACAACCCTTCAAGCCAGTAGCTGTTGATGGCATTTACGTAAATAGATGCAACTATAGCAATAATGATATTATCACAATGACATCTGCCATATATCTAACGGAGAGAGTAAAGCATGGGCACTCATGATTCCTTCACAACTTAAGTTTCACACTATTAATCAATCTAACAAGTCATTAAATAAAAAAGAAAACTGCCTCATTAACAGGTCACAGTGCTCTGTATGCTCTCATGAGCAACCTGTGCTCCTACCCCGCCAGTCTGCACTGATATTAGAGGAACAAGTGCAGCAACTTCGCAGCTGGCCTTGAGTTAAATTTGGGGCACCATATGACATCAAAGGAGGGGGGGTTGTGACATGGGAATATTTCAAAACGCGGGACTGCTATGCACAAATGGCTAATAATAATGTACTGTTAGTAGAGATGCATGATATTGGATGTTTTGCCAATATATACAACTTATTTGGCCGATAACCGATACCGATATCGATATATCCCCACCTAATTTTAGCGATCATCAAGTCTCTTCTGTAGTGGAATTAACATCATACTATGCATGCATACTCTTATCGTGATGGCCCACCAGCAGATGGAGACATGAAATACAATGTAATATTCGTTCATTGTGCAAAATAAGAAAAAGCATGTTGGCCGATTCCAATAGTTCATTTAAAGCCAAAATCAGCCGATACCGAACACGTGCCGATATTACCGCGCATCCCAAATTGTAGCTAGCTAGCTAGCTAGTTAGCTACCGATACATCAGCATTCTACTAGCAGTTTTCTATCACTATGCTAGTTATAAAAAAAAGGATCATAATTCAAACATAATACAACAACATTAAACCAAGGTACCATTGCTATGGTAATTTTTAAATCTTTATCTACAAAGAAATTACATGTGTGGGTTTCTTTTGTTGCTTGAACAGCCATCTTGTCAATGATTTCTTGAAACATTTGGTCTGGAGTTTGCCTCTGAAACAGATCGCCCTACCCCTCAATCCAAACACGAATCAGGACGTGCTACCCACAAACATGAGCGTGCAAAACGGAGAATAAGGGCTAAGTGGCAGGGGGCAAGGAGTGTATTGGGACTGTGCCTGACTGTTTGCTAGATATTGCTGCAGAAACAGATCAATTACTCTCGAATTTGAACTTTCTATGTTATGCTTCCAAGTGACTGACAAGTCATCTACAAACAAGGTATCACTTTGTCTTTCCTGTTTTGTCTTTCTGTGCATGTATTTCTGCACATTGTGGTTTTAAATGCCTCACTGGACTCCTTTTTGTTTGTTGTAAGTAAAAACATAGTTTAAAGCGAACAGTTTGTAACTCATGCACTTTGTACTGTGAAATTTCTGTGACATATAGTGTTACACATTATTGGCCTGAGATGGAGAAAGTGTATTATATTTGATTTCTCGTATGGAATAAACACAATAAAGAGAGCGTTCCACTGTGTATATAATTTCAACCAGATAAACAGCTTTGTACTTTAAAACACAAAGTATGTTTTTCAGCAGGCAACAAAAATAAACCTCCTTTGCTTAAGTTGTTCTTTGGTATCACAATGCTGTGATCAAAGGGGATTTCAGGCTGCTGCTTGAAAAGGATGAAGGGTGAGGAAAAGGGTATTAACTCCCCCGTTCGCTTTATTGGAAAACTTGAGCAGAGTCGGTAATCGTGGATTCCACCCGGAGACAAAAGTCGGGGGAGGGACCTCAACAACTCTGTCATTATGGTCAAACGGCATGTGGGCTGCAGTTTACTTTAAATGGAAATTCACTACCATGAACCAGCATGTTTAACACATTAGCATCAAAAAGTCACAATACCAGATGCTGCTCAGTGTGTTCATAGTGGAGACACAGGAGAAATGTAAAAAAAAAAAAAGAAGATTTAAACCTCTTGCATTCATTAATTCGTCACCTTCCCTCTGTTCAATCAAGGTCTTAACCACTTATTTTACAATGTGTTCATGAATAAACTTTATCAAAAGTTCTGTCAGATCTTGCTCAGTTCAGGCGGGGAGAGAAACCCGAGGCTTTCACCATCACATCAATCACTGTGGCATTTTGTTCTCCAAATGGATCAACTGAAGGGCTGCAGCTTTTCCTCAGCCAAGGACTTCAATAGCTTCCAGGTTTCAATGAGGCAGGGAAATAAAAGTGCAAATCCAGCTTTTATTCAGGGTAGCAGATTTGTGAGTCTTTTGCTTGATCTACGTCACCCTGATTGAGGTCCCCAAAGAAATAGCAGCTGGCAGCTGTACCAAAGGAAGCCATCATGTGTTCACAAAACTGCGCCAGGAGGCTGCAATCAGAACTAAATGAGTCTCCCACTTAGGAAGCATGAGAGAGTCCTGTCTAGCAAAGAGCTGCCTCAAGCACCCCCTTTTCACCCTCCTGTAAGTAACCAGGGAGCGCTGATGAGGGATTGGTATTTAAACACTGCCTGTGCTGGGTGACTGGCTGTGCAATGAGACACCGGACAAAGAGATGCTGGGATCCTGTAAGACATCAAAAAGCTCCCCTTGTGCTTAAGACTGTTGCTGCAAATCATAAAGACAGAGGGGACCTCAACTTTGTTCCATGTTTAAAAAGGAGGAAAGTTGTATAAACAATAAAGACTGCATTCACAAAATGACCTCATACAACACTACTTCAAAAAATCCTTTAGAGCTGGAAAAACCACATGTGTATTTGGTCAATAAATGTGATTATGAGTCTAAGAAATAAAGACGATGAAACTTTAAAAAAAAAAAAAAAAAAAAGATGGTCTCATGTTCAATGCTAAATTCATAAACTTTTCCCAAATACCCTTGTTTCTAAATATCTTTTTTTTTTTATTTTCAAGCTCATGTCCAAAACTGCAAATATAGCAGTGAAGTAAGGATTTTATTGCTATGTATGCACCATTTATTGACTTCAGCTTCAAGCAGCAACCTCCAGGGCTCAGAAATGAAGTGCAGAAGTGCCAAAAAAAGCTCTGTGACAAGCCACTTGAGGCTGGCTCCAGAGGCGAGTCATTCCCCATAGACCTCAATGTTAAAATGACCAACTTACAGCAGAAATAAACAAGTTTACAGCCTCTCTTCTGGCTCCAACAAAATCAAGACGGCAATGGCCGAGATGCTGTATTCCGAATTTGAGGCTTCAGAACCTGAGTCCACAAACCCATGGGTGGCTGCGTCCATTATTTTACACAGTCTATGACTAACTTCAATTTAACAAGACTGTACAGCCACGCTAGTGGCTCTATCAAAGTAGTAATTGCAGCTAAATGCATCTATTACCTTGTTCACCATCGTAGTTTGGTGTCTTAGCTCTGTCTTGAGGCAAGTGTAATGCCTCAACTGAAAAATAAATGTGATCTCCAATGTAATATAATCTGAAAATAAATGCACACTGTAACACTTTTCCACCTGAGCTGCATGCGCCAGTCCATCACAGCACTAAAAATTTGAACAGGAGTAATGAGAATATCTGAGACACACTGGATACTATGGAAGAAAACTTAAACATAAATTATTAATGTTAAATTTCTCTGTAACCCTGCATGCGAGAGAGACTTACTATTCTTATCCCAGTAGCTAACGTTAGCTATCATGCCACTCCAACAAGGGCTCCAGTGTGATCCTATTCCTTTCAGTAGCTTTATAATCCAGCCTTAAACTGCTGTGTCTTTTTGGAGACGTAGTTTTATAAATCCATACTGATACTGGATGTCTTCTATGATTATCTGCTTTTCTGATTAAAAATAAGAGTTGACAAATGTTTAACTTTGGGTAAAACTGCTTTGGTCCTCGCTGTCACCAGTAATACAAACACAGTGGTGAAGGGGTGGGACAAATACCACAAACACAAACCATAACAGAGGACAAATACAAGTGCTAAACGTACAGCTTTGTAAAAATAACACCAGCGATTATCAGACAAATGAGAATTTCTTTGGATAAGAGCATATCAACCAACTGCACAAAATGTACCAGCCCTACTAAAACTGATAACTGAAAAGTTACCCACGCTGCAGTCTGAAGTTTTGTAATCTTGCTCACCTGTTTATAAAGCCAGTTTCTCTTGACTACTGGGGCACTGGGATTCCTCCTGATGGAGTTGGATCTCTTCCCAAAGTTGTGAATTTTTTTTGAAGGTCTTGAGGGCTAGAAACACAGTATGTAAACAGCAAAATGAGCTCAATCCAAACACACACACACACACACACACACACACACACACACACACACAAAGTCTAGACTTTCAGACTTCTAGAATGGTTTTCCATTATTTTCATAACTTTACAGACATGCATGATTATCCTGTCTTCATGTGTGTCACTCACTCTTCCTGCTGGACTACTGGGGTTTGCGGCGTGGTCCGAACCGCCTGTGTAGTTGGAGGCCTCACTCATGGTGCTCAGTGGTCGTTCCTTTTTCTCATTCGCCGGCGCTTTGGAAGCAGATCTAAATAAAAGACACAAAGCATGCCAAGAGCATATAGGCAGATCATCAGTTAGAAATATAGACTGCCGATTTATGTCTACTGGCCTCGATTAAATATAAAAAAACAAAGAAAGGAGAAAAGTAGAATAGGAGGAAGCAGACTTTTTTGTCTGTTCCCCCCATTCCTCTGAAGTCCAACCTCTCAGTTATAATGAGATCTCAACATGGGCCTATGAATCAAGCCAATTACTCCCACCATGTCACTGCAGATACATTCCCAGTTGTCTAACAGCTTTAAATGGTTGGCAAAGCCTGCCTGACATATTGAAATGCAGCAGTTGCAGCAGTGAATCAGGTCAGGATCCCTCTGGAAGACAAAACATTTTCAAAGCAAAAGCTGAAAGCATACTGAGTTCAATACATCTGCCATAGGATAGAACACCTTGTGAAATAAGTTGTCCCTGGCCCATGGAGACGTCCTATATTTTTTAGGAAGGGAACAATGACGTGGTCTGGAGGGAACAAGACAGGGTAAAGCAGAAATGCTGCAGCAGTGGAAAAAATGAAATCTCTCAGATAAACTGGTTTCAGGTCACTGAATAAGGACACAAATTGCCAACCCTGCACTGCGAACTCCCCCAGCTAACCTGCCTGTTTGATGAATGAACTAAGGTTCATGGACTTCACATTATGTGGTACCATTCAGGATAAATGAGGCTCTCATTATATAATCAATCCATTTGTGCATCATCTACATGCAAATTTCCATCCATCCTGTACCACCTAGATCAATTGTTCAATCTATCCATCTATTAGAGACAAAGACAAGACCACTGACAGTCCGAAAAAGGAAACTCAGAGTCAATTTAGAGACGGTTTAACAATTCAGACGCCATGCTGTTAAACTCAAGGTGCACAAACACAAAAAGGGATCACAAGGGATAACATCAGCTCAGCTCACAACAGCAGGCAACACACACAGGATGTTCATTCCCGTGCAGCACAGTGACAGATCTGTTACTACCAAAGACAGAACAATGACAATCACAGACTGACTCTGTCTTACCTGGACTTAGAGGAAAGGTTACATGCTTGTTACGAGGCAAGGCTGAGCAACATCTAAACATTATGTACTTCAGATCTTGTGGTTGTTAAGTCATTAAGAGCATTTCATACTTGAAAGAGAAGTTTTCTTATCATCAGAGTTGACTGGCTGGCTTATGTGACTGGTTTTTGTGTGGCGATGACTCATCAAGGAAGTCATTGGGTGGACAAGTGGGTGACTAATGCACTCTCCAGTTGAAGTGCACACAATTTTCATCTCACTACTCCGAAATAGCTGCTTGTGCAGAGTGATAAGTAGTAAGATTTTCAGCACTTCCAGTGACAGGCCAAATCCTAAGTAAACCATAATCAATGGTGTGTCGACCTGCACGAAAAACACAAAGGTCTGGAGGGGTGGGGAAACTGGACTGACTTTGTTGTGAGAGAGATGTTGCTTTATTTGATGCTCAATTTGGCCAACAAACCATTTGCAGGCTCTGAGCTGTAGTGTGTGTATGTGTGTGTTGGGGTTTGGTTGATAATTACTTTGGGCCTGATAATCAATCTGCGAGCAGCGAAATTGAAAAGTAGTGGGTCTGTCAAATTGGCTGCTTTAGTGCAAGAGCTGGCCTGTGTCTCCAGGCAGATAGAGAACAATGGGAGAAATGATGCTGCTTTACAGACCTCATGCACTTAAAATATCTAAAGCAGTACAATAGATTTTGTAGTTCGGTGAAAAATAATCATCCACAATTTTTTTTTACTGTACTACTCAAAATTAGACGATAAAATGAAAAGCAACACTGAAAAGAACATATAATAACGACATCAGGGCTGCCCCCCGACAGTGGACCAAACGTTAGTTGACCAGAAAGGTCATTAGTCAGCAAGATTTCATTGGTTGCTTGGTCGCAGAAAAAACAAACAAAAACAACAACAACAAAAAAACCAAAACCATTAAACTCGATTAGGAGCTGCGCCCTGTCAAAATAAATCAAAACCTTAATTTGAAAGGACAGACACAGGAAGAGGCCATGCTCAGCAGTCAGATGTTACAAACCAATCACAGTCAACACAACTAATAAATACAGACAAGTTGATCATGTTAGTGCAGGGCTACCCAGAGCTTTACATCTGCTCCACGGACGACAGGCCTACACACTTAAAAACAGTGCCTGGAAGAAGATCAGCTCTGCCCTCAGGATTTCAGGTAAATAGGCTATATGGTGCTTGTTAAGGTTGCTTAGAAACTTCTGACACAACCTGCCGCTGCTCTTGAAAGCTGACACAAAAAAGGCAAAAGAGTAGCACCCAGGCCACACAGGCTAGTTAATAACATGTCGGGCAGGAAATCCAAAGTGTGGGATCATTTTGAGAAGGTGAAGGATGAACCCAAGGTGATACGTAAACTCATCTTCTTTGGTCGACTACAAACATGACGAATCATCTGAAACATGGAAGTAGCTACATGCCCATTAGCCACTTAGCACAATCATTACTGCTTTGCCCACAGCGTCATTAACAGGCGGCTCGCTCAGTGTGTGACGTGCACTTGTAGATAAAATATAGGCCTATATTAATTAAGGTTCATTAGTACGGTTTTGTATTTCTTTGTAATGTAGCACAGTGTTAACAATGTTACTGATACTATTCTTTCTCACACCTTCAACTCAAACCATTGTGTTGCCCCACCCAAAATATATCATTTAGTAATTAAACTAGTATCTGAACATGCAGGCAACTAGTTGACTAATGGACCTGACTATTTGTCAACTCGGAAAATTCTTGGTTGGGCGCAGCCCTCTGTTCACTATAACAAACAAACAAAAGCAGAAAATCCTAACAATGAAGCTGCAAGTCGGTTACTTCTGGCATTAGTGCTCAAAAACAACCTTAACAATTAATCAGTTTTTGAAAGAGTTACTAACTAATTGATCAATTGATTGATTGACTGTTCCCTTCAGCACTAGTTTCCACTCACATCTAGTAGGCTTGTTTCAATTCCAATAACTAAATGAAATCCTGTGCCAACACAAACGGTTGTAAATACAGAGAATAAAACCTTGATAATGTAAATTTTACTCTTCAAAGCATTCCCCGTCTGGGCCTCTCCGGATTTTTCTCCACCACTTAGAGTAAACACAATGCGCACATGGGAGGTAGACCACCAAATGCTTCACATCTATATTTCAAATGAAACTTTATTCTAATCTGCTTTCTGTAAAATGTTCGCACACCATGCTGTTTCGAGTGTCTGTCTGCTTTAAATTACTATTTTCTTGTTTAGCTCGGTGCTCATCTCCAGACAGCACTAGCTCACAAAGGATATGACTGTGTTGTATGAACAAAGTACTAGTTGTAGCAAAATACCAGAGCCAAACAACAACCATCTTTGTTTTTTACCACGGCTAAATGACTACGGCAAAGTCAATAAATCTCAAATCAAAGCCTGAAA
Organism: Epinephelus lanceolatus; assembly: GCF_041903045.1. Classification (NCBI taxonomy): domain Eukaryota; kingdom Metazoa; phylum Chordata; class Actinopteri; order Perciformes; family Serranidae; genus Epinephelus; species Epinephelus lanceolatus. Next base: position 17,806,397 of record NC_135738.1, read on the forward strand.
GGCCCCAAAAACAACATTTAATTACTAGATCTACCTGCAAAGCCGGGAAAAGGGACTTGCTGGCTTAGTTCATGTGCAAGCAATAAAGCGTGGGTTTGCCCGAGCATCAATCTGCAAAGAGACACTGTGGACAGGTTGCACTTCCATCACAGGGTCAACACACGGGCCCACATATCAAGGCTAACCCACATGCATTAACGTGTCACATCACTGCCCGGTCCTGCATGGATTTTGTGTGCCTGTGTGAGTCTGTGTGTGCAAAAAGAGTGAGGGGATTACACTGCCACTGAAGCTTGGCGCTCTAAGCACACTGGGGGGAAACGCTGAACTGAGCGGCTGAGGGTGCATTTTAAAATGACCACACAGCATTTCTAAAGAAATAAGGGTGCTTTCAAACACTTTTGTTAGCCCGTGAACCTGACCTCTATCTTTTTTCACCAACAAAGGACTAGAAGATCAGGCAAGCAAATGCAGATCAAGATATCACGGTATACATTCGTCACAGATTCAGAGATGCAGCGCAGCACAGAGCTGGGTGATAAACCAAAAATGTACAGAATAGATACCATCATTATTCACCAAAGTAATTTGATTCATGTTGCTGTGTTCTTTGCAAGTGTGAAGCTTTCAAGAGCTGCCTCCTCGAAAAACTCCAAATTATCACTTTGGCTCTAAATTGTGTTTCATATCAGGCAGCACAGAACATTAGTGCTGATGCTAAAACTTTAATGGATTAGCATTTTTAAAACAAGACTGTTCAGTAGATTTTGTTATGCAGATGTACAGCTGTCCTGTAGGCCTGATGGTAGGTACAAAAAATATTTTCAATATTGAATTGTATTTGTAGTAGTAGTAGTAGAAGTAGTTGTAGTAGTTGTAGTTTAGCAGTAGTAGTAGTAGTGGTAGTAGTAAGGGCCTGTCCCAATACCCACACTTCCCCTAGAAACACCCACTTGCACTTGGTTGTGCGTGTTCACGTTTAGGCTAGTGGTGTCCCAAAACAGAACTGAGGTAATGGAAGTGGTTTCCAACACTTAAAACCCGCCCTAGATTCCAATGGAGCCCCGACCCATACTTTCAACAAAGTGGAAGTTGAAATTTCCCAGAACACCTTGCAAAGTCAGCAACTTCGGCAAGTTTTGGAAAACAATTTGTTACTATATGATCGGAATGTAGGCTATACAAACAACAGATGGTTGGACTAGGGTAAACTCATCAACAACTCGGCTGAACACAGCGTCAAAATATTTCAACAAATCGACTTACCCGAACAAAATCGATCAGAACTAGAAGACGTCTTAGGCGCCTCCTGTTTTTAGCATTTCTTCTCCGTTGATTCATCAGATGGAGAAGAATAAACATAGCACACACCACAACACAAGCACTGGAGCCGGCATTTTCATTGCGTCACTACTACACGTGATGTATGCCTACACGTTAGCCACGCCGATTTGCATTAAGTGGTGTCCCATTTCTTAGGGAAAGATCTCTACCCTAATATTTCTCACTTCCCTCATCAAGGGTTATCTCGCAAACAAGGGCATTCAATACCAAGTGGAGGATTTAAAGGGCAGAAATGGGACAGGCCCCAATACTAATAGTAATATAAGTAGCAGTAGTGGTATTTGTATTTTTATTCACTTCTTCAAGTAACAAGTAAAATTGTAAAACTGCCATGATATTGATTTTGTCACATCACCCAGCTCTGGCATAGCAAAGGAACAGACAGAGTCAGGACTCTTACCTGCGTACATGTAGCCTGTACATCCATAGGGGACAGAGCATGAAGGGGTGTTCACAAAGTCAGAGATTTTGACAGTTTGTCACAACAAACACGTAAGTGAGCTGTGTACCTGCACAGAGTGCACAATGATTGAACTTTCTGATGCCTTTTCACTCATTATAAACCTTTTGTTCGGATCCTACAACCAAACAATGAGCATATTTTTGCTTGCTTCCTGGGAAATCAGTAAAACTGCCAACAAAGTGAACTGAATGTCAGGAATACAAAAGATTTGTCCAAAAGCTCAGCTTTCATCGAGCATGTACAGCTTGACCTTCAGCTCAGGAGAAGTGAGTAATGATCTCCCTGCGGTTAGTTGTTCATTAAGGTTTAGATGAACACAACAAGCGGTTCAGACAGTAAAGTGCACCTTACAAGACTTTGGAATGCAAATGCATAACAGGTTGTCAGGCAAAACACCATTCAAAACACCCACAGTCTGTTGTTAGTGTGCAACATTAAGGATTATTGACACACAGACATATTCAAGTGTTTTACATCAAGAAAACAAAAGGTGGAGAACACACAGCTGTCCATTTGCACCTAATAGTGAATTACCTGCTAAACGCTGGGTGACACAATTTCCCACAATTCACACTACAGAAACAGAGGAAAGACAGATTTGTTGAGAGTGAAAGTTCAGATGTTTTGACCAGGGAGGGGTTTGAAAGACTCGGTGTACAGTGGCAGTTTATTGTGTTGTTATGTTCACTGTATGATAACCATCTCAGAAAATATTACGGTTTCACGGTATCACAGTATTACAGAATTATTATCATCAGTCAGAATGACCCTTTAATGAATGAAAACAGAAGGATTAACTTTGGTTGATCAAACATTTTATAACTATAATTGAAACTTGAAACCACTTTTAATTGAAGTATGTGTAAAGAGTCTTGAAAATAACTAAATTATGGTTGAGGTTCTCCTTCCAGTTGCATTTCTTTTCCAGTATCGCAGATTCATATCATGGTATACCTTAAAACTGGTATATCGATGCGACCCTAGATTGTACTTCAGAGGGTAATGTGGATAAAATCTCTTATCACAGTAATGCAATTTTATATTGCATTATAAATACATGCGGTAATAATAGTATATTTTCATGGATATTAATTGACAAAGTGTTTATAAATACAAGAAACTAGCACCTTAAGTGGTCTAATACACTGAAATATATTAAAGGGAAGACTACCACAGCATAAACTGCATGGAAAAAACATTAAATCATTTTTACAGCATCTCAAATTGTCCTATCACCCAAACTGAATTACACTGAACACCATGCTCTTGAAATAAGTTTTATTACTGCAGACATGGTCAGATCATGTTTTGGTAAACATGCATTACATATCAGTTCTACAAATACCTCCTGTCAGCTTGCACATAGTCATGCGGACCACTAAAAATAGGCCCAGACATGTACAGTAATGACAGTAGAATGCTGTGGCATTCACCGAGGTGGGTAAAGCCACTTGTCAAAGTCAAGTCAAAGGACCTGAGCCATGACTTGAGCAGTAACTCACACATCACAGCATAGCTGAGAACATAAGCATGACTGACTGATGTAATGTAAAACTTTTATAACCCTTAAGCAATGTTAAAGCAGATTAGGAGAGCCTAATGCACAAGTAATATCTTAAATTAGTCTCAGTAACAACACAGTGGCATCAGCACTGTGTGTTCCTACCATGCTGTTATCCAACTGTGGGCTGTGCACCAGCTCCACTTTCACAAAACTAAACTGACAGACTGAACCTTGAAGTGGAGTCAACATTAACTGTGACGAGGGCAACAAGACCCAGGCATCACTGATGTGTCTGTTGTGGTTGTGTCCAGGGTCGAAGCAGTTTTGTTTATCTGCAAAACATTTTAAGGATGTGCTAGAGTAATTTTTTACTGAGCAGATGATTGAGCGTAATCAATGATCCTTAACGGCGTATGGAACAGCTACATTATATTCGTCTCTCTTTAGCCTGTTGCTTTTCCACTGAAGGCTGCCCCACACTCTCACAATTACGCAATTCATCATGGACGCGTGAAGTTTCAAAGACTGGGATAAAACTGGAGTCTTAGAGTAGAAAATAATCTGTTAACTCAAAACTAATCCATCATATGAATTATTCATACGTCCTTTTTAGCTGTTTTGTTTGCGTTACTTGTATATATCTTAAGTTGGGTTGAGTTTCTTTATACGTTATACTAGACTGTGATGATGATCATGCCAAATTTAAATCAAATTTTGTGTTTTGGGTTTACTTAAAGTGCAGAGCAGATTAGGCAGTGATTTCCAGCCTGGCCTCTTTATCCCTGTGGTGGCTTAAATCCGTCTTTGCCTTTTATTACTCGTCCAGGGTGAAGACTTCCCCCCTTATTACTTTTGCTAAAACAGAGCCAACTGTTGGATGAAAATGCACTGTAATAAACTTAAAAATAACAATGAGTCAAGTAGCGGGTTTATCACTTTGATGCTGCCTTCCCAAAGTTGACCTCTAGCACATCTGATACTCATTTTGCAGATTATCATACGACAGCAAAGCACTAATTGCTAAATTAGATATCATCTTGCAGCGGCATGTTGAGCCTCTCAGAGCGAAAAACAGCAGAGATGTGAGAGTAACACAGTGAGGGGAGGAATGTGTCAAGAGAGTGCAGTGTGACAGTTCTGGCACAACAAGCCTCCTCACAACCATTTTCCAATTATTCTATCTCTGCTGAACAAAATGCAGCTCATAAGAGTTTGGTGAGACAAAACAGCTCAATATATCATATTCTAGTAAAACTAGGATTTTCATTTCTAAGCCACATTTTGGAAAAATGCTGAAACCGGTGCCCATGCTGAGCCATCAGGGAATTCTTGCTCCACTAGTTATTGGACTTTGGCCATAATTTCCCACATGGGAGTAAAATTTCATGCCTTGAAGCAGAACATATTTCAATCAGCATCAATTGCTCAATAAAATAAGTGACACCAGTTGTGCTGACATCACTTCAGCGCAATAATATAACATGATGGAGAGTCTGCTATGACAGGGTGGTTTCTGAAGAAGTGAGAAACTGAGTGGAGCCGACACACGTTGCACAACATTAAAGCTGTAGTTTTTGCCGTATCTGCTGACACTGTCACTGCATCCACACAGTAGTACATGAGACACATAGCCTGTGACAAAGACTCCTGGTCCTCTGCCTCCTTGTAGTGCTTCTAATGGGGCTTACAAGAATCCACCATGGTTTAATGAAAACAACCAATCAGTGCCGAGGAGTCTGTCAACAATGTCAATCACTGCTCGTGAACTGTGGTCAAACTGTCAAACTAGGCAGATCAAAAATGAATCAAGATTCTGTTACTGTGTTACCTATTTCATGCCTCAAATATTTTCAGAAGCATATTTTAGTGTACTGTTTAGCTGTGAAATGAGAAAGTTAGTTCCCAAACCAAAAACTGTCGACTAAGTAGAGCAAACGTTCTCATTTTACAGCTAAACAAAAAAGTATGGGTACTTTCATACCTGCCCTCTTTGGTTCGATTCAATCGAACTCAAGCTCATTTGCCCATTAATGTGGTTTGTTTAGGCAGGTGTGAACACAGCAATGGCACTCGGGTGCGCACCAAAACAACTGGACCAAGACCCATTCCCGTTACAGATGAAGTCTGGTGCGGTTAGTTTGTGGCGAGAACGTGTTCCGACCTCGACCTGAACCAAATGCAGTCACATGACACATTGTTTGGGTTAAACATGAGCATGTTACAGTCCTGGAGGATTATTAATGTGCGCCTCCTCCTGTACTGCCTTAATATGCACATTCAGCACATCAAATGCATCAAAACATTGTTTTCTAGTTGGAGCCGCGCCTCATTTTCAAACTGTATGGTTTGCCTTTAATGAACAACGCAAGCAATACTATACGCGATGACCAGCGCTAAAATCAACCTGCATAGTTGTCCCTCCAAAGTGTACTCTTCAACATTTTGTTTACTTCCTGGATTTTTCCCACCTGGAAATTCTGACGGATCAAGAGCAGCTTTCTTGCAGGCATTTCACATTAGTCCCTGATTCAGACCAAAGCAAGACAATTCTAGGTCTGAAAGCACCCTAAAATATGTTTCTGAAAACATCTGAGGCGAGAAATAGTCAGTGCAGGAACAGAATCTTGATTCATTTTTGATCAGCACTGCCTAGTTTGACAGTTTGACCGCAGTTCATGCACATAAGAGACTCCTTAGCTGTGATGGATTCTAGCAAATACCACACGAAGCACTAAGAAGAGGAGGAGCAAGATTTTTTCACAGACTGTCTGTCTAATGTACTACTGTGGGGATATAGTGACAGTTTAAGCAAATATGACAAAAACTAATTTTTTTAATAAAAGTTACCAACTGTAGCTTTAAGCTAAGATGGTTAGGGTGGTAGATGTGGGAAGTGTCATGGTGTGGGTTGTGATGCAAAAGTCTAGCACATGTATATTTAGCACACTTACGGACAGGAACATGGAAGTAAATTTAAGTGGGATTCTGCGAAGGAGGCCAAAGTGGGAGTACTGATGACTCCTGAGATGGAAAGAAACTGACTAAGTGTAGCCTGACAGATTGGAGGAGTCCTTCTCCTTGAAGTGAAAGTTCAAGATGACTGGCCTCTGATCCAGTCATGTGGGCAGACATGTGACTGTTGTTGTGCTGGAAGCCGTGTAGATGATCACATGGATGTAACACTGTTGGGCGACATATCTTTGTACTTATGACAACCGAAAAGGCCACGACCTCTTGTGCAGGTCAAAAAGAGGGATGGATTGTGAATCACTGCATTCCCACTAGTTGATGTATGCCTGATACAATGGCTTTTTGTGTCAGCCCTTAGCATCAAGGGCTAGCAATGGCACAGCAATTATGTGATAAATAAAACCTGTTAAATAATTTGAGTAGTTTCTCAAAAGTGACATTTATATTCAGGGGGTTCATTCTTACTTCTTACGAATTTGTTTATGAACATAAATAAATGAAGAAGCACTGACTAAAAGGGGTTTTGAACTGAGAGGGCAGAACTGCAAATGGAGGGTAGCAGGGTGCAGACTTGTGCAATGTTGCCTTACACATTAGGAGTTGCAACAGCATACTGTAGTGCTCAAAAATGCTACCCAGTGGCATTCTGAAAGCAGAAACAAGAGACTTACTGTTCGTTGACGACAAAGATGCAGTTGTCTTGCGAGGGTAAGCTTGAGACAGGATGCTTGCAGGTCACCTTCCGCTCATTGTGACTATTTAGGAAAGAGAGGGGAAAAAGGGGAGAAAAATAAGAGTGATCAATGTTAGAAAGCACTACCGACACGTCAGTCAAAGTAAGTGCATCAATAATACTTCATCTATCTTTAAAAACTGTGCATTGACATGCCGTTTATTGGACTGAAAACCCAAACATGTTTTCAAAGAGCTGCAGCAGTAACGGCTTGAGAGAACTCTTCACATGCAAAACATGAGAGCGGCTGAGGTAGTGTTTGTATTGGCTGAGTAGGAATGGGAATACTGAGTGGAGACAGAACAGATATGGAAATAATATTAGCAGGCTGTGCCAAAGAAGATTTTCATCAATCAAAACGCTGGTCCAAGCTGTAGAACTGAAAGCTGGTCCTGCCAGACACACTGTACATTGGGTCAGTGTGACACAAGAACAAGCATGGCACTGGGACTGTCACGATTATTATGTTATCAACTTATCCTACAACATATGGAATGACCTTGATCATTTTGCTGCCCTTGATATTGCCTGTTGTGTTTACATGTATGTTTCCTTACATAACAAAGTCACCAGCATTTTAGCCAACATGTAGCCAGAGTAAAGAGCTGGATTTTCCTGACCCTTATAAGACTTGGGTGCAGCCAATGTCCCCTTTTTGCCTCTCTACCCTATATTTCAGAAGAAAAATGAAACAATACTCCAAAGACAACACAGCAGAGCTTACCTGTAGCCTCATCTGCACTTTCTGAGTGGAAGAGGCACAGGTCAGACAGTCGTTAGCTTGCCAACCCCTGATAACAAGCCAAAACATCTGTAGATCGTGGTTCTACCCTCCTACAACTTCATTCTCCACCCCATAAATCCACCGGCAAACCACCCAGCTCCCAGGCTGGGAGCACACGAGCCAGATAATGGAGGTAAGTGCAGTGTTCTTGGAGCTTCACTAAGCTTTTCTATTAGTCACAAAAGGCATCACAATCAACCTAACATGCATGTCTTTGGATTGTGGGAGGAAGGCAGAGTACCTGGAGAAAGCCCATGCTGACACGGGGAGAACATGCAAACTCCACACAGAGGAGGTTCCCCATCCTGGGGTTCAAACCGCCCAACCTGGGTTCAAAAAAGGAACCCCCTTGCTGTGAGGCAACAATGCTAACCACTGCACCACCATGCTGGCAATTTTAAATATGCTTTCTTGAATATCTTAACAGGTGTTAGTCACTTTTGTTTAAAAATATGTTACATATTTGTTTCATCTTCTAATTCAAATATCTGAATATTCTTAAGAATTAAAAGTGAGTTGCTCTTTGAAAGGGTGTACTTGTATTATTATGCTATCATCGTTATATCAGTAGCAAACAATGGTCTCGAAATGACAAGAATATCAATTATTGCAATTACTTCTGGGACAATTAATGGTCCAACAAAAGAAGTTATTGCGACATGCCTACATGGCACATAAAGAACAGAAATACCCCAAGACAAGACAAAGTATGACATTAGGACCCCCAAACAAAAGCAGAAAGGTGATACAAAGGGTCCACAGCAAAAAATACCTCCTAGCCTTTACAACAAAGAATACACAAGAGGAAAAAGCACTAATTAGACCGAGATCCGTTTATGCCAAACTCAAAGCCTATTGCACCTTCAACAAAACATAAAAATTACCAAAATCTACAGGCTGCAGCAGAGCATCCTACACTCAGCATCTAATGACAGAGGTACAGGAGGTGCCACCCACTCATCTTGTTGGCTAATTACAGCAGCCCACAGTCACTTCCACCCTAACGTGATTAGAGCACCAGGACACAGACCACACAGTCTTTGGAGAGGAGCTGTCCAAAGTCTGGGGCCTTCACAACAACAGCATCAGCTTTCCAGTAAAGTAGAGCCTGGTTAGTGTTGTGTGTGTTTGAATAGCCTGGAAGAGGAAGTCTCTAAATTTTCCAGTAAGAATGACAAGCGCCACTGTTTCTCACTGTTACCGGTCCTGAATCAAGTTTTTGTTTCAGCGTTGTCATTGGTACAGTGACTCTGCTGCTAAATTAGCTCAAGATCCAGATCCAGTTCATCAGCTTCATATGTCATCACCTCCAGAGATGGAAATTCGATGGCTATTGGATTATACTGTCAGTGAGTTACACCAATGGGAGGTTCAGTAGCAGTAGGGTGTTATGTTATTGATATATTAATCAAATATACTGACAGCAGTAATCATTAAACAAGACATTAGATGTGATGTGAGTTGCATGAGCTGCAGTGTCAACAACACTCTTCAAAGCTACTACTCCCTTTACTGGACAGTTATTCTATATTTCAGCTCAGTCAGGCTGAACTATAAACAACAGAAAGTCAAGCTACAGCCCAAAAATAACAGTTTTTAAACATGGGGTACTCGTGTACTGAAAAGAGCGAATACAGAGCATGAAATGGAGGGTTTAGTTTCAGTTTAGCCTGGAGAGCAACAGTCTCCACAGCTCTGGTCTATAATTACTGGAGGCACTGTTGGCAGCAGAGCACTCTGTGCGGTCTTTGGGCAGACCAGCGGCACCATTTTTCTTTGGTATCCCTTCACACATGCCTATACTGCTCTGCACATAGGTTGGCTACAGATTTGGGAGAAGAAAGGAAGTCTGGATAGGTATTTATGTACACGGTAGTGGGATGAAAGAATGATGTTATGCAGGACTGTGGATGGGATTCAATAATCAGTTCCAAACTATCCAAGACTTGAGAATCTTTTAGCTTTGATACTCTTAAAGCATGCACCGCAAGTTTGCTTTCATGTGGTACTTCAGCCAGAACTAAAAGAAAGAGAGGTTTAAATGTAAGGGTGCATTTTGCCGACCTATTAGTTGGCAATGCACGCCATTTCATTAGAGGAAAGTGTTTGATACATCCTAGGTTATTTAAAAAATAATGATTCAATTATAGCAAATCCCTCCACTGTATCTACTTTGGTATTATCTCTATAGAGTGACTGCTAATGCATCCATAAAGAACTGAAAGAACTGTTCGCTGTAATAACCCCCTATGGGTACACTGCCTTCACTGCAATAAAGTGGAGTGATGTATTATGTTCCCGGGTGTGGAATGTCAAGCAACCCAGAAACGAAGCAAAAAGGGATCTGCACATATGCATATTTTTAATCTTGCTTAGGAATATCATTACATTTTCAAACAAGTAATAACTTTCTGTACTGACACTGAATCAGATAACTTTGTGTAATATGGAAGGATAGATAGTACTGCCATTGCCACTGCTGCTCGATGCAGTTTTCAGTTGCCTTCAGCTCAGTATTTTGGTTTGGCAATCCACAAAGTGAAGTTCCAGCAGCTCTAAATGATGGTAGAGTACTGTAAGCATGTGCTCTCAGCACACAAGCTCACACAAGTCAATATTACACCACTTGCCAAATCAAAAATGGCAAAGTAAACACAGACAAAACAAGTCAAGCATCTACTGTAGCTAACCAAAAGCCAAAGAGAGATCAAGACATCTCTCTCAGAAGTAGGGAGACCAAACCCAACCAAGGCTACGGGTAGCTACAAAGCTCATTTACATACAACAGAGAGACAGCACATACTCAGTCTATAGGCCTTTTTACACAAAGATCCTGCATTAATGCCACAACAAAGTCCCTTCATTACACCAGCTTTGCTTTTTTACACAGAACCTAACAGCGCCACCATAATGCCCCGCCAGTGTGTGATGTAAACAGCAATCCAACATTCCAGAAGCAATGGAGGCGTGACGGCATGTGTAACTAAACAGCATCGGCCTCTGGTGACATATAACATACGTATCAGCCAGGCAGGGACTTCCAAACAATTACAACAGGCTAACAGGGCAATAACAATCTTTTACTATCCCTGTTGTATGGTGGCTGATTTCGTTCTCTGCTTGGAGGGTAAGGAGCTACTGGAGCTCACTGTCTCCCCAATGTGCGGACATTTTTGGTTGCTATTCTTCTTTCAGTTAGCTGCTAACTGCTTCTAGCTGCTTTTTAAATCTGTCGACACTGAGTTGCAAGCATAATACATCATCCAGCCACTCGTCCCGTCAGCTCACACTTTTACACAGATGTAGATTTGGGTCTGTTGCCACCTCTGCTGCAGGTTTAAGGGTTTAAAGGCAAAACAACTCCACTCCCTATTTTGTGTTCTTACCTTTCATACAGAATGGCGAGGTGGAATAACGGCGTAACTTTCCAGTTTTGAACAGGCTGTGTAATAAGGGCTGGCACTAAAAGAGGGCTGATGCCCATGTAGCTCTGTTTCTTTTTCTGCTTCTAGCAGGTGTTTGCTAAAATATTAGCCAAAGGAACTTGATACTGGAACTTGGCATTGGCCCAAAACACCATGATTAAAAGAAACCCCCCATTAGCAACACCTGTCTCTGATGGGACACTGGGTCAAAATAGATATTCCGACTGATGTGGGATCACAGCAATTTGGAAATGTATTTTCTGGAGCACTGCATTTGATGGCTTTTTGATATTTGTTTGATAACCTGCCTCGTGAATCCTGATCATGTATCCCCACCAGTTCACAAGTACTAAAGCTCATCCTGCCCACTGACCTCCCTGTGCAGAGGGCAGACATACTGTCAGGGTAATTTCCACTTTAAAAATCAATAAAATGTCACATCAAATTTATTTAAAATAAAATTCAATGTTTGACGTCAAGCAACTGAAGCACAGTTTTATCTGTTTCCACGCTACAAGCAGACAAACCTGAAATACAAAGGATGTAAATCGTATTGGCTAAATCAAAGTGTTCAAAGCTATCAGTTAAAATGTCACCTTCAAAATGAAGTTGATGAGGTTCTTAGGGTTACAACTACAAACTAAAAGGCCCTCCTGGCGCTAAGAAAGTTTATGCAGATGTGTTGACTGACACGTGTGCGAGGTCAGTGTTTTTAAGAGGGGGCTGTGTGACATCAAAGAGTCCATATACCTATAAGGACGGAAGTTATTTGAGAAGGTCCTTAACATTCCCAACATGATCCATGTGGTATTGGAAGACAGTGAGTTCTTGAAAGTCAGTGGAAAACATGGGGGCTATGAAGCAACACGATTGCTGTGGTTGTGTGTAGGCCAAAATTGGCAGGATGAGTAACAGCAATACATGTTTTCCTGTTAAGTAGAAAAATCTCCTTTTGGACAACCTACAAAAGTAGACCATGACAGTCAGTGGATGTCCCCTTTTGAACTACACTTAAAGCTATTTCGCTATCCTATTGAAATTTTACAGTAGTGACATTTTGCATGTGACAGGCTTGACGCTGCTGACGAAAAGGATGAAGGCATCCCACATTGCAGTAACGGATATTATTCACAATCTCTTTCACTGCCTCCACATGACATCAACACGGTAGCTGATTGCAAATATGACAGGATTATACTGCAAAACAATTATTGACAGGATATGTGGGTTGGCTGCCTTGTCTCACACAACATAAGGGCCCTTTGAAAACATCACTGGATGATAATGTAATCAAAGTTGATTACAGGAGCCATTGTTACATCAAACTCAACTGATGCCGCGCAGCTACCGGCTCAAAGACAAATCTCCTTTTGAGTAAACATGTTTTTCAAAGTACCTCTCTCTGCTAATCTTAGTTTACAACAGCATTTGTGATGGTCACACATGCTCAGGAGGATGTGGTCTGTGGTCACCACAGTCAAGATTAAGTCAGTATAAAATCACGGGGCTGTACCGTAAGGGGAGCATATGGTAACATTTCTGCTTAAATAGAGGGCAAAAACATTGTATTCCCTTCGTTTAGGTCAGAATTTCTTGTTTTCCAGAGGGAGATGTTGATTTATTGGGTGGGTAGGGGTGAAGGGCACCAGGAGGTTCTTTGCCTCTTGACCTCATATTTTAAAGTGAGGAACTGGGAGCGGCAGCAAGAGCTGACCACCCTGTCGTGAGGAGTGTTTTCAGGACTGTTCTGTCCACAATAATTAGCAGTGAGCCTCAGTAATGAAGAGCTTAAGGGGCTGGGGGTCAGCACCCCACAGGCTTAGCTTTTATTGTACTGGATGGGTCTTTGATCCCCCACTCCTCTTCCACTACAGTTTAACCAGAAACAACTGAGAGGTTCCAAAAAGGAGCTTTACATTGGAGAGAAGGGGAAAGGTCTACGTGAGTTTTGACAAGGTATCGTTGGGATTTCACACCAGAGTTTGGGGGTTCCCCCCTGAAAGCTCCCTTATGTAATTATTTTACTTGAAAACTAAACCTGGGATTCAGATCTTTGCTCAATATATTTTTAAAGAAGTGAGGTGGGGGCAAACATTTGGTTTAGCATTCCACCTTCACCGTGTCATCTTTGAAGCCAAAAAAAGCAGTTTAATGCTAATGTTGGACCATTTTCACTGATAATTTATCTCTGATGTTCATTCAACAGTCTTAAGTTCATCAAAAACAAAGTTGTGAGAATGTTGAAGCTCTAAAATCATTGTCAAAAAGTCTGAACTCAAAACCACCTCTCCCTCAGCTTCTTTATTTATTTTAAAGTACAGAGGAGTAAAGCTATATAAGGAATGTCAGATCGGGACCCGTCAGCCCCTAAAGAGTCACTGTGGGGGTACCTACCACAATTACAGCCTTACATTGCAGAGGACAAACAAAAGATGGAAGAAACAATGAAAACACAACTTGTGGTTATTTGTTTTGTCAAAATGTTCAGTGTGGAGTGACTGTGCAAACTGGAGGGGATTCCCTCACGCTGAGTGGTGTCAAAACGCTGAAACAAATTTCATCATAATGAGTTTGAGCTGCTGTAGCTAATTTGGATATGGGGGAGTTAATGAAAACAGCTTTTAAAACCAACTTTGTAACTTCGCCTCTCTAATACCAAACAGGCAAATGGAAGAGAACCTACGCTTTATTAAATGGAAATGAGAGTGGGAAGAAGATTTTGACTCCTGTGAGAATTTGAGACACTAAATCACATCCATTTATAACTATCTGACCACTGTGAATTTTGTGCAGCATCGAGGAAACTGACTGGTTATCATCTTTGAATTAGGAGTTAGTTTCTTTGCTCTAAAGGCCTCTAGACACCGGGGGGCATTTTTTGTGTGATTAATTCACAAGTCAAAATATATTTTCGAACTCTTGTTTTTGTCAGGAGTACTTTCACACAGAATGTGAATATTACACAATGAAAAAGAGACGCATTTTCTCTCATGTTTCAGTCGATTTTCTGAGCTTTGTACTGGGAATAAAGACATCAACCGATCACATTGGGCACAGCCTATATGCGGAGGCTCTGTAGTCTGAACCAAGACGGCCAACTTTATTACTCCGTTCAATCTTAACAAAGGCAATGCATGGCAAACCCACTCCGTCTGTTCTTACCTTTTACAATGAAAGCCCTAGACATATACACTGCATATCTGTTTACCAGAGTGAACTCAGTTTCACTCAAAGCATTTCACTAAAAAGAAACTCAACAATGTAGCGTACAATAGCTTAGGCTATACAACAATTTACCTCAAACTGACTGCCAGTAGTTATTGCAAAATCACATCAGTGCCAGTGTTGCAGTGTGTCAAAGACTGTTTCCCCAATGACATGTGTTTCCCCCTACCTGAACCTGAACCAACCTTGTCCCCAACCCTAAGCACCAAAGGGGCCGCCACAAATTAACAGTAAACCTTTTTGACAGGGGTACAGACTTTATTACAACATCGACAAACCTATTTGCACCAAAACCTTTTATCGAACAAGTGTTACGACTATCGCTGCCCATGTGAATTGTTTAGAAGTAAAATATTCGCAGGTATTTTGTATGTTCATGCTGATGTCTAAAGGCCTTAATGCTTGATTTGTAGCTGCTGTAGATAAAAACACTTCACAGTCAAATGCAGCATGTCTTATATTACAGGATCCTATTATCTGGAAAACAGTCCTGCTGCTACAAGGTTCAAGATCTGTGCTTTTAACTACTGCTTTTTAACTTTGGGAAACCTCAAGCAGAGGAAGCCATGCCTTTCTGTTTGTCCTCACAGCTCCTATGGATAAATGCTGCCTTACCACAGCAAATTTCTCCTAATTATCTTTAATTGAATGCCCTTCAAGCTGCTTCAAGACCTTTAGTGACTGGGCACCCCACTGTACAGACTGTACAGAAGTGAACAGCATAAGTCACAGCAATCAAGCACTCCAGCTTCCTTTCCCAAGGATATGATGTAATGACACATACTCAATGCAGCAGATGCTTTGATCACAACCCTCACAGCAGAAAAAGTGAGAAGATTTTAGCACACATTGCCCAGTGAGATCCCACCCTTATCCTAGCAGTGCTGAGCAAGTGAAATCAAACCAGCCTGTTTGAACCAGAATGCACGGCACACATTTCAGCTCTGCCTCCTTCAGCCCATATCCACATTATCACATTTAACTCTGCATGACTCTCTACATTTACACATGTGACTTTTTGGTGACATTTAGAGCTAACTCTATGCTTGTACCATCATTGCCAAGATCACACGCAGTTTTAGCTACTTTTTAAATGCCAGTACATCACAGGAAAAGTCTACAAGAGTTCAGCAGGAAACCATCTTGGTCTCTTAAACAAATCCAACCGCAAATCACCAAACAGAGCCTTTCAGCGATAATTAATTCTCTTGTTAATGCTCATAAATCTAATCCTATTACACAGGAAGGAACTTGGACACAACGTTAGGCAAAGCCAGTGACTAGTGAATGAATAAAGCTTCACATTATCAGGTGAGTATTCTTAACTAGCATTAAAAAAAAAAAACAGTTGGCTGCGGTGGAACTCCTCAATACCTCACAGACATTGACTGGAGGTATGAATAGCCCGCCTCACAAAAGCTGAGCTGAATATACAGAATAGGCAGTTTGTGAGTAGGCATGTGGGGGGCAGCAAGAGAAAAGACAAAAAAGACAAAACAGGGGATTTGCAGTCCCCGAGAGGCCACATGAAATGCGGTGCGGCAACATGAAGCAATGTGCTGTCACAAAATGGCAATACCTGGACTTCAGTAGTGTCCTTAACTAATTCGGGTATATATATTAAGGAAATGTTGTGGAAAACTTGCATCATGCCGCAATCATTACGGAGAACACAGCCAGCAGCTTCAGCTGTGTGTGCCTGTTAAGCTTTGACTTTCACCTTAGACCTTTTTACTTAACCGCAGAAACAGCTGCTCATTCGGGCCACAAATCAGATT
Source organism: Epinephelus lanceolatus (assembly GCF_041903045.1). Classification (NCBI taxonomy): domain Eukaryota; kingdom Metazoa; phylum Chordata; class Actinopteri; order Perciformes; family Serranidae; genus Epinephelus; species Epinephelus lanceolatus. The sequence continues at coordinate 17,822,623 of NC_135738.1, forward strand.
TTTTCCACAAACAATTCAATTAGCAGCCCCCTCAAAGCAGCTGTGACTGTGTGCAAAGTGTGTCAAGGTGACACAGCTGAGGGGGTGACTCAAGAATATTTCAGAGCCATGGAAACAAGCTGCCTTCTCAATGAAAAAGAACACTGATTGAAAGAAGTAAAAAATTAGCATTTATGGAGACGATTCAGGAGGTTAAACTGCAGTGCTTTGCAGTCATGTGAAACCAAGCTTCACTGTGACTTTCTGACCAGAGGCCAGCATGATACAACTGTTCCTCATCACACAAAGGATTGGTTCCTTAAATAGAGAAATTCCAAACATTACGTTGCCCACACAGTTTCTATCTTCACTTTCAATGTCTGCAAAACTCCCCTGGTTAACCATTCAATGTTCAATTTCAGGTTTCATTAAGGAAAGCAGCAGGCTAGCATTTAACAGGGCTTCATGGTACATAAGAAAAACATGGAAGAAACCCAAAGGCAGAGTGTCAAAAGTACAAAACACTACGACTGAATGTGTTTTAATGTGACACACATCACATTCTACTGTGTGGCTATGTAGGTCCATTGCAGGACAAAGAGCAGAAGCACCCAAAATAGTACTCAGACTCTTCTTATCAAGGTCATCTCCTTAAAGACATAGATGGATGAGAGGCTGGAAAGCTGCAGGCTTGTAGACTATTGACTAGTATTTTCTTAAGATGTGTTAAAGGGTTTCAAACACAACCTTCAGCTTTGTTTTACACCATTGTAGACTAAAAAGTGGGACAAAACAATTGCTTTCTTCATTCCTCTTTTCACCACACACTGAAGTAAAGAGGCAAATTAACTGAGAAGCATTTTAAATTCATGCAAAACTCAAAATGTTTCCATAAAAAAAATGCCACACACACATGAGCTTGTGTCATGCCCCGACTTAAATGTTCTTATAAAACGCATGAATATGCATCGGTGCTGCCATCAGGCAAATTAAACATCTAGCAGTTGATCAAGAAACTGAGCACATATAGGAGGGCAACTTCTTCTTACATTCACATTCTCCTTAACTCAGTAAAAATACAAACACTTTACAAGGATGGTCTGAATATGGCCACCAGTGCATTGGCTGCATATGGGAGTGGACATTTCTCTGCAGTTTTCACCATCTTGCTGATTTATCACTCATGACTCAAGCCTGAGATCAAATGCGGCTCCACCCTCCTCTCCCCTTGATGTCTTCTGCTCAGCGAGTGCTGGGGCTGGACCAGCAGCCAATAACAGGGAATCTGTACATCTCCATTACTGCTGACCTGCTCTTTAATGACATCAGTGCCTCCCATCAAATATCTTTTATTGAATATTTCTTCCACTCAACAGTCAATCCAGCCAAAACCGGAGCATCTAAAAGGTCCGGTAAAGAGGTGTAATCATTTGAAGTGAAACCATAGATTAGTAAAATTACTTCCCTGGAAAAGGACGCTAGTTTGTGATTGCAATGATGTTTTGCAGTCAGCTGAAGCGTTTGATGAAGGAGCACCCCGCCCCCAGGCTGAACACCACAAATAAATTCTGTGTGTAGGAAACATTGCTGAAACATCAGTTATTCCAAGTCTGTGGGAAACACTGAACATTGAGGACAATGTTCACTGCATGAGCTCATGGGGAAAGTGAATAATAAGTAATAAGGACAGCATGGCCGTTCGTTCTCTCCCTGTGGGTTTGACAAGTGTCATCCTAATCTTTTGGCTTTGTACAGTGATAGCAACACTACACACACACTAAACCACGCGTTACTATGCATATGACGTTTAATAAATGAGGGGTTTTAATCAGACATTACAAACAACTATGCTGTGAGCACTGAGTGGATGCACTTCCTATTCAATCGATCAGATCGTACAGGCAGGTTCTTGACAACAAGCCCAGACAGAAATCAAAACATGAAGGATCAAAATGGTTCTCAGATTTGCCAAGACAGACAAAAACAGTGGCTAACTTTAAAGATGATGCTTCTGCACGGTCTAAGACGACACATGAGAGTTCAACCAAATAAGACAACAGATATCATGCCTAAAACCACATATCAGTTCACGAGGAACAGGTTCAACTGCTTCCTGTCTGTTCCCAAGAATTCTGGCACCACAAGATCAAAAAAAAAGCAAATACATCAAAACGCATGCTGCTTAGCAGATCTAGTGGATGTCTTCTGATCTACGTTGGTTATTAAAGAGAGGACACAGTCTAGGTCACTGCGGGAGAGACAGTGGGCAATGGTATAATTATGGCTTAACTGACTGTGATTAACAGATAAAAGCTTTTAAAGATCATCCAAAACCACAGTGCAGTTCAGTCTGTCAGGAATAGAAAATATCATCTGACGAAAAGTGGAATACACTCCATTACAGTCAGAACTGCTTATAGCACAGTGATAGCCAACACTTCAAAGAAATGGAAATGAAAATGTTGTTTACAATGACTGAAGACAGTATATTAACATTGGCAGGACCTCTCTCTTTTTATGACTGAGGACAGATTTGCATCAACTATAGACTGCAGTGAAATTTGGGAGAAAAACCAGAAAGTCCAAAGTATTTTCCCTGCAGGAGTTTGCTTTCACTGCTGTGCAGAGTCACTCGAAAACTCGTGGGGCTCGGCTTTAACTGACCAACAGAATATGAGTTTTTGAAACCATGAAAGATACAACTGTAATATGTGGTTTGCAATTTCCTTTTTGGCATTGCAGGTCCAAAGTGAAGCAGGAAAGAGGAGCTTGTTAACACCAAATATGCACAGCTTCTTTTATAATGGAATATATATGTGTAATTGAAGATTATATCACTTTAGAAGTCCACATATATAATAAATCATTCATATGCTGCTAGGTGAGCTCAAAATACAAGGAATCCTCTGACTTAGCAACACAAAGGTGCCTTGACAAAAGCCTGATAACATAACGGTATCACTGTGTGGTGCTGTCCTGTGCAGAAGACGCTGTTTGCACATGAAGCCATGTGAGGAACAAAACGCTGACTGGGAGCCTGGGAGCAGGGGCTGCTTATAAAACTGCAACACAGAAAGCAATTACAGGAGCTGCATCCACCTAAATAGCTTCTCGATAGCATCAACCATCACCGTCAGCACAAATAAACACCCCGAACACCTCAATCATTATCGCGTTAGAGCAAATGTCGCACACGTCGACAGCACTGCAGGGTTTTACTCACAGTGAAAAGCTTCCATAAATGTCCAGGCAGGCAAACGTGAAGACAAACAAGCCACCGTTTTATCCAAACGTGAACGTCAGGTGTACCGACGTAAGAGTTTTCTTGTTACTTTGTGTTGGGAAGTGCGCTCGGTCCTCTTCTGCTGCTTCTGCTTCTGCTGTCCTCACAGGGCAGGAGCACTCGCGCTGACTGCTGCGCCGCGTGCGCCCCGTAGTAGAGCCACAGTGAAACCCGAGAGGCGATGATGTCACAGTCCGGATGTAAAGAAAGCAAGGTGGCCAGTGGCGCTTTTGTTATCGCGTCCCTGCACAATTACAACCCGAGCGGACAAGAGGATGCACACACGCTCACAGACAAGAATACAGTGTGGTGACGGCGTCCTGGTGATGTGAATAAAAATAAATAATTAAATACTTTCCTCCACAGAAGCCGCGCTGGGTTTATTCTTAACAGGCAATTTACAAATTTCCAAACTCCTCCACACGTGGAACAAACGCGTGGAAAAATATGGGACACTCCAGCTCCAGCATAAAGGCATTATTACAAAACCGCATGGAAGAAGTGAAGTGAAACCATATCCCAGATTTAAACTTGTTCCACTTGTTTATGTGGGACTGTCTCCAGGCAGGTCAATAATATAACACATATATGCATTTGAGCTTATTTCCTCAGTGAGCTGTTATTTCTGGCATTCACATGTGGGTAGCTCTGCACCTCCCTCAGCTCATTCTTTAGCAAGTCCTGACAAGAGGGCATGTTGAAAAATGAACCATGGCTGCACTGAGTGTTCTTAAAAGACTCACCCTGAAAGTATTTTTTTGAATCATCCTCATAGAGTTGCGGTGAATTTGTTGCAAAACATTGTAGCCACAGTTCCAGGGAATTACTGTATCTTAGGCCCTGGTTTCCATTCGTGCCCGTTCATGTCGCTGCTGGAGCTTTGCTATCTGGCTGGAGCTTGTTAGTTTCAATAGGATGAAGTGAAGAGAAAGAACTGCATATCAAGTAGGTTCAGCAGGGAGCCTACAGCTATTGAAGACATGAAAGCCCAGACAATGACCTCGGCCCCAACCTAGAAGCCAAACAGCTCCTCCACTCATCAACCTGCTGGGTGTAGTCAATGGCGCAGGAAGACACCCAGAGACAGTCAATACGCTCTTAGTGGCTGCTTTTCTCCCCCTGCTCCCTCTTTTTAGTGATACTTTAACATTTCTTCACAGTATACTGTCGCTCTCAGAGTCATGGAGTTTTAACAGAAACAGAACACAAATACTATATGTTTTTTCATGGATTGAAAACAGTGACTAATTTGATGCAGGTCATGTAAACAGCATATGCCATTTGAAGCATCAGAGGCATATTTAGATTAAGACATGGAATATGCTGGTATTATTCAGGTTTTAGGAGCATTGTTTGGACACGTACATGTTCAGAATATGTGTCTCAATTAACCCTTCCAGATGCAGACTGGCCAATCATAACGCAGCATCGGGTTGGCTCAGACCAGGGTCCGACAACAACGCAGCTGTGCTCCATTGACTCTAATGTAGTCATTTCAGATTTCCTTCATTTTCAGGCTGGTTTTGTGGATTTGGAGCTAAATGTTGTGCCTGGAGCACATCGTGTATTAATGATACTTGTTACCTGGAGAGGTTTCTTCCCTGTTCCAAAACCAAAATCAAACCCTGAAAAGTGTAGGGTTAGCTAGCTAGCTACTGAAGATATAGCCTACTGAATGTATACACATGCTGCTTTTGCTTTTTAATGATTATAACAGTGAAACAAAGACCGACCCTGCTGTACAGGAACCAGTGAAGGGAAGCAGGGAAACTTTGCTGATAGATGAACGTTGTTTGACTTCCCTTGGAGATCCCTGCCCTTCCATGTGCTGGCAGCAGCACTGGGGTGAAGCCAAACACGGTTCATCTGCACACACTGCGATGCCACACAGCTGGATCAATATCAGCAAAGTTTCCCTTTATATTCATTGTCTTGTGTGGCGATCAGCAGTGATGTGGTGGTTCACTTTTACACTGTGATCTGTAGCCTATAGTTCGGCTTTAGCTTCTAACTATCTTTGTCTTTTTAACCTGTTGTTGCTGCTGAGTCAGTTTGACATCCTGGATATATCCTTCAAACACAGACTGTAGACCCCTCTGTCTGCTTCTCTCTGGAATCACTGATTCATTTGTCCAAAAATATGATAATGTTTCTTCAGGGAGTGCAGTTAGTTATAGTGTGGGCTCCATGCTTACTCTGACAGCTTGTTGAACCATCGAAAAGAGGCGGGGCTTAGCAAAAGTTCAATTGGGGTTTTTGCCACAGTTTGCCACAGATGGCCTCTTGCCTGCTTACAGTCAGCTCTGTGTGTTGTACACAAACCAACCGTTTGTTAGGGTGTGGTAGAGACACATGTCCCAAAGAAAAGCTCATCTCTTTGGTCAGACGGAGAGGCACACCTTCTTTTAAACATTATGAAAGTTTTGAATATCAAAAGATTTTTTGAAATTAGCAAATATCGCAACACCAACTTTTTCAAGAAGGTGGCTGAAAGGAATGAGAGAAGGCGGCTGCATTCACACGGTTCAACAAGTCTGACACCAGTGGGAAGCTGTAAAAACAATCCTATCATGAGGCAAAGAAGTAAAACTGCACAAGTGGCTTTGGTTGTTCCACGCTTCCATATTTTGACATGATAAACAGCATGTTAGGGCATGTTAATTGGAGTCTGAATGGCTGCATGTAAACAGAAAAATTAGTGGAATATTTATTTTCATTAGCCACGTAAACAGCTTAGTAGGAATATTGTCTTTTTCTGAATAATGTCAAAAACTGTAATATTTTCTGCATGTAAACACAGTCAGTAGAGACGCATTACAGATATTAACACAATCAGTAGTATGTGAACTACCTTGACCAGCTCTGCTTTATAAATAATGCATCATGCTTCCATTATAAAGCCGGGGGGAGGGGGGGTACACTAAAACATTCAGTCCTTCAGCTATCCTTGGTCCTCCAGGGAGGGCCTCCCAAGCTGGGGCTTGGAGCCAGGGGATATGACCACCACCTGGGGCACAGAATGGATCCATAACCCCAAGAGAAAGCAGAACGAGAGCAGGGAAAGAGTATCTGGAGGATATGTGATATGATATTTAGTGACCCAACCCATGAAAGATGAATCTGTGGCGAATAAGGAGCTTGTGCTCCAACGCCCACAAAAAAAGGTGTCAGAGGGGAAAGTCAAGGCAAGCTGTTTAGCCATCTGTGTGTGTGCTGTGTGTTGCCACAGGAGATCATGCTTTTTTCTTTATTCCAGGATAACTGGATCAATGTTTGCTGTCAGCATCCAAACCAAACAACAGTCTAGTGTTGTAAAGAAAATTCTTTCCACTGTCAAACCCTTGACATCGTTACAGAAACAGGACAGGGTGGTTACGGACAAAAGCGCGTCCGTTTCACAGGTTTGATCCTCACAACAATGGGGGTTTTATCAAAGTATTCTCGACAGTGTTCCCAACTGCTCACTCATTCAGTCTGAGGGTGTATGCTAGCTGATTAAAAAGTAAATGTCACCATCGCAGCCACCAAGCCTCACTGAATTACCCCAAGGACACATCCTCAGGCTGGGTTCGAAATCACAGATGCGGTAACTTAAATTGCTGGAGGTGTTTTACATTTTGTGCCTCATGGCTAAAAGTGTCTTGTGGGGAGACCAAAAGCACTTGAGAAATCAGTCACGATCAACCCAAGCAGCTGAGCATTTGTTCTGATTACAACTGTAGGCTATTTGTTGTAATTTCCTTCTTATAAATTAGGAATTGAGCCAAGCTTGGGCTTAATAGGGGAAAAAATATAGTCTTTACACCAGCTCATCAGGCATTCAGTGGGAGTGGGAACTACTGTTCCAAGAATCTGTTTAAGGAGGGGTGTACGACCATGCCAAGGTCAAACAAACTCTGTTTCATCTCAACCCAAAACTTAACTACACTCCATTTTATGGCTACACACCATTAGACTTTATGACAGAGTGAGGATAACATGGTGGGCAGGCTCAGATGTGTTGATGTTATCACAGCGGAGTGGTTTGGCTCCTGTCTAGCCGTCAAAGCTGAAGGCCTTGTAAAGTAACAATGCACTGTGTGTGAGGGTAGATAGAGCCCGGAACAATAGCAACACCTGTACAACATAATGCAATGCAGTACAATAGCCCTGCTGCGATATACAGCGCTACCTTTGAAAAGCTTATGTTCAATCTTTGTTTAGGCGGGAGGTGAGTCATGTCTGTGCTATTTTTTCAGACCATGGTTTGTTTTGATTTTATACTAAAGAGTCACTTTGTGTTCTGGCCTTATGTATACATAACAGGTGGAAAGTATTTCAAGCACTAAGTATCATAAATCGACAGTGTGACTGGCTGAGGTGTGGTAATTCATGTACTGTTGTGGTGTTGCTTCTAAAAGCATTCATACTTTGAGCTACAAAATATTCTTGTGTCTGAAAAACAGTTGTCCTGTGCGGCACAGTACAGTACAGTACATGGCAACAGAAGAACACAGCGTAGTCCATGGATGACGCTGACAAGTAAAAGACATTTAAAAAAAAACCTTTCTCCTGTACTGTGCATTGTACCAATTATCAATGAGCAATAGAGCATTTCTTTTCAGCTACAGTCTGCACTAGAGGCTTCATCCGGTTCTCAGCTGACAGATGCCGAGGAGAAGCTTTCAGACTCATTAACTGCCCACACAGAGTCACAGAGAGACGGGAAGGGAGAGGGAATTGCTAAGTGTTCACATGTTTATCCACTCTCAGAGGATCCTCTCCTACCTGCCCACTCACTCTCGTCTCTGGCTCTTTTCCTCTTCCACCTACACTCCCACGCTCTCTCCTTTGTCACTGAGGTGCAGATTATTAAATGCCGGCGCTCTGAACAGCCGCAGGTACACTGGCTGCAGGCAACAGTAGCCTGAGGTTGATGGTGAAGAAGACAGCCGGAATCAGAGCATTTGCCAGCCCTCTGCAGGGGCTTCTGTTCCAACTGAGTGATAGCGAAAGAATACTGCATGCAAAACACTTCCGTTACCAGCTTGTCTTCAGGGAGCCAGTGAGAGGATGGGCTGAAATGGCCACCCTCTTGGTGCATTGGTGTGTGAGTGTACAGGGAAAGGGGGTGTCTTCTGCTCCAATAATTAGCTGAGTGTGTCAAATGGAGCTGAAAAACAACAACAGACTCCTGGGTGCCTGAGTGGTCATTATCCGCAGACCCGAGAGTAAGACCTACTCACTCCAGTGACATCAGTGGATGGGAAATTACTTTATTTTTCTCAACGGAAGCCTTTGTAGAGGTCAAAAATACAATGCAGTGATTCCCAAAGAAGTAGAGTCTATATGTATGTGGTTGTAGCTGGAGGTTTTTGCAGGTCCGTGAACATAGCACAGGCAGAACTCTTTATTAGTGTTTCTTATTTCCTCAGCAGCAGTTTGTTGAGTTTAAGTCACAGGGTTTTTGATCCGTCGATCCATTTGCGGTTGTATCAATCAGAGCTGATCAGAATAAATCGATGGATTAGAGGAGAAGCTGCTGCAGAGACGAGTGACAGCAAACTTTACGGCCCATCTCGACACCACAAGGTGCACAGTTTACATGGGAATGCAATCACAGTTTTGATCTCGATCAAACCTTCAGCACATGTTATCATTCGTTCATTCATTTTTTGTAACCACTTATCCTAGGAGTCGCGGGTGTGCTGGAGCCTCCCTAAGCTGACACTGTGCCATAAGCGGGGTACACCCTGGACAGGTCGCCAGACTATCACAGGGCTGATACAGAGACAAACAACATACATTCACACCTATGGGCAATTTTAGAGTCACCAATTTCCCTAAACTGCTTGTCTTTGGAGTGTGGGAGGAAGCCGGAGTACCCGGAGAAAACCCACGCTGACACAGGGAGAACATGCAAACTCCAGCATGTGTTATTCTAAACACATTTGTAGGATTGGGATACTTTTGATTAAAAAAAATAGCATCATCCTGATCCCAGCAGAGGGGTGGATTCAGGAACAAAACGGAGTAAAACTTTTAAATTGGTCAAATAAATAGACATTTACTATATTTTGCACTTGATTTGTTTAACAGTTACTGTGATAAAGTGAGTAAATTAGACATTAGGCTTCCTATTAAGCCATTCAGTATAGTACAGTAAAAAAAGTATGTTTTCCCTATAAAATAATCCCGCAGATAGCTGTCAAAATCAAACAAACTTCAAAATCAAACTTTGGCAGCACCTATGGGGATAGGACTACCTACGTTGTGCTCTGTCGCCGCATTAAGAGCACTGGTTATCCGGATTTGGTAATCCTGAAAAGTTTGTATCTGTATCAGAGTGATCCGATCCAATACTGCTTTGAAAAAAACAGTACAAAAAAAGATGAATTAACTGATCCTGGACAGCACAACATGGGATTTCTAAATCTAGATCATTCTGATCCAGATTAAATTCTTTGAACAACTGGTCCCTGCTGATGATGCCATGGGATCACATGCATACAAATCTAGCATTTTTTATTTATAAACTACATTCTGCATTGAAACAATAAGTAACTCGAAATACATTCAAAGGTCTTATAGCTAATTTATGACAAGGCATGGCGTGCTCTGGGGAAGATATCAGCCATGATTGATGCTTTCTAACTTGCTTCCCAAAGAACAGAGCAGCAGGAAGAAACCTCCTCTTCCATCTCTGCGATGGAGACAAGGTTGTTGGGAATTGAGAAATCTCAACACAAGACAGGTTTTATTGTCTGCCTCAACTACAGAGATGAAAGCATTTGCATCCGATAATGAACTGAAAGTATTTCTCTCAAAACACCTAAAATGGCTGTGACCGCATTGCATCACTGTCCTAAATAAAAAGGTCAACCTGGAGAACTTTGGGTTTATCTTTAAAATGTCCTTCATAGTTCAAAGAAAGTAAAGATACTAAAGAGAGATAAGCAACTGCTCTTAACAGTTTTATTTATGACTCTTTTCCAAATGCCTTTTTGGAGGGATATATTAAAAGAAAGGTGTTTACACTAGCACAACGAAGAAAAGACTAATTAGAAAAAAGATCAAAAGGAACGTGGCTAATTTTGCAGAGGCTAACAAAATGGACTAATCAATGAGGAAGTCAAACTCACAGTCCCCCCAGGCTGCCAGGAAGTTTAGGAGAGCTGGATCCTCTCGTGAATTACAACACCCCACTGACCATAATTACATGAGCAGGCCAAAATCACTGTGCTAATGACACATTGAAAATCGATGGGCTGTTTCGAGGATCTGGCTCATACAAGTGCAAGAGCAGACATGCTAGTTGGAGACGCAGGCAATGTGCAGCCCTGAGATTACACCAAGATGTTTGACTCACTCACAACAGTGACGAAGCAAAAGAGTGGGGGGGGGGGGGAGGATTAGGCCTGTAGATCAGTGAACCCTCAGTGTTTTTCAAGCACAATGACCCTGTTGAGTGACATCACAGAAGGTCAGAAGAGAACAGAGGGGTCGGACAGACCCGCTTCACTGCTCAGGCTGCTTTGTGAGCCTTGGCAACACTGACAGCCTCAAATTCCAAAGTTTGCAAGTCAAAACACCAATAGCGATGCGCTCTAGCATGAGCCCTCAGCTAGCCCAGCCCCCTTCAGCACAGCTCTGCCAACTCATGACTGCTTGCTTGCTTGCTGAGAGTCTTGACTTTCTTTTTCCATTAAATTCAGTATCAGCAAAGGGTACAGAGGCTCCCAACTGCAGTTGTCCAAGAAATATTCATAGATGCTTTACATGTTGGATCATAAAGCTAACAGCATCAGCCTGTCAACTTTGTGTTTACCACACTGAGGCAACCAAACACAGAGGTAATTATTTGGTTATGAATAATTTATGGTCGAACCGCACAAGATAAACACAAAAACCTTTGGGTAAGCAGCAATCTGTGGGGCTTCAGTTTTGCAGAATGATGAGATAAGTATGTTATACTGGGTCCTATGAAAAACCCATAAAAGTTGTTGGAGTCTGATCAAGTCATAAATGCTAAGCTCTGGGGCTAGCAGATAAAGATTAAAAAAATGGCCCTGCATATGAATACAACAGGAGGTACAGTAATGTGTGTATACACTAACACTGCAATTGCACTGGGAATATAGGTCTGTGCTCCCTATCATTGCTGCTAAACTGTTACTATGACACAGTGTCCACAAGTTCCCTTCCACGATTACTCCTGCAGATAGTATCTCATGCCCATTTCAGATAACAGTAATGATGCAAGTTCAGTCTGAGTTAGCTATTCATTTGGGTATACATGCACCACCTGACCTGATGATGCACCCTGTCATTCTCAGGCACGCTACAAATCAATCACACCTAATATAAAAAACCCTGATACTGTGGGTTTGCAGTAATGAATGCAGAACTTCAATTGCAGACTCAACTGTGAACAGTAATGACAAGGAATTAACCTGTGTGAGCAGTAACTGGGTCAAACGTGGGTTGACAATACATTCAGGAGACCCATTCAGTAGATATGCATGTCTCATATGAAATGGGCATATGAGAACATCATCGTGTTTGTCACAGTAGACATAAATGGTTTAATAATGCATTGGGTTGCAGAGAATAATAAGAGAGTCCAAGACTTGGACACAATTTTCATGTTCTCTAATGAAGGGGTGGTATAATCCACCACGTGGTTAGCTGAAGACATTACTGCTGCACAGCCATATAGAGTCTATGCGAACAACACAGTCCAGTACTAAAATAGCTCTGAATGCATGACAAATCATGGCATCTTATTCACACAAGTGAAACTACACAGATCCTTTCAAATACACTCACACTTCCTGCAGGTAAATGCCAGCTGAGATTTAAGTGTTGTAAGTCAGGATCCACTCACTTTCAGCTTCCACAGAGGACACATAAAAAGATGCGCACAGTTCATTGTGAGCCTAATGAATGTATCAACTCTTGTCTTTGGGTGTAATGAGCCTGCTGGGAGTGGATAATGTAGGCCATGGTGCCGATTTGATAGAGCCAATAACACCAGCCCCATCCACAATGCACGAGGAGCAACTACAAAACTGATGATTATACAGCAATGGAGAAGCACAACACAGCATGTATCATCACCCCTTCTGTCAGCTCATTCCCCTCCCGAGACCCCGCTGTAGTTTCAGATTGATTATGGAGAGCAGCCTTCAGATGCAGAATAAGCTTCTGCCGCACAATGTCTACTATATAAAGTACAGTGCAGCAATAGAGCTGAGACAAACTTTATGCTGTGAATGTAATCGACTATGGGCCTGAGGCAATATGTAAAAGATTAGTTATGTATGCATTCACTGTATGACATTGATCTCCCATCTAAACAATCACAACTTTATCTTCTCAGCGAATGACTCCAGATCTGCATCAGATTTCCATTTATCACAACCAGGGGGACAATTTACTGCCTCCAATGGCCCCGTGACTGCCTCCTTCACCACTAAAGAATGGAGTGAAAACTGTCTATTCAACTGTTCAGGGACTACTACACCATCACCCCACCATAAAAAGGCCTAAGTTTTATGACACTCACTTATCTAAAGACCAAGTTAATTGCCAAAATGCATATGAATGGGAACAAAGAAGTGAAATGGTGAAGAATTTCTTTTGAATTAGTTAGTCACAACCCCAGGACTGCCTCAACAGGTGCACCTATAGAGGGACAAGAGAGTATCACTGGTTAAGAAAGCAAGAGTCTGAGATGGCTACTATAGAGGCCCGATGGTGCCACAGAGAGATTGAAAATGTTTAAATCTCTTGTATTTCTCTCTGTGTTGTTGCTGCTATAACTGTTTGTTCTAAATACCCTCTTTAGTACACATTTATGCGTGTTGCAGGAACAAAATGACTGTACTTATTTCAACAAAGCTCTTAAACATAAAAAATGAAGACAGTGAAAGAGATACTCACTGTGCCCCAGTTCCATAATGCCTCTAAGCAGGTTTTGAGTATGCAGTGTGTATACTAAATTAATGCTTGACTTTTGGATGTAATGCACAGAGGAAACGGAGGAGCTACTTGCAGTCACGAAAAAAGTGGGGGTGAGACAATTCCAGAAATATCATAGAGAAGACAAAAATAAACATTACAACTTTAAAGAGACAGTTTGCTTTTTCTTGGTGACGTTTAATTTGAAAGCTGGAATTAAACTGATGTCCACCAGCACATGTATTATATGATTTCCTTGTGTTATGAAATAGTAAGCTGGTAAACAGTATACTAATTGCTTGTGTACTGACAGAAAAAGCAGTATACTACACAGATCATTGTATTGTACATACAGTTTGTTAGTGTTTAGAATGGAATACGGACACAGAGACTATGACAGCCTTTTGGCCGTCCTTCTCCTCCTGCTGTCTGTGTTTTGTCTTTGTATTTTAGCCACATGTTGCGATAGGAGGAGTCACCTGACCTGACATTATCCACCTGGGTTTGCCAGGCTTTTTAAGATGGCGTCTCATTCTGTCTCTTTTACTCTCTCAGTACCTTTACCTCTCAGCTTCCACGTATCAATCAACAAGGCCAACATAACTGACTTGCAGACTAAATGTGTCTCTATTAAAGGTATATTATGCAGGATTTAACTAAAAAATGCTATATATTTTCTTTTTACTTTGCTGCCGTTGAGAGGTTCCTTGGTACAGCGCACAAGCAGGGTCAAGACTTCAAAAGGTAGTGAACTGGTGCCAGACTGTAAGCAGCACACATTCAAGAGGAAGCTACAAAAATCACAACCATAGCAAAACAAAACACCACGCACACAAAGTTGTTCCAAAAGTAGAGTGACTCCAGGGTTGGCTTTCACTTTCACTTTTGCTGGGGAGTGTGTTTACAAACAGTGACTAACAATTCCTGCATGCCAAGCGGCAACCTCAGAGGCTTGAAGAAATGAACCAAATGCTGAAGTACCAACAAACTGCAGTTCCCTTAATGGCCACTTGAGGCTGGCTCCAGAAGAGCGTCAATCATCATAGACCCCCATGTTAAAATGCCCAACTCTACAGGAGGAATAAACATGTTTACAGCCTGGTACAAGAGTCTGTTTTGGTCTTACAGTTAATTTCAACATTCATGACAACTGTATGGGGGTTTATATTTTATTAAGGTTTAAAGTTAATAAGGGTGGGGCCGCTTGAGCTACAGGCTGTCTGTGAGGTGTCGAAACACCCCTCAAAACAGTAGCTCAAACCAATGGGTGACGTCACAGTGGCTTCGTCCAGTATTTTATACAGTCTGCAAACTACATTTTTAAGTTAGTTTTGTCCCAGTTATGAATCAAATAGAGCTAAAACCATCAATAATTAATCTGCAACTATCTTGATAACCAAGTTAAATTATTTTTAAGCAAAAGTTCCAAACATTAGATTGTACGGCAATGTGAGGATTTACTGCTTTTATGTGTCTCATGTGACAGTGGGCCTGAGGAAATTGTGATTGGAATTTTTTCACTACTTACTCACATTTTACAGACCAAAAAATTAAATCAATTTAACTGCAAAAAATCTGCAGAAAATCAACAAAGAAACCAACAACAATAGTAAAACAAAGTTGCATCCTTTGTGGTCTTTGTGTGAGTCTGTCACAGCACAGGCTCATTGAGTTACACACGGAGAGAGAAATGTGGTGATAGTAGTAGAATGAGGTTTTGATACACTACCTAGCCTTCAGCAGTGTTGAGCATGCCCAGTAGGCCTGCCAGAGGGCCAGGCTCCTGCTTTGGCCTACTTCTGATAAAACCAATAATGTCATGGAAAGTTTCTTTGCAGCGAGTGTGTGTGTGTGTGTGTGTGTGTGTGTGTGTGTGTGTGTGTGTGTGTATGTGTGTGTGTGTATGTCACGCTGACAGAGAGCGTGTGACAGAGAGGAGTGTGTGTGCCCTCAATATAGGAGAAAAATCCAATCTCATCAACCACAGCCACAAACAAATAATACCACCCCTGGTGATAGGCGTTATTGATCTGTCTTTCATCCAGAACTTTAACAAGCAAAGATATGGACATACTGTAGTTGGAGGAAAAGCCACAACCGCAATAGCAGCTGAAGGAAAAAAAGACTTTAATTCCAGATCGACAGAGAGATTGAGCGAATGGCAGCACTTAAATGACACTGCAATGAAATGCAATAAAGGATCTGTTAAGCTCTAGTTCCTCTAGTCCCCAGGCAAAGATAGCTGCTAGCGTGAGCAAAGAGACGCAGCAGCACTGCCCGACTCAGACATCGGTCCAAGTGATTATAGAAAAGATGACCAGCAGAAGTGGGTCAGCCATGAGAGTGACAGAACCAGATACTTCAGGAGACAGAGAGAGAAAGAAGCCACCGGAAGTTAATGTAAATATGAGTGTATGACTTCAGAAAGTTATCCATGCTGAAAATTAGAAGGAGGGAGATTTGTGTAAACAGCTTTTTATTATTTATTTTTTGAAATCTAAAATACACAGTGCCTGTAATCACACAGGATGATATTTACTGTGACATGAGCATTACCTTACAGTTATATGTGTTATATGTTGATTACAATCATAATTCTCTGAGGAGCTTTTATTCACCAGATGAGCTCTCTGGCCAAAAGCGCAAAAACACTCATCATGTGCTGCGGATTGTCAAATATTATCATCTTCAGGCTGCCGGAAAGCAAACAGCAGATGACTAAACAAACATTGCGTGGACCACATATTCCAGTTCTTGTCTACAGTTTCAGTCATGTGAAGTAGAAGTGCCTTAAAGCTACAGTCGCTAACTTTTATGAAAATAACTTTGTGTCACATTTGCTGTCCCTATGTCTGAAAGAAGTACATGAGAGAGATAATCTGTGAAGAAAAACATGTCCTTCCTCCTCTTCCTACTGCTTCTAAAGGCATGCACTAGAATCTACCACAGCACACCACAAAACAACCAATCAAGAGCCGAGGAGTCTCTAAGGCAGCTGTCAATCATGTCAATCACTTCTCATGAACTGTGGTCAACCTCTCAAAATAGACACAATGATCAAATATGAATCAAAAATCTGTTACTGCATTGCCTGTTTCTATTCTATTCTATTCTATTCCTATGCCTAACCCTCAAATGCAGCAATGCACGATATTGGATTTTTTGCCAATATACGATATGCCAATATGTAACAACCTCTTTGGCCAATAAGCAATACTGATATATCCCATTTTTTCCCACATTATTTTAGTGATCATAAAGTCTTGTTTCTAATGGAATTAACATCATATTATGAGTGCATACTCTTATCGTGATGTCACATCAGCAGACAGAAACATGAAATAGAATGCTTTTCAATGTATGTAACTTTCATTCATTGTGCAAAAATAGAAAAAGCATGTTGGCCAATTCTGAGCCAATATCAGCCGATACCGATGACATGTCAATATTATCATGCATCCCTACTGATTATTGTCAGAAACAAATTTTAGTGCACCATTTAGCTGTAAAATAAGGACATTTGTGACCCAGCCGCCGTGTTGGAAACAGTCAAGCCGAAACAAAACACCACCCACCAGATGGATTCACTTTCTTATTTTACAGCTAAACAGTGCACTAAAATATGTTTCTGAAAAAAATCTGAGGCAAGAAACAAGCAAAGCAGTAACAGAAACGAGATTCAGTGGTTCTCAACCAAGGATCCAGGGACCCCCAGGGGTCATTGAGAGAGTGCCAGAGGGTCCCAAAAAAGGGGGAATAGTATAATTTCTTTTTTTTTTAATTGTTTTTTTAAGTAGTTATTTCAGACAGCTTCATCATACTTTCTTTCCGGGCCTTCTGTAGCGCATCGTTACATCAGAAAGCCACAAAAGTGTGATTCAGTGTGTAATACAGAAGCCAAAATGAACCAATAAAATAAATGTAAATATAGGTATGAACATAGAAAAAACTAAAACAAAAAAGAAACTGAACTACACATATGAAACAGAATGCTGAGGTGTGTCTTTGTGATACTCTCATCACTTAACAGACAAAGATTAAAAAAACAATTAAAAATAAATTACAATAACTTAGAAGGACATAAATTCACCTTGAACAAACAAAGAACGAGCTTGTTTAATGTACACCATCTAATTTTCTCACCTTTTTTAAAAGTGTCCGGTTGTAGTCTAATAGAAAAAGTATATCCTTTGTATTCTACAGACATCATATATAATGTCCATACAATCGTCCACTGTTGGTATTGTTGGTTTTAGCCACTTTCTGGTAATGGCTTTCCTGCTAGCAGGGGGAACAGTATATTTTCACTATTTAATTCACTATAGAAGTGAGCCCATGTGAGTAAAAGTCATACGAGCAACCATTCTGATCATGGGTTTCACTTCCACCACTGTAGTTGACAATAATAGTATTCTGACCTTAAGCATATCTAACAACTAAAATCCTCTTAGATGGAGGTCCCTGATGTGAAATCTTATCAAACAGGGGTCCGTGACCTAATGTGTTTCAATTTATGGGTCCTTGACATGAAAAAGGCTGAGAACCACTGTCTTCATATTTGATCAGCGCGGCCTATTTGATAGCTTGACCGCAGTTTATGAGCATGACTGAGAGCTGCGTTAGAGACTCCTCAGCTCTGATTGATTGTTTTTGTTCACATGCGGTGAAGCCATTAGACGCGCTACACAGCAATAGAGCAGGCAGAAGAGTATGATTTGTTATCTCTCTCATTTAGTGCTGTGGGAATATTGTGACACTTTCAGCAAATATGAAGTTACATGGTCAGTTCTAGCTCTCTGTGACCTGTCTCACTGTTAACTTTGCTGTACATTTACTGTGTAAGGTGCATAATCTAAGGTGAACCAAGTAAAATTGTACTACAACATATCAGCGACTGTTAAAACTTTACAGAAGACCTAAGTTCTGTACACAAAAACCCGACAAAAATACAAACTTCTGTGCAGACACAACAGCAAACAAACCAAAGAAATGGATTGGCTACAGCTTCCAAACTCCAACCTAACTGCTGTCTCATGAGCAAGCCTAATCCCAGATGTACACAGAGAAGGAGTGGTTAACTTGAGAAACACTGACACAGGACATGATTGCTCCACGCTCACATGGAGTCATGTGCAATTACAGTTTCATTATGGCATTAGAGATATTTCTCCTCCTGCCAACAGGCTTCAGGAAAGCGCAGAGAGTCACTAACGGACTACTGCATTTGTGTCTTACATGCACTTGAGTGGCCAGTTCTTACCTATCGGCTATTTTTAGTTCAAGGTGCAGATAAAGTTGTGAGTACAGCTAATAAATAAAATAAGAGTACAGGGCCTAAGTGCATCCCAAACTACTGGCATGTCCCCGCTGATGTTTCCCACATCCTGATTTGACACTCCATTATAACACCCTGTTAATCCACATTTGAAATGGGGGCAATCAATGCCACTCTAAAACAAGGGCTAGGCGTGTGTGGAGGAAGGCACAGCTGACAAATTGAGGACAGTTTTCAGTGCTGGGCAGTCAAGTGAGTCAGTGACTCAATCCAAAGGGAGCCTGGCACATTCATGTGTCTCTCCCCTTGCTATTTGCGCTCATATTTCTCATTCAGATCAACAAAGTCTGATTCTGACTTTATGGCATGAAGTAAACTTGCAAAGCATTAAAATTTGGAGGACATTACTCTCGAAGACAGGCTCGAGTATTTCCCATAATTGTATTTGCTCTATAAAACAGATTCCTCAGAAAAACAGGCCAAATTTATATCACTTTTACAGGGAGTGTCTCCTCTTAGGTCACCCGCTGCTGTTTTTGTAGGTGCAGCTGCATTACTCAAATCCTCGGAGAAAAAGAACAACAAGCTACTTCTGTCAGGATTTAAATCCGTCAACTCAACAGCTCAGCACGCCTACAACCAAGCAGTCAGGTCCAGCTTATTCATGATTACTGTATGGGGATGATATTGTTTCATATAAACAAGCTCCATGAAAATCTGTTGTAAATTTCTCGGCTGCAGCCCCCTCCCAGCTGCAGCCCTCTGACCAACAGCTGCATGTGTCAGGTGTAGAGTTATTGGGGGTCACAAAGGCAATACATCAACTTCCCGACAGGCACATAGATTATAAGAAGGGAGGGAATAACTCGGAAAGACAGAGGAGGGAGAGGGACAGGGAGTAAATTGGGTGAATGGTTCAACCAAGCTGACTGAACTGCCAAAACAAAATATAAACCAAAGGACAAATGCTGCCCACTTTTCCTGAAGGGAAGGTGAAACTACACAGACCTGCAGAAAAGATTCAACAGACATTGTTCCTGCAGTAACCCGGGCCACATGCACAGGGCAATCTCCATAAAAATAGAGTTAGCAACTGAGTGAGAAGCGGGGAACAGCAAGACAGTAGGAAGAAATGTTCCCTGTTGGACACACCACACTCTACTGTAAACACCTCAAGGTGAAATGCACCCAGTCATCCTCCTACTCTTGGCAGAGGCAAGGCTTTTTATTTTCTGAGTGAAACATGCACTTAAGTGCCACTTACCTGGATTAATGATGCAACAAGCACACAAAGTGGGGGCGAGGAGGGAGAGGGAGAAAGAAAAACAAAAAGTGTGCTATTAGTAAGACTGTGCAACATTGTCCAACACATACTGGAAACCTCTCCCCTCACACACAAACAGATTCATTAATTCATTTGCACCCACTCCTCTGTAACTGAATTAAATCTTTTAATGGAGTACAGTTTCTAATTATAATTACTATGTCCACAGAGATGATGGATGTTGTGGACAAAATCCAACACTGCCCTCCAATGGTTAGAATCATCAGTTACACAAAGCAGTACAAAATATAACATTAAATATAACAACACAATCACATGACTCAAATAAGAATGAGGAACAGATCTTATGGAAATTACTTCAGTGCAACTTTGGGAGAACTGGTTCCAGTTTACCAAGGGTGTGAAACCACAAAAAACAAGATATGAAATCCACTGATGAAAACAGTTTACTGGCACAAGCTATAATACTATGCAAGCTGTGAGATAAAACAACACATTTGAAATAAACTGGACTCTCCATTGAGTCAAACACAAATGCAACACAGACCTTGCCTCCTGTCATGTTTAAATTTTTAAAACAAGGTTTACGCCATGCACCATGTCATGCTACATTGACGCCCTCTCCTGGCTAAAACCAGCAATTACACCCGGCAAGCAAACTCACTAATAGCACACAGGCTGACATCTGGTCTTAATCTCACTGCTTATTTCTCACTTTCAGCGGCGCAGTCAGCTTCCCCTACAGCTGGAAAAGGATACAAAGAAAAGCCCTTTCAAGAGACGAGCGAAGGAACGCAGGCAGCCATAAACAATTAGCCCCAACAGGAGGCCTTGGATGATCTCGGTAAATCTATGCATATTCATCAAAGAAATCAGAGAGAGGAAGATTTGTGAGCGCAGCTGCTTGACTGTTAAGACTCGTCTATGTTTAGGAGGGAAGGCTTACAGATAGACAGACACAAATCCAAAGCAGAAATGAGCCATTTTTTCTGTCAACTACCTTTTTTTCTCACATGCAAATATGCAGTACCAGCATCTTGCTTACTTTCAGACATGACAGAGCCACACTAATCCGGTCATTGAATGCAGAAATCCCATGTTCACATGTTTCATGGGTATTTTTGTCAAACACACAAATGATATTAAGTATGTATGTAAGTATCATACATACATGAAAACATGCTGATTTAACTCAGGACTTGTCTTGGCCAAATGCAAACCAAATCAAAAAAGTAAGACTGGTATTTGAGATGCTATCGTTTGCATCAGGCAACATACATACACTAGTATTCCTGATATCAACCTGTGAAAAGGTTTTATTTTAATTTTTTACACAATCATTCTTTCATGCATTTTTAATTCCCAAAGAGGCAGAGACATTATTTAGATCAAAGAACAGACAAATGCTTAAAACTCAATCAGACAATGTCAGAAACTAAACCTTGATCAAAGTATAGCCTACATTTAAGTTTTGAAAATATCTTCAATCCAATGAGGAAACCTCAAAATAATTCAGATCAAAGTGCCTTTCATCTCTCTACTGCACACATAGATGTGCAACTCATTCTGCTAATGGCTGCGCTGGAGGAAAATAAAAAAAAGCTTACGTCACATAGACAATCAGTCTCATGTACACGCACACAGCACAGGCATTGTCAAAAAACAAAAAAGCTTCCATGAAGATCTCTAAATAACATCAATTTCAATTTCCTTTTCATTCTAGGTCCAGGTGGAGTGTCTACTACTTGGGGATCTCCAGGCACCCTTTGGCCAATCTTAACATGTGTCCTCTCCTCTGAGTCACAGCTCAGCACCTATAGGCCTCCTCTCAGTCATCTGTTCCTTGGTAACCTCCAAAAAGAAACTTTACAACTTTGCATGGCCTGAATCTCCTCAAATTGCTCAATAGAGAGTGAATCAACTCTCAACTCCAAGGTCCAGCAGGGTCAATAAACTCCTAACCCCGCCATGAAAAATGATGCAAGCTACTATTTTTGGCTGAGTTTATCCCTGATCTTATTTCTGACCATAATGTGAAGGTCAGCACAAACACTGCCACAACATGAACTGTCACTGTGCTCTCTGTCTCTTAACCCCCTTGAGTTATCCACAGTCAGACATAACAATCACATCACTGCATCCTCTGAACAAACCCTACAGCATACAATTCCCTCTATCCATAGACCTGCACTTCAGATACAGAAGCAGCCCCTCAGGTATCAGCACACAGAACTTTTAGGGTATTGACCAAAATAACTAGTAAGAGTCCCCAACCCAAGTAGGGGTGGGAGTCACCAGAGGCCCCACTATACGATATCACAGTACTTAAGTCATGATACAATATTATTGCTATGTTAAATGTACTCCAATATGCTGAGTATTGTGATAAAACATATTGTGATATACTGAGATTTATTACCTTTTTTCAACTGCAAATGATATCCACACTGGACAACTTTGTCAACTTCTGTATTATCTAATGGCGGCACGGTGATGCAGCAGTTAGCATTGTCACCTCACAGCAAGAGGGTTCCTGGTTCTAACCAAGGGTGGGGGAGTCTTTCCGTGCGTAATTTGCATGTTCTCCTTGTGTCAGTGTGGGTTTTCTCCAGGTACTCCAGCTTCCTCCCACAGCCCAAAGACATGCAGGTTAATTGGTGACACTAAATTGCCCATAGGTGTGAATGTGAGTGTGAATGGTTGTCTGTCTCTATGTGTATCAGCCCCGGTGATAGCCTGGCGACCTGTCCAGGGTGTACCCCGCCTCTCGCCCAATGTCAGCTGAGATAGGCTCCAGCCCCCCCACGACCCCTAACAGGATAAACAGTTACAGAAAATGAATGAATGAATTATCTAGTAAGACAAAGTTTCCAGCCTGTTCATCTCACTTTAGTCATTTTTATTGCTGCAATATGTATCCATTGGACTGAAAAAGCAATTGATTATATTATTCTAGTGGGCAACAAAGCTTTAATTTGTGTTCGTAAAAATAAAAATTTATACAATAAAAAAAACAATACTTGGCTTTCGTGTAACTATACAACATTCCCCTAGTGCCAAGTAGTGTCAAAACTTCTCCAGTCAAACAATACCTGCATTTGATTGTCTTTGTACCATAATCTAGAAAAGAATATTATTTGTATGGTTTTGCTTGCAGCCAATTACCACAAGCATTTTTCGATTTAATGTGACATAGATAGTCAACAGTGCACATAAGGTGGCAGGTGGTTATTTGGTGGCATTTTCTGCAACTGATTGCTTCTATTTACATGATGGGTATCGAATGAAGTAGGGAAAAAAATGGTATCAAGTGAAGTACTCTATTGTATTGTAAGCACTTTAAGAGTACTTAACTGGTATCATAATTTTTTAAACGACACCAAGCTCTAATAAGAGGGATCCCTCCCCCAGAACAAACAGACATGCAATAGATGCTGTGTGTACAGAAAAGGCCAACACCGCCAATGTCACAATCCTTCTTACCAGCATATAAAGCCCCTAGACATCTGCTCACTTTCTCAAGTATTGGGACACGCCATCTTGTTCGGCGAGAGAAAAATGGTCTTGGATTTCAAGGTCTTGGATCTTATTCTAACTGCATCCCACTCAGCTGGAAAACAACATTATTTCAGTGGGAGGTAACTGTCAAGTTAAGCCCAAAAAACATATCTGTAAACAATCGAAAGACACTCTGAGACACTGATGCTGCTCTCCAGGCCTCAGCCGTGCCCTGATATATTGTACATCAATATCACAAATAAAGAGAGAGGAAGTGCTGCCAAGTTTCCAGTGTGTAAAGACCAAATGGCTTGCAGCCTCCAGGGCTCCCCTGCCTATCTTAATCTGAGACAGTCTACCAACTCACTTTTTTTTTTGGGACTCTACAAGATGCCATGCTATAAATACCAACTTAAATCTTCTTGAAGCAGTTTCTATGGCTGTTTTAGAGAGACACAAGTATGTGTACTGTGAAGTAGCCAGAGCTAGTCTTGAGCAGTCAGTGATGGTCACGAGCAGTAGCTTAGCAACGGTTTTAATCTAAGTTAGAGGTTGGCTGAAATCTATTGGACATCTTTGACCACTTTCTTGTTAATGGATTCATTCGACAAAAGTGGTTAGAGGCAAGGCTGGCTGATGCTGCAGTTTGGGCTCACTACGCACAATCAATGTATGCAAGTGCCTATTTCTGTGCCACTGACAGTATTTATAAGAGCTGAACAGGTCATATTTCAGACAAGAGATGAAAGCCAAGCCAACAGCAATCTTCTTCTCAAAGTCAAACATGCCTAGCAGGATAAATAGAGGAATAAACTAAACATCAACACATAATACTTTCGCTACTCTTTTTGCAGTGAAGAACACAGGCAGTAAAAGGACACCTCAGAGGAATTTCAGTCCTCCTTTCCATTCATTAGTTGATTAGAGTACTGCAGTATACCGAGGGAAACCCTTGCCTCACAGCTCTTCCTGCCAAATACCCGCGGGAACTGTGACATAGGCCTTTTCCGTACACAAAACATATGTAAACAGGATTAGCAGACTTCCATGACTCACGGATAATCAGAATCACCTTCAGTGTAGTTCTATATAGGCTAAAGGCAGCTAACCTAAACACAAAAAAACGTCTGTCTGAGCGGCAGCATCCATTAATCACAGCGTTAGACCGTCCTTGAAGAGAGTGAGATGGAAAGCGGACAAATTCTGCAGAGAGAACACAGACCCAGATGGAGTTCTTCTTCTTCTGTATAAACTAAACTAATTGTAAAACATGGCGGTAATTGAGATCCACTTAAAAGGGCAGAGGCGTGCAGTTCTGTTTGTGGAAAACAGCAAGTACAAAATCTACAAAGCAGCTTGAATCACTCGTGCTCTTTATGAAACGGAACAGAATGCTTTCTATAAAAACAAAACAAACAAAGAAACAGCCCTCTTAACTCAGTTACAGTAAAAAAGGAATGTCATACCTTGTTAGGTCACGTTAGAAGAACATAAGAAAATCTCTAGCGGTATAGAGAAATTAATTTTGCAAAGTCTACGTTCCACAAAAGCTTGGAAATATTCAACAATTGCTTTGTTGATTCAAAACAATACTGCGCCTTACTGCAAACTAGGATATGAACATATGATCTTGAGAAACATGTAGGTGTACCACGTTAACACAAACAATCACTGTGTAAACACAGAACTGTGATACTAGTTGCATTATCACAATGTTTGATCACCTTGAGCAATTGGCTACTGTGTGATTCAATATCTCCACGCTTATTGCACCACTGATATGGGTGGTGACTGTTCAAGATTGCATCAAACCCACAGAAGTACAAATGAAGCAACAGAGCTCCCCCACGTTTGTGATAGGAGGTAAATACAGCTTGTGGCCTGTCACTGCACATTTGAACACATTCGTGACACACCAAAGTCCTCTCTGTAAAACACTGCGCAGCATTAACATTGACCAATTTGTGAGAGAAAGTCAGTTGTTGATTTGTTCGACTGTCGCCCCCACATACTGTTTCCCATTTTGACCAAGCTACAAGTCTGCTCCTTCCTCTGCAGACACATTAATCTGTCCTTGTGTTGGTTATTGGTGATGTCACATCAGGTCACACAGTCAGTGATTTCATCCAGGAGGGAAATGAGCCCTTGTACACCTTTAGACTGTTAATTTTGTGTCTGGAGGCAAGCAACGTGAGTGTGATCGAGGTTCATAATGTGCAGCAATGACGTGTCACATTGATGCCAATAATTAATTCACAATTTGCTAGAAAAAGGCTTAGCGACATGCGCTAATGCCCAAAACCATACTGCATTGAGGTGAGGTTTATTTTTTTTAGTTTGTGTGCAGTGTTGCAATGAGATGTGGGAGTATAGGAATATAAAGCTGGTCTAATTTACACATACCTCTCTCATCTTACCCCGAGGAAAGCTCTCAACATGAGTCTATTAGTACCTCATTACTAGGATAACTCTGTTAACATTGCTGGAACATAATCAACAACCTCCTGGCTCAACATGGCTGCAGGGCTTTACTTAAAGATCGCTTTATGCTGGAACAATGTGAGGCAGAGAGCATGAGTTACAATGTTCTAACTGTTGTGCTTTCAAGTCGTGCACCACCTGAAATCGGAGATGCTGTAGAAAGCACCACAGTGCCTCCACCCAGGTTTGACAAAAAAGGTTTCAGGTGTGCGGTGGTCATCATGAGGACAATAAGAAACATGAACACCAAGGTACACAGTTACTCTGACAGATCCTGCCAAGCCTGGCTCCAAACGTGGACTCTAGATCTATTTCCCACAATTACAAAACTGTCAAGCATGTCAAATAGGTCTGGGTGTTCTTTTGGTGAATGGCTGGCTCCATGGAAGAAACTGAAACTGGCGACATTACGAAGCTGAATCTGTATCAGTAGTTGCTAGAGCAACCATTAACTGATTAATTGACCAATTAATCTGATGACTAATGAATCAGTTTGAGTGATTTTGTAAGAAAAAACTGTCCAAATTCTTTAATTACAGCTTCCTAAATGTTGATTTTTACTCCCCTGTGGCAGTAAACTGAACATCTTTGGGTTGTGGATGAAACAAGACATTTAAGGGCGCCATCTTGGGCTTTGGGAAACACTGATCAACATTTTCTAAGGGGCTATACCCTACTCAAAATTATGTAAGTCAAATCAGATTTGACTATTTAATACAAATATTGAACTATTCATTCCTTTATTTCCATATAGAGTTTGAACAAGGTTCAGCTAGATGTTCAGTGTCATTGTGACTTAGTGACATTCCCATAATGTAGTGACCAAGCTAACAGCACTAACGACGGATCAGAAATGTGCAACAACATTTTTTGCTGCCACTAGATATCAAACAAGACTGTAGCATATTAAGTTGCTATGAGCTGTAAATTCACCACCTCACTTGACTTGACTTTAAATCCCTTCTTCCTCCAGGCAGCTGCCTGTATTGAAGAGCAGCGTGACAATGAGGAGCCCTCACTCTGCAGCTAAATCTGGGGACCGAAACATCCCCAGTACACTGCACACTGACAGGCCAAAAAGAAAAACAACTAACCCCACTGCACGACTCGAAGGAACATCAGTCGACTGAGGGGTCTCTGACTGATGATCCAAATCTCCAACTTTCAGGGGGCAGCCCTACATTTTTCACCATTTTATGGCATTTTATAGAAACAACAAACAACTGATCAATATCAAGAATATAATTGTCAGATGAATCCAAAGTAAAAATAATCATTAGTTGCGGCCCTAGTAGTTGATGAGTTCATCCAAAACAGACCCACGTTCCAAAACTGATTTTTTAAACAGCTGACAACTGCTAATGACACCATCGACACAATTTCAGCTTTGATGCATCAAAATGTTGCATTGGAGACACAGTTAATGACGATTATCTTCAGGTTTTTATGTACACAGTCTCTGGCTTTCACTCTAAGAACCAGATATTTTCTGAAACAGTTTGTTCATCCTTTGTACCGATGATTCAACTGGGCGAGTTTGATGCCCAACCAAGCCTTGGAAGTGCTCCAAATGCCAGTCACCAAACATTGTCCGTGCAGAAAATGAGCGGGATATTAACTGAACGCCCATATTAAGCCTTCCCACTCCTTATAGCTCCCTATTTTTCCTCTTCTCCTTTTGGACATACATATATATAAATATATATATTTTGTGTAGCATTATCAAGTTAGATAGCCACACTTAAACACCACCATTATACTCCTTGTGCCAATAAAGTAAAAAGTATAAAATCAATCTATATCCTGCATCATTTAAAGATGTTTCTGGGGGCTTAAAGATGTACAAGCAAGCTCTGCCAAAAACTACAATACACTACGCGGTAAAAAAAAAAGGACCATGTTTTTGAGAACACTGCCATTTTGACTGTAGGTAGGGTAAAGCCAATTTTAAGTCTGGCAGTGAGCCAGCTTCAGCTGTGCTTTAGTTCTTGGCAAAGAGCAAACTTCTTGTGTACACATTTACACTGTCACACTGAATGACTAATGAGCCTGCCTCCTCCATAAATAAACAATGAAAACAAATAGGCAGAGAGGCGAATCTTACAGCTCACAAGATCTTACAGTCCACTTACAACTTGTTCCAAATCACTACACACAAACTTCGTATAGATTTGGAGGAAGGCTTCAGGTTCTCCAAACAAACAGATTGAAGTCTGTAGCATCAAAGACCAGGGCCTGCATTCATCAGGCATTTCAAAAAATGACACATTAAATCATGCACATTAGGTCTGACTGGGACTAAAAATACTCAAAGAGGACTGAGAGTTATTTATGAAGCTTCCTACACAGACTCTCACTACAGAGTAGAAGTTTTCCTTTGAGAGAGAATGACATCACTAGTATAAAACACTGAGCCTAATGAAATTAAAGATGAAGTCTTTTATTTTATTCTCAGTAGTTACGCCGCAGATTCAAGACATTTAAGAGACTGACTGGCTGTTGGATAATTTGATACAGAAAAAAACATAGCAGCTATTGTGGGAGTATGAGGACCTACCAAAGCACAAAGCAAATAGTACAACATACTTTTTTTTTTTACCAAAACTGATCAAAAGGATCTACACTACACTTTTATGAAGGGGTCTCCAAGTCTACAACTGCCTAAAAAACAACAACAACCTAGACATAAGTGTTCAATGACATATAGACTACTAATTTATATCACAATAAACTGTTTATGTAACAACTAGGCAGGGCTGGGTGATGAAACAATAATGATAATAATCTCAATATAACTTGTTAGAGCTATAACTAATGTTTCATAATTCCTCAAAATAATTAAACCACCCATACGCCCATAGGGACGGCAGTAATGCACCTTAAAAGCCAGTTGCCACCCACCTCACCAGAAGAAGAGGAAGAAGTGGTACTACTAGTAGGAGAAGAAGATGAGACCAGCCACTAATGTATACGGTAACGTT